>NC_090936.1:821334618-821941181 GCF_040938575.1 Ambystoma mexicanum | reverse complement strand
AGTAAAATGTTTATTTACATCAAACCCAGTTCTGATTGGCAGATTGCAGGCAGCAAATCACTGCTGGCTCAGGAAGAGAGCATTGATCGAATGTGATACTGACAATCCACCCTGGCAGAGTGTCTAGTCCATACAGTGGGACCAAGCGTCAAATGCTTAACCCTGTGAACAGCTAATGTTGAAAAACCGTTTCTAAATCAATGCTTTGCATCAGTGGAGATACTGTGTTTTCTAGTCACTGTCCATGACTTGTGAAAACTATTATAACAGTGGGGTAGTTTGAATGTATTGCAATGGCCCATGGGTTTCCTTTAAGTATTGGCAAACTAAGGAAAACCTGACTTGTAGCTATCTAGAGGAAACCTCCCCTTCAAGCTCGATCTTGAACTTATAGATTAATGTTTGTCTTCCGAGGAGCCAACACATGGTAGTTACATATAGATGTGTGAATTCTCTTATGGAAACAACTCAGGATTACCTTTCCACTTGGACAATAAACTGGACATAACGGAGAGGTACAGAGAATGTGTGAGGGTCCCACTTTATTTGTTCGAACTCAAACATTTTAGCCTTTACTCAGAACAAATTAACTGGGGATTGGTTATGGATGGGGCTATCCCTAAAGTTTACCAACAGCTGGATTTTACATCAAATTTAAATTAAGGCAATTAGATATAATTCCAGAGGACTTGAAATGACCACTTGAAAGAGCCCAATCAATTCTACATCTTATCACAGGTGTTCTGCCATACGTTTCAGTCACTCTCTAAACGCTGCCGAGCAATATGGGATAAATGAGCAGAAACTCCTCTGTGTATGGGTATGGGACAACATGCATGTAATGAATCTTTACACATCTCTCAAGTGCACAATGCTGTGATAATGTGCAAGGAAGTATCAGTTGGCAGGCACACCTGCACACTGAATTTTGCAAGGTGATTTTAAATGGCATACTACAGACACTCAAACATATATTGCATGACCCTTGCTTAAGAAGGCCTCTTTAGACACTTTGATTCCATGAAAACATTTCCCCTTATCAGGTCTTCTATGTTTGAGGAAACTGCTGGAGAAAGTACTTTATAACTAACTACAAGTGCATGTAGTGACACACCATGTCCTTTCGCTCTAGGGGTTCACCATGAATTGTACACACAATTTTCATAACCACCATGATGTATGACTTTAGAATAATGGTGGATGAGGGTGTTAATTGATTCTTCTAGAGCTCTCTGAGGCATTTAACACCATGGAATCTGGTATATTACTGGGCTGCACGACACAGCACTGACCTAGATCAAATCTGCCCCACTCATCTAATGTAGAGCATCATACTTGATAATTTCAACTCAGCTACTTATGAAGAGAACTGCCTGTTAAAACAATGTTTGGTATTATCAAAGATCTCCACCCAATACTACCCTGCCCATGTGGATCTCCCTCTTCCCTGCTCCCCCTACCAATCCTAGCTCCTCTGTTACCCATGCACTGCACTTGTACCACCTTGCATGTGTCCCTTTGTAAAGCACACTGTTGCTTCTCAGTTAGGTTTGTGCTTTATAAATCCCATATTTTATTGCAGAGACTACGAACTGAAGCTAGTTTTTTCGTTCAAGAGCAAATCAACATACATTATCCATGTGACTGTGTTCTGGTAAATGTGTATCAGTGTCCAGGAGGTCCTGATTAATCACCCACACCTTTCATCAACAGACCACGTAATCCCAATTCTAGCCTTAAGACTGGCATAGAAGTGGACTGTTGTATTGCTAGTAAGCTTTTACATGCCCTACCCTCTTTATTTGCCACAAACATACACACCCACATACCATTTTGAGAGGGATTTCTTCATTGTAGACCTTCAGCAAAGTAGAAAGGCTATGTAAGCCGAAGCAGGCAGAAAATGTGTCTAAAGGTGAGATGATTAAAGAGTTACTTATTTACAACACCGTCAGATGGGTTTTACCTATAAGTGGTGAATTTTACTTTATGTCAAGATACCAATTATATTTACTACACTTCTTAGCTGATGAAAAAGACAATATTTTAGTTTTGGTGGGGTATTAGCCAACTCAACAGGCACCTCCTAGCCACAGCCTCTGTTAATGTTCATAGTTTCGCACCTTGAAACACTTGAGTATAGGTGCGTTATAAATGCCATATCATATTATATATCATATCATATCATAGTTACATTACATAATGTTAACATGCGCAGTAACCACTAAGCCACCTTTAATAGCTAGCCAATAAATTCCCTGTTGAACTTTAAAAAATACTTTTTTACCATTGACCTCTATAACAGAAGGGGTGTCACATTTAACACAGCCCATCAAGACCACCCTTTATCCTACCCTCTAAGATAAGTTTAAGAACCAGTGACTAAGAAAGCATTTTATTTCAGGATCCTAGAGACTACATATATTGATCTTCCAAAATAACTGGGTACGCCAGTTGGACACATTTGTCAGGACAACATACATGGAAATGGACTTCCACCCTGCAACCTGGGTATTGGTTGTTGTGGTTTCTTTTGATGACTGTGATATCCACAAGGAAACAAAGACTGGTTCCTCCTTGTGTTCTATGGATTACATTTTCCTGGACTTCAAATGAAAAGTCAAAGTGATAATGTGGTCCTCTGAGAGAGCACAACATATATTTGACTCCTTCAGTTATCTAGCCACAATAACTGCATCTCTAGCCTACAATAACTGCATCTCTTGCCTGTGTGTAATCTTCCCTTGTTGCCAGAGCATATCTGCACCTGAACTGGGAGGGCCAGGTATGATGGATACAGGGAAGAAATGTCTTACTTTTAACTTTTTTGTAGCTGTTTCACCTTCATGAACAAGGTTCTAGCAAGATCATAAACACATTATGAACTGTTGAAAGCTCTACTTCCAAGATACATTGGTCCCCATCATCCACGTTCAATCTGTTCCATTGTAGCTTTTTGTGGACCTCATAGGGTACCTACACAATGTGGCGGAATAGTCACCTGTCTTTTGTGGCACCTGCAAGAATAACCAGAAGCCTTGTTTTTGTATCAATGCTTTTCATGTCCCTAGGGTGTGCATTACTGTGATATTCTTTTCAATGAACCCACACCAGTATATACAGTTGTAATTTAATCCAAATAATCTCTTGAGATTGGAGACTCATGCCCCTTGTTTGACCTCAAAAGGATGGTGAACCTAGCTAAAAGACCTATGTTCACATTTAGAATAAAACATGTAGTATATGTCTGATAAGAACCTCTGAAGTGGCAAAATCCTTTCATGATTTTAGCAGACTACATCCCAGGTGGAAAACACTTAATCATATAATCCGTCAAAAGGTCTTGCAGTCATTTAATTGGTTATTTATAATGGGCTTAATACCCAGAGGTTTCTAAGTGCGGACCTAGGGATTGAACTTTTGTTGCTCCGCCTCATTTTGCTTCTAAGGTGCACGCATTGTCCCTGAGCTATCCTCCCAGCCCAGTCAGATCAATGTATATTCACCTGTATCATTGAATTGTTTGCCATCTTGCAATATTTATCTACGGCCAATGTCAATCTATAAACACATCATTTCCCAGACTCCTGTCATTCAAATTGTGTAAGTTATGTGTTTTGCTCATTGCAACATTTCTATGCAAGTGGTTAAAGTGATGTATGCTTAACCATGTAATGGCCACATTCCTTTATAGATAGAAATGCTGCCATGGAAGCAAGCAATCTTTCTGAACTTTGCTAAACTTTAACGTACAGTATCCCTGTGTGGGAAGGGCAGAAGGATAGCTTTTTTGTGTTGTTTATCATTCTTCATAGTCTATCTGTAGAGGAGGAGTCACGTACCCCCACCAAAAGCTCTGCCCCCATGTTCACTATATGTTGGGAACCAGAAATTGAGACACGTGCAGTACTAGTGAGGATGCTTGTACCAAAGCGAATCCTGGAAACAAGGTATCCATTTTAGAAAACCCTATATGCATTCACAAAGAAATAATGGCCTTTTTGGACAAAGTTCCAGAGGAAGTGTGAACATTTGTAAAAAAGAAGACTGGTGACTACATGCGGAGCATAGCTGATGCACCCAGAAAAGATGAATGAGGTAAAAGAACATAGACATTCTATTTACACTTGTACAGACGCAGTAACGCAAGTAAACAAAGTGATCTCAAGTCTGGCTACGCAGTGAATAGTTGGGGCGATGCACCAATGTATAACACATAGCAATATATAGAACCTGGATATTCCATGATGCACTTTAAGCAAGGCTTGAAATCCAGTGATTGGCAGAGGTTTTTCAATGTGGCGCAGTTGCAAAATAACTAATGGCAGAGGAGAAATACAAGGAAGGCCTGGCTGGCCCAGCACCAAGAAGTCAAGGCCACCTTGAGCCCGTTGTCCATCCAGTAGTTATATGAACGTGAGAAAGAAACAAACTTCTGTTTGAGGTGAAATGGAAAAAAAAACTGAAAGTGTCAAGAGTTCATCATTTAATAATATTAAATGCTGCAAAGAGCTTGAAAATGTGGTCTCCAGTCAAATGGTCAGATCAAAATAGACATTGGGTTGAGCTACACCAAAACCAAGAAGATTCTCCCTTTTATTCCCAGGCACAGAGAGCTTCTGCAAAGCCAAGTTCAAAGCCTTAATTGACCGGCAGACTGCAAGAGTGATGATAGAGGTTGGGTTAATTGTGAGGGACGGCATGATCACGCCAACCCTCCCTGCACCTGGAGTGGTAGCCTGCGTGCTGCTAGTGTGTGGAATTTTCCAGAAGGGCACAAGGGTGCCAAACCAATTTTAGAGGGCCACATATCAAAGAGCCCTATAGTTTGTGTAACCAATGAAGTTTCAAGTATTAGTATGACACAGAAGATGACTTGGATTTAGGATGGGCTTAGTAATCCCTTCCCCCGTCAGTATGGAATGTATACTTAGATGTTCACTGTAAGCCTATCACATCCCAAAATAAGTTTTTGTAGTTTGCCACATAGTGTGATGCCATTGATCATGAGTTTTGACTATAAGAGTTGTGAGTTTTTATAATATGCGCTGAAGGAAATCGAGGGAACATCCGTTGATGTCCTTTGTAACTCCCTGTTTTAGACAATTGCAAATAAAACAGCACCAAGTTTTCCCACCTCCTGAGTTGGTTTGATTATTCATGTTTAATTAAATTCTGCATAAGCATCTATTCCTAAGTAATGCTACCCGGTTATAAAAGCTCCTAGGTATATGGGTTCATATGCATTGGGCATACTTTGGTCTTAAAGCAATTATTTAGAAACGTTTCTTAACGGATTAAGTGTTCATACTAGCATTTTGTGATTTAATGGGATTTAAGTGTCTTTCAAGAGCTGATAAAACATTGTTGTTTACTTCTGTCAAAAGTTATATATTTGAACATTATCATGCTTTTACCCAAACCCTTCCCATTGATTAAACCCGCCCGATTCATCCCAATGTAGGTTGCTGATGTCTGGTAGTGCAATGATCACACGTACAAATATTTTCCACACTGCTGTATTTAAAAATGTTTAACTCAGGTTTGTTTTGTCTTTTTACTGTGAGTGCAACACGTCTATGTCAACTGTTAAACTTACATTGTTGTCTCTTCAAAGGATTCATGTTTCACTCAATAGTGGAATGTATTTGCTCATTTTAAAATTGGTGCCAAAGCAGCCCAGCATGAAGACAGTGAGGTGTAAGATACATAAAGCATGTTTTAACATGAACACGTACAAAGGTAACAATGCCATTGTGAAATCTAACAAATTCAACAGTAAATATGAACCAGCCAAGGAGAAATGAGAGCTGGACAATCATGTTGCAAGAGGAAAAAGTGAGCGTCCCCCAAAAAGGCATTTAAAACTCCCCAGTGAGAGACAATGATGGACACACCCCAGATGGGAATGAGACCAAGACCAAGTGCGGGTGAAGTAAAAAAGTAAAAGTTTATCTAAACCAATATAGGGCAAGCAGAGAACTCTGCAAACTCTGAGAGCGCTCTGCCAAACATCAGCAAACATTCTTATTTATTACAAAGTTGCATCATAGATGACATAAGCTATAGGGGGCACATACATTGTGGGGATTGGGTGGTGAAGACCAGACACTATATAATCCTTATGCCCGGTGCTCCAGGATTGGCAGAGGTCCACGTTGCGCCAGCGCGATGCTTGCAGGTCATCTGAACTCATCAGGGTGGAGCTTTGGTCAGTTGATGGTTGATTGATACATCGCTGACTCTGCTAACTTTTGCCCTTGTGGCCTCACACACTCACTCTTTGTTAACGATAATTCATAATGCCATGTAAATCCTACAAACCGTTATTCTAACATCACAGGAGGCATAAAACATAACTCTGAGTGTGAGTCGTTCGTTGTTCTAAAGAATATTATACATGGGGTGAGCAATAGGTGAGTAGTTTTCATGGGTTCAGGAGGCTTATCAGGGGGCACAGGCAGGGATACATCTGACATTCCTCCTTGTTAGATCTATTGACGGCCACCTTTGTAGTATGTTAGTACAAGAGAAAATGTATGGTTTTTATGGTCAGTCGGGTTTAGGGTGAACTGGGATACTACCGGGTCAGAGGGCACTCAGCCGGTACCTTAGGAGGAGCTGGTATGGGAGGCCTGTCAACCATATTTCTTTCAATCAGAGTCTGGGGGCTTGGAAGGGTGCTCGCTGTGTGCAGGCACAAGGGAAGTGTGAGGGGTTACAATTGTAGCATCACATCATTCACAGGGCCAGGGCTTGACATCTCAGCCTAGCCAGAGTAGAAGGGAAGGTGGGGGCTGTGCATGCAGTGGTACATGAGAAGGGAGAAAAGGCTCTGTGGCAAGTTGGGCCGTACATTGTTTATGTTATGGGGGGGCACACATAGAGCACACATTTAAGCGAGGTAGACATAGGTTAGTGTGTGCATGGGAAGATTAACGGGTCGGCAACATTCTGCTTACAATATGAAGTACATGATTCAATGCTCAGAGGTTACAAGTATGCTACAGAGGACACGCTATTATACAGTCGACACACAGCATTATTAAACCATACATATCACAATACTTAATTGAATACATTTGAAATCGTACATCTTAAGAAAATCATTAAGCATATATTGATAACATACATTGCTTTGTGTATTCAGTGACAACCAATAATCCTTGCTTAGTGATGAAAGACTTAAACATACACTTCATGGTTCTGCGTGCAATCTGGGATGGGTGAGGGTCATCTTATTTCAATATATATATATATATATATATATGTATATATACAATTGATCTCGTAGCATACACCACCAGGAGTGAATTTATTGTCCCTTCAGAGGGATTAGCTGTACGGGTGGAACAGGGTGGCACCCGGGCTATGTATGTGTATCTGGCACTTTCAATGGGGAACAGGGTTGGGGGGTTATCCTCAGCATATATCATAAATGTGGGTTCTGCGAGGGGACAGGACAAGTTTTATGGAGATAGCTTGTTTTTCTCAAACCCCAGCTTCAGCCCAGTCATCTGCAGATCAATGAGGGACTCCGGAAGGTTAAAGATACAGTGTTTTTCATGTAACTTGTTCGTGCCTAAACTCCCGTGAAAACAGGCCTGCAGGAGGGGCGCCGAGGGGAGGAGGGCGAAGGAAGGAACTTGCTCGCTGTGCGTGATCAGGAGGGGCGAGTTGTAGCCCTGTGAGCCACTTCGGCCAGTGAGGCCTAAGTAGTTATGTTCAAAATGGAGTCTGAGTGTGTCACAAAATGGAATTTGGTACCATCCTGCCAGATGAGCATTGCAGCCACATGTGTCGGCCCGCAGTCAACCTGCATTCCTGGCCACAGGCGTATGGGTGGCTGCTGGACGAGTCATAGTCTGAATGCTTGGTGGGAATGGAGGGGAGGGGGGCCATGAAGACCTTTCCTCCCATACAATAAAAAGAAAAAAGGAACATACAATGAGATCACACAAGTTATGAATAAGCTAAAGTAGAGTCTTTGTAGATTTACAAAATTCCAGTTCAGAAGTAGTCACTTACTTCTTTACAGATACAGGGGCACAAGTGAAATCTTTAGCAAATCTTTTTCCAAGTTTGTAACCATGTAATAATGTAAAGTGCAACAAAGACTGTCGATAAAGATCAAACTGACATCATTTGTTTTTATTTGTGGATAGGTTTTGGCCTTGAAACAATCAGAATGCACATAATTGGAGATACCATCTGGGTAGGGAGTATACCAATACCAGTAAAGCCCTAACTCTCTTATTACCTTACATATCATTGCACACCGATGTAAGCCAGCTAGTAAGTATGATATTATAGGTTATTTATAATGCACTTAATACCCAGAGGTTTCTAAGCGTGGACCCGGAGATCGAACCTGTGGTGCTCTGTGTCTTCTTGCTTCCAAGGCGAGCACATTGCCCCTGACCTATCCTCCCGAGACTAAGTAGTTTAGCTTTCACTGTTGTGTCCCAATTTTTTGTGGACCTCCATTTTACTGCTGTGTCTCAAATATAGGTGTTTTCTCCCACTGCACAGGTATCCCAAATGTAGGTGTTTCTCCGTGCACTGTTCAATCTCAAGTGTAGGCATTTCTCCAACTCCTCAGATATTCCAAGTGTAGATGTTTCTCCATGTGCTGCTTAGTCTCAAATCTGGGCGTTCTCTCCCACGGATCAAGTATCCCAAATTTAGGCAGTTCTCCATGTACTGTTTAATCTCAAATGTAGGCATGTTCTCCCACTGCTCACATATCCCAAATGTAGGCATTTCTCCATGTACTGTTGAATCTCAAATGTAGGCGTTTTCTCCCAATGCTCAGATATCCCAAATGTAGGTGTTTCTCCATTACACATTATATAGTCTAATTGTGTAAAAGAGCCATTTTGGCACCCAGTCTTAGGATGTAAGCTAGCTATGCTCGATATACTCTTCACAGCCAAACTGTTGGATAGCCTTTATAGACCCCTGCTGAGTTATGAGATATATTTACACTGTGCCCTATAGTTGTCCATTGTGTTCCGCGCAATAGGTAGTTTCCATTGAACATTGCCATGCCCTATAACAGCCTTCATTAGACAACACCAGCTGAAAACACAACCATTGCTGAGCTCCAGATGTCCAGCCATTGGGACACTACTACAATTGTGCTACCCTCCATAGACAGCCATTGAGATAAGCTTAATAGTAGGCCATAGTAATGAATTGTGGAAGGAAATGTGTTGCACCTAAATGTACAAAGAGGGCAAATGTCATGCAGGATTTAGATGTAGTTTTGGGAAAGAAATGTAATATACACACACATCACCTAGCCAAACGACACACAAACACACACCCACCATAAATGAGACGTGCATTCAACAACAACCCCAGACTATGGTCCTTAACACTATGGACACAACGAGCCAGTGCGCACAACCATTACCTTACATACCAGTCAATTTAGAACATACAACACACGCCCAACATAACACACAGTCATTCACAAACAAAAAACAACCCATGCATTGGACCTCACCCTTACGGATACACAAGCCAGTGCCCTCAACCACAACCATAAATACCAATCTATTTATGCATAATAAGCTCAAACACACATTCAACATAGGTGACATCTACTTACGACAAACATCTCAGACATTGGGCCTCACCCTTATGGATACAACAAGCCAGTGTACACAATCAACCCATCTGCAACTAAACAGACACAGACCCAGTTTCTCCTGGTTCTGGACCTATCCTATCCATCTACCCTCAATAACCAACCCTGTGCTCTTTCCTGCAGAGCCACATTAGCACATGGAGACTGCCCCTGGGTGGTAGCGGTGTGCGGTATAAACCATATAACATAACATAGCATAACATAACACACCGTTAGTGTGTCTGTTCATTTGCTTTGTAGATAATATGCTGCTATCCACATAGCAACTCTTGGGAACAGAATCCAAGCTGCAAATATACATTGTCCTAAGAAACTACATTGATGAAACACAACTGCTTCCTGGCAGGGATACATACATCTAAAACATAGAAATGTTCTCTTACAAGCTTTGATTTCTGTGAGTACAGATGAGCCAATAGGAATATAATGGTCATCTATGTTTTTATCTTTAACACATGTCTGTCCATTCATTTACTCTTACTTCCCAAATAACTCTCTTCAAATGGGGTAACCCTGATTTTTAGACCAATATTAGACATATTTGTCCCCTTTAAAAGTACATTCTATTTAGTCCATTTTGAGAATGTGATTTCAATCTTGTACTTTAAGCCTGAGGCCCTGAGTCCCTGAGTATTTTTGAATTTCACTGACTTTGATTTACCAACTATTCCCTGTTGACCACTCATTTGATGCATTGAGAATAACATTTGAGTTGCTAAGTCCACCCCTCCCCCACATCCGGCTGACTGAAAATCTTTTATGCAGCTCACTGGCTCGTGGAAGCAATTATATGCCCCTTTTAGCTAATGCCATATAGCTGAGTAACACAATGAGTAACTCAATTCTTAGGATAAATGGGTTTTATTGATCACACAAATATCCTCTTAATATTTGCATTATTATTACTAATATTATTATTATTATTACTATTATTATTATTAGTAGTAGTAGTATTCATCTTATTGTAGTTATTGAATGGCATCCTAGCTTTGGGAATCAATGGAGCACGTTGCAAATTATAGGGGGAACGACATTTAATGAAAACACAGATAAAAAATGAATGGGGAAGCAAAAACATGTTAGGAGGAGGGGGTTTCCTTTGGCGGCAAGCAATTTATAAGAACCAGAGGAAGAAACAGGAGGTGGCTAATTAACCAGACTCAAGTTGGGGGCGGGGGGATTAAGGGTGTAGGGTGTGTAGACCTAGGTGTTATGGAGGAGCCATTCCTTGAATGGGGAAAGTCTAGTGTTGATGAGGAGGAGCGAGTAGACAGAGAAGGCCTTTGTTCTGGTTCTTTTCTTTCTGAAGCAGCAGAGTTCAAGTCGCACATGCCCTTGCTTCTGATGGATCATAGGCTCTGCCAGATGTTGTGTTTCTCAGTGAAGTACCTTGGGGACTTCAGGACGATAGCCTTTTAGATGATGCAGCATGCAGGATACATCTCAGGGGTGCCAGAGTTCTCGCCGGAAGGCCTTCCAAAAGGACATTGCCACCATTGAGGTGGGACATGGGCAAAGCTTGGATAGCATATCTGAAATTGTTTTCTGTAATGAGGGGCTTTATTTTCTGAAGTAGAATAAGTTGGTACCAAACTGTTTGAAGGCGAGGTTTCTGTCAATGACTAACCTAAAGCACTTGTCATAAGTGGCTGGCTGGAGTGTGAAGCCCTCAAGGTTCATAGCAGAGAGCCAAGTCTGATTGTCCGGGTGTTTGGTGCTGTTGGTCAGCAGCAGGAACTCATTCTTGGAAGGGTTGAGCTTCAGGTAAGCACTGGCCATGCAAACAATCTGTTTTTCGAATATACTAGAGAGCCACTAGAAAAAAGAGAATATAGCTGTATTTAAAAAATAAATTGTCAAAACGAAAGATGCATTGGTGCTCCTTGTCTACACTTCTTAACAAGCTACTGAGTTTCCAAGTCTCTAAAATACGTCTGAAATGAGGACCAAGGCCCGTGTTTGAATTGTCAGCTTAACTTATCCAGGTTTATCTTGAAGTATCAGCAAGGTTAATTTCTTAATTGCAAAAACAAGGACTCAAACCCACTTCACATCTGAAGTTTTAACTGAAATATGGGCATTTGTATAAACACTTGTATAGCTTTATAATGCATTTTTCCTATGTGAATCTGTTACTTTAAAAAACACCATTCCTAGTTTTGATGGAGCAACAACATATTTTCATTTGTAAAAGATTCTTAAAGTTGGCAGAAAATGACACTTTACAGTCATTTAGACACCGTGCCCCAATATTGTGTTTGGTGTTGGTAGCACATGATACTGGACTTCTTTTTACAGAATATTTTTATCAAATGTTGGTATGTGTATAAGTATGTTGCATGCATTAATAACACTACACAGTGTTCTACCTCAATAGACTCAAGCCAATTCTCAAGCGTGACGCCTTTTTTGCTTTTGTTTTAGCCAGAGTACAGAAGGCGGTAGACAAATAGCCTCTCATTAGCAAATTACAGGTAAGCCTAAAGAAAAGTCAGTGGATTATGGTAATTCCCTTGCATCAGGGGAAAAAACATGGTCAGGAACAGCCAGTGACCCCGAGCCAAGGCAAAAAAAAAAAAAAAAAATCAGGCACGTGAATAGTTATTTTTTGTGGGGGTGATCCGAGCTCCATGCATATTGCACAAGCCGAATCTCCCATGAAAACAAAAGAAAAACCAAGATGGCTGACACCATAGTAAATAGAAAATGCACTTAGTACACAGTTTGTTCTCACCCACATTTCCAGACACCTGATTGGCTGAGCACCCTTCCCTGTGTGCAAATGGATAATCTTCTCTCTACGTTTAACATCAAAGCAACAAGAAAACTGCAGACCACAAACATTGATGAAAGCATGTTTAGGGCTCTCTATATAGTGTGCAAACTCTGTGGCCATTTCTGGCTCTGATGCTCCCCCAACTGGCTCTACTGCCCTCAACAAATATTCTGAGATGGCTGTTAAGAAAAAGAATTGTCTTGTGGCATTTAGGAATGTCTTCCTGGAATTTTAAAAAGCTGAAGGGAGCCCTATCAATTTGTCAATATGAAAATCACTATTATAGCCAAACTTGTATAGTTCTAATTGACACTTTTAACCTGAGGGGGTCATTTCTAACCTAACTGAATGAGAAAGGCATGGACAACTGTGTGGCATTCATCAGCTGTCAGCTCTCAGTTGGTGAGCGGAGATGGGTAACTGCCAAAGAAAATACTTCTCACCTGTCTAAAAGGTACTACCTTTCACAAACAAACATACTCCGTTAAAATGTCAAAAGATGATGAATCGGGCATCCTATGTTGAAAAGGGGTTCAGCTTCTAAAATCTCTGGCATTCACTTTGCAGAATAATGAAGGAACTAGTCAATAAAATGCAATTGATTTGCTAAAAGGTGACGCCGGCTTGAACATTACAGTCACCCTGCACTGGACTTGACCCACATGTTGTAATTAAGTGATTATGCAAGGATGAGGAGCACACAGCTATAAGTTGACCATCATTGATGCATGGATTACCTGTTGGAAGCAGCTGCATAAGGCAGTGCTGCTTAACAGCCGAGGGGCCTTTCCTCTGATTGTCCTCCGTGTCGCTGTGAAGTGCCCTCATCAACCAAATCCGATTCCCTGTTTCTGTGGATACCGGACAGCGCTATGTTTGACTGAGTCTGCATTGCTCAGTTTGGGAGCAACTGACCATTCTCTGACCCTGGCAATGGCCACTGAGTTTCAATTTTCAGGAAGTATACATAGACACTCACCCCGGCGAGTTAGTAAAACAGAGTTGATCAGCCCTGGTTGTGGGTACCCCCTCACATTTTACACTCTCCATATTATACCATATTATACTATATTATACTACACCAAGCTCTATTTTACGTGGCTGCATACACATTTTTCATTTCCCTGTAGACAAAATTGTTGGGCAGAACCCTAACGACTTACAGGGTATTGATTAATGTTTAGTTTCCTTGTAGGCCTAGAGGATCTGGTAGCCCTTCACCATCGATTCAGTATGTCTACTTGATGACATCTTATTACTGAGCCACCCAAGAGATGACCTAAAGGAAGGCAAAAGCACCACTTTTCCGCCAACCAGTTCATTAAAAAACATTATAAACCATCCTTCAGCCGCTAAAAAGACAGTTTATTTCACACCTTCAGTCATGGAGGCATGTGAACTAATTGTGGAGATAGAGTCCTCATTGGGACATGTATTCTCCTCAAATACCCACCCCCCGTCTTGTGGACACAAATCTGGAAATATCTTCTCCTTTACCTTTCGCTACTCAAGGATCACAACAGACAACACTACAGGCAACCTTGCAGCAGGGATTTGGGGGGCATTGAATGGCACCTGACCCTCTGGAGCACAATGTGGGAAGAGCTGACTGCTCCCTCTACTCATTGCCCACAAACCCCATAAAGTTTTGATATAATGAAACACAAAATAACACATGATATTGCCCTATCCAACAGATGTGATTTCTGAAGAATTTTTGAATCTTCAGAACAATTTGTTGAGCGTAGTTGAACTGTTGGTCAATTTAATGGACATGGCTCCTTCTTCTGAAGCCCTTGTGATGGCCCAGTAGACTGCTAGAATACACCTTGCAATTCATCATCTCCCAGGCTCTGCACACTCCAGTGTGCCTGCCCCATGGTCTAGATCATCCCCATGCTGCGTTCTCTGGAGGATCTTCTCGCCCTGATGGTAGATCTTCGATATGAATGCAGATCCCTGAAAGAAAAGTTTTAAGTAACTCCCCGATAGAGTTCTCCTTGCCAAATATCCAACCACACCGTATAGACAAAGAATCAGTTAATAAGATACATGCCTACTTTCAGCCCAGCCCTTAAGGAACAGCATGACACAAGGAAATAATGGAATGTCTGCTTCTTTTAACTGAGTTCCAGACAGGACCAACCAGGCCCAACTCGCCCATAACCATGAATCTTTACTCCCAAAATCCTAGTCGATCACAAAAGGAAGGTAAATGGAGGATGGTGTACAACTATTACAGAGCTAAAATCTCTGAGGAGCACTAGTTAACAAGAGGTGCCCACAGTCCTGAAGGCCCATTTATAGCTCAGACCCAAGAATGTGTTTTTTTATGTTCAAAGTTCATGAGCACAAATGCTACACTAGTGAGTTTCCTGTAGCGCTAATTAATAACATCATTCACTGGATCAGACATAGCAAAGGCTGTGGCTCTATAATTATAGTCATATTTTATCAGACACAAGGTACACTGATCCAGAAAATGCTCCTTTGATGGAATTGAAGTTTCACTCTCCTGTCTCTGAGATGGTAAAAGGCCCGCTATTGATTTCAATACTTACCCACCTAATGGTGTTGATATCCATGCTGCAAAACTATTGTTCCATGCCCACTGACCTATCGATGAGCCCTATACCTTTAACATCCAACAGCTTCTCTTCTACAGGCCTTGCTGTGTTACCAATGGCGAATATTGATAGCATTTGGCTAATTGACACAATGACCGCACTGGACATTAGCTATGTGCTAACTAACTAGGCTTTCCCCTCAGAGAAAGTAGTTCCTCTCTATATACCATCTTGGGGCATTGGCTTGTTGCAAAGAATTGGTTGCAACTGTTATTCTACCACTGCTCTGAAGGGCCCCAAGGGCTGCATGAGTGGGGAGATAAGTATTTGGCTCTTGACTCGATTCGGGTATAAACTCAGATTAGTGAAGATCAAATGTTCCAATGTTATGTGTTTCAAGTGTTTAGCTCCAATTCGACGCATGTATGAGCCCTGTGGCTGGTAAATTAGATCTCAGCCCACTTGAGAAGCTGGAGCAGATTCTTCATGCTCATTGATCACTATCCTTGGGGAACAGGGAAATAGCAATAATTGTAACATGGGAATACAATTCTCAATTTAAACCTTTACTAGAATGTATGGAGATAACCGCTGAACAGGATGACGTATAGAATATCCCTGATATTGAAATTAATTCTGGCCATTCCCGATAACCTGAAGTCTCAATCTTATTCATCTTATATTTAAAATTGGACCTCACAGCAGCTGATGGGATGCTCCAAGACTACCATCCAGCAGCTCTCACTTTCAGGAGAGGCACAAGCAGGGTCCAATTTGGATTTTAGTCTATTGAACTTAGATAGCTGGTCCTTGGCAATTAGCCCGAAGTCTGAGTTAAGCACAAGAGAGACCATGACCTAGTTTGCCTTAAGTGTGGCTTAACATACAATAGCCCCAGATGTACATCCCCTTGAATGATAATTCTTACCTCCAACAAAGGGCATGCATCAAATTGCACAAATGATAACAGGATTCTATCGCCATCCAAATCATTGTAGGGATCTTAGTTTGCTTGATCATTTTGTAGTGAATATCACCTCTGGTAATACTGATGTGGAGGTATTCTACAAAGACTGGACTTTTGCAGGACAATCGTTCCTTTTCCAACCTTTGAGTTGGCAAGTACAAAAACATGGTCCAAAAACAAAAAGGTTAATCTATGGTTTGATCAAAAATACAAAGTAATAAAGACTTGATTGACATCTGAACTTGCGGGAATTACATTCCCAATGTGGCCTTGATAAAATCAATGTGACTGCAATACAAAACTTTTATCTCTCTTATCTGCCAAAAATGGTTTAGCAGTGTATACAAAATATCTAGTGATCAACCAAACTGTGATTGACAATAATTCAAGACGTTCTGGATCCCGGTATCGCAATTTAACAGTCAGAATAATCCACTACAGATATCATTGCCAATGACAGCTGATATTTTTCCAATATATACTCAGATAATATAAAGCCTCAGACATAGATTTTCCCAATACATCCAACAGGATAATAGCTATAGGAATGGGGGAGGCTGTAGTGGTGTTTAATGTACCTGAGGTAATGAGAGCAATTGCTTCCCAAAAATCAGAGAAAGCTCATAGAATGGAAATGTTACCAGGTGATCTATTCTGATGCGAAACACAGATCTGGGAACCTTTTTGAACCCTCTTTTTTAATGTATTAAAATCAATTGGCACAGTCTGGCGGGACTCCATGTAATCGATTCCCATTTTCAAGAAGGGCAATTACTCTTTACCTGAAAATCATTGTGCTATACCTTTGCTTATTTCCACTGAAAAAATATATGAAAAAGTTCTGCTGGTTCGTTTGGAGGACTGCATATTGTGATGAATCTTATGAGATAATCCCTAAGATCCCCACACAGGCCCCTTCTTATGTGGCCAGGGAAATGCAGCCAGTACGTGATCCTGACCCTGGGGTGGTATTATGTGGAAGGATCACATGGGAGGGGACTCATGTCAGGGAGAGTGAGAGAACTCTCTAAATGATTCCCCTAATGTTCCTTAATGGCATAGTGTTCACAAACTGACAATCGTGAGCTAAAAACAACTAGGCACTGCAAGTCCCATAATGCCCATAGTATTGAGTTGAGTAAGAGGGAATCAGAGCTGACGAAGTGCCATAAGTAGTCTAGTTGATTGGAGAGAAGGCATCTGAGTGGGACTTCTAAAAATATAAATGGACTTCAGGTACAGAAGCTGGAGGAAGCATTTGGTCTAGTTTTCGAGGCAAAAGAACACTGTATAGGAGACACAGTAGATGTTGGGAAACGTGGCCATCCAGACAATGTGCATCGGGAAGCAGTGCTGAAGCAAGCCACGCCATGTGGACGAGGAGCTCCTGAAATGCATTGAATTGTTCTGGTATCGAGGTCACATCAGCAATCACACAGAGCTACCAGAGCTCAAGTGAAGGGCTGAGCATGCAGCGGCAGTCGAACTGGAGCTGGCAGAAGCAGAGGATGTGAAGAGACGCACAGCAACACCAGCAAGTTAGACGGAGATGCCAAGGCATAACAGAGAGTTGGTCTGAAGCAGGAGACCCGGGGCTCTCTGAAGGAGACCGATAGGTGAACGTAATAATTTTGAATACTAAACAAATGAACTGATCCAAACTGAGCACAACCCTCCTAAAATGGGAAACCAATTAGGGGGCCACTGTAAGCCGCATTGCCAAAGCCAGAGAACATTGACCTTCAGGCAAACTGGGTGCAACTCTCCTAATCAGGTGTAATGCGTGTGAAAAATGAACTAAAACATGGCACTGGTGCACAGCCATTTTGGACATCCACTTCCAAACCGCAATGAAAGTCTACTTTTCTGTGAGCTCAGTTAGAAGGCAGATCTGAATTCTGCAATGGTTGCATTATTATATTATGAAACAGAGGAGCTCACTATGAAGGATAGTTGTTGTATTGTTCACTCAAGGATGAGCCAAGAAGGGAGTTGGTGATGTGCAGATGCATTGATAAGGGGTGCTGGGAACGAACGCACGGGAGACAAGCTGGGCTTTTCCACTACTGTCCAAGTTTTTCTGCTCTTTGCCTAGCATGCTTGCTGTTGTTCCTTCGGCCGGGGGCAGTTTGCAAACTATGAGGGGTGGGGATCTGTCCCCCATAAGAAGAGAGGTATCCTGATGAGGACAGAGAATTGGAACCCAAGGTGTTGAAGTCTTTCTGAGAGGGAAAGACTCCAGACCAGACCTCTTTAGTCTGTGTGATCTCTCTGTCTACCTGCCTTGGGACTGGGTAGTGTTGTTGTGGCTGAGATTAAGTTTTCTCCTACAACTGCACCAACAGTGATGTAGAGCCTTTGTAGCTATCCTTGTCTGTGTGTTTATGTATAACCAATTTCATTTATTCCAATAGGTATATGTATGTTTATAATTTGTGTGAATAAAGGGCCTGTAAAGAGCCAATTATAATCCAATTGTTCGTCTAGGTATGTATTATTGCCTTCCTGAGTCCAAGAATGTTTGGTCCGTGTAATAGGGTGAGTAGTTCTGAGGTCATTACACGTGTCTGAAAAGCAAAACACCAGAGAGATAATTGTAACCCGCATGACCAGCTGAAATGAGGTTGCACACCCATAAACCAAAGATGCAGGAGCAAAGCCCCCCAACCAAGTGGGTTGAGAACTGTACCCTGCATTGCCTACAGCCAAAAGGCAAGCAAGGCAACCATTATTCCTTCATGGAATATTAATTTGGGAATAATTGGAACCCACTCTGTTAAGAGATAAGAGACAAAAAGATTGTTGGTTCAAATCACCTCATTTATGATTCTGATGTGGAGAGTTTTGGAAAACACATTCCCCCAGAGTATTTTTGAAGTAGTAGGATTTGTATGTTGGCAGGCAAGTACACCAGGAAAGGGACCAATTGTAGTCAGTCATGTCAAGTGAGTATTCCAGGAAAGAAGAAGATGATTTAAAGAACTGTGGCTGTGGAAAAAAGGGGTAGTGAAGAGGACGTGTTAATTCCATCCCCTTGTCTTGATAAACGGTTCTATTTCTGAAAGTGATTATTGAGTCATGCTGACTAAAGTGTTTCTTTTGAAGAACAAGTATGATGCGCTAACAAAGTGGTTGGCCTTTGAGAAAAGAACAATTGCATTGATTAATGAATTTGTGTTTTGCAGGAAAAGACTTTCATTGTTCCAAGCAGGAGATTGTGGGAAAAATGAACACTTCCTTTGAATTGTGAACACGTCTCTGAAAGAGAGATATTCACTTTGCCAAGAGAAATGATATATTGAATG
This sequence comes from Ambystoma mexicanum, assembly GCF_040938575.1. Taxonomy (NCBI): domain Eukaryota; kingdom Metazoa; phylum Chordata; class Amphibia; order Caudata; family Ambystomatidae; genus Ambystoma; species Ambystoma mexicanum. Next base: position 821,921,911 of record NC_090936.1, on the reverse strand, counting down.
GAAGAGACTTTGTATGCTACACTGAAAGGAACTTTGTTATTTCACAGAGCTTTCTTGAACTTGCATTTTGTTTTATATATTCATCTATTGATCCAGGGGAATTGAATCTAACCCTGCCCACAAGGATTACTGTTTAAAGACTTTGAGTTTGAATCAATATGATATTTTGTGGAATTTAAGCCAACCAAGCCAACCTTGTATAATGTTGTTGTTGTGTATATTAGTGTGGGGTTCAGATACCTTTTAGACATTAGGTCATTTTTCTTCAGCCTTAGTTTGTTAGACAGGGCTATCCTTGTTAGGCTAGGGAAGAGAGGTGTTCGTCTAAACTTTTTATTTATTTAATAAAATGGCAACTTGTGAGAATACTGTACTTTTGTGTCTGTCTCGCATTTCTGACCCCTCACAGTAGTTGAACACAAGATTGTATGTGCTATACAGGGTAGTTTTAGGAAGAGGAGATTTAGAAAAGAGCAGGTTTTGATCTCACTGCCTTAATTTTAAATCTATTGACTTTAAAATGAATCCCTGTATATTGTCTTTGTAGATTGTATACAGTTTTTAATATGTTTGCATACGCAAAATGACGGCAGGTTATAAGAGAGACAGGCACCCCTTCTCTGCTTAGAGTAGCACAGTCTCTTTATTCTGAAAGTAAAGCTTGTGTCCGATAGGGCGAGAGTGGTGTAAGCATAGCCTTTTTCCCAATAAATAGGGAAGTATGTCCTGTGTGCATATTGGCATCATTTATGTTCTTAATGTATAATAACACATTGATAATTTTGGTCCAAAATCCAGGCAGCGATGCTGAAATGATTGATGGAAGAAAAATAGGGCTTTTTGGTTAAGCAGATAAAGTTCACATTGTACCCAAAAACTCTAGTTGCAAAAAAAAAACAACTTGCAATACGGACGGATTTTAATTTAACGATTAATAATTCAAAAACACTGGCAGCGGTGTGGCAAAACTCGGGAGAAAGAAAAATTAACCCTGCTTTTATTCTGAATGGTGAAAGATCCCCTTACTGGACCCGTTCAAATATCTGATGGTGTACTTCTTCAGTGACGTATACAGCATAATCAATTAAAACAGTGCAAATGCATACAGTGCCAACGGGCAGGTGTGACAATTTCCATTATGTATAAAACAGATGATAACACTACTTCCCCTGCACTGATAAAGCTACGGCATAGACTACTGCCACTTATGCCGTAGAATGATGGGGTCACTAGGGTCTTTGGGTTTGGCTGAGCGACAGTTACTCAGACAGATACTGTGATTTCCTCCAAATGCCCCAGTACTTAGAAGTGGCCATTCTCCTGATTATCTATGTGGCTTATCTGAAGACTTTGTTATTTTGGGTAAAATTAAACACATAAATTGTGTTACTTTTGCACAAAAGAATAATATGGCACATTTCAAATGATCTTGAAGGCAGCAACCGGAAATGGCTCAAATGTATAAAATTGTTTGAGCTTAATTTTCTTTGAATTGATTCCTATATATTTTCTAACTCTACCAAAAATAATTTAAAGGCACAATTAACGAATGTGCCGGGAGACATTGTATACGCTCACGACCACTGGGAACAATAACGAGAGTATATCTGAGTATTGAAACACATTGGGCCACCAAACAATATATAACTTGGTTTGATTATCCAGAATATAGAATCTTATTAGCCGGGTTCTGCTTAGATAATCACCTGCTAGCTACTTTCACTGAAAGGAGGGGCATATGTCCACAGTAACTTCTGTTGGTACTGTTATAATGGTTCTATGTTCTTTCGTCTGACGTTACTACGAATGCCTTTTAAACGTGTATTAAACATGTATAACATTACGAAAATGTTATCACATTCTTTTTTTTTTAATTCTTTTTTTCGGGGCAGGGCCCGCCGGCCCGAGACCTTCCCTCCTCAACCTATTCTTTACTATTCACAAACCCCACAACCCCTTATCTGCCCTGTCCCAACCCCTACCAAAAATTTCGATTAGCTTTTTCGTAATTTCACATACGTTTAAAAAACAGTTGTAGAAATGACAGGCGATAAAACAACGTTATACCGTTATTATACTCCTGAACCTATAGCCCACTTACTGTTGTTTGCCTATTGTACTTAATTTTAAGACAAAATATGGTTAGACCTCGTCTTAATGAATTAGGGGTCGACGGTAGAGGAGACAGGCAGGTTTTATAAACTATGCATTATTAGAGAAAATACGTTGGCCCTCATTACGACCCTGGCGGAAATCGCGGTGCAAAATGCACCTTGGAGCACGGCGGAAAGCTGCCGATAGCGCCATGGGGGTTGGCGGATTTTCCGCCTCATTCCGACCTTGGCGGGGCGGTAAATCCCCATCCCCCATTTTACCCTTCCCCATTCCCATTTTTGCCCCATAGGGTATAATGGGAGTGGGGAAGGCGTTAATTACGCCACCTCAAAATACGGTGGCGTAATTAACGACAAGGTCCCGTAGCGCCATGGATTTCTCCGCCCGGAAAAACCAGGCGGAAAACGCTCCATGGCGCTACGGAATCTCGTAGTAGGGCGGACGGGTCCGCCGCGAATAACGCTGGCGTAAACCCACTCCGCCAGGGTCGTAATGAGGCCCGTTGTATTTAGCTACATCTCTCTTACTTGCTTTTTCTATTAGGTGTTTGTTTGGTTCTTAGTTTTATAGATTGTGACTATTGAAATGTAACTGCATTGCATCTTATTAACACCTGGCAATGCTTTAATCTTATTGCATTTTTCTAAAGATTTTATTTTCTCCCTTTGATCACTTTTTTTTTGCACTAACAAAGAGATGTAAACACTGTTTTCATGATTTTATTTGTATTGTGTGCACTCTGATGGCTTAACCACTGAATTAAGTACAATTATGATGACTAAGGGTGTGCTATAAGACTGAATCCTCTATGTAACAATACTGATAAGCCCCCACCTGAGTCTTCAACAAGTATTTTAATATTGATTGTACCCCGGAGGTACACTACATTTCTCAGAATCACAGTGCTCCAAATCATACTTTTTTTTTTTTTTCCGTGACAGACTCTTATCACAGATGGCTGTGCTGGCAGTTCTGATTTGTAGCATCCTCTGCTTGATTCGTGTTGAATGGTAGCTACAGTACCCTAGAGATATCCCTTTCGGTAACACCTGTGTAAATCCAGCATAGACTCAAATAGTCCGATATTGTACCAACAAGAGAATAGGTAGAATACAAAATCTGCCATTTGTGGGCCTTGCTATTGTCGGTCTTAGAGAGAAAGTGTTGTATTTCACAGAATCCGATATGGCCTATTTGTGAATAATATTTGAATTCAAGCTTGAAACCACACTTTCAAAAATGCCTATGAAGAAGCCTATGAAGGTTAAATGTGGCAGCCTATATTGATCAGGTGGTATAATGAAGCCAGCCATCAAACTTTGTTGACAGGTCCATTGGCTTCTCTAAAGCCAAGGACAGCTAGCCTTCAAGGACTACCTATCCAGAGCAGTGAGCTAACTTTAGTTAATAAAGTGAAGGAACTGAAGCAAGCTTCTTCATTTTCTGAATTTCACCCTGATCTGAATGATATCATGTGCAATCCTAAAGAGCCAGCCAGCCCAACATTGTTGTGGTGCCATCACAGCACTTATTTGCAGGTTCATGGATGAACGAAAACCCCAAGCCCAAGCCCAAGCTGTCATCTCTGGCTCTGGGGATAATTTCCCTAACTGTGTGTCATGGTCATGAAAGGAGGGGCACAGGCATGAAGGGGCCGCATGCACAGGAGACCTGGGTGGACACTGTCCTGGTACCTTTGGCACCAGGCTCTTGAACAAAAGTAAACAAGAACATCCATTTAACAACAAAAGCTTTTATTATGGACATAGCACTTCAGATGCATTAACCTTGAACATTCCATCCATTAAGCGGGATGCATTAACCTTGAACATTCCATCCATTAAGCAGCCCCAAGTGCATTCTTGGGTGTGGCTGCTAATGGATTGACTTTGCACGTGCTCACTCCATAGGAGTGGCAGGATGTGGCTGGTAAACCGGCCCTAATGGGCATGCCCACGACCTCAACTATATAAACTGCCCCGATCCTCAAGACAGACACTTTGCATTATTCTGCACTCGCAAGCAGTGTTACGCTCACCATCGCCTGAGGTCAGACTTACCTTTGAAGATCCTGCTTCCTGGACATCCTGCTTCCTGCCAGCAAACTTACCAACTGGGGAAGCTGTTCTTACCTATACATCTCTTTGGCGAACCAAGTATTCATCTTAACACTTTCCGGAATGCAGAAATCTTCATCTTGGCAACGCAGCTTGACCTGCTCCATCGTCGACAGCAGCACCTGCAAGGAAAAACAGAAGACAAAGTTAGACATCGAAAAAACAGTCAGTTTAAGGTTGCGCTTCGCCATACTTTGCGCTTTTCCTTAAACCATCACTTGCCTGCTGTTTAACATTGCAGTAGCATCCATCTTCCATCTGGCCGCGTCTCTCGTCTCACAGCTGCATTAAGGCTGCATTTCCATCTAAGGGAAGAAAACAGAAGAGAGACATTATTGCGGGCATAAATAGGAGCAACATATAAAGACATTAAACAGAATGAACAGCATCACAAGAGCTCAAGGACGACTTACCAATAATAATGAGAAGCATAGTCGCAGGAGCTGGATTGGCCTAAACCTTATCCGGGATCAGTGAAGGAACTAGATCCCATTTGACGCGCCCCTGCCAGAAGCAGCGGAACGGAGAGCTTATCTTCCATAATTCACAGGTGAGCTTCATGGGCTGGTGTATGCTCACAGAAACTGTACTTTGGTGTGAAGGGTTCGAGAGGTACAACAATCACAGATTGACACACTCACACACTCTTATCTCCACGCAGGAGCAGTATCACCACATACCACCACTCACAGCTTTTCTACTGTGGGAGAGGCCTGAAGGGGGTGATTCAAGTTCAGTGAGGGCTGCAACTGTGCCCCAACGCCTCTGCAGACAGGTGAGCATAACACTGTGGGCCTAACACTAGACCCATGGGGGCTGAGAGCAAAGGTAGGGCCATAGAAAGTCCTGGGCGCCCAGGTCTGTGGTTCAGTGGAATAATGCATCCTCTACATGATCTGTGTTTGACCACATTTTCGGAGGTGTGAACCAGGGCAGGTCAACAAGGCCTTTCATTTCTTCGAGGCCAATAAAATGAGTACCTTATGTGTTGTATAATAAACATCTGTTATCTGTCAACAGCTCCGAGACATCATTGTGTGCATAAGCATGTGCTCTAAAAATGCACGTTAGGTTAATATTTAAAGGAAGGATAATACCACAGTATGGAAATAGAGAAACCAAGGTCAAAGAGTGCAGCAGAACTGATCATGGTAAACCAGGACATTTTTGCCTAAATCCTAAGTGTTCCCCACGCCATGGAGGCCGAAGGGAGCATCAACATGTGGCAGAGGAGACAAAAACAATTCCTGAGGACAAGGGATTTCCAAAGTGATATGAGGCCAAGCACAGCGGATGACCAGTGCAGGACACTGGAGAAGGAATTCAGCATGCAACTAAGATGTCCATTTCATCAGTTGAGTAAAATGTTAACCTACATTGGGAGGGACAATAAATTCAAGCAGCTAATGCCAAGACCATCAGGAATTACTACAGCCAGAGATCAATCAGACGTTGGGACGGAGAGCAGTGAGTAATGAAGGGAATATGCCAGGGGCAGAGCCACAGAAGGATGGCAGATGTGGGAGCAGGAGTGATGTCAAGAGACAGAGTACCATCACAGAGAGGATACCAAGGAGGGATTCAGGGCCAGGCTAGAGTATCAGAAACAGGCAGAAGGAGGAGAGGAACCAGAAATACTGGTGGGAGCAGGAACACACCAGAAGTGATCAAACAGGTGTTGAGGCTCTGAAGGGAAACATCTGAGTAAGCTGTCTCATGAGCTTAGCCCACCTGACCTGTTGAACCCCTGAACCTGGCTGTGAAGGGCATAATATCACTAAGACTGAGGGGGAACTATATCCCTTTTTAAAGGGATAAGGTGAGATACACCTCAGATGTGAAAAAGGCATAATATGCCTTTAGAAAAAGGAATTTGTTGAGACTGTGAAAGTGTGCATCCCCAAAAATACAGTGATAACTCCCCAATGAGAGTCAATAATGGACACACCCGAGGAGGGTATGAGACCAAGACCAAGTGCGGGTGAAGATAAAAGTAAAGTTTAGCTAAAATCAAATATTGCAAGCAGAGAACTCTGCAAACTCTTAGAGCGCTCTGCCAAAACATCTGAAACAGCACATTCATATTACAAAATCACGCCGTCTATGACGTGAGCTATAGGGGTTACATTGGAGTGTGGCCGTTGGACAAAGGGGACAGGACAGTATCCATTCTGTAGGGGTGGTGCTCCCGGATTGGCTGGCATGGTGCTGGTTACTTTATGAAGCACATGGGTCAGCTGGGCTCATCTGGGTAGGGGCAGGGTCAGGCGATGTCCGAGCAGTTACAATTTATGCGAACTAACATTGCCCTTGTGCCCACACATACCTTGCATATAAGAGTTATATCACTAGACATTTGCCCTGCACAATAAAATTGTGACTACAGGGGTCTATTTGCCTAATCAATTCACAATAATACTTTGATGACACATTCATTATACATTCCTTTAGATCCCATGAGAGAATGGTTTATTGTTTGTTAGTGTGAAGAGAATATATTACCACACATGCACAAATGAGGGGCACGCCACTGTCAATTCTAAAGGCTTTGGGGTGAAGAGTCGTGTAGTCTATATTTCTTAAAACAGAGGCCCTCATTACAACCTTGGCGGAGGACCATGGTGCTATTAGCACCATGGTCCATGCCGCTAAGGTTACGATTCCGCCATGGTGGATGGCGGAATTACCGCCCCATTCCAAGGTGAGTGGGGCGGTAATTCCCCATTCACCATTTGCCCTTCCCCATTCCCATTTTTGCCCCCACAGGGCATAATGGGAATGGGGAAGGCGCTAATTACGACACCGTAAATTACAGTGCCGTAATTAGCTCCAAAGTCCCTTTGCGGGTTGGATTTTTAACGCCTGCTAAAAGCAGGCGTTAAACACCAACCCGCAAAGGAACACTTGTGATCAGGCGTTAAGGGTTAACGGCGCCAACGGCGCCGTTAAACCCTTAACGCCTGAGTTGTAATGAGGGCCAGAGTCTGTGGGTGCAAGGCAAGTTCAGGGAGATATTGTGTGTCAAGGGCATGGGGGTGGATACTTGGTGCGGGCTTCAGCGGAAGGGTGAGTGGTTACATTTGTAGCATCAGGGCATCAGTGGAAAAGGGCCTCTCGTCATCAGCCCAGTATGAAGGGGAGAGTGGTGGGGGCTGAATACGCAGCGCAGCATGAGAGGCAAGAGAAGGCCCTGAGGTCTGTTAAGTTTCTGTCGTGTTCAATTTGTGGGATCATATGTGAATCATTAGGATGAAATAAAACCAAGGTATTGTCATTACATGTACAGCAAATAATAAACGAGTTCTGATTACATTTTAGGATATGCTTTTTCATGTACCATAATCATCGAGCTGCACAAAATGTCTCTATTTACATTAGCCTCATGACCTTATCGGATATATGTTGTACACATACTAATCTTATACCATCTAAACACATTTGTGAATATGCAGAGTATCGAAAATCAGTGAGCATGTGGATTATGTATTTTGCATATAGAGCAAGCTGCTTAGCATCTCATACATTAACGTGGGTCTCAGATATGAAAAGATGGGGGAGCAACATCATAGGACCTAAGCATATATAGATCATAAAGTTGTGTATAGTATAGTGTTTTAAATATAATAATAAAGGAACGTTTTGTTATATCACATAGCTTCAGTCTCATAACACATAACCACAGAAGGGAATTTACAACCTTCATGGAGGGGATTAACACTGTCGGTGAAACAGGGTGACACAAAGGCATGGGGTATGCGTCTCTTACTTCAAAAGAGGAGTGAGGTTGGGGGGTTATCCCCAGCATACATCTTAGATGTAGGGTCTGAAAATGGTGGAACATGTTTGTGGAGATGGATTGTGTTTCCCAGACGCAAGCACTTGCCCGGTCACTTACAGGACAGTGGTAGATGGACAAAGGTGAAAGATACAGTGTCTGGGCCTCATTACGAGGTAGGCGGTAAGGGGTTAACGGTGTTGGTAATGGTGCCGGCGCCGTTAACCCTTTACCGCCCTATTACGAAGTCTCCTCGCGGGATCCGCAAAGGGCGCCTGGTAAAACCAGTGGTCCTTAGCAGATCCCGCGAGGAGACCAGGGAGCTAACAACGGGCCCGTTGTTAGCTCCCTCCAAATTCCCATTGAGCCCTATGGGGGCTCAAATGGAAATGGGGATATACCGGGTCTGGGTTCCTCGAATGAGGAATTACTGACTCTTCCAAGGTTGGAATGGCCCGGCATATCCTCATTTAAGGAACCCGGACCCGGTATGAGGTAAGGAGGAAACCATGCCTCAAATTGCGCCATGGTTATCTCCAACCTCGGAATGAGGCCCTCTGTCTTGTAACTTGTTCACGCCTAGCCTCCCGTGAGAACAGTACTGCTACAAGGACACAGAGGGGAGGAGGGTGAGGGAAATAACCAGCCCGCTGTGTGCGATCGCGAAGGGAGAGCTGCAGCCCTGCAGGCTGGTGCTGCTTCTAAGTTCTGTTTTAATATATACAAAATAGAGTCAGAGTCTGGTACAAAATGGAGTCAGTAATTGACGTCCTGGCGGTCCTTTGCATCCATATGGGTCGTCCTGCGTCTATCCGGCATCCCTGGCCACAGGCGCATGTGTAGCCGGTGGACGAATCATAATGTCAAGTGGGTTGGAATGGCGGTGAGGGGGCGTAAAACACCTTTCCTCACATACAACCGCCTTCACAGTGGAGATGGCACTCCTTAAGAGAATGTGTGTGAAAGTAGGATACGGTGTTGCATGGTAAGTGAGAAGGGCATCCCAACTCTCATCATTAATTGTACCACCATGTTGCCAGATCAAAAAATGTGTGCTAGACACCATCCTTATTGTGTGGAATACACATTTTGAGGAACAGATATAGCTATCATAAGATTAATTAGGTCACTGAAGTGGCAGGGCACAATATTGCTGAGATTGTAAAATGAGAAAAGAAGAATCTGGATACTAGTTCCTTGTAACAGTGAGTTTGAGCTAAGGCCCAGCTGGTATAACGTTGTATAATAAATATCTGTTATGTGTCTACAGCTCCAAAACATCATTGTGTGCATGACCATGTGCACTAAAAATACACTTTTGGTCAATATTTAAAGGAAGGACAATACCACGGTATGGAATTGGAGAAACCAAGGTCAAAGAGTGCAGCAGGACTAATCTTGGTAAGCCAGGACATATTTGCCTAAGTCCTACATGTTTACCCACCCCATGGGGGCTGAAGGGAACATCACCATATGGCAGAGGAGACAAAAAACAATGACTAAGGATAGGCGATTTTTAAAGCAATCTGATGCCAAGCACAGCAGATGACCAGTGTAGGGCCTTGGAGAAGGAATTCAGCCTGCAAGTAAGCTTCAAATTTCATTAGTTCAGTGCAATGGTGAACTACAGTGGGAGGGACAATCACTTCAAGCAACCAATAATGAGACCATCAGGGATTACTACAGCCAGAGACCAATCGGAAATTGGGACAGCGAGTAATGAAGGCAATATGGCAGGGCCACAGTCACAGAGGGCTGGCAGATGTGTAAGCAGGAGTGATGTCAAGAGACAGCGTACCAACAGAGAGAGGAAAACAAGGAGGGAATCAAGGGCAGGATAGAGGAGTAGAAACAGGCAGGAGGAGGAGAGGAACCAGAAACACAGATTGGAGCAGGAATGGACCAGATGTGGACAAACAGATGTTGAGGCTCCGAAGGGAACATATACTAAAAGCTCACAAGGGAACATTTGAGCAAGCTGCCTCATGAGCTTAGCACCCTTGAGATGTTCAACCCCTGAACCTGGCTATCAATGTGAAGGGAATAATATCCCTAAGAGTGCAAAGGGCACCCTTATCATGGTGGAGGGCACTCCTTCAGAGAATGTGTGTGTGTAAGAAGGATGAGGTATGCCTTAGTGAGGGAGAAGGGCATCATTTTCTCTCATTCTTAACTATGCCACCATATTGCCGGGTCAGAAATTGTGTGCTAGACACCATCCTTATTGTGGGGATTACAAATATTAAGGAGCATATATAACTATGTGAATATTATTTAGGTCTCTGAAGTGGCAGGGCACAATATTGCTTAAACTGTAAGATGAGAAAGGAAGAATCTGGGTACTATTTCCTTGTGAATGTGAGTTTGAACCAAGGAACAGCTGGGCAATATATCAGGTAGAATTAGTGTTATTTTGGAGATCTTGAGGTTGACCAGTATCAACAACATAGGGAACCCCAGGATACTTGGATATTTTACCTATTCTGACAGTGTTGATTTAGAGCATTCCCAAGAAAGGAGTTCCTATTAAAATTATGTCTGTATGAAGTGCTAAGTTCGAAGCTCTGATATGATGATATGAATTGCTAATTGTAAATATCATGCGGGAAGGTCCAGTGCTGATAGAATATAAGTTACTTATATGAACTATGGCCAAACCGAAATTTTTTTAATCAAGTCCTCAGTATATTGCTATTTTTATTGTTTTGTATCTTGTATTATATTTTTTTCTTTGTTTTTATACCTTTTTTGTTTGTTACGTATGAATTTGACTTGTATATAACAGAATATGATCTTAAACCAATGTTGTAAAGATTTTGATATCGAAAAACAACAATAATAAAAAAAAATAAAAAAAAGGAGTTCCTATTGTGTTTTAGATAAACCTGTAGGCTGAATTTTTTTTATTTGAGCCATCTCCACTATAAACCGGAGATGAATTGTACTTTGGAGATTCTGGGGGAAATGAATATTCCATGAAGGGGAAATTCTGGACAATGAACTATTGGACTCATTATGACACTGATGAGTTAGGCCAATCCCCATGAGTGCCATCCATTTTTCTTGTGGTTAAATCAAATTCTCACATTGTTTCATCCCAATCCATTCTGACTAATACAGATTGGTACCCCTACTTATTTGTTATGTCTATGTGGGATCCAGCACAGAGGCTACTAAAGGTTTGAATTAGTTTGACATTGCTAGTCGAACGCCCACCAATCTTTCATACACACAGATTATCTGCAGCCATGGCTTCTTAAATCGTGGGGAGAGGGCCAAAGCACAGAAAAAGGCTTAAACAATGAGTAATCACAAGGGTGTACTGCTAGTCCCAGCACTCTTGTAAGAATTGTTCTTATGGGGAAGATATACCCAGTAGTAATGGGTTAACTAGTTAGAGAGAAACTGAAACCACAAAAATTGTCAGTGGTTTAAGTTCCCTAGACGTTTTGGGAAATCTGTTTTGAAAAGATGTGTGTTCACCTACGATGTGGCCACTGTGAGTGGTGTTAGCGCTGTGGACATTTTAGACTTTACATATAACAGATGTTTCCCATTTCCAGTGTTAGAGGACCTACTGCTGTAAATATAGTAAACAAAATATTATTTAATGCACGGGAAGCTGTTGCATCATGCTGCATTTCACCTAAAGTGGATATCAAGTGGGGGTTGAAGGAGGCAAAGGGATCCATGAGCCAATAGTTGAATTACTGAGAGGAAGAGAATGCAAAGGGAGGAACCACTGCCAATGTGCAAGGGGTACTGTAAACTCTGGCAAGACAGAGTAATGAGAGTTTGAAAAGGTCATGATGGACGTAATGTAGCAAGACATCAGACACGTAGGCAAATATCAGTGTGAAAGAGCCACCGAGCAGAGTCAACACACAAGAACCAGTCAGGTATTCTGGAAAGATCTTCAGACACATGGATTGTGATAAGTAGGAGAAGCACCATCACAAGAACATCCAATGAAAAGAATAAAGAGGATTTCAGATGTCAGTAAGGGTTTGGGGAGGTCAGCAAAGAGACTGTGGTTTTCAGTCCAAGTTGAAGGGAGGGAAAAGAGAGACCAGAAGAAAACGAGAATAAGCTAACATTCATGGTAAATTTTGGTAGATGCTGTTACCTGTGTTTCAAATAGCTGGTAACAGTGCTCAGTTGTCCTTAAACTGTGCCTCAACAACAATACCTTTACAGAAAGCCAACACACAATTTCAACAGACTACCATCATCCTGGCCAATCTAAAACCTGTTCTGCTTCTGGATAGGAACAGAATGATATTAGGGCCATGGAGAAATACCAGCGGCTGCTTCTCAATTATGATTGCATTCTGAGTGGTGTTTGGAGTTCCTTGTGTTCTCCTGTGGTATTGTGTTTTTTTTTTTTTTATAATTCTGAATGGATCATATTGATGACAACTACTGGCCCTGTCTATGTGGGGTGGGGTGGAGGGGTCTCTACCCCTCTTGTCTGTGGTGTCCTTCTTGGCTTCTGAAATTGGATCTATTTCCTGGGTTATTCATTTGGAACACCTTTTCCTTGCATTCGATGCATGGTTGGAAATAGTCCTTCCTTCATGGACAGTCGAGTCTTGCCCTGCCCTGGTGATCTCTTGTGTTTCGTGGCAATAACACCACTGGAGTTATACAACATTATACCAGCTGGTCCTTAGCTCAAACTCGCATTGACATGGAACTAGTATCCAAATTCTTCTTTTCTCAACTTACAGTATCAGCAAATGTGTGCCCTTCCACGTCAGTGTCCTAATTAATGTTAACATAGTTATATCTGCTCCTCAAAATGTGTATGCCTGGTTGGAAATATTCCTTCCTTCATGGACGGTCGAGTCTTGCCCTGCCCTGGTGAACTCTTGTGTTTTGTGGCAATCAGGAATACATTGGTTGTTATTATGTTGGTATTATTATGGTATATATTGAGCATGGACCGATCTTTGAGAAGCAATGGAGAACTTTACAGAGGTATTCAACAATACAGATACACAACAGAGTGCTTTACAGAGGTATAGACCAGCACAGATGCATAACAGAGCACTTTTCATAGGTAACAACAGAACAGATAAACAGCAGGGAGTGAGATACCGAGGGGCACAGAGGAGGGGTACAACGGTACCGGGTAGCAGGGATAAGAGGGGAGGGCAGCGTCTATCGAGCCAGGTGTTGTGGGGGGCAATGTGGTGGCTCAGGTGTTGAGGAGTACAGACTCCTTGAAGAGGTGATTCTTGGTACCTTTTCTGAATTGTAGAAGTGTGAGGGTGCATCTAATGCTGACAGGGAGGAGGTTCCATAGTCTTGGGGAATAGGCAGCGAATGCTTGTTTTCTGGTCCTTTCCTTTATGCAGCAGCAGATTTCAAGTCTACAAGTGTCCTGGCTTCAGTTGGTGCACGGTTTGCCGGAGATGATGAGTTTCTCTGTGAAGTAGCTGGGAGTGTTCAGGGTGACTGTCTTATTGATGATGCAGCAGGAATTGAAGGTGATTTGTGTGTGCAGTGGGAGACAGTGAAGGTCGATTAGGGCTGGGTGATGTGGTCGTATCTGCGTAGACACGTAATGAGGCTTGTGGCAGCATGTAGGACACTTCTCAGGGGCACAATTGAGGACAACAGGAGTCCTTCTAGGAGGGCATTGCCCCCATCCAGGTGGGCTCAGACCCATGCTTGAAAGGTGGATTGAAAGCTGTCCGGAGGGAGGAAGGTCTTGACATTCCACAGGCGGGACAGCTGATACCAAGCTGTCCGAGTTTTCTTTGCTATGTGTGTCTTGAAGGAGAGGTGTTTGTTGATCTGGAACCTGAGGGTCTTGGTGCACAAGTTGATCTTGGTTGTAAAGCCCTCAGGGTTCATGGTTGATTACCAGGTCTGTATGTCTGAGTGTTCAGTGCTGTTGGTGAGGCGCAGGAATCCAGTCTTCGAGAGGTTGAGCTCCAAGTATGCAATGGACATCCAAGACTGGATCAGCAAGAGGAAGGTTTTGAGTCCTTGATGGAGTGGATCATATGATAACGCTTTGTGTCATCTGTGTATTGTTCGATGTAGATGTGGTGTGTGGCTACAGGACTCCCAACAGCTCCATGTATAGATTGAAGATCACTGGGGAGAGGATGTAACCCTGCTGGACTCCACAGGTGACAGGTAGTTATGGCAATCTAGAGGAGTCCATCTGAACAAACTGCTGACGTTCTGCGAGGTAGGACTTGAACCAGTTTAGGACAAGGTTGCTGATCCCCATGCCCCAATGTAGGGAGTCCATGAGCGCCTGGTGGTCTACTGTGTCAAAATTGGCTGAGAGTCGAGTGGAACCAGGTTGCAGAGGTGGGCATCTTCATGGATGATGAGGGCATCATTGACTACCTGTATTGCTGCCTTCTCCGTGCTGCATCTGGGTCTGAACCCAGATTGGTAGGTTTGGAGGAGATTGTTGGTGTTGATGTGTTGCTGTAGTTGCACATCTACCACTTTCTCCCAGATATCATGTCTCCCTGGACCTTCATCCATTCCTTTACACTAACAAACCTTTCACCAGTAAAGTTTACAATCTTCTCCTGTGCTTGACTGCCCTGATCAGGCTAGAGATACGCTACCGATATGCGTGGCTAAAATTGTGCTAATTAAATCCAAGGACTGCAAATGGGTAAGATGGAACTTACGGTGATGGTTAGGATCCTCATTCTCATGTCATATTTTCCATTCCCTCTTAATGTTCAATGTTGTTTTTGTGGGATATCTCCAAAATACGTTAACTGAAATGCGGGTGAATACATAAGCCTTCCAAATGTAATAGAGACCATACTGAAGTCACCAATGCTATGTAAATGTTCAGTTCCGTCCTAAGGTAAACAACATTTACATGTATTGAAAAGATCTGCATAAAAGTGCAAATGAGAGACACCTTTGATGAGTATAGTGACTTGTCATGTTTTGGTACGCTTACTCCAAATCAATGGATGTCACATACAATGCATTCTATGTCAGCACTATTACAGTCAGGAGAGTTTTCATTTTGAAGTGGATGCCCTTGACCTAAAAATGTGAATCCTTCAGATTGAGTATAAGCTTGAAATCCCCTGTCGTCTTTTAGAACAGAAATACCATAGGGAAGAACCCCCTTAATTCCTCTAAACTGGGACCTTGCTTGATACATCTCTTATGTAGAAGGAATTGGTCATAATTATGACTCCAGAAGGCAGCAGGTAAGATCACTCAAGGTCCATTTATTACGTTGTAACATGTAGGTAGCTATGGATCAGGGCTGAGCCCCAGATGGGACCCACTGGCACCCCCACCCAGGCTCACATCTTCAACTGCCTGGGCTGGAACACAGTTCACATCCAAACTTTTCTGGCACCCTGTCAACATTCTCTCAGTAGCATCATACAGCCAAGCATCCAAGGAATCTAGGAATAACAGGAGTCTATCATCGTCTCTGTGCCCTCCAGTGTCATTGTTGTCTCAGTAGAGTTGATACAGAGTATGATTTTTGCTGGAGGATGCAATGAAAAATGTATCTAGGAACATCCTGAAACTATCTAAAACAACAAACAAACGATGACAGGAGAGCACACACAATAAATCAATAAGGTTATGAATTCTCTCATCAACTAGAAATAGAGTGATGCAGTTAAAAAATATGTTTACAATGAAGTAATGCAAATACTTTGTATTTGCATTACTTCAAATGCTGCTGCGTTCCCTAACAAAATGACATCATTATTGTTGGTATGGGCCTGGCATTTCACTAATGCCACTACTGTTGGTTCTTTCAATGCTTCTATTAGTTCTGCCAGCAATTCAGTGTGTTGCACTGGGGACCCATCTGCTCTCCAAAATCCCCTCCTTCCCCAGCATGCCAACCCTCCATGTGCTGCTGTAGTCATGTATGCAGAGTCAGTGTATATTGTCACTGCACATCCTTTGGCCGTGTGTAATGCTTCAATTAGTGCTACTAGTTCTGCTGCCTGTGCTGAAAAATGAGCGGGCAACCATTTCTGCACTATCACTTCATACTCACCTTCTTCTAGGCATACCACGGCCACCCCCACATATTTTTCACCTGTTTCAGAATTAATTGACGCTGACCCATCTATAAAGTACACTTCTCCTTCAGTTAATGCCTCCTCACTGGCTGTGGGTGTACCATCATCTTCCCCTTTGTATGTAGCACAATTGTGTGTTTGCATGTCTTCCACTGTGCATGCTTCTGTGAGGAAAGTGGCTGAGTTTACTGTTTAACATCTCACTATGTGTATATTTGCGCTTGAGAGAATTATCTCGTATGCTGTGGCTCTTTGTGTAGTCAGTGTGCTCTCGGACCTTTCTAATATTGCAAAAAGTGAATGTTCCACGTACAATGTCACAGAACATCCCATTACAATTGTTGCACTCTTTTCAATGGCGAACTCTGCAGCTGCGAGAGCTTGTTCGCAAGTGAAGTGTCCTTGCAGCATTGCGTCTAGTGTACCACTGTAATATGCCACAGGCTTGTGGCCCAATGATGTTTTTTGTGTCAATACTGCTGTCATTAGTGTCCCATTGCAATGTGAGAATAAATAACATTTGCGCTCATAATCTGGGTTTGCTAGGACGGGTGCTGTCAATATCTGTTCTTTCAATGTATTGAAGGCAGTGTGCATGTCTTGTGTCCATTGTATTGCTACTTTCTCTCCATGTGCTTTCTTGAGCCCCTGTAAAAGTGGTTTTGTGTACCATGCATATTTTAAGATCCACGGCAATAATTGCACATGCCAAGAAATGTCTGCATTTCCTTCACTGTATTAGGTTCATTCACGGCTCGCACTGCTGCTACTCTGTCGGGGATTATTCTCTTGCCATCTTTAGATATTAGCTGACCCAAATACAACACTTCTGTTAAACCATATTGTAATTTGTCCTTGTCCACCTTGTAGCCTTTGTGTGCCAGCAGTGTTAATAATGTCACATAATCTTGCCTGCATTCCTCCTCATTCTTCTCACATAACAAGAGATCATCTACATACTGAATGATTTTGCTCTTTGTGTAGATATTTCCAAGATCTTCATGTAAGATCCTGTTGAATATGCTTGGGCTCTCGCAATACCCCTGGGGCAACCTGCAATGCTCATATCTCTTTCCTCCCAGTGTAAATTCTGTCAAATATTGCGATTCAGGATCCAGTGGCACTGAGAAGAATGCGTTCTTCAGGTCCACTACTGTGAAAAATGAAGCATCTTTGGGTATGCTGCACAAAATTGATGCTGGATTCGGGACAAGTGGGAATTCTTTTTGTATGTCGCCATTGAGGGGGCATAGGTCCAGTATCATCCTTCACGCCCCTCCCTTTGCTTTCTTAATGGGGTACATGCAAGTGTTACATGGTGAATTTGAGGGCACTATAATCCCTTGTTGTAATAAGGAAGATATAGTTTCTTTTATCCCTTCTTCTGCTTCTCGTAACAGGGGGTACTGTTTCACCCGGGGCAGTAATGCCCCTGGTTTGAGTTTTATTTTTACTGGTGTTACCTCACGCAACAACCCTACATCATGTGGGCCTGTTGGCCACACTTTCATTGGTACAAGTTGCATGTCATCATTGAAAAGCGTAGGTGGAACACCCACCACCGCCATGAGTTGCACTGGCACTTGTCTTGTCTGAATCATTATGTCACAGGGAATTGCTATCTCCATTACTATTTCTATGTCACTGTCTGAGTTAGTGTACAGTTCCTAGTCAGATACATCTCGCAGGTGTGTATTGGCATTGGTACACAACACTGTTTGCCATTCACATCCATGTATGTCTACTCCAATTATGGCAATTCTATGTGCGGACACCTGCACTCCATGCAAATCTAGGGACCTCACTGTTCCTGGCATTATCCCGGGGCGTGCTATAGGGCGGAACACAAATTCTGTTGGCACTCTCCATTCCTGGCATTTTAATTCGGGTACCACTCGTGCTAGTGTCTTTAGACCTTGAATGAACATGTCTGCATCAACCGGTATCCCACACACCTCCAGTGCCCTGGCTCGTGTATGTATTACTAGCAATGCTCGCAATGGGCATATCACAGGGGCAGAGCACACTATCCCTCTTTCTGTAAAAGAAATGGTCATATTGAGCTTGCTAAGGAGGTCCCTTAAATTTATTGGCGATTCTTAGCACTACAATAGGGGTGCTCGTACTGTTTTGCCCCCCACTGTTACATCTTATTCTTATGTGTATGGAACCTGGACCACCGCCCCAGACAACCCCTGTGTCTCCATTTTGAGATTAGATAACGGAAACCTGCTTTCTTGTAGACATTTTTCTGCTCCTGAATCTACCATAAAAATGAACTATTTGTTTCCTATCTCCACCCCCACCAGTGGTTCCTCTGCTGAATTGAGGGTCGTTGATAGTACTGGACATGCAAGTTCTCTCTGCGGGCTGTCCTATGCTGAATATCTTGTATTTCCTTCATTATCAAATACATTACCCGACACCACTGCCACTCCTCCAAATGGTGCGAGGGCACCATTTGCCTTTGTGGCAAAGGGGTTACCTCGAACAGGGGCCATGTGTTCTCATGATCGTGGGTGTTGTACATTTTTTGGGGGTGCTCAGTGATCGTCTGTGTACCTCTGATCATGTTGCTCTTCCTTTCTTTCACCACCTATTGGCAGCGCGTGTGGGCTTCCCGAGTAGGGGTGACCGTACTGCTGTTCATTTTGGTAATTATTCATGGGATGGCTTCAACACTCCCTTGAGAAATGTCCCCTCCTCCCACGGTTCCAGCAATTCCTGGGTCCCCCTCTGGTTCCCTGTCCCCCATACCTTCTGTACCCATAACCACTTCCTCTAGATCCTCTGTACCCACTTCTTCCTCCGTGGGCCCCCCTTCCTTGCCATTGAGGCCCTCCATACCATTCTTCACCATCCCACTGCTCTTTTCCATTCCATGCCCAGTTTGCTGCCATTCTGGTTTGTATTGCTATTTACCCTTCCTCCTGCTCTCGTTCTCTACCCGTGGGCAGGGCGGGGACTGCTGCTGTGACCTTCACTAGTTTCGTCTGAATTAATTTAGCTTTGTCTGCCAATTTCTTCTGTACTATCTCTCTTTCTCTTTCTTTGATTTGTTTGCAATGGTGTACTATTATGCTCTGTATTTATGGCCATCCTTTGGCTTCTATCCCAGCTATTTTATCAAGAACCTTCTGTATTTATTTGGGGAGGCCTTGTTTTATTATGAAATAAAATAGGGAGGTGGATTGGTCCCACGCCGTGCCTGTCTCTGACCTCCACATCTCCTGAACCCGTAAAATGAAGTCCATCGCAACCTCCTCCTCTTCCATTGTGCACTGCATTAGAGATTGCAAATCTGGTGTGTCGGGAAAAGTATCCCTTAGTGCATCCCATACCCTTGCCCTTACTGTGTTGAAGACTGCCCCATCATGGTAGTCGCAATCTAATGTTATTCCGGGAAAACCTGCTTTCGCCCAGACCCTGTCTGCTTGGTCACCTACTGCGGATACTAATAAACTTTTGACATCACCTATTGCCAGGGGGACCCCGGCAGTGTTTTTCTCAAATGCGTAGATCCATTTTCTTGCTCCTCCGGAAAGCGGGGGAAACAATTTTAAAAAGTTTGCCTTATCCATTTGGGCCCAGGGGATATAATTAGGTCTTCCTAACCCCCTTGTGTATCAGTGGCAATTGCAGCTTGCTTTTTGCTATCTTCCCGGTACTTACCTTTGTTCCCTTTCTGCCCAGTTTTGCCATTTGCCCCATTCTGTTTCTCGATCTCCCGTTCCACTCTTCTTCCATTGCCCTTCCCAAAGGTGTCTGTCCTATCCCCACCGATGCCCTACCTGCTGCGATTCCTAGTCTTCTTTCCTCTTGTTCTTGCTCTTCTATGTTGCACCAAAATTCCTCCTCTCTGACTGATGTCATGCCCCCTCTTTCTGCCTCCCCCTTATTTGCTTCCTGACCTACCTCTATTATTGTCGTAGGTGTGTCATTTATCCGGAACAGGATCTCCCCCTTCTTCCATCTTTCTTCCATCGACCTGCCACGTGACTGTGACATTTGTGTCTGTTCTAGTCTGGAGGTGCCTGATCCCCCTTGCTCACATATATCTCTCAGTCGGGATAGTTCACTTCAGGCCATTGTTAACCTTGAGTCTAAGTCTTGTGTGAACTTTTCAATATCTATTGCCGGGGTACTCACCTGTTCACCCGATCTCGGACACTCGTATGGGGGAGGTGCTGTGGGTTGAGGTGTGGTCGAGGGCATATGTTTTGACACATATACTGGCTCACTGTACCCTTCGGCAGGGACTGGTTTTGGCAGGAGGGGATACAATCATGCAACTTATATTTGACCTTCCTTTTCTTTCCCATCCTTCCCACTAGTCCCTGCTGCCAGGGGAGATGAGACCTGTTCTTTGATTGGTTCTTTACATTTGATTGGGGGCACTTATTCGAAGAGCCTCCATGAATCTAATATCTCTCTTCTATTGCGGTACTGTTTGCCTTTGTATTTCATATACAGACATGTGGCTACCATGTCCAGTA
This sequence comes from Ambystoma mexicanum, assembly GCF_040938575.1. Lineage (NCBI taxonomy): Eukaryota > Metazoa > Chordata > Amphibia > Caudata > Ambystomatidae > Ambystoma > Ambystoma mexicanum. The sequence continues at coordinate 821,901,357 of NC_090936.1, read as the reverse complement.
CATTTTTGTCGAATGATCCTCTTTTGGGTCACACCTGAGGTTGCCCTTCCCCTTTTAACTCTGTGATCCATTGATCATGGTATTTTGTAATCCTCTCAGCGTAACCTGGAAAATTCTGACAAATGTGAGCTAGTGGTGTTTCTGCACCCATTCTGTCTCCAACACTCCTACCTTTACCTTATGATACTTGTATCATAGTAATACCATTTTCACAATACTATAGTGTTTTGCGCCCTGTATATAGAATTTGTGTCACAGTATTCAAAATCTATCTTCAATTTGTCAGACTTGATCTAAAAATATGCAAATCAGTAATGCAGTACCGATTCTGCCACGGCTTGTCCGTGGACACTAGTTGCAACAAACACAATAAGACACTCACATGACATTAACCAAAAGACATATCACATATAACATTTAACACAAATCTTCCTGTCTGTCCCCTCTTACACCTGCTATCTACCCCTTGGTAGTCTATGTTTTCTCCCGTTTCTGTCCCCTTTTACATGTCCCTTTTACCCAAGAAAGAAAGAAGAAAGCGTTTCTAAACTGTACTACTCCGAGCCTCCCTTTATATGAGATTCCTACTGATTCCACTTATTTTCTCTTTTACTCCCAGTACTAGTCGAGATAGCACTATGCAGCGCCGCCTTCCACCCCCTCACGGAGCTAGATTCCCATATTCCTCTTTCACCTCGTAATCTCCTTAACTTGTCCTAATGGCCATATTCAAAAAGAATAGAAAGAATATATTAGACCCACAAGACCTCCTTTAGCTATTTTTCCCTTTACTCTCTTTTAACCCCCCTTTCCTTCATCTGACTCTGTATACTACACCTCTATCCCTTCTCTAGCTTCCTTTAGCATCGCTCGCACTTGATACTCACGTGTCTGTCTTGATCCGAGACCCTCCGGACCCGGTCTGTCCAGGCGCTGCCCCGCACTCAATTACCACCCCCGGCTCCGGAGAGCAGTACGGTGGGTTTTGCAAAGTGGGACCCATACCCTCTCGCCCTACTGCGTGCGCACATCTAAGTTTACTGGTTGCCGTAGGTGGGCAGCTCTCTTGAGGGGGCATGACCTGGGTCTCCGCTTTGGGCAAGCAGAGAGTGCTCTACCCAACATCCGAAAAACCTCTACGTTTTGTTACAAAACCACATCACCTATGACGTGGGAACTAGGGATTACATGAATCGATGCAATTGAGCAATGAGGGGCAGGCAGTATGGAAATTGTATAGTCCAAGCTTCAGGATTGGTGAGGCTCCACGTGGTGTCACAGTGATGCTTGTAGGTCAGCTGGACTCGTCGGGATAGAGCGCTGGGTCAGGCAATGTATAGTCTCAGCTGTATTAGCATTTGCCCTTGTGGTCACACATACTCATTTAGTGTTGATTACAATTCATAATGCACTGCAAATCCTACAAATCATTATTCTAACATCACAAGGAAATAGCACATATCTCTAGGTGTTCATGATCAATCATCATAAAAATGCTATACAAATAGATGGACTGCTTCACAAGGTCGGGTGACTTATCGGGGGGCACATTTCAGGGATACCTCTATCACTCTCCTACGTTAGATCCAGTGGGGGACATCTTTATAGTATGTTAGTACAGGAGTAAATATATTGCCACCATGCTCAGTCGGGGTTGGGGTGAGCTGGGATACTACCTGGTCAGAGGGCACATAGCTGGTACATCAAAAGGCGGTGGGATGAGAGGCTTGTTGTCCATATTTCTTTAACCAAGGTCTAGGGGTGTGGAACAAGTTTTATGGTGCTATTGTGGCTGTGGAGGTTTGGGGGAGGGCGGATACTTGGTGCAGGCTTAGTAGAGGGGTGAGAGGTTACAATTAAAGCATCACATCATCAATGAAACAAGGGCCTTTATATGTCATCCCAACCTGAGGGGGGAGGAAGGTGGGGGCTGATTGTGTGGCACTGCAGGAGAAGGGAGAGAGGGCCCTGTGGCCTCTAGCTGGACTACTTTGCACGTTAACGTACACATCATTAGAACGTGAGGTAGAATTAGGCCTGTGTGGTTGCAGGTACATCAAATAATATGCGAGCTATGATCATAATATAGGCTACACGTTTACGTTTATCATGAGCACCATGTTACAAACTAAATTCTATCTACAACAGTCTTGTGGCTTTACCGTCTTGCATTATATACATTTGGAACAGTATGCAAGTTGAACATATGTGTGAACACACATATATTTGTAAGGCCAGTGAACATCTGGATTGTGTACCTTGCATTATATCGAAAAAGTAAATTCACATATCATACATTAGTGTGAGTGTTTTTCGGAGAACAAGATTTGTTCAATAGTATGGGGCCTAGACATATGACCAATAGCTTCAAGTGCAGTTAAATAGGTAAAGATCTTCTTGTTTCATTTTCTAGAATCAGTCCCTTCATACATTTCTACCAGGGGGGTTCATAACCTCTATGGCGCGATTAACAGTGTGGGTGAAACAGAGTGGCACACAGGTGTAGGATCTGTATCTGTTACTTCATACGGAGAACAATGTTTGGGGGTTATCCACAGTGTATGTCATAAATGTGGGGTCTGCAAGGGGACAGGGCATGTTTGTGGAGATTAATTGTTTTCCTCAAACACAAGCCTTTGCCCGGTCATCCACAGGTCAGTGATGAACTGCGGAAAGTGAAAGATACAGTGTTTGTCATGTAGCTTGTTTGCACCCAGTCTCCCGTGGGAACAGGCCTTCTGCAGGGACGCAAATGGGGAAGAGAGTGAGGGAGATGACTGGCACGCTGTGTGCAATCTTGTGGGGAGAGCTGCAGCTCTGCTGGCAACCTTTGTCTATGAGACATGTGGTACCATGTACAAAATGGAGTCTGGTTGTGGTACAAAATGGAGTCTGGGGTCAGCTTTCTGGTCAATGTGTGCATACATATCGGTCGTCCCGCAGCCATTCCGCATCCCTGGCCGCAGGTGCATGGGTGGCCGGTGGATAAATCATAATCTGCACGTGGGTTAGAATGGAGGCGAGGGGGTCTCAATGACCTTTCCTTCCATGCATCGATAACGATAGCCAAAAATGTAGAAGTATTTTTATTTATTCCAATGAAAACAGTGGATTGTAAGGAGGAAGAAAATCAGTACATAAGGTTTGTATCAACCACAATTGCTAACAATTATTTTAAATGCTAGACATTTTAGATTACATTTTCCAGGGTCAAACAAAAACAGAAGGTCCTGAGGAAGGTAGCCAAACAATCATTCCACTGAAACGTTAAACTGAAAGCAGGGGAGACAATATCTCCCAAGTTCCAAAAAACACTATGAGGAGCAATAGAAATTCATTTATTTGTAGACGTAAACTCTGATCAGAAACACAATGTCCAAAAATGTACATGTGGGTGTGTAGTGGGTATCACATCACATGGCATCACAGATAAACATGTTTGTTTTGCATATTTTAAAGAAACAATGTTTGGATTAGGTGATTGTAGAAACATTATACTTGAACAATGAATCAAGAAAAGAAAGATGCATTATTCATTAACAATTTTGAAAAGTGAAAATATTACTGGCAGTAATTGATTTATGAAGCAATTGAAAACCATAACAAAAACACTTTCTTTATTAAAATACCACACCGATAAAGTTGAAAATTGGTCATACTGTTTTTCATTAAGGTAAGTAGAAAATGATTTCCAAAAGTGGTATTGAATTAAAATTGTTAGGCACACCATTGGTCAAAAAGACTCTGAAACTAGCCAACAATACCAGGGATGGTGAACAAGATACTTGCAAGCCTCTCCAAAGTCCTTCAGTCAACCTCCCACTGTCGAGAGACTTGTCTTCCTGCAAATGTCCAGACCACAGCACTGTATTGGCTGATTCTACAAGTTTCCCTGACCTGTTACACAACCTGTATGATGGCCAAGGAAGGCTCCTCTCCTGGATGGCTTTTAATTTTGCAAACATGAAGTTGGTTTACTTTTAGATGCCAATGTTTTACCCTGTGGAGGTCCTGAGAATGTTCTATGCTTGAACAATGTGCTTTTCTGTCTTGTCAAGCTTGGTCCGAAAAAAGCTTTCCTCCCGAGAATAGCATATGAAAAACAACGCTCGGCTTGTTGGATTTTGTCTTCCAGTCTCACAGAATGATGTGTCCACCTGCCCCTGCAATTGCTGTGCCAGTCAGCAGATGCAGTGATTACATTCATTGCAGAATCTGATGATGCTTGGGCTTGCTGCTCAATCCTGATAGGTTTCCCACCACAGTCTTCTTCTGCATCAAATTTCTGAAATATTGTGGACAAATCTTTAAGGATAGATTGTGCTAAATACACCTGCTATGCAACCTGTTCTTGGAGAAAGTATGAAACCTGAATAGGCCTTATTTAAAGTTGTGTCAACCATTCCATTAACCTGGTGAACTCCCATCCAGAGTGTGAAGTATAGAGTCCATAGTTATTGAATTAATGAATTCCGCCTCTCGTCCTTCAGCGGGATGTATCCTGGAAATTAACTTCAGAATTGTCAGTTTGTGCAGGTAATACGATTCTCTATTGAGAATTGTTGGCATATACCTGAGTACTGGCAACTGTGCTGGGGAAGAGGGTAATATGTTCTCAACAATCTTTTCATTGTCGTGGCCTAGTTCCTGTTCCAGGAAATTAAGGTTCATCTAAATATGTTAAAGTGCATTAGTCTGTGTTCCTTGGATACAAACCTCCCTTTCTGATCAATATCAATGTCTGAACCAGCCTCTCTGTTATCCAAGGCAGAGTTGTTTAAATGTTAGTGATGGCTGAAGGGACTGCTTGATCAATCATATTTTGAAACTCTACTCTGGAATTGGGTAAGCAAGGGGAAGGGATGCATGTCCCTTTCTCCCCATCGCCAGCGTCATATACAGTGTAGTGTGATGAGACTATCTCTTTTCTCTCTCATGCCAGTGGATGTGTTCTTCCCTGCTCTTGAGGGGTATGATCTGCCCATATGAGAGCCCCTCTCGTATATCGATGATATTGTGCTCATGTCATGACATCTACTCTAAGAGCTCTTTAGGTTGTCATTGACAGTTATGCCAGTGTAAATCAATGTTAAGGAACTTAAAATTGTGGTAAATAAATCTTCTGCCCTTGTCTTAGTAAAGTCACGTAAACAATTACAGGGCATTTGTGGTGAATGGTGATTACTTGGAGAGCATTTCCTATTTTAGTTATTTGGGAGTTATTTCAATTCAGTTGTGGATATTCTCTTCTGATATAATAATGATTTCCTGCTGCTGGTGGTAGATTTCACTGAGATTAAGGTATGGTTCCATGTCTCAAATTGGGTTCCCACAGATGGTAGTGCCAAGAGTTTCAAAAATATTTTTTTAATAATTAGCCCAATTTTCTGGTTTTCAGTTGGCTGCTATTGTTTTTCATTGCTTTCAGAGTGGTTAGTTGCGAAACTAAGTCTTGAGCTTTTTCCTGAGAGTGAGGAACCATTCAATTCTATAGCAATACATCTATCCAAGTAAAACTAAACCAGGGAGGTCTACTAACAAAATCCATTCTGACATATTGAGGCTTAAAACAAAGCTGCACCCTAAACTCCTCAATATCATTTTTATATTCAAGACCTAAACATCGCACTAGATACAACACAATCTTTTCCACCTAAAGTTGCTGAAAGCGTCATCTCTTGGCTCCTTTATGCAGACGATTTAGTCATCCTGGATCAGACTCCGGTCGGATTACAGAGGAAATTGCTTGTTCCTCAAACCTATGCCAGGGAAAACTCATCGGTCATAAATATGACTAAATCTAATATCTTGACCCTATCGGCTACCAAGCGGAAGAAAAAGCCTAATTACAGCTGGCGCATAGGCAATGAACATTTGGAATCAATCAATGATTTCTTCTATTTAGGCCAGAATAATGATAACAAATGTGATAGGCCATATAAAAAGAATTTAAATTCAAAATGGAACGTCTCACATCGCAAGCAAAAATAATACAAGGCAAATATGGCAAATTCTCATGCATGCCAAATTTATCTTACTATATTCAGAAAGTAGTTCCAGTAGTTACCTATGGAGCTCAATCAAAACTCCCTGCAAATCATCCCAGATAGAATTATCTTGGAGGGATCTACTGGAAAACGATATTATCACTGCCTAAAAATGTTCCCATACAGATAATGTGCTTTGAATTAGGGTTTGTCTCCCTCCAAATGGTGGTTAATTGACAAACCCTGGCCTTATATAGGAAATGTCTAATGTACGCAGAGCACCGATTAACCTTACTTCCAACTATTGCAAACTATTTGGTGCGTTATAAATATATAAATAAATAAATAAATAAATAAATAAATAAATAGCAAGATAAATCCTTAGACTCATGGAAGAGACACTGTGTGACCATCATGGAAAAACAAATATTGACAAGAACTTACTTGTAGAAAATCCTGATCGTGCAAAAGTAAAATTATATCGGTGTGACTGGAGTATTCTCTGGGATAACTGGCAAAAATACAAGGCATTTATGAATGGTAATTTTACTATTAAATCATTGAAGCAAATTACAAAATACCTTTTAAAATTCCCAGATCCCAAATTTCGTAACTCCCTATTGCGACTCCGCCTTGATCTATGGCCTACTAAAGCCATAGTAGCTTTGAGATCCAAGGACGAAACATCCTCTGTCTTGTGTAGATTGTGTAACGATCCAACGACAATTGAAAATCTTGAACACCTTTTGGTCTCTTGCTCACGTCTGACCCCCATGAGGAATTAGTTCTTTTGCAAGTTTTTTCAAGAATTTAGGATACTGTTGCTGAATCAAATGTGGTATAAAATACTGAGTGCAAACTAGGTCTCTTCGAACATATCAACAATACATGTTTTGGTTAAATTAGACTTATAACGATAAGTCCCCAAAAGAAATCCACAATTTTAAGTTGGGTTATATACTTGGAATTGAGAATTAATTTGGAACTCGTGATATTTAACCTAGCTTTTGTGTGACCCATTCCCTGATTGTAATTGGGATATATGATATTTTAATCTAGTTTGCATCTTTGTCAATATCTATCTAATTGCATTTGTATGGCCTCTTCTCATTTGCTTTTGTTTGTTTTTAATGTATGACCGACTTAATAAAATGTTGATGTTGATTACGATGTATTCAACAAGAAGGAGGCAAATAAAATGTAAAAAGACTTATTATGTGAATATCTAAATTTGAAAGATTGAACCTCAACCAAAACAAATAAAGGTTTTAAATAATAAAAAAATAAAATGCTAATTTTAAATAGGATGGTTCTAGTCTTATAGCATCATGAATAACACATCACAGAAATATGTTTCCATTGTTTATTCCCTATTGTGATTTTGTATCCGGATTTTACATTCTTGATATTTGTATAACATTTTAGGAATAGCATGTTTGTGATTGGAGTGTATCATTTTATTGTGACTTTGGTTATGTGTCTATTTCGTTGTCATTTGTTTTAAAGAATAATGTATTTTAGTCTGGTCCACATACACCAGGATATGTGGTGATCCTGCTCCATGTAGCAAACAACCATGTGTTAACCTCTCAGGTAAGTATTGCAATGCATGGTCAAACATACGGATCAGACTGGAGGTAGAATGATGGGCACATAGAGCCAGCGCTGTGGAACCCCATCTCTGAGAATCTAAGACAACAGAAAGAAAGCCTTGGTATTGCCAACAGTTTTGGCTTTTGTGTATAGGCATGGGAAAGGCATTTACCAGGCACTGCCATACTGTTAATAACTGACCATTGATAGCAGCATCTGCAAAATGGTGAGAGTACCTGGGCATATAATAGCAGTACCTGGAAAACACCTAGTACTTTAGACAAGCTGAAACTGTTGGATTTGTAAATGATTGCTTTTAATAGGAAACTAGTGAAGGACATGCATGGTGCTTATAAACAGGGTGTGTGGGGTGAAAAGACAGCTCCAGAGTGACAGAGATGGAGTGGCCATGCTAGGCCCCTATTGTGAGAGTGAAGCTGGCTAACGTGGAGTTCCATTGAAATATAAAAGCCAGTACAAAACAGTGATTTTCAACATATGGCCCAGTGAAATGGAAAGAAATGGGCCTAGCCAACTCCACTAAAAAGGACTGGTGTGCAAATGAAAGGGAATCTACCCGAGAGCTTAGAACTGATGGATATGCCCAATGAATGGGAAGTAACATAGGTGCTGCAGAGGCTGACTTTGTATAAACTGGGAAAAGGCACCTTTGACAGATTTAAACCTGTAGCAGTGCATGTGGAAAGAAAAGACACATTTGAAACACTGCCCATTTGGAATATAAAAAGGAGGAATGATGCCTGACATTTAAGAAAAGTCAAGTGACGGATTCCGTTTATCAGGAATAACAAGACTTAATTTTCATCATATAAAATGACAGCCTGAAAGGAGCAATGTCTATTTTGTTTTTTGTCGAAGTGAACACTGGTTCCTATGTTAACTTTGGCCTATCTGTGTGCATAAGATTAATAATGAATGTACCTCTGTTCTAATATAGTACGAAAGAAATATTTGATTTATGAACAACATGCCTAGGTGTAATACATAATGTTGCAAGTTAAAGCAGTTGTGTCAATGTTAAATTCTATTCTTTTATAAGTATGGATACAGCTGGTGTTTTCCCCACTGAACTGAAAGGTCTGTGTCTTTGAAAATTTGAACTCAAGACCTGGGCTCAGCCCTACCCCTCCCCCAGGAGAAGAAGGTCTGGTTTTCAGTTTAAATGCTAAAATATACAGGGATTTACATCAGAATTGTGGTGTTTGCAGATAACAGCCAGCAGAAATGACCTTTAAGGTTAGGCCTCCCCATTAAGTGTTCATTAGCTTCAAACAAAAATCTTTGAAGCAGAGGAGGGGAGGCCATGATCACATGGGCCAGCCAGATGTCCTAATCAGGTCACAGAAGAGAACTGAAATGTAAGAATTTGTGGGGGCTGGTGTGAAACTCAGGGACACTTACAGTGCCTTGCCATTGACAAATATTCAATACATTTTCTTGAATAAAAAGTGCATTGTATGTCCCAGTTTGCTCATCCCACCCTCATATTCAAGGGGATAAAAAGCCGATCAGAAGTTTGTGTGATGGATACAACTGGAGTTATGAGAACAAATATGATTCCGGCCTTCCCATAATTCTGAGGGAATTGAAAGTTGTTGTGATGATAGGTTATAGAAGTAAGGTTTCAATCAGGAAGGGCAGTTTTGTGACTATTGCAGCTCAGGAGTAAATTGATAAAAAGGTAGCTCCTCCCAGGAAGGGCATGCCAAGACTGATTAGTATTTTCCAACTGACCATAGAATATATAACGCAAAAATATATATGTGCCACCAATTATCTGGAATATGAGGGTAGCTGCCATGTTGTTAGATTTTCAGAACCCAAAAGTGTAAAACTGCCTGCCATTTTGAAATGATACATGTTTCCTCCTCCCTCAGCCTCCATCATTCACACCCCCTAACTCCTTGTCCTATTAGGAGGCAGCAGGCATATTGGGGGAGGGAGAGAGTTGGCCAATCCATAGTGTGGGATTTTTGATAATAATGGAGTGTCATCAGCACAAGAGGGGACTTGTAAGAAAACAACTAGAGAGCACAGGAGAGCTGCCTAATCCATCTGTGCACCACCTTGGCAGGGGAACAAAGCTAAACCAAGACCTAGATAGAAGTAGGGATAAAATGAGACCCAGGGACGTTGCTTGCACATCTGGGAAACCTATCTGAGAGAGGCCTGTGGCTGGAGAGGGCTGGCTGGTGGGTAGAGGTGTGAGCTGCCTGCCTGTAAGAGTGTCATAGGATCTGGTGGGCCTCCTGAGGTAAGAACAGAGATCTCCCATGTAAGTAGATATATCCCAAAGCAATCAATCATGTGGGGAGCTACATGCCTTAATACCTTTCCCTTAGTGGGTGAATGGGGGGCAAAACTGGGTAGACCCTGTCCATATTGAACTGAAAAGTTACCTCAATGAATTATCTATACAAGAACACTCTATCCAGTTACATTGAATTGTGTTGGAATGTTTTTGTTTAAACATTACATTTGCATTGGTGGGTGCTCTCCATTAGTTGTGGGGGGTGGTGGGGGACGGTCAAAGCATGTATACCCTTAGCACAATTAACTAAAAATATAATGTAATGAATTCCGATAGGGTCATTTATAATGGGGTGTTTTTGTCAAAATTCGAAACTGACAGAGGATTATCCCAGTGCACTTTAAATGTTTCTAGTCTGTAATCTAATCGGGTAACCCTGCTGTTTAATTGAATCCGCTGGTGTCCCCAAAACTAAAATACTAACACTCTGCATTCCCTTTGAATACAAATTTTTCAAAACAATTGTTCCCTTTCAGTCCAAACCAGAATCCCAAGGCCCTGCATTTCATGCAAATAAAAAGCCCAACATTATTTTGCCATTGAGTTGCTTTCATGACTTTGGGCCTCATTATACGGTAGGCGGTGAGCCATGGCGCTGTTAGCGCCATGGCTCATGCCGGTAAAATACCGGCACCGCCTTGGCGGAAAGGGGATTTACCGCCCCATTCCAAGGTTGGAGGGGTGGTAAATCCCCCTTCCACCATTGCCCTTCCCCATTCCCATTTCTGCCCCATAGGGCTCTATGGGAATGGGGAAGGCGCTAATTACGGCACCGCAATTTTGCGGTGCCGTAATTAGCTCCGAGGTCCCTTAGCGGGTTGGATTTTAACGCTTGCAAAAAGCAGGCGTTAAATCCCCCAACCCGCAAAGGGACCTCGTAGTAAGGCGGTAAGGATTTACCGGTACCGGTATTTTACCGGTACCGGTAAATCCCTACCGCCATCCGTGTAATGAGGCCCTTTGACTTTCAAATAAAATTAAAAAAACGATTTCTTTTGATTGTGTCTATTTGTCAAACCCTGTCTTTTAATAAAAAGCCAAAATGATTTTGCTACTGTATTCCCACTCCCTGTACCTTGCCTTCAACTTAAGGGGTCATACATAACTGATACCTGGCGGTGAGCGTTGCTGGGATAAAAGAGCTTGATAACAGACTAAGCAATCACTGGGTGAATTATATTGTTTGTGGTTGAAATTGCAAGAAAACTGATGTAAAGTGAGAACTATCCATCTCTAAATGTTACGTGTGTGTTGTTGTATCTGTATGTTCATTAGAAATATAAGTCAGTCAATTGGTGCAAGTAATTTGAAATAGTGATATTGTGTAGAGCCACGGCATTGGTGGCTGATGTGGTGGTTGCTATTCTTCTGTGTCAAACCTTAAATAAATATGTATTCTTACCATACACCGGTCTGGTCCTAGCTCATTGGTGGTACAGAGGGTATTTGCTGGGGTGGTGCGAAATACGTTGGAGTCATCACTAAAGTTGAATCTGTACATGCGCGCCACCTTGCTTGGGGGGGAAAGTAACTCCCTGAGTTGAGAGTGACTGTCTAATTATTGTGACAGGTGGCTGAAGGTAGAACCTGGTTAAGGTATGTTTATTACAGCAGTAATGACTTTACAACTAAAATTTAGTAATTAACTTTCAGAATACTGCAGGCACTTCTAGCTCAATGTTTGATTGTAAGGCTTAAGAAACCTAGCTCAAAGATATCCAAGGAGGATATGTTTTGGACAGGGAGGCAGGAAGTGAGTGGATATGGCCATAGGGATTAGCATGTCCTTTGGCATTCAAGGGTGGGCAAACAACCAAACAACAAAAACACGTTTTGTATCCCTCCTCATCTGCCCTTTCTCCCTATCTTTGCTCTAATGCAATCGTTTTGCCACCACCTAATAGCAAAAACGAAATTTCAGAAAATATGTGTTTCTATAGGGCTTTTCCCATTGAAATGTCTTGCCATCTTGTGTATACAAGTCACAGTGTTTTACCAACTGCGCACAACACACCACACAAGCTATGGAACCTCCTCTGACCACAGGCCAATTCATGCAATTCATACAATTCGTGGTTGGTAAATAGCTTGACCTAGATACTGCTTAAAAGCAAATGAGGCATATGTTTTTTTGTTAATTGTTATCTGGCTCCAGAAAGGAGACTCTGGGCCTGATTTACAAAGTGTTTTTCGGTGTGATTTTCCCATTGAAAAACATCTCTGTGAATCAGGCCATGTATGTCTAGTTGTGAACGTTGTATCCCTAAACCCTTCTCCCCAGCCCTACTTCCCTTCACTCCCTCCTCTCCCAGCCTTTCACCCAGTATTTTTGGCCTTGGTGCTTTTCAGCAGATTTTATGTTCAAGGTGCACGTTTCAAAACACAAAATAAATTATATATATTTTTAAAGGAAAGCAACTTTTTCTATGAGCAGCGTTCGACTGGGACAATACAAACAATTATACATGAAGCTCATTGTGTGACTTTTCGTAAGAAACTGTTTTAGTAGCCTTTTTGCTAAATATTGGGAAAGTAGTGCGTTTTAATACACGCTGGGCCAGGAAATGTGGTCATAACGACAGGCTGTTTATTAAAAAAAAAATGTACACACTGGCCCACAATGAACCTTCGAGGCCGGCATTTGTGGCATTGACCTACTGTCCTTTGGGCCAGTCCAACCATGTCTGCACGCCAGAAGCAGTCTGTTCAATCAATTGATTTGCCATATAGTTATTTAACCTGGGCAACTTCTAAAAGGAAAGCCAATGACACACCAGGGATGTCAATATTCTGCAATCGTGCAGTGTACTCTCCATTAAAACCTGCTAATAAATATCAGGCCATTGGAACGTGAACACGAAGCTCATGTCTGTCAGAGCACACATAATCCACGAACAGGCTATTAACTCACACTTCCTGTAAATATCACTAATGCATGGGCTTCAGGGGGAGTGCAGCAAGAAACGAACGTCGCCATTGTTTCCAGTTCTATATTATCAGAGCAGCTATTTCCTGAAAGAGCTGTAAAATTCACTGAAGTGTTTCGACAAAGTCTGTCCTTGTTCGGTATAAGGTTTTTTATCTGCTCATTTAGACTACGCTACATTGAACTATGGTCGCTCAGATGTGCTTTCAAAACCCTCAGTCCATTACCGTAGTAAACTGATACAATGGTTACCGGTTACTTTGTCAATAAGCGACTAATGGCATTGACAAATATTAACATACAAAGATTAGACATAAATGTATGCGAGTTATATGCATGACTTTCCTTCATGCTTCTTTCTTTTCGGTGGCCTCCCATGCGTGGCTTTAACATGATGCAATTGAATAAGTACGTTCTTTATAGGTTCTCAACAAAGCACAAGGCACAAGTTGGGTTCAAATCAATGAATTACTACTGCAACTATAAGTCTAACGTTTTTGACAGGATGCTAATATTTTTGTTATGGCTCACTAGATAGTTTACCACCACTTAGGCTAGGTTCTAATAACAATTCCCTCATACGACATCCAGGATAACTATTGATTATATCAGTATAGTAATCACCTTGTCATGACACGTGGGCCTCATTGCGAACTTGGGGGCAACACATCTGTAATCTTTGCATGAAACACTTGCTGTTAGCACATATAAGAAGTTTGCCCCCCCCCCCCGACTTGGTCCACCGCAGCAAGTACACTGTTGACTGTTCTGTACTGGCGACAGTAACTTATACTTGTTGCTTGCCATGCTTGGCCTTATAGTGCAGTGCTCGAGTGAGACAGCTCCATTAGAAGCCAATCGGGCACCTCTCTCGTCCTGCGAGAGAGGTGCCCGACTGCTTCTCAAGGTGTACTAGCGGTGCTGGAGACAGTACAACTGGTAGCCTGTGGGGCAGCCCTGGACCCTGGTAGTGCTCCTCCAACTGTCCGTGCGGTGCTGGAGACAGTACACATTGGGGCCTTTGGGGCATCTCTCTCATCAAGGAGAATGAGATCCCATATAGCAACTCATTCTCTGTATGCTTGTTAACAACAAGCATGCAGAGAATCAGATGGACACTGTTGGTGCAATTGGAAAGGTTGCACCTTTCGGGGCACGCTGCGGCGGTGCACGCTCCAAACACGCCATTAACTCTTTAAGATGAAAATCTGCTCCTGCACGAGGAGCACGTGTGGTCGCAGGTGACTTTCGCCAAACCCTCTGCTCCCACGCAGAGACTAGGTCCGCGAGGAGCCTCCTCAAGGACTTTGATAATTTAAAGCATTGTGTATGTGCTGGGGAGAGCCTATGTATCCGGCTTTCACGTGGTTTGTAATGTGATTGTTTGAACTCAAAATAACGAAGGCAGGCAATAGGCGGAATGTCTGAGCCACATGGCAATATGAATCAGAGCTAAACTATTGCCCCAATGTCTATTAGGTTTCCTGGCCCGTTCCATTGGCAGCAGTGGTGCAACTAAACACACATTTCATGGGGGCAGGGGGCTACTTTTCAAATGTTGGGAGAGGTGGTAACTTCACAGACTGTTTGGGTAGGTGCAAGCTTACTTGTGTTCTGGAATCTTATTTTTTTTTTACACGTTCTAAAAAGAGTCTTCTTCTGGTAAAGCTTCAATGTCAAAAGCAGTTACCTCGCTGGATAATGTCGGAAATCACACACTTATTTATTTATTTATTCACATTTGTTGAGCGCACAGCAGACCAAAGACATTGTGGCGCTAGTTACAGTGTTGCTTATACTTAGTTACAAAACAATTCATGTCCGTACGGTTACATTGGACGAAATGTACTTTTTTACAGATATGCAAGAGCAGCAGGAGCACCTGAGAACAGGGTTAGTTGAATAGGGCAGTTTTGAGTTTTTTCGGAAGGAGAAGAGAGATGCGTCAGCTCTAGGGTCAGTAGGTAGGGAATTCCAGAGTTCAGGTGCGAGTAAGGGGAAGCCTATTCCTCCTGCTTTAGTTCTGTTGATGTGAGGTATTGCTAGTTGATTAGTGTATTGTGCTCTTCTTGGTCTTGTGGATTGATATCTACCTATCGTGTCAGATAAATAAGAGGGGGCTGTGAGGTTGATGTATTTATGGGTGGTTGTGAGAATTTTGAAGGAGATACGGTCTTTGACTGGGAGCCAGTGAGCTGCCTTTCTGGCTTGTGTGATGTGTTCTCTTTTTGGTATGCTGAGGGCTGCTCTGAGAGCATTGTTTTGGGTTGTTCGGAGCCTAGATAAGTTTTTTTTGGCGGTACCGGCTAGGAGCGCATTAGAGTAGTCTAGTTTGGCTCCAATAGTTGCTCGGGCGATGGAGAGGCAGTTATCCTTGGTTAGGAATGGTTTTATTGCGTTAATGAGTTTAGTACTCAGTGCTGAGGCCGAGACTATGGCGCTGACTTGTTTGTCCATGGATAGCGTGGCGTCTATGTGAACCCCCAGTGTTTTGACTGAGGATAGGACTGGGATGATACAATTGTCTATGTTAAAATTGATGTACAGTGGGTTGAGGTTGGAGAGGGTGGATTTCTGTCTTAGAATGAGGATTTCGGTCTTGTCCCCGTTCAAGCAAAGGCTGTTAGTAGTCATCCAAGCTTGAATGGTAGAGTAGATTTGCTGTAGGGTAGAGGCGTCTTGGTGATAATTCCCTGTCAGGGGGAGGAGAACCTGCGTGTCAACGGCATAATTAGTGTAGGTGATCCCCAGCGTGTCTAGTTTGTCAAATAGTAGTTTGGTAAAAAGATTATAAAGCGTGGGGGCAGTGCAGGAACCTTGTGGCACACCACAGTGGATGGTGGAGGGTGCTGCATGTGCTGTGTTAGAAAACACTTTCATAGCTCTACCCTCTAGAAATGATGTTACCTAGGATGCTGC
The DNA here is from genome assembly GCF_040938575.1 of Ambystoma mexicanum. Lineage (NCBI taxonomy): Eukaryota > Metazoa > Chordata > Amphibia > Caudata > Ambystomatidae > Ambystoma > Ambystoma mexicanum. The sequence goes on along the minus strand of NC_090936.1, from coordinate 821,885,600 downwards.
CTCACTTGAGAAGTGTGCAGCGTGTGTCAAGTGATTGGTAAGAGTAGAGTGGTCTACCAGATCAAACACAGCTGAAAGGTCAAGGAGAAGGAGGAGAGCGGGCTTGCCTTTGTCTAGGATGTTGGTAATTTCATTTTTTAAGTCTAGTGGGGCGGTTTCAGTTCCGTGTCCCTTGCAGAACCCAGATTGTCTTTTTCCTAGGATTACGTTCGATTCAAGGTATAGTTGAATCTGTTTGTGAGCGGCCTTGTCAAGTAGTTTCAGGAGGAATGGGATTGTGGTTATGGGTCGGTAGTTGTTAGGGTTAGCAGGGTCTAGCGTCGTTTTTTTTAAGAGAGGGCATACCCAGGCCTCTTTAAGGCTATTTGGGACTATGCCCGTTTTGAAGGATGCATTGATGAAGGCTGTGAGAAGAGGGGCGAGTGGTTCTGCACAATCTTTGATAATTTTAGGGGGGCATAAATCACCCTTGCATTGTGAGGGTTTGAGGTATCTGAGGATGTCAGTGACCTCGGCTTCAGAGATTTCGGTAAATGCAAATTTGGGCATGGTTCTTACTTTTACATTAGGTTTTATCTGTGCATGTGCACTTTGCTTTGGTAAGGTATTGAAGTGGTGGGTTATTATGTTTTGGAGGAGGTTTATTTTTGTAAGCATTGCTGATTGAATGCCTGTACACCATGCCTCATCATTGACGATCTCATCAGGGCATGTAGGTGGTACGGTTAGTTCTTTGAATATATTGAAAAGTTCTTTAGAGTGGGAGTTGGCATTGGAGATGCAGTGGTTGTAAGCTTCAGATTTAGCAAGGAAAATTGCATCTTTATATTTTCTTGCTATGGATTTGAAGTTAGCTTTTGTGGTATCGCAGGGGTTAGACTGCCAATTTTTGAGCGCTAAGCGTTTGTCTTTGCGCAAGGTCTGGAGTTCCTCTGTGAACCAGGAATTGGAGTGGAAGGATTTTTTTTTTCTTTTTTGTTTTCCAATGGGGCAACGGTGTTGACAGCCATAGTGATGGTGTCTTTGAATATTTCTGCAAGGATGTTGGGGTTAGGAGAGAACGGGGGCGCTAGGCATGGCAGATTGAGGAGTGCACTGATGTTGTCAGCGGTGAGTTTTTTGGCACTTCTGGCTAGAGTCGCTGGTGCTTTGGTAGGTACTTTAGCGCTTAGTAAGACAGGGATGTCAAATAGGAGAAGGTTGTGGTCTGTCCATGGGAGGCTAGTATTGGAGGTGATGGCTGTGTTACAGTTGTGGTCTATAATCCAATCTAGGATGCATCCTTTAGCATGAGTAGGCGAAATGATCTTTTGAGAGAAGCCTAGGTCTTGGAGGTCTTTGGCTAGGGAGATAGCAGTTTTGTCTTTAGGGTCGTTGAATCCTAGGTTAAGGTCACCTATAAGTAGTGATTTTGTGGATTTTTAAGGTTGTTTCCTAGGAGGTGATTGACTTGACCTATGAAGTTGGTGGTTGGGCCGGGTGGACGGTATACGGTGTGAATATTTATTGTGCTATTTGGACAGAGTGCTAATTTGACTGACAGGATGTCAATGTTTTCTTCCTCTTGGTGGGGTATGGTTCTGATGTAGAGTTTTTCTTTGTGAATAATGGCTACCCCTCCTCCTGTTCTGGCTATCCTGTCTTGTCTAAGGATGGCATATCCATGTGGTAGGGCTAGCGAGATGGCTGGGCCGGAAGCTTCGTTAAGCCAGGTCTCTGTAATTGCGAGTAAGTCTAGATTTTGGGTAGATATTAGGTCATTTATTTCTAATGCATGGGCATTGAGTGATCGTACATTGATTAAAGCACATTGTATAGCGTTGAGCATGAGATTTTTGTGGGTATGGTGTGGGAGTCTGCTTTAGGTACAGCGGTACATTGAGAGTAGGCGTTACCACTAGGTGTAGTAAGCGTGGGTTTGAATTTGTGACATATAGAGGTATTATTACAGTGGTGAGGTGTGTGCACTTTAGGGGTGCGTGAGCTAAGTCTGCAGTTTCTGTGTGGTATGTGTGTAGGGGTGGCATGATGGTGGATGGGGAGGGTGCGGGCTCTGAGTCTGTCTAATCTGTGGCTGTGGTTAGGTGTCAGAGCTGAGTTATTTGGAGTTTGTGAGGGCTTGGGCAGGAGGTCCATCGTGTGTCCTTGATGATTCGAGGTGAACTGATGGTGGTGGATGTGCAATAAAGTAGAGGGTTGAGGTGTGGTCATAAAGGTGAGTAGCGTGCTAACTATGCACATGATGACGGGCAGAGAGTACATATTGTGAGTGGGTTCGTTTAGCTCATATGCTCGGGGCATGTATTACTGTTGGGAGCTTGATAGAGATTGCACAGAATTGGCCTAAAGGGCAGAATGCACAATACACTATATTGGCCTGAGGGCTGGGTTGTGGCTAACAAAATGGCTAGATTCGAATTGCAGAGTAACACAATGAGTGACTAGATTTGAGTTGCAGAGCAACATAACAAATGGCTGGATTCGAATTGCAGAGTAACACAACAAATTGCTAGATTTGAATTGCAGAGTAACACAACAAGATGGCTAGATTTGGATGGTACAGTAACACAATAAGTGACTAGATTTGAATTGCAGAGTAACACAACAAATGGCTGGATTCAAGTGGCAGAGTAACACAATGGCTTTGAATTTATATGGGCACAGTATGGAATGAGGCTGATTTATATTTTTGTGAGATGGGGTAGGCATACAAAGTTCCTTTTTTTGTGGCATAGAATGGGCAGAGTAAGGAGTGGCTTAGCACAGGTGCATATGCATTAGGTGTTTGGTTAAAAAAAAGATTATAGCGCTTTAGGCGGCTCATATGAAAATAACATGCATGTCTGGGGATAGTACAAGGGTTAGACATAGCCCTCAGGGTTACCTTGAAAAGCAGAGGTCAAAGGACATGGGAGTCTCTAGGCTGTTCCTGCAGTGCGGATTGCTGTGGGGGAGCTCCTACTCAGACCCCTGTGCGTAACGGTTTGGTGTAGCTTGCGCGCTGCGCATGCTTGCTCCCAGATTCCTCCTGGGAACTTTACACCGCACCAGCTTTAAAACTCACCAGCCGTCACTGAGTAACATTAATCGCTAATGGCAAAAAAGACCAACAAGCCAGTGCTACCAACTATGGGACAGGGTGCAGGACAGGGTGGTGGTGTCTGAGAACCCTACGGCCACTAAAGAAATGTAACATAATGATGAGATGATGGGAAGTGCTGTGTGCATACCCCAATTGCACAGCACAGGCAAGAAGGTAGTTCCACTAGGGACGCACTGTTTCCAGATTTCTTCATTCAACCCGGGGAGGTGAGGACAGCCTTTCCAATTAACATCATGGGTGTAACTTGTTCTGGAAATGTATAGAATGAAGCCATAATTCAGGTTGCTAATGTCAAGTACATAAACAATGAAGTTCACTGTAGTGTAAAATAATGGTAAGAATGTGCTAATCTGGTTTTTGCCATGCAAGTGGGTAATACACATGAATAGGTCCACATACTACACCCACACATTGGCACCAAAAGCTATTCTCATGGGTTAGATAACGAACGTGGGTGTAAACCTGCACTTTTATGAGTACATCATGTTTACCCAACAACATATCTACATATCCTTATACCTTACCCCGAGCAATGCAGGAAGAATACCATATTTTAGTACAGCAGACTTATCTCCACACACCGTGTGATATCAATATCAATATTTATCACAACGCTGACAGGGCTACCTACCTAATGACACCCATCTTCCATTATGTTGCATCTGGGATTCAGCTGTACCTGCACAGTCCACCTGGAACAAGAAAAGGAGCAAACATGTTAGTAGGAAAGTTAAAGGAAGACTTAGATATACAAAGAACCATACATTGCCTATACAAGAAAACGTTTGTTTTACGTGTTGTATTGGATACATGACATTGCTACTATTGGGTAACAACCAATGTGACTATTAAGTCGTGGTTTCCAGTTCTACCTGGGAGATCTTCCCTTGGTACTGGTCACAACTGAAGAGACAGAGAAGTACCACACACCATGAACATACCCACAGGTTCTAAACGGTCAGGGGGAAGGGAAGATTGGTGCTAAGAGTCGTACAACTCAAACCAAACCTCACAACTCTGCTGTTTCACTGGGACTACTGGGAGAAAAGACACACAGGGAACACTAGTCTTGGAGAGTTCTTCCAATCTCATCCCACAGCTATTCTCACCCTTTGTGTTTTACCCTGTGGGTTGTACCCATCTTCCCTAGCAAGACATTGCAGGGGTAGGTGGTTGCATACATCAGAGCTTCAACTCTGTGTAGTCTACGGGAGCCAGGAACAGGTAGGTTGCTACATGCTTTAAGTTACAGTTTATCTAGATGCTCAGCAATAAGATTAATCAATTTCCTCGTCACTCCCTGTAAAGGGGAGGATAGTTGCCACTTACAGGAGTACTTCACCCGCATGTGGAACCTGTGTTCCTTGCAGCTTGCAGAGAATGCAAGTCTTTATCCAACAGCAGTTAACACGTTGTTTCTTGGGTATAATTAGAGAACAGAGCCTGCCTCTGCATTGGAACACCTGCCATCATTCACAACTGGAGGACTTTGAGAAGGACTGCTCTCCCAACAGGGTCCAAACAAATTATTCTGTTCTTCATAAAATTACAAAATGAACCAGAGAAGGAGTGGAGAACCCTACCATATAAAGGTGCATGGTCACAGGAGATTAGATAAAAGAAATTCTGCCTCCAAGACATCTTCATCCTTGCATCATACTCAAACTGCTCTGCTCTGAAGGATGCGGAGGAGACAGGAATGAAAGAGAAGCCCATAGAAAACCAAGGTGAATTAACCCTTCCTCTGTATTCCTCTACTCTGTGTAACTACTCTAGCTCTGACCCCTGCAGGTTTATGGGTGTGACTCTTTGAAACATGGTTCACAGTAGCTCTCCTGCTGAGAGTTTCCTGAGTTGGAGTGAGGTGTTTCCCAACCTTCCAAAGGAGCAAAGAGAGACAGCTTTCCTGCCTATTTATTGGTAACTGCAGCAGAGACAGGTAGTCTGGCTATGAATCTGGGATCTACGTGATCTGACCGCGGCTGATTTTGCCATGGCAGGACAGTTCGCATGAGAAAGGTGCGAACCACCAAAAGTTTGCACCTTTCTCATGTGAACACACATACAAACCCACACCCCCACCCGCACCCAAAATACACCCATGACACACCCCCCACTCACACCATCAACACACCCCCAACATAAACAAAACCCACTTACCTTTTTCTTCACATTTAAAGTGGGAGTCACCTGTTTAACATTTTTACAACATTTAAGTAGTGGATTCCAAGTACCTGCTAAGAGAATTTGCATACAGATTAAAAAGAAGTGGCACCAGTGATTAATTCTGGCACTGCCTCCCCCCATGTAACCTTACAACTGTAAGTGGGTTGGCCCTGTAAATCAAATCTCACACTCTTGTAGATGTTTCCAAATTAAGATCCAACGTTCTTCACTATCCCAAGCTCATGCAATGTGAAGCAAATAATGTTTAGGTACAGGTTGTTAAAGGCAGATGGCAAGTCCATGGATGTAAGATATAGTGACATTTCTGCTAACCATGCATACTTAGCTCAGAAAATATAGAGATTGAGGCACTTTTGCTCTGTCTTCATAGCCGTTCTAAAACCAAATTGAGTATCCAACAATATGTATTTTGCTTACAACCACTCAAGCAATCTAAAATATGTAAATGTACCAAACAATGTAGTGTGTATTAATTGACAAGATGGGTCAGTTGGCTCTTGGGTCAATCTTTGAGTCCTTTTTTCAGAACAACAGTACTTATAGTCAAGTCATTGTTAAGAGTACTACAGTAGTACAGTACATTGTGGAAAAAAATGGATACTTGTAATGAGGCCCTATGTGTGTTCAGTAACCAATTTCTGAAATACTGCTGCGCATATAGTTACAGTGACTTTTAGAGCCATCATTGCTTCCTCAAATGTGGCCAAGATCTCCAGTCTGCAGATGTTATTCTTATTCAACAAATCTCCCTTGTAGTTTCTATTTAAAATGGGGTATTCAATGCCTTCAACAGAGCCAACCTTAGTGTCTGGCAGTTATTATTCAACCAGGACATATTCTGTTGTTTTCTCACCATACATTTCCATCTAAGTAAAGACATACACACAAGTTTAGATAGATCTATACATTCTGTGACCTTATTATCTCCAGCAGTGTATGTTATCTCAAGGCAGTAAAGTATCATGGCTGAATTGTCTTTTAAAACCTTTGAATATAGAAGGCTTTGTTATTCTATACATCACTTAGGTTCCATGGCTGTAATTCTATCTTCCTCCTATAAGACAGGGCTCCACAAATGTTCACCTCCTACGCTAATATGGTAGATCAATTCAGTCTATGCCCCTCATTACAAATTTGGTGGTAATTCAGTGGCAAATCTGCTAAAATATCACCATACTCATTTACGCTTTCTGCCACTCGGTCCCATGGGTATACCATGAGATAATGAGCGGTGGAAGTGTAGTGTAAATCCATATTTTTTGAGTCCACAGTACTGCATGTGGATTTTGGAAGAATAACTGTGAGCTGTGATTCTGTCTTGGTAGTTCTACCGATTTATGGCATTAAACTATAATGCTGAAGGTAAATCCTCCACTTCAAGTTCAAACTCAGAATTGCCACCACTTTTTTACCACACTACAGAACTCGTAATGAAATTCTTCCAAAATAGATAGGGGGTGTGTATATATTATAACATCGTAAGAATGCCTCTGGGCATCCATTTTCACCCAGATTCAACAAGTAATATGTCAAAGCATTAATGTTTGTATCGCCATGGTTTTCTTGATTTTATTAATGTTTTCTGGATGTTTGAAAAAGCTGGCGCGTACCAAGTGAAGTACCAGGAAGTACATCTTAGCCTCGGCACACTATCCGCTGGACCCTGGACTTCAGTACTCTTCCTGTGCAAGCTTGTGCTATCTGGCGATTTTCTGTGGACATTTGTGCGGACTAACGTGTGACAACATTGAAGCCACGCCCACCTTTTGCCACTGCCTACATAACCAGCCTCCCACGCCAGTGCACGCACACCGAGCGAAGTACCAGGAAGTACCTCTTAGCCTCGGCACGCTATCCGCTGGACCCTGGACTTCAGTACTCTTCCTGTGCAAGCTTCGCCCTTTCTGGTGTTTTTCTGTGGACTTTTGTGCGGACTAACGGTAATTGACTGTAGTAGTATAAACCTGAACGTATAAACCTGAAGGAATATACGTTATTAGCTGTTTACTTGCATTTTACAGTGTGACAACATTGAAGCCACGGCCACCTTTTGCCACCACCTACATAACCAGCCTCCCACGCGCACCATATCCATGGCGCTAAGGGACCATGGAGTTAATTACGCCACCGTAATTTACGGTGGCGTAATTAACGCCTTCCCCACTCCCATTATGCCCTATGGGGCAAAAATGGGAATGGGGAAGGGTAAATGGGGATTGGGGACTTACCGCCCCGCCAAGGTCGGAATGGGGCCCATTGTGTCTGCTGAATTAGCACTAGTCGAATTTGTTGACAAAAGTAATTTAAATGCAGTGAAACTCTGGATGCAGTCTAGAGTGGTGTAGAACCTAATTTGGCAGGTGAAAGATTCTCTATCCAAACTGGGCTTTGACCTCAGCATTGATCATCATTCTACTCAAGTGGTCCCATCTCAGCAAAGCCAACTCCAACCGCCCCAATCAAATCCTCCAGTGACCAAAAAACAAAGAAACAAGAGACAACACCCACTCTAATAAGCCGTGCACTTGCCAGCACAACACACAGTAGAAATAACTAGGCTCTACCGCAAGCCTTCAATCACTCTCCCTTGTCAGTTGGAACACGAGAGGTTACAAGCATCTCGTAAATAACAATCAACATCAGCTAAATAGTTACGATCTAGTACTCTTGCAAGAGATGTGGTTAACCACACACCCAATTTGGGAAGGCTTTGAAGTATTTTTAAATCTGCCATTAAGTCAGCAGTGGGTAGACCAATGTCAGGGCTCATTACTGTGGTTAAGAGCGGCTTTGTCAAAAAAGCTACACAACAGCTACAGGAACTGGGTAAAGGGGCACAGGATATTGCTCTATCAGAAAGATGGAGCAAATATGTTGAGCACTCTTGCTAGCAAAAACATCTCTAAAATGTGGGCAGTAATGAATCAAGCCCTGGGTCATCACCAAATCTGTACTCAGTCCTCTGCTGTTAATACGCATCTTTGGATCGCACATTTTAGTGAACTTTATGCAGTCCCAGAAAACAGCCCATACTTAGATGCATTAAACACACCAATCACTTTCAAATTGCCTTTTGATGAAACTGAGATTCTCCAACTTATAGGAACTGCTAGTAAATCGAAAGCAGTTGGCCCTGATGGCTTGTCCAATTTTGTCATGCAAATGCACCTGGAACTCTGAGCCTCCATTGTATTCAATATTTGTACTGCTGTCAACCATAGTCAAAACCTCCCACAAACATGGACTCAAGCGATAACGGTTCCGATCTATAAAAAAAGGCGATTGTTCATTGTCGGACAGTGATCGCCCAATCTCGCTGTTCGACGCTCCTGGCAAAATCTTTTGCAGGATCATACTCAAAGAATTAAATGCCTGGGTTGAAGAGAAATTACTATTAGATCCTTTCCAATTGGGCTTTGTTAAGGGATTGGGCATTATCCCTAACATATTTGCCCTTTCCATGATCAGGCCCACCAATTGACACAAGGACAGCCCCTATATTTGGGTTTTGTTGATTTTAGAGCCGCAATTGACTCAATAGATCGGTCTGTGCTTTTGCTTAAACTCAAAAAACATAATTTTCCCCTTTCTCTGTTATCATTAATAACACTACTTCATACGAACACGTCAATGCGTGTACGCATATCTTTAGATGGAATGCTATCACCAACAATAATCACGGACAGAGGCCTGAAGCAAGGCTGTGCCTTAGCCTCCTTCTTTTTTAACTTTTACATTCTAGATATAGGCGATTCCTTGACAAATTGTGTGGGTGATCCCCGAAAAATTGGAACACAACAAATCCCGTATTTATTATACGTGGACGACCTAGTTCTCTTATCACAAACACCGATGGGAATACAAAACATGCTATAACAACTTGACATGTATGCTCAGGTCAATAATCTAAATATCAATACTCATAAAACTCAGATAGTCATCTGCAACCCTAGACAGAAGTCCAAAACACATAATCACAAATGGCTTTTACGGCAGTGTAAACTTGAGAACATATGCCAGTACAGATATCTAGGTGTGGTAATTCAACACAGAAAATCTTTAATACAATACACATGTGAAATCGAAAGCAAACTGCAATCTTTGGTGTCTGAAACCAAAATACTTACTAAAAAATTTGGAAAGTTCTCCATGAAACATATCATCATGTTTTATAAGATGAAAGTGGCACCAATCTTATTGTATGGAGTAGAGGCTAGTCTGCCGAAACAATGCACATTTTGGGACAGCATAGAGTCCATTTATTGGAAACAAGTGTTGCAATTGCCTAATGGCACACCCTTAGCACTGATTCGCTATGAGCTAGACCTCTCATCACTTTATTCACATGTGACATGGAAACTATGTGCCTTATTTCGGAAGGCCTTAGTTGGCCTAGATAAACCATCTATCTTAAAAGTTATAGCGTACAATTTACTTACATTGAAGAATAGGTTTCCTTTGAAATGGCGCAAGCACACTATAAGTGCACTAAGCGATGCAGCTGTAACTATACATCTACTCATCTCAAACCCTGACCGGGCAAAAGTAAAAATATTTCAGCATGATTGGGCAGAAAATATGACAAAATGTTCATTGCATAGAGATTTTGACATCTTCTTGTTTGGTATTAAAAGGTATGGGACACCAGCGAACTATCTTGTAAAACACCCATGCCCCATCACTCGCAGAAAGTACATGAGGTTCAGGTTAAACTTGTGCCTTACTTGTGATATATTGTATAGGAGAAGAATTATCCCCATTGAGCAAAATTATTGTCGCTATTGCTTGAACATAAACCAAACAGAAACTGTACAACATCTATTAGTTGACTGCAAGGCAGTGAGTGCTGTACAAAGCAAATGCTTTAAGGATAAATTAGTGTTCCAGAACCATCTAACTCAGTACCAAAAATGGCAAATGCTATTTTCTAATCCAATAATCACAATACAAATAGCAATTGTTCCATTTTTGGAAGTTATCTTACCGAATCCTGTCTATGATGAGTAAAAGCAATGTCATCTTTCTTATTAAGTGACTAAGCCTTGAGAAAGCTGTAAATGGAATGATCCCGGTTTAGAATGAACATGCAATCTTACTTTGTTGCCTTATCTGACATAACAATTAGGCTGCTATGCAGGAGCATGAGGTCCATTTTTATAATTAAAACTTTAGATGCCATTGTATGTGCGTAGGATCAACGGAGAAATGTGATATAGTTTGATCCTGAATGTTTAGGACTCTTATTCTGATTTTTTTTTTATTTGAAGTTTTTAGTTATTTTAGTTACAGCCTTTTTGTTTTCTTTGTTATGTATGAGTATGATGTTAATTTTAACATTTCTATTTGTAAAGGAAATCTTTTTGTATTAATAATTTGAAAAGTTGATACATCAACTAAGAAAATTAATAAATAAATAAAAAAAGCTGGTGCAGAATGAATTCAGTCCTAGGAGTCCCATTCTGGGTTATTTAAGAGCAACCTCATAAAACAGGATCTAATCTTAGTAACTAGTTTCCATGTGCCTCAGTATTTTACAAAGAACTTTCAGGTATCTACATGTTATAACAACACAATCACCATCTGGCAACTTTATTTATTTATTTTATTTTATTGGGCATTCATAAGGTGCTTATACATCGAGAAAATGGTATTTCAATGCACCCATAGGGCAAGGAAAGGGGACAAGGGAAACAGCAAAACAATGAAAAAGGCAAAATACAAAGAAAGCAGCCCTACTAGGCCTTGTGAACATTTGGATCATGCAAGTACAGGGAGAGAGAAGGGACAGGGGAAGGGGACATTTCTAGAGGATCCACAGAGGAGTAAAGTGCCAGGAGGATAGCTGCAAGGCAACAGCTAAGTGCAATAGTCGGGTGAGGAGGCAACCAGTAAGTGCCATGTAGTGACCTCAAGATGAAGGAGGGGTCACCAACCCAACAATAAGTGCACACCTGTAAAGCAACAGGCTAAGTGGTGCCTGAAGGTAAGTGCAGGGGGAGCGGTGGATGCTGCAGGCGATCGGACTGAAGGCAGGATGCAGATGGACACATAAAGGCCCAGGCCACCAATCAACAGCTACTGTGTGGTTTAGCATGGGAGGGAGAGAGGGAATGAGGAGTAAAATAGGAACGTTTTGAGGTGGTTGTGGAACTTGGAGAGATCTGGCTGAAGATGGATGGAAAAGGGGAGGCTGTTCCAGAGGAGAGAGCCAGCTGAGGCGAGGGAATGCCACCCGCTCTCTGATTCGAGAAACACTTGCCAAACAGAGGGTTGGTGCCAGAGAATCTGAGGAATCTGGGAGGAGAGTACTTGGTGAGAGCAAGTTGCAAATAGCTTGTTTCCCGGCCCCACACAGTCTTATGAATGATGCAGAGGGATTTCAATTTGATCTTTGAAGCAACTAGGGGCCAATGAAGATATTTTAGGGCTGGAGGGATAGGGTCACTGAGCTTAAGGCCAAGGATAAATTATGCATCCCTATTCTGGATTAGCTGGAGGGGGCGGATAGAAGAAGTAGGTAGAATAAGGAAGAGGCTGTTGTAGTAGTTCAGCCTGGATAGTACCAGAGCTCTGGTCACATTGAGCTTCTGGGGGAAGGTGAGGAAGTGTATGATGCCCCTGAGGAGGTAGAGTTGGAAATGTGCCTTCATAGCAAGGTCCTAAATGTGAGGAATGAAAGAGAGGGAGGAGTCGAAGATAACTCCCAGGTTTCTGGCCTCAAAGGAAGGAGAGGTGGGAGAGCCCATTGAGGGTGGCCAGAATGCAGGGGGAAAAGAGGGAACAGAAGTACTGATAAAAATAATCTCAGTCTTGCTGGCATTGACACAGAGGTGATTGGAGATACACCAAGACTGGATAGCGGAGGGGCAGTCAGGAATGACAGAGGAGGTTACAAGAGAAGCAGAGGGTAGTCTGAATAAGAGTTGGGTATCGTCTGTATAACACTGGATGTGTGGTGCTAAATTGGAGATAAGGTAAGCAAGAGAAGAGAGATACATGTTAAAAAGCCAAGGCGAGAGGACATAGACCTGGGGAACGCCACAGGTGGAGCTAGAGGTGGGTGGGGAGGAGGAACCCAGGTAACCTGGAGGGAAGGTCAGTGAGGAAGGAGGTCAGCCAGTCCAGTGCCAGCTCTAAGATACCAAGGGTATTGTGGAGCCATTTTATGAGGATGGTGTGAATCACTGTGTTAAAATCAGAGGAGAGATTGAGTAGAATGAGTTAGAATCAATAGATGCAAGCAATTATTCACGGGCTTTCAGGAGAGCAGTTTACGTACCGCTGGATGCCTGGAATCCAGATTGATGTTCATCTTGAACCAACCCATTGCACTCTCCTCATCATAATGTGTCTTTGGGAATCCAAATATATTTGGAATCAGTTTAAATTGATTTAAATATTAATGAGGAGGTAGATTCTATTTGCTTATTTTAAATGTGAGATATATTTTAATTATTAGTATTGTTATTATTATTAGTATTATTATTCTATTTATTGAGCACAGACCTAGCTTCGAGATGGAATTGAGTGCTTTACAGAGGTATACAACAATACAGATACACAACAGAGCACTTTACAGAGTTAACAACAGAACAGATATACAGCAGGTGTAGGATACAGAAGAGCACAGAGGAGGGGTACAGCTGTACAGGGTGGTGGGGAGGAGCCAGGCAGACAGCGTCTAGTGAGTCGGGTGGTGCAGGGGCGACATGATGTCCTAGGTGTTGAGGAGGAAAGACTCCTTAAGTTACTGACCATGGACCTAGCTTGGGGAAACAACAGATCTCTATAGAAATCATAGGGTGAAGGACGGGGAGAGAGAAGCGGAGAGATGAGAGCTAACAATTGGGGAGGAGGAGGATGGGCAATTTGGCAGCAAGGCGATCCACAAGTATATGTTGAGGAAACATAGGGAGTAAAACAACGCGATCAGGTTAAAAAAATGGGGTTGCTTGAGGGATTTCTGCAAACAATGCATGTGTTTTGAACTATAAGTTATGTGCATTCTCTGGTGAATTGTATGAACACCACATTTCTATATGTGAGAGAAGAGAGCACCCATGCACTGGACTGGTCCAGTTACTTGCTGATAAGTCTCCCAGGTGGTGCATGAGGAAGGACCCCACCCTCTCTATGTCTTTTCTAGAAATGGTAGTACCATTATAAGGGGTCCTGTGGGATACTGCCCAGCACAACTACACATCCCAAGAAATCAAGATGCATTGGCAGTCCTCAGATCAATGCAACAATCAAGCTATTACAGAACACCTGTATTTTGCAAAACTGGCTTATACATGAGTAACAGGGAAACTGAATTTGAACTTTACCTGCAGGAAAATGTATGATCACAGACTTGCAGACACAGAAGGAGAGAGCATGCAGTGTGTTTGGAGTCTCTGCAGAGTAGAACAGCTGCATATCAATTTGGAACCACTTCCCACATAGAGCACCTCTATAGCCTCACATACCCATGCAAGCTGCAATGAAAATGATAAAAATTAATTCCAAATATGAAAGTGTTAATAATAATAACCTAATCAAGGGAATCAAGATGTCCCATGAGAATACCCAATGAGACTCAAGAATTCCAACTGACATTGGGACATACCTGTCCTGAATGAGCTTCGTGGTCAGACCCCCTTTCAAGGAATATAAAAGGGGCTCAGAAATATCTGAGGAGAGTATCATGGATATGCTCCCTTCATACAAGGGGAGATTCCTGAAGAAAGGATCCAGGAAAAGAGTGCTCTATGGAAGAAGTCATGGATAATCTGGAGAAGACTGAAAGCAAACATTCTATAAGTAGTCCAGGCCCAAAGCACTGAAGAGAGAAGATAACCAAGGTGTGAGTTAAACAACTCCCCAACTCGTGGGAGTTGGGAGACCAAAGCCTAAATTCATCGACCAGAGACCCTAAGGTAATAGCTGCGAGAGACAAAATCAGTGGCAGGAGGGTAAAATCATATAAATTGCCAACAAAACCCCAATGAGGAGAGGGGATACCCATTGCTGCACTTGTGAATCCATAGAAAAACAATCTCCAAGATGGGCCTCTTCTGAATCCTGAGGAAGCCAAGGACCAGGAGTTACCTATTGTGAATGTTGTAAAAGTCAAATTCTAGGAGGTAAATTTGTGACTCATGAGAGAAAGTCCAGGAAAGACCTTTTTATTATCATGCAATAACGCTAAGGTACAGGAGCGACATTGTGAATCATGCGAGAAAGCCGAGCTCCAAAGGTGAGCTGTTGAGAATACTGAGAGAAATCAGAGGTCCAGAAGAGACCTGTTGAAAATCCTTTGAGAAAGTCAATGTTCAGGAGGGACATGTAGGGCATCTAGAGAAAACCAAGGTCAAGTAGGGACCTGTTGTCAACTACTTGAGGGGAACCTCTGAAAATCCTGTTCGGTCCAAGATCCAGGATGGACTAGATGTCTAGGTAGCCACATATAAAATCTTTGAGAGCTCTAGAGAAAGCTTAAGAAACCAAGGGTGAGGGGAAACTCAGAAGTAAATGTGATAATACTTGAGGAAGCATGAAAAAGAGAGTATTGTGTTTCCTAAATCCTGGGAAGGATGAGAAGCAATGTTACATTGGAGATGAATAAAGGAGAGAGCAGGCTCTGGGTAAAACCACAAGTATATCTCTAGAGAAACACATTCTGTTGTACTAAAGAAAGGGTTGGACTTGGAGGATGAACTTTAAGAACTTTTGTTTGGGCCAATCCTTAAAGCATGATGTGTTGTTAGCATAGGTGAGACATGAGGCTAAAAGACAGAAGATTAGGTGTTGGAACTTTATTGGTCATACATTTTAGCACTGTTAGTTTAGGAACTCTCAAGGAGAGACAAGAAATTGCAAGGTTAGGTTGAAAACCTTATACATTAAAGTAGACATGTACCAGAAATCCCCACATTATTCTGATATATCCTGGATACCACTGACCTTAGGTTAACCCTATTGCTTGTAGTTCTGTCTATTGAACCAGTAGGAGCAAGCTATGGCCATCAAATAATAATAAATCAGTCCTGGTGGTGTTGTGACAAAATAAAAATGCCTATAATAATAAACCTATTGCCAATCCTTACCTCTAAATACAAATAGTGTGGGAAACAATGTCATGCAAAAGAAAGAAGTGTTCGCAAAATGATATGGCAGGATGTCAGGATGTTAGGCCGTTGGCTTCCCTTCCCTGAATTTTCTGCACGGGACAAGGCAGTTCACTCGAGCGTAGTACAGTCTCTGGCTTCTTTACCACAAGTATACAGTTCAATCATTAGCATCAGGGCCTTGTGGGCTCAAGTCTGTCCCTATCAAAGTCTCTTCATTCAGAGGGCCAGATGCGACAAAATAAAAAATATGTTCTTTTCTTCTTTCAGGTTTTCACAAGTACTCAATTCAGGTGATTCACTATTCAGCCTGTATCCCTCTCTTCCAGGCTCAAAAGCATAGCGAGCATATGTGCAGTAGGTGTTGGCCACTTCAAAACTTCTAAGAACAAAAACAAAACCTCAAAAAGGCTCTTTTCAGAGCCACCACTTTCTCCCGGAAAAGAATGCAATGGTTTACCTGCTGCCCCCCCCTGAATGCTTTGGAATTATGTGGTCTACCCCTCTGTCTGAGGACTTCATGGTCTGTGCAGGGGCCTGCACCATTTCATTGGCACTTCTATTTTTAAACTGTGAAAGATGGCTCCAAAAAGAGCCTTTTTTATGTTAGTGTTTTGTGATTTTTTGTTTTTTTTTAAACGCGACCCACAAGAGAGGGAAAGGAGGGTAGGGAAGGGGCACCAACCACAGGGATACGAAAGGGCAGATGGAGAGATGAAGATGTTGGGTAAGCCTCATCGAGGTAGGGGGCACTTTTTTTCATGATCCCAGACTGCAGCCTTGAAACCACTCCGGACCTGCTCACCCCTGCACAGTACCATGTCATAGTACACACACACAAACCAGTGACTTTTGAAAGGCAAGGATCTACTGTGGTGCGTATGGCCTGCAAGGCTGAGTCAGGGATCTGCTGCCCCACAGGAGTGCCCCTTGTGGTGACAGGAGCAGATGTCAAGGATGCTGCAGTGGAATTCAACCTAATACCCTGTTGGAAGAGGAGGACCCTCCAAACTGCTTCTTTGTGGCTGGATCCCGGGTGTCGCTGCATGATGGTGGTGCCATAACTGTACAGCCCAGGTTTGCCACGACTGAGGTGCACTCTTTGCAGTGAACCGTGGCTGCTTGACCCTTGGCTACCCCCCAACAGTGGGAAAAAGCCTACACACCCAAGACTCACGTCAGCAGCTTGAAGCGGGGTCTTCCACTACCTCATCCTCAACATCTTCTTGTTCCTCCTCTGCATCCTCATGCCTGTTACCCTCCCCAGGCACTTGGAAAGGTGGTGGTAGTGGAGGTGGTGGGGGTGGTGCTGAGGCAGAGGCAGCAGATGTAACAGTAGTGGATGTAATTATTCAGGAATCAACTCAGGAGCTCAGCAATGTAGCAATTAGCAATGTGGAGCAGTAAAGCAGAAATCCAGCCAAATCCAGAAACAGAATGAGGAGCAGCACTGGGCAGTGGCCTTTTATAGGGGTGGTGGAGAGCGATTCACAGACAGTCTCGTGCTTCTCAGACATTCGAACTCTAAGCCGGTCTCTAAAAGTTCCAAAAAAGTCTCTAGATTGGCAGAGGCATGCAAGGGTGAAGTTTCACAGTAAAACACTTTGGATTGGAAGCACTTGTTTGCTGTTTGGGGGCATAGAACCTGTTCACGAATGAGAGCAGACGCTCAGCACAGGCGCAGTCACATGGTGACTTCGCAAACGTTTGCAAATGGGATGGCTGTCTGTTGGACACCTATTGCACAAGATTTGTTGTGCGCACGCACCTAGGTGTCCAATGGACAGGTTTGGGCTCCCCAAACTAATTAAACGTGTAACACATGTGAGGCGGACAGTTCAGAACAGGAGCAGTGTTCATAGGACCCAGGGGGTTCAATGCATATGTGCCCGAGTGTCCGCCGGACATGGGTGGTCTCCCTGAACTATTTAAAGTGCGTCACTGCTTTGCGGACATGCCAGACAGGCCCGTTGTTTGTAGGAACTGGGGGATGAGATGAGCATGTGCCAGGTGTCTGCAGGACATGGGTGGGCTCCCCAACCTAATTAAAGTCTGCAGACCATGTGGTCATCAGCATAGGGCCAGGGGGTTCAGTATGTTGTATGGTACATCTACACAAATTAATGGTATGCTGGTAGAAAACTATCAAATTCAGTGAACAATCTTTGTTAAAGGGATATTATAGGTACTTTGCCCCAATAAAAACCTATCCATATTATGGTTACATGTAAAATCGAAAAACCACAGAAATGTTCCAGTTATGGTAAGCTAAGCAACCATAATTCGCACCACCAACGTGCACTGCTAAGACTAACGCCCATGACATTAAAGATGACATAACAAATGTGATGTGCAGGAGGCAGCTCCAGATCGTGTCTGCAGGTGTCAGCAGCCGACAACCAGCTTCTACTAGGACCAGTACGGTAGGATAGGCCTAAAATCTAAACCATTGTCAAATTCACCTACACCAATACATCAATATTGCATTAATTCAAACCCTCTCACACGTCTCGCAAATCTGGCTGTGCCTGCTTGAAATTTCACTGTCTGGTATTCAGGTTGCATTGATAGGCCTCTCTCCCACTCCACAGATCCCTCAAATCTGGCTGTGCTTGTTTGAAATTGCACTGTCTGATATTCAGGTTGCATTGATAAGCCTATCTCCCACTATACGGAGCTCTCAAACCTAGCTGTGTCTGTTTGAAATTGCATTGGTAGGCCTCTCTCCCACTACACAGATTATCTCAAATCTAGCTGTGTATGTTTGAAATTGCACTGTCTGGTATTCAAGTTGCATGTATAGGTCCCTCTCCCACAGTGTACAGGTCCCACAAGTCTAACTATGCCTTGTTTGAAATTGCATTGATAGGCCACAGATCTCTCAAATTTGGCTCTGTTTGTTTGAAATTGGACTGCCTGGTATTCGGGTTGCATTGATACGCCGTTCACCCACTATACCGATCTCTCAAATCTAGCTGTGCCTGTTTGAAATGACACTTTCTGATATTCAGGTTCTATTGATAGGCCTCTCCACCACTATACAGGTCTCTCAGGTCCAGCTGTGCCTTGTTTGAAATTGCATTGATAGGCCTCTCTTCCACTATTCAGATTTCTCAAATCTAGTTGTGCCGTGTTTGAAATTGGATTGACAGGCTACAGATCTCTCAAATCTGGCTGCGCGTGTTTGAAATTGCACAGTCTGGTATTCAGGTTGCATTGATAGGCCTCTCTCCCACTATGCAGGTCTCTCATGTCTAGTTGTGCCTTGTTTGACATTGCATTGATAGGCCTCTCTCCCACTATACAGGTCTCTCAAGTCTAGCTGTGCCTTGTTTGAAATTGCATTGAGAGGCCACAGATCCCTCAAATCTGGCTGTGCTTGTTTGCAATTGCACTGTCTGATATTCAGGTTGCATTGATAAGCCTATCTCCCACTATACAGAGCTCTCAAACCTAGCTATGTCTGTTTGAAATTGCATTGGTAGGCCTCTCTCCCACTACACAGATTATCTCAAATCTAGCTGTGTATGCTTGAAATTGCACTGTCTGGTATTCAAGTTGCATGTATAGGTCTCTCTCCCACTATACAGGTCCCACAAGTCTAACTATGCCTTGTTTGAAATTGCAGTTTGAAATTGCATTGATAGGCCACAGATCTCTCAAATTTGGCTGTGCTTGTTTGAAATTGGACTGCCTGGTATTCGGGTTGCATTGATACGCCGTTCTCCCACTATACAGATCTCTCAAATCTAGCTGTGCCTGTTTGAAATGACACTTTCTGATATTCAGGTTCTATTGATAGGCCTCTCCACCACTATACAGGTCTCTCAGGTCCAGCTGTGCCTTGTTTGAAATTGCATTGATAGGCCTCTCTTCCACTATTCAGATTTCTCAAATCTATTTGTGCCGTGTTTGAAATTGGATCGACAGGCTACAGATCTCTCAAATCTGGCTGTGCTTGTTTAAAATTGCACTGTCTGGTATTCTGGTTGCATTGATAGGCCTCTCTCCCACTATGCAGGTCTCTCATGTCTAGCTGTGCCTTGTTTGACATTGCATTGATATGCCTCTCTCCCACTATACAGGTCTCTCGGGTCTAGCTGTGACCTCTCTGAAATTATCTGATATTCAGGTAGCATGATTATGCATTGTCAGTTACACCCATTAGGACAATTCTGTAGTTACTAGCTATACCCCTCTTAACACCACATAGGTGGTTCACTGAAGTAAACCTCTCCCAGGGAGACCTACATTAACGACAGCCACTGGAATACCCCGGGAATATAACCCTAGCAAAACCTCCCTTACCCTACCGGAGAAAGCAACTGAACTAACCAACAGTAGTAGCTTACAAGACCTCCAACAGACTGAGCCCAAAACCTCCACCAGACAACCCCCGACACCCAGTACCACACCACAAACAGCCGGACCAAAGCAAAAGCAACTCTGCATCAACAAACACAAATAAAGACCTGCAAAAAACGCTCAAGCTCAAAATGCTGCCCAAACAACCAGGGCTAAAAGAAAGACAAAGATCAGAAAGAACAAACACAACCAAACACCAACAAAGACTTGCAACTGCACAACATACTCCCACAGACGGAATGACAACCAAACCAACGCTGAGAGTAGAGAGAAATCACTCTACCTAAGCCCATACCTCGCAAACAACCAGTCACCAGAGCGAGCCAACCCAACACACGAATCGACAACAACAGACAACCAAACACAACCTCGCGGAAGAAGAACGACAAAGCCAGAAACAACAACAAGAACTTAATTGATGCAATAACTCCTTAAATCACCAAAACTAGAGGAACTTCCACCCAACTTCCACAAAATTTGGAAGAACAAACTTATGAAAACAGAAACCCAAGACTGGACCTAGAAGAACTTTTTAAAAACACAGACACACCTGTACCAACACCCCTACTAGAGATCGACCTGGAAGAAAATCTTAACACCGATCAGAAGACAACACGACAATAAAGCACAAACGAAACCACGGGCCTCATTAGGACCCTGGCGGTAGCCCTGCCCTTATTAAGGGCAGGGCTGCCGCTGGTAATTAATTTTTACCGGGTCCATGGTATGGGCAATTACTGGGTCATGCTGACCTTGGCAGACCCGGTAATTGCCCATTCCATGGACCTGGTAAAAATGAATCCCCATTCCCATTTGAGCCCCATAGGGCTCAATGGGAATGGGGATGATGCTAACAACGGGTCCGTTAATAACAGGCCCGTTGTTAGCATGCTTGTCCCATTGCGGGACCAGCAAACGATGTCTGGTAAAACCAGACATCCACAGCGGGTCCCGCTAGGGGATCTCATAATAGGTTGGTACGGGGTTAACGGCACCCTCCTCGTAATGAGGCCCCACATCTTTAAACTCCACTGCAATCTAATAAACGAAAGATCCATGTCAAAACACTCAACAGAGATCTTTGACCTACTCTATGAAACAGCATTGACATCCTATTCATCACAGAAACATGGCTTGACAACAACTACAAAATCACTTTCCAAAGCTGCATCCCACCAACTTTAAATGCCTTCAGGCAAACAGGAAAAATAAAAAAGCAGGAGGTCTCGCAATAGCACTCAAATGACACCTGAAAATAAAAACAGACGAACCGCTCAACATCATCAACTGCGAAACCATGGTCATACACCTATGAGCGAACCCAAAAAGTAACATCACTTTCATCCTGGTCTACAGACCGCCGACATTGATGCAACCTTTGTAAACAACTTCATAGAAGCTATCAGCAACTTAGCCATCAAGCACACACATCTAATAATCTTGGGGAACTTCAACATCTGGTTTGAAGAAAAACACACCAACTTCCAAAAACTCACTAATTGGGCAGCTAACAACCATTAAACTACGACAGCTGATCAAAGGGGCAACACACTCAGCAGGACACATCCTCGATGCAATCGTTACCAAGGAAAAACTCATCACCATGGCACCACCGATAAAAATACTGTGGAGCGACCATCTCATCATCCCACTCGTCATCACACTACCAAACCAAGTGCACATCCAGCCCCCCAAGCTCGCAACCATCATAAAAAGGAGCTGGAAAACCATCAAGCTAGCAACCTAATGGAATAAATGGACATGACCAAACCCTCAACTACAGAACTAGAGCTGGCTGACCTAGATGGGAAAGCAGAGCTACTCCACAAGTGGATCGCTGATACAATCGAAAGCATCGCCCCAGAAAAAAACATTCACCCCCTCAAAAAATGGGCGATGGCACCATGGTTCAACCCGCTACTAAGCACCATGAAAAAGGACAAGAAGATGGAATTGGAATGGAGGAAAGAACACAACCAAGACAAGAAAATACTGTTCCAGAAACAAATCCACGCATACATGAAAGAAATACAAAAGGCAAACAGAAGGCATTATGATGACAGAATCACCAATGCCAGCAACACACAAAAAGAAATGTTCAACATCATAAAAGAAATGAGAACGCCATCTGGCTGCAACAGCACCCCAACTCCCTCAGAGAAACTCTGCAATAACTTGGCAGACCATTTCAAGAACAAAATCAGGGACACCCGACAACTCACACAAAACAGACCAACCAAACATAACACTCAACCAACCGGACCGGAAGAAGAGTCACAGCACAAACTCCAAAACGTTCCTGAAATTTCGGCAAAGGCTTTCATCAAGCTCGTTAAACACAGCAAGAAAGCATGAGAAAAAGAAAAACTGTGCAGTGTACAAGGTAAGTGGCAAGCATCCTACTGTCATGAATGCATGACGTGTATGATATCATATGATGTGCAATTGTATGCTATGGCATGCGTAATGCGCCTATACACACGTTTAGCAAAGCGCAACATGGGAATGGATGGTGGAACAAAGGGGAGACAGAGACAATGAACCTACTAGGCCAGGTGTGACTTACATCGCCCAAGTGCATGGGTAGGGGAAGGGGAAGATGCAGTACATGGGTAGAAGAAGAAATGAAAATAAGTAAAAACGCAGGCCGATTGTGCCAAGTGCAAGGATAAGTGCACACATCAAGTGGTGCAAGAATTGTTAGGGATACAAAAACAGTCCCCAAGTGTGGGGTCTGCTAGAAAGGCAGTGCAGGGGTTCGCATGGCGGGGGGGAGGTGGCATGGGCCCGACATCACAGAGTTGCCAGGTAACCAGTGCAGAATCAGTTTATGCCAGGCAGTCAGCCGGGGAGAGGAGGAGAAAAAGCAGGTGCAAAGAGAAAGGTTTTGAGGTGCTTCCGGAACAGGTGATGGTTCTCCTCAAGTTTCAGGGAGGCAGGGAGGCTATTGCAGAGGGAGGTCACAGCCCAAAAAAACATCTACCACCAACTGGTTGCTTGCAGAAGCGATTTACCCTGAGGGAGATGGAGGAGGATGAGGGAAGAGCTTGAGAACAGAGATATATTGTAAGTGGGAAAAAGAGTATTATTGTAAGAGTATTTACCATTTTTTTTTCAGGCAGCACCACTGCATGGGTTTGGTGCATTGCTATAATGTGGTACAGCAAGGCATGTGTTGCCAGTGTGACATGGACATGTAAATGAAAACAGGCTATTCAGTCAAAAACGATTTCTACATCTAAAATGCAAATATTTTTTTTTCACAGTTAAAAGCATATTTTTTTTTCCACCTGAAATTCCTCTGTTGCAGGAGACACATTTGAGGATTAATGAACTAACCTCATTAACAATACTAACAATTCTAACTCATTAATAATATAATGTGTTCTCCAGCGCAAAATGACATAAAACATGACAGGCTCTGAAAGTCATTTTAAATGCGCATCCAGATTTTTTTTTCTTTGCTTTTATCTGCACTCAGTATTTGCAGGAAGCAAAGACTCGAATAAGCAGGAAATCAGTTTGGTTACAGTTGCAACTGTATAGGCCAAGCCATATTTAGAGAGAAGGAGGGTAGGACATGATAGAATTTCATTGGTTGAACTCGTTTGGCAGGCTGTAACAGAGCTTTGCTAATGAATCTTGGGGAAAAATATCGGAGAAGACATTTTACACAGCTGGGAGAAAGACCTGGCTGGTGGCTGGGGATTTTCCTGATTGAAAAAGCAGATCCCAGTGCACTGCTGCAGAGACTGGGAATTCCAGTCAATAAGCCCCGGTTTGAGTGACGGCAGATGCTCGTCCTTGCTGGGGTGATTTAAGAAGAATTCATTGAACCACTTCCAGAAGGCGACCAGCCGACGAACTTCACATGCTGGACAGAGTGTGGGGGCAGTATGTATGTGTGCGAAACTATTCAGTCAGCGTGGAAGAGGGAACTCCAGTGTTTTACCAACATGTTTAATGTTGCGAATTGAAAATGTTCTTGCCGCTCTCTTTTCATTTTGTTACAGATAAGGTTGTTACTGTGCAATTTCCATTTATTTCTGTAAAAAGAGTAAGATCGTGTTGAAATGCAATTTTTTATAATACACAAAAAATATCTGAAAGCAGACGGATAGTGAATTTTATTTTTCTCTTTTATTTGTGCATCTACCATTACAGTACTGATAATATGGGGAGAGGTTTAGACAGTGCAATTGTCATTTTTAAGCTAGCTAAAAATAAGACTTAGTGGTAGCTGTGTGCATGATTCCATTCAGTGTATAAGTGTATGTTTTCTGAACGGAACATAATAATAATATAATGAAATAGACTACTGCTGGAGGTACATGAGTCAGCAGAAAGAGAGGCCCTGGACATAGTTCACAGATGTAGATAAGTTGGTGATAAATACTGCATGTTAGCTCGCTGCCGTAGATAAGACAGTGAGGACAGCCCATGGTGGCACTCCAATTGAAAATTTGGTGTTCCTGAAATGTAAGCCTGAGGCCTCTCTAATGATCACACGAACAAACTAAGCAAAAATAAGGGGTTCTGGATATTGGGGCCACATATAAAACAAAGGAATTATGCTCACCAGAAATACCACCAATAACGCATACCAACATAATGTATACCACTAAATGTATCAGTGTGCTGAAATAATGTATGTACACTGTAGTACTATATACTAAATCTAATCTGAATGCAAAGAGTGATTATTACTGAATTATTTTCATTTTGGCGGTAAGAAAATACCGCTAGGCCCAAATCTATACAAAATATCATACAGTCCCAGGGCCCAGAAGGCCTTGTGCATAATGCAGAGGGTTTTCACCTTATTCCTCGAAGCCACTTGGAGCTATTGCAGACAATTCAGTGCAGAGGAGATACCATCACACGTTGCGCAGTCCTCTTCTAGATGCGTTGCAGAGGGCAGAGAGTAGAAGAGGGCAGATTTTAAAAGAGCCTGTTGCAATAGTGCAGCTTAGAAAGAAGCCAGCTGTTCAGACAGTGACATTTTGGAAACTTGATTCAGGTTGGTAAGACACGCAGTGCTGCTTTTGGTGGCATATCTTTACGATTTATGCAGGAGATGGGTTAGTGGGGAAAACATTTCGTAGCATTGTCGGCAGGAAAGCAGAGAGCTCCTGTTTCAATATTACAATGTATGATATGGGTACATGAAAATGTTGCAAGCACATACCACTGAAGTGCCTCTTGATGGGAGGGGATGGAAAAAAAGACAGTATGCTTTTAAAGAACGTAATGGGCGCTCATTGGCAGATAACATCCGCAGAGGCACTTATAACACAGTGGTAAACATACTGCAGAAAATGTTTTCATACCTCCATTTTAAGGTGATGGGTGTGCATGTGGAGGCATGTCGATGCACAAATGTTGCAATCTTTTACTGAACTTTCTATTGTTCCTGCAAGTGTCCTGGCACATGCTTTCGAGTGCCAGGACACTTGCAGGCTGATTTTGTAATGATACCTATGAAGTGTTGTGCAGAACTGACAGTGTTAGATGCTAACGTCTTGGATGGCATTGGTGGAATAATGTGTGCCTATTTACTCGTACCCAATGAGGTAGTGGTGGACAAAAGATAGTGGAAAGGAAAGAAGGACTGCTCCTGCTTTACTGGGGTGCGGCCGTCGCAGTACTTTGGGAAACGCACATGCCACAATCTGCGCTTCTCTCCATGCTGGCCAATGGACATGTGACTTTGGGGATTAACCAAACAGGTACTGTTGGTGTGGTTCACAGGAAGGGACAGTCATACTGTTGTACATTACTCTGCCTAGTGAGGATGGCTGACATGCCGAAATGCATTGTTGTGACTTTGGGAGATGCCTTTGTCATAGATCTGCACAAGTATGCCTTAGAATGACACTTATATGGCAATTTTGGTTTGGAAGGAGTGGAACGAGCGCAGTTTCACCGACATGCATTCACTTTGCAAAGACGTGCCCACTTTTGCTACTGCCAATGTCATTGTCATCCACTACGGCGGCATGCATATGGATTACATGTCTTGTTTAGGTTTGTTCCATTGACTGAAGAGGTTGCTAAACAGAGTGAAGGGGCTTTTTCCTACTGCCAAGATGCTTTTCTCATCCATAACACCACAAAGAGTATGGGACAATGCTCCTGTCTATTTTTTCCGAGCCAGAGCCAGGAAGGTGTCTCGTCAACAGAAGCATGTATACATTTTTGTCCACTGGTGGGATGATCTTCTTCAACAATGACCTCATTAGTTGTGGAAATGTCGAGTTTTTTCCAAGCAAATGGCATTTAGTTGTCGCCCATTGGTAATGCTGTTTTGCTTGCCTGTCTACGAGATGCGGTTAAGAGTTTACTGTAACAGTCAGCACAAGAAAACACAAAACCAAATAAAAACCAAAAAAGGTGTTACTCTATAATCCAATCAGGTGCTCAGGGTGTGCATTCTGTGCTTTTCACCATGCTGGCCAATGGAAATGGGACTGTGGGGATTGTCCAATCAGGTGCTCAGGGTTTGAGTCACAGGATGGGTGGCAATATTTTTTTTCATTACTCTGTGTAGTGAATTCTTAGTCTTGTGCACTTAAACTCTTCAAAACGCAGGCAGAGATGGAGAGACGCACTGTTTTGATAGTCGGTGATGCCTTTGTGGGAGATTTGTTCCAGTATGCCATCGAAAAACGATTTTATGGCAATTTTGATTTGGAGGCTTTGTGGTGCTGTGGCGATGTGTGCAGTTTGGCACTGTGCTTGCAGTATGTCGACAAGTGTCCACCTTAACTACTGTACATGGTGTGGTCGTGCACTATGTAGTGTTGCATTTCGGTTGCATGGCTTGTTCCAGTGTGTACCTTCAACTGAAGAAGTTGATGAAAGTAGTGCAGCACATTTTTCCCACTGCCAAGGTGCTTTTCTCATGTATACCACCAAGAATATTATGGGGAGTATTCCAATGATTGCAGTCACCAGCTAGAGGTAGGAAGGGGTCTTATCAACAGAAGCTTGTGTGCCTTCTTGAGCGCTGCTGGGATGTTCTCCTGTGAGAATGACAACACTGGTTCTCGATATATACAGCTTTCCAAGGCAAATGGCATGTCTTTGTCGACCAGTGGCAATGATATTTGGTTTTCCAATCTACAGGCTCCACTGAAGACTCTATTGTAAGAATGTGAGCTGAAGTACAAAACACAAAAATACTTATAAAAACCGAAAAAAAGTCATTTCTATGGAAGCACATTTACAAACAAAAAAAAGCCTCTTTTCAGAGCCACCTCTACTAACAAAGTCCCCTACTCTGGTTGCAATTTATTCCCACTCTCCCGCTTGCGCACAGCACAAAAAGTCTGAGGACATTGCGAGATTTGCAGGCTTGCACGTGTCACATATGCTCCTTTTGCAGATGACGGCCATAGAAATGGGCCTGCGGGGGCTACGGGATTGCTCTATAAGGTTTCTGGGTGTTATTTGTACACACACACTGTGGTACACAATGTATTTGTTGAAAGAAATGCAGAAGGTGTGGTTATGGCTGTGTGTTTCAGGAGCCACAGCATATGCTTTTTGGGGGAGTTCTGAATATATTGATTGAAAGTGAATGGAATACACTGTGCAGTGGTTGCTCATTATGCATTGTATCTTGTGGATTTGTACTGCTATGGAGTACCTACAATGAAGTGACTGATTTTGGTTTATCTTTGTGAGGCTTTGGGTGATGATGTCGACATTACTGTTCTTCAATGTGGAGGGAAAATGACACAACATGTTACACGACTTTCAGTGCCATTTGCGATGAAGGAGGCACTTGCCCAGGTCATGCGTTTGTTTCTAATTTCCTACATAATTGTTTATCGCATTACGCAGAGACAGATGTGGCTGCATTATTTTTCATTTGCCCTGGCAATGCAGAAAGCGTGGTACATTGTGAAGAAGTCTATTTCTGCCCTTTTACGACATGTGCCAATGTCGTACTTCACAAAGTGGGAATATGACGTTTCACAGCACTAAGCGTTTTCCCCAGAAAAAGTGTTTCTCATACTATTCCTGCCCTTCCGATTTCTGCACACACTATCCAAAATGCCTTGCTGCCCTTCTTGGAAGAATTTTGGTACTAGGTCTTGTGCACTTAAACTCTTCAAAACGCACTGCAACATAAAAAAACACCTCTTTTTACAGCGAGCACTTTCTACCCGATTCCACTACAGTGTTTTCCAAAGGGCCATGCCTCCTTTTACGGTACGCGGCACCCTGCCTCCATCCATTGGCAATTCCATTGGTGAACTCTGAAATGAGCTTTCTTTATTTAACTTCTCTCCTTTTCCAGTTGATTTCTATTTATTTTGGTCTTGTAACAAACGACACAGAAGGAACGGAAGGCAAGGGCTGGTACGGAAGGGGCAGCACCTACAGGGATAACATAGGGGACATGCATAGAGAGGTGACCCCTCACTTAAATAGGCAGCAGTCATTGTCATGCTCCCGGACTGACCCTTCCCAAGCACTTCCAAGTGCCTTCCCTCTGTACAGTAGCACCTTGCAGTAGATGCACAATACAATGCCTTTGCCCGGTAAGAGTCCGTACCACAGCATATGGTCTGCAAGGATGTTGTAAAGATCCACTGCTCTACAGCAGTGCCCATGTTGTTGGCCGCAACAGATGTGGAGAATGCTGTACATGAAATTACCCTTCTTCATTGTTGTTGGAAGGGCAGACCTTGCCCACTTGTCCCTTGTGCTTTGATTTCAGTTCTCTTCACATGAAGTACAGACAATTCATGGTATTGCATTAGCTGTTGGACCTGCATTCACGGAGATGAATACATTCACAAATATAAGAATGCTTACAACAACAAGAAACACAGCTTCATTACGTGGAGCAGGAAGATAATTATTCGGCGATACCCATGCAGCTGCACTACTTTTTAAACCACCACTGATATTCTTTGCACCCCGAAGAACCTGCTGTTTCCTTACTTCTCTTTACATGCACTAGTATCTGAGTGCCCAAGCCGCATCAGCTTTGCCATTTTGCAGACTCACTACAAACTGTGACACCTGCAGTGAAATGTTTTCTCCAACTCTACGACCCACAGGCGAACCCTTGACACTTTCCATCACAGTGCTATGTGCAGAGACGTGTGTCTGTTTCACAGGTCATGGAAAGGCAAGCAGCACATCAATCAAAGTAATGGGACATTTAACACACCCACCATACACTGAGGGTTGCTGTTCCTTGTTTTTCAGTGGGCCTCATACAGCCAGGCATGCTGCAGCCATAAATTGGTAGGTTTGCACAGCAACCCATGTACTCGCCAGAACTACTTCAAATGCGGTAGCCTATCATATGAATCTGTAGGGCTGATGACAGGGGCAGTGTTACCAGCACACAGATAATGCCCTATGCATGCGCATAGCTGTGCAAAGACAGACGTGCTCTCCCACAACTATTTAAAAGTGCATTAGAAGATGCGTCCATGCGGCCAGTACTGGAGTCCTCCGGATACCTGCCTTGTGAGTACACATATGCCGGCCATGTGCAGTCTCCTATGAAACTCCATATTGCTTACCTGCACTGATCTCATGCAGTAATGTGCTGCACAGACATCAATGACATTTGTGATGTCATCTTTCATGTCATGGGTGTTAGTCTTAGCAGTGCACAGTGGTGGCGTGAGTTATGGTTGCTTAGCTTACCATAACTGTTGAGTTTCTGGGGGGTTTCGGTTTTACTTGTAACCATAGTGTGGATAGGGTGTTGTTACTGCAAAGTTACTGTACCATCCCTGTAGCTAAGGTTTTTGCACTGAACTTGGTAGGTTGTTCTTAGGGTAACTGAAGCATAATGTCCGTTTAACACATTTTTTCACTCTATTTGATAGGTTTTTAGTAGGCCACTTTAACCAGAACCTTCCTTTAGCATAGTTATTGAGTAAAGGGGAATTGGATTTTAGTAGCACAACTTAACCATAACGTCCCTTTAACAATGTTTCTGTTCTAAATTCTCCAGCATCCTCTATCTCTGACTGGATTCCTAGATAAATCATCAGGAAAACAAATTCTTTAGCTGACACATGCTCAACAGCAACATCCAGTCCTTGTAATCTCGTCACCCACATCATTCTTCTTGATACCCCATCCAAACCTCTTTTTATTGAAAACTGCCACCTGGCTTCTTGTAGGACACAACATCCCAACTTAGATTCCCTTGTCTCTTATCCTATAAGTGTAAAGTCTGCACCACTATCAATTAGCATCAATATCTCTACTCTATTGAGTTCAAATATAGATATGGGTTTTTTCACACTAACCCTCATAACTGCATTGACCAAATTCACGATTTCTAATACTTCAAATATGTCATCTTCCATATCTCACTTAGAACAATTTTCAATCACACCTCTGCTCTGACACAAACTTTATCTGCACCATTTTACTAAATGACCTCCCCTCCCACACAACCTGCAGTCAACATGTACTGCTGTACACTCCTTTACCATGGTGAAATGTTGTGTGCTCCACATCTATAACGTCTCTTAATCTGTCTGTTAGGCAGTTGACTAATCTGCCAACCACTTCCTTCAACTTTCCTGCCGCTATTATTCCTCCATTTTTGTACTTTATTTCTCCAATCAGTCTCCCTTCTTGCAGATACAGTTAAACATGTTCATCTTTCCTTTTGACTACAACATTACTCTCCCCAGTGACCTTATCGTCTGCTTTGTTCTGTTCTTTAATGCAAGATGCTGTAGTTTCTACTTGTTTAGCTCTCAGTAGCTCTACCCAAATCAGGACCCTTTTCTTTCCATAACTCTTAACGTACGCGATCATTGGCATACTTTCTCGTTAATTGGTCTCTTAAATGTTGTTCCTGACAGTGACCAAATTGACATATAATGACTAAACATCTCAAAACCATAAACAACTCTTCAACTGTCTCTTCTTTCTTTTGCTCTCCGATCGCAAAGTGGTACCTTGCTAAAATTGGGTTCTCTTTAACCTCAAAACGTTTGTCCAACTTGGCTATGCTGCATTCAAATATAGTCCATGTCACCCCGTTATCTGATTGTACTAGTTCAGGCAATCTTGTATAAATGTACTGCCCAGCATGCCCTATGCAGTGATATAACAGCACATAGTTCCTCTCAATAGCGTAATTTGGTCCGTAAACAGCCAGAACGAATTTCAAGAAGTCTTCCTTCAAATCTTTACTTCTGATAAAAAGGCTCTTCAGGCCAGAAACAGTTCTAGCCCTGGAATGTTGGAAATATTCTAGGTTATGCACTAATCTCCTTTATATTTGTATGTCCTCCCACTCTCAGTCTTACAGTGTTAACTATTAATTCACTCTTTATCTGCCTCCTCCACACGTTCCCTTTAATGTGGTTTTACTTTGTCTCCCTTTCCCTTGGCCTACATTATCCACCCCAAAGCATGACCAGATCTGAGGTCCTGCTCCAAACAGCAAACTCAATTGTCCTCCTCTACTAGCAATGAATGCACTACTCATTGCCGAGTAATAAGTAGTGCATCTCCTTGTAGAAGTTGCTCGGACAAGTAAACATGATTGTTTACACATAACACCAACAGGCTGTTAGGCAATGCCTCGCTGTGTCTCCTCTCATACATGCAATTATACATCGCAGCAGGATCGCCACAACATGAGCGCCAGTATCATCAATTGAAAGATGGTGCTGTTGGGAGCTAAGTCGTGTGCGCTTGCCACACCATCCGCTGCCATGCTTGCAGAGAGCAAAGGACAGTGATCGTAAGGTTAACGACTGCATTGCACTCATTCCAGAATACATGATTCCTGTCCGCATCTAATGCGAAATATACAAAACATTTGGGGGAAACAAGACTGCCAGACATGCTCTCACTCAATTTCTCAGAGTTACAATTGATGACAATTGCTTTTGAGGTGCTGATTCATGATGAGAAACAAGTTACAAAAACCTATCCATAATAATAATGGTTTCACATTTCTAAGCTACATATATGTGTTATAGTTATAGGTATTGGTATATTTGTTATAGGTACAACAATTATGATTGGAGGGTCCCTATCTAATAACTCCACCCAGGGGACAACCCACTACAGAAAACACATGTACTACTCTTAAACTTCATTGGTTGGTGCTACACTAAGGTAAGTATGGGCCCTCATTGGTTGGCATATAACACAACCAGTCTTGGGTACCAACAAGGTGTGAGGAAATCTGGAGACACATGATGGGGGTAGAGAAATCAATGCTCCACCGTTTTTCCAATGAAAGAACAGCCCTACACCATCTTGGCTCTATGAGGTCTGTTGAGTTCTTAGAAGTTGTTCTTGGGAGTATCTATGGGCTGGCATCCCTTGTCTGCAATGGCAGATGTCTTATCAAACCTTAGCACATTGTGACTAACTACTGTTTTTAATTATGTGTTACCAGACCGTGTTTCAGATTTTCTTTCCTCTATTTATGTGTCTTTTAGTTATTTCTAAGCGGGTGCATTTTGCCTGGCTGATCGCTTGGGGAACCCATCTCTCATGCATAATGTGTTTTTTGGCTTGTTCATTGCATGCACCTGAACATCAGATGATGTTTGCCTTCTAATGTAGCTAATGTACTGGTCGAGCACTTGTCGGCCTGGAAATTGCTATCTCATGCTCTCGCTGTTCCTGTGTGAAAACCACACTTCTGGTTCCCGCAGCCATGAAATTCCTTTATTCTGAACTGCTGTGCAGCCCTGCAGACTTCTGAGATTTAACTGTATTGGTTTCATGACTTAATTTAGCTTTGAGGCCCATCTCAATCTCCAGAGTGTGTGTCCTGCTGTTTATTAGCAATGTGAAAGAATGGCAATGGCTGTGTCATGTTTACTTTCATGCTGACACATTTGCTTCTCTATCTACCAGATCCTGATGCATATCAACCATAGGTTGTGTCCCCTGCCCATGTATTCTGCATCTATCCTGCCTGCAGTTTTATCTGCCCTATCAGTGTAGTGAGTCCCTCTCTTTGTACGCTGGAACATACCTCCTTTCTATATTGGTGTCAGCACACTACTTGTGCTCTATGAAATCTAGTTTTAGTTCCTACACTAATATCATTAAAGCTAACTAATTCTTTATGGCAGTTGCATTGCCAGGAGTATTCCAAGCATGGTTTAAAATATGTTACTATACACCTTATATTTTCATCTCTTTTGAGTTATGTAGGAGGGGCGGGGCTTCGAGATGGGCGCTGGTTAACATTTGCATTTCCACAC
The DNA here is from genome assembly GCF_040938575.1 of Ambystoma mexicanum. Lineage (NCBI taxonomy): Eukaryota > Metazoa > Chordata > Amphibia > Caudata > Ambystomatidae > Ambystoma > Ambystoma mexicanum. Next base: position 821,852,601 of record NC_090936.1, on the reverse strand, counting down.
TTTCCCCTCTGGTTGATTTATAGACCATACAAGTATTTCTGCAAAATATATTGTTTTGGCCCTTGGGTAACCATACTTTGCACATCCCATTTATTTCAACTTCTCTTGCAGCATGTCATGAAGCAATAGTCTCCATCACCATTACAATTGATCCAGTGTTCACTATAATTGTGTAGGTCAATAGGAGGTTCACATGGCCCTTTAATTTTCAAAATCAGATTTGTTTGAGTTAGCTTGTCCACCTTGCCATTACTATTCACTATTAATGTCAATTTCACTGCTCTTGATGCCAGCCTTTTGTATCTGTTCAGTGCTATATCCAGTATAAAAAATCCCAGGTGCACCTGAACTAGTATTGCTATTAGCACTTTAAAGGCATTCTCTAACTAGGTAGGAATGCATGGGGTAAAAGATATGTGAACCAGTCGTCATCCTCAATATCTTCCAACTCCTTTTCCATTTTCTCATGCAGCTCTTGCAAGGAGGAAATTGCCTCTGTTACGGTCTCATTTTGCATTGCTGTGAGGATGTCCAGAATGTATCTGTTTTGGAGGCTCATTAGCCTTATTGCCCTTATCTCCCCCTTTATGCCATTGAAACCCCTTACAGTGCTATTGATTGTTTACATCAATTCCCATCTGGTGGTTTGTATCCATTGGGAATCTGGTGCTATGTGCACCCCTGAGGCTAAGAAAACTGTGAAAAACATAGATGTTTTACTGCACAACTTGTGCTCATCTGGTATCTCATCAAATTCATAATTTGCCTTTGTGAAGAAATAATTACTTCTTTTTGTGCATTTTAGGTCTAAGGGTCTTGTCCTTCTGTTTTAGCTCATCGAAGGTAAGTCTGTTGCATTAAATGTCACTATTGAGCATTTGCCACCCCAAATCGGTGGAAGCTGCATATACCCTCTTGTGCCACAGGCCCAATAGTGGTCCTTGAGTACAGCTTTGCCAATTTTCTTAACTAGTAAATCCATGATACTTTTGCATCTTCCATTTTTCCCAACTTTCACTGCCCCATTATTCCTGAAACATAAAGTTGTCTTGTGTATTTTAGTGATCGGTAATGGTCCTGCTTCATCCTCCACACCTGTTAAAAGCTTGGCAGTTTCTTTCCAATTTTCACAGCACACATTGTCTGCATTCTTTATCAACTCTGCAGATGCAGACAGTATTGCTTCTGGCTTGCACCCCGTTATACCGTCAGCCCATTCTCTGGAGGAGAATATCTTCCCTTTTATTTGCAATTGAGGTCTGTTAAAGTAATTAAGTATATCTTTTTGCTGGGCATCTTTGCACTTTAATATTTAGTGATCCACTATTTGGACATCTACTCTATTTGGGCCTGATAACGTATTCTTCAGTACCGTACCTTTAAATGAATATTATCCATCACGTGTGTCTCTTTTATATAGCTGTCTACATACGAGAAGTAGGATACTGTCAAATACTTTATTATGGCCAATTGTTCTTGAAATTGTCCCCTTAATGTGCACAATACAAGGTGTGTCAAGAAATGTGCCCTGCGTGCAGGCACTTATTGAGGTATGAATACTCTAAAGACTGTCATAGGGTATGGGATGAGTGATCACACAAAACAGTTTTCGCTTGATTTCTCTCTCCCCACCCTCTCCATGGACCCATAGCATAAATTCTTGTCAAGATGGATGGTGTTGTCAAAATATCTTTTCATATACTGTTCACCATCTGAAACACTTTTTCCAACTCACACGTTTTCTTTGATTGGGCGAAACACACTTTCAATTTCCGGCTGCAAATCTGAATCCCTCTTTACTTCCTTTCAAAGGCATAGGTCGAACACAAAACAGAATTTGCTTATACTCTGTTCTTTTCTGCTCCATCTTGGAAGATCACAGCTTCTGCATGAGATTTCCATTCAGGCATAAAATAAATGAATTCTTATGTAATGTACCTCAGATCAGCACCTGTTAAGGAGCATGCAGAATCCATAGGAATCCATTAAGAAACACTTCTTGCAAACTATAATTTGTAGGTGACAAATGTTAGGCAGAATTACATGCAGCATCCCTTGGGAACACTACACACAATTAAGACTACAGGTGTAAGCACAATTTAACCTCTGGTATAAGTCTGTACTACACCGTTTTTTGGTAGCAGGGCTGAGCAGCCAGACTTATCTCAAGAGGGATGTGAGCAGTACATGATGTTACACAAAGGACTTGCAATCACAGAGGTTCAAACAAACACTTACCCAAGGTTTCTTTGTAAAATAATATACATTTATCAATATCACACTATAATACACTTCAGTACCAAACCAGTAGGTTTCTGAACAAGTTAGTCCTCCTGAAGTGGGAGCAAAAAGGCACTTCAGTAACTTTCAAAAGGGGTAGAAAGACAAGGGTTATAAGAATCAAACACAATTACTTTCATAGGCAGGGCACAAAGTTTCAGTTAATTACAAGAGGCAGTTCAATTCAATAGGCCAGGGCCAAAGTCAATGGATCAGTGTCTTGGATAGGATAGCACAGTTCTGGTAGTAAACAGTTAAGTCTTTGCCAATGTTCTTAGAAGTAGTTTGCACACAAAAAAAGTTATAGGTTGGTTTAGGAGCGAAGAAGACTCCTAAACTGGGAAAGTTTCACAAACTTTCACTGCATCAAAGAGGATTTCTCTACCGCATTTGTACAGTACCTTTTGGGAGAAGAAAAGCTGTGGCTGAGGCAGTTGTTCCTGGCAGTTCCTGCAGATCTTGCTGTTCCTGAGCCTAAGCCGTGGGGACAAGAGGGAGGATGTTGGGAGGTTCCTGCACTGCACAGCGACAGATCCACAAGCTTGGCAAAATGTCGGTTTAAGGTGTGAGTGCCTTAAAGTCCACAATTTGGTATCCTTCCCACTGGCTATCCGGTTTTCAACAGTACTCTGAAGAAAATTCGGCCAGTATGGAAATGGATTCCAGGTGGCTTGCGAGTTGGGTGTTCCCACCAGCTCAAGGGAAGAAGTCATCCTTGAAGGGGCTTATCTGTTGAGGGAGTTTCAGGCAATTCGGACCTGCAGCAGGGCTTCAGCGGGCAAAACAATGGTCCAGGAGTTGCAGCAGTCGTCTTCCTTCAGCTCATCTTCGGTTCTTTCGTTCCAGTGGTCGACTCTGCCTTCCAAGTCCCAGAGACCTGCTTTTAAACAGTTTTCTCCCATTCATTTCAGCCTAGCTGTCACTCACCCAGCAGGGTGGCTGTCCTTGCCAGACAGTCAGCCAGCCAATCACACCACAGTGCATACAGGTCTCCTAGAGGACTAAGCACAGGGAGTTTTGGGCACCTCACTCACATCCTGTCCACCGCCAGACACTAAGGCACCAGAGGGGGGTTTCAGTACAGAAGCCTGCCAAAGGCAAACGAACAAAGTGGCCAAACCTGGTTTGGCGCACAGAGACAAACACTAGAAGGACCTTTCCATAAAGAAATGGCAAAAAGATTTGATCAGAATCTGTTTTCACAGATGGGGCTCAGACGCCATCTTGAAAAACATGGCTCTGGTGTATTTCAGCTACTGGAGCGTTTAAACAGGTTGCAGTCGGGGAAATCATGGTAATATCGCTGCCACCACTCATTCTGAGAGGAAAGGGTAGCTTTTGAGGGCTACATGAGTTTTCTAGGCATAGGGAACACTAGGTATTCCCTACAGCACTCTGCTCAAAGGCAGTGCGTACTGGGTCTAGCAATTTAAAAAGACTAGCAAAGTCAATTTGACTTTACATTCACTGGGATACAGTAGTCAGTCCCAGAGAAGGTATTGAAACCTTGGGAAGTCTAAAATACATCCCTGTGCCACTGCACCGAGGGTGCTTTGTGACACACAAGAAAAAGATGATGCCAATGTCTAAAACTCCATATCCAAAGAACACCAAAGTAAAACACACATCAAAATACATGAAAGAGTGGTAAAAAAGGCTCACACTCTTTCCAGGTAAAATGTAAAGTCCTAGAAATCCAGCAACGTTGCTGGGGGTCTCAAAAGGTACGGGAAATTAGCACATTTATGAGAATTCTCTCTTAACACTTGTCCCCCCCAGACTAAGGGACAGGAGGATTTAATCCGCTCCTGGATGAATCTCCTTACTCCAGTCGGTCGAATATCCTGGAGAGAACATCTGCATTTTGGTGGTTATACCCTGACCTGTGTTCAATGGTGAAATCAAACCCTTGCAGGCTGATTAACCATCTCAATAGTTTAGGATTTTCCCCTTTCATTTGCATCAACCATCTCAAGGGTTGGTGGTCAGTCTGAATCACAAAATTAGATCCATACAAGTATGGTATAAACGTCTTAAGTGACCACACAATTGAAAAACATTCTCTTCCAGTAGTTGCCCACCCTGTTTCAGGTTCCTTCAGCTTCCTGCTGATGAAGCAAATGAGGTGCTCCCAACATTTCTCATCCAGCTGACTCAGAACTGCACCTATACCTGTATCGGAAACATTTGTTTGCAGAATGAAGGTATGTTTGTAGTAAGGAGCTCTTAAGAATGAAGCTCGACAAAGGGCTTTCTAAAGTCCTTCAAATGCTTGAGTGCGCTCCTCATTCAACCTGACCTTTTTGGGAAATGTGGGTGAGGATATCACATTCAAGGGAGAAGCTATGGTTCCATAGTTCTTTATGAAGTTCCTATAGCAACCAGTGAGGGTTAGGAAGGCTCTCACTTGGGTATGAGTAGTGGGGGGGCAGTTTTGTACAGCGTGTACCTTGCTAGGCAATGGCCTGATTTCACCTCCTCCTACCTCATGTCGAAGGTAGACCACTTTACTCTGACCAATTTGACACTTACTTGCCTTTATTATCAGATGGGCCTGCTCAAGAGCCTGCAAAACATATCCTAACTGATCAATATGTTCTTTCCAAGTAGGGATGAACACTGCAATGTCAACCAAGTATGGCATGCATAAGTCCTTCATCCCATTCAGAACTTGATTAACCATCCTTTGGAATGTTACAGGTGCATTCTTTAGTTCAAAAGGCATTACCTTAAACTGGTAGAGGCCTGCTGGGTGGAAAATGCAGTGTTCTCCTTGGCATGGTCTCAGGGGAGAACAGCTCAGTGGCACTTCCACTGAGCTTTGGAGACGTCTGTTGTTGTTGTAAATACTACTTCAAATGTATTATCATTCAGATTTCAGGTTTTTATAGTACTTCATTCGTAGTCAATCTTCCATGGATCGACTACTGTTATTTGCTTGTATTTCAATCAATTAGGCATCTTTTAGTTACAATGTTTTCTTTATTGTGATCATTATGGCAGAAGCTCTTGCCGATGCATTTCGGATTATGCCCTTCCTCAGGGTGAGTTTCTAAAAAACATTAACAGATTGGGGTTAACTACACCCCAGATATAATCAATTTGAATCAATCAATATAATCTGTATTTATCAACATTCACATTCCTTCTTTTCTGATTGGGAATGCCAACAAAATAACACATACCTGCCGTCTTCTAATGCGCTATTCCTCTTCATCAAATCACACACTATATTGGCTGCAAACAATTCCTTGTCTTAAACTTCTGCGTCAGGTCACATGGTACTAAACCAGGATGTATTAGGATCTGAAGATGTTTGTAATGACACTAGTGATATGGGGACCTACAGAGAAATTCTGGAAAGAAATTGATAATGTTCTACTTTACATACATATTAGAAGTATGTCCTAACTCATAGTAATTGTACTAGTGCTCACTCACAATTATGTAAAAGCGCACCTGGGCGAATCTATGTACTGGGTTACCTTATCAGGCCGCCAGTAGGAAGTGTTGCTAATCAGATCTCTTATCGGAATCTCAAAGCAGCGTGTAGCGTGTGGCTAATCCTTCCTAAAAGGAGGAAATGTGTATCAGTACAGTGACTAGCGTGTATTTACTAATAAAGTGTGTGCTACTGTGGGCTTCGCTAAAAATGCTTACCTATTCGTGTTTCCTTGCGTGATCCTCTACCTCAGTAGTTTCCCTTGGCAACAGAACACTGCGCTCCATCGATCCTGACTTTATTTACTACGTCATCATGTCTGAACGCGCGATGACGTGGTACGGTAGTTCTTTGTGTTCAAGGGAGTTGTAGTTCCCTATGTCCGGTATTCATGTGTAAGGTAAAACAATGCTGATTGACGAAAGGGTATCTATGCCCCCTTAGTTGCTTCATAATTATAACATGCTCCCAAAATAATGTGTGACATGGTCGAGTGTCATTGTACATCCAATAATGTAAATATGATGATTATGTACTGTTTTGAGTGCTAGTGTGAGCTTAGTACATCCAGTAACTCCATAAATGTTACCTAACCTCCTGATGGTGATTGCAATGATCAGCCTATCGATTGTCTTGTGCTGGTATTTTTGAATAAACAGTGTCACTAAATCAACACATTATAATATGTTACCTATTCCTCTAGCTACTCAATGTGGGTTCATTAATGCCTACTGTACATACAATTGTTGCAGAATAACAGGGTTATTAAGTGACAATGGTTATTGCTGAATCTTTGTTCATATCTATTCTTATTTATCCATATAAATAACTTAGTACATATTATGCATACTGAAGTTGTGGCATGGCATGGTTATACGTGGACACATGTTGTTTCTGGTAACACATAGAAGCTCAGTTCCCGTGAATTGTTAGTGGAACTTGCCCTGATAATCGATCAGCTACTTTTCATCAGTCTTAGTGATATGTCTGATACCGCCATAATTCTGGCTTCCCATTTTCGGTATTTGTCTTTGTGAAAAACATACTTACATTTTATTAAGTTAACAAAAAGCAGAATAAGTCCAATTCTTCATTCAAACCTGTGGGGGCAACCGTTCCAAGTCTGTCAATCCAATGCGCTTCTCGCTGTTCCAATTTCTTTGTGATGTTCATACGTAAATCTTTGGTCCTAAATACTTCCAAGATTTGGAACCTCATCTGTGATACCTGATGTTGATAATCTTGAAAATGCCTTGCTATGGGTGAATGACGGTTGTTTGTCCTTACATTAGATTTGTGTTCATTTCAGTGTATACGTGCCTTATGGCTGGTTTGTCCAACATATGTGAGGCCACACGGGCATTTAATTGCATATACTACATTCTGGGCCTCATTACACGGAAGGCGGTATTGATTTAACGTTACCGGTAATGATTTACCAGTAATGTTAAATCCCTATGTGGATCACGACCCCGCACACCGCTATTAGCGGCACCGCTAATTACGATGCCACTAATAGCAGACACGCCGCGTGCGCGCGACCCGCCATTCCGTTAATTACGCCATGCCGCTATTAGCACAGCATCACAAGGCCAGTGCACATGCAAATAGCGGCATGGTAAATCCCCCCAAACCCCATACCGCCATGGTGCAAATACCGGCATCGCGGACCACCCGTTAAGGGAAATGGGCAGTGTACCCACCTGCCACAGGTGGACCAAATCAGCACAGGTGAAGGCAATGGAGACTGTGGCAGCTCAAAAGGAGCACACCACACCCCTTCCCACACCCCTCCCCACACCAAGATGGTACCGATACTGGCAGCATTACATGGCCTGGAGGACCTCATTGCAGCGCAGCTGCCACAACAACAGGCAGCACAAAGGAGACGCAGGAGGAGGAGGGGAGGAGGAGGACGAGGAGGAGGAGGAGGGCAAGACAGGCACAGCAGGCACCACAACGGCACCTAATCATACCAGAGAGGCACCCACCAGTACCCAGGACCAGAGCCAGTCCATTCAACCTGGCCCCTGAGCAGATACACACCCTGTACCATCTGGACAGGGCTCCCATCACCAGCATCGTGGACATGATCCACGACGACATTGCGAGCCTCATAGTCATCAGAACTGCCATCCCCCCGCTACTGAAGGTGGTGAGTGTGCTCCACTTCCTGCCCACAGGCACCCATCAGCATACAGTGGGACAGATGCATGGCATCTCGCAACCAGTATCCTCACGCACGCTGAACCAGGTACTCGATGCAATCCTGAAGCATGCACCTGAACACATATCCATGCCACAGACTGGCCAGGAGATTGCAAACACAAAAGTTGGTTTCTATTCACTGGCAGGCATTCCAAGTTGCATCGGGGCCATCGACTGTACCCATGCGGAATTGGTGGTCCCACATCACAATGAAGCAGTGTACCGAAACAGGAAGCAATTCCACTCTATCAATGCCCAAATGGTATGTGACGCCAGCAAGATAATCACACATTGCTGTGCCAGATTCCCAGGATCAACACATGATTCCATGGTTCTGCGGGACTCAAGTATGCCACGCTACATGGAGCCACACACCGGACAACGTACGTGGCTACTTTTTGAGTAGCAGGGCAAGCACATGGCACCGTGATTTTGGGGGGGAGAGATACATACTCCAACTGGGTGTAAATGGGGGGGGGGGGATACATACTCCAACTGGGTGTGAATGGGGGGGGGAGATACATACTCCAACTGGGTGTTGACTGGCGTCCGTAGGAAAAATGGACATACAGATGTACGCCAAGTCCTTCAGGGAAGGCCACGATGTACCTGAGAAGCATCCACATGCAATTAGATGGTGCACGACTATGAGAACAGTGCAGGCTGCAAAATATTACACATCCATCCCCATTGCACATCATGCCACGCCACACATTACACACATCATCAACATGGCGTCAAGATGGTAATACAGAATCAGCGCATCACAGCATCAACCCAGCAATGTACCCTTGAATGCATGCAAAGGGAACACCCGTAGACATGGCACTGAACCACACACCTATAGCACCACGGAAGTGATGCTTCACAGCATGGCAACATTGGTGTCAGAATGTCAGTACACAAGCAGTGTGCTACAAAATTTGCCTGGCCCAGGGACACCTAAGACCGGGCCACACCCAGGACATGTGAAAACTACTGTTGTAGGCATTATTGTGCCATTTCTACTTGCAGGGTTGGCCACACACTTGCACGTTGCTGTCACACAGACCATCTGCATGTATGCGCACATATCAGCACTTGCATCACAATGCTATGTCAATTTGTGTGATGTGAACAGGCCGCCCTTGAGGTGAACAGTAACAGGACCCCATTCATACCCCTATACAGGTGATGCGGCCTATCCCCTGAAAATCTGGCTCCTCACACCTGTACGGAGACCACAGAACAGGCATGAGGAGGTAATCAATAATGCACATACCCGTACCCGCATCGTGACTGAGCAGACCTTTGGACTCTTGAAGTCACATCCAATGTGCATTACCAGGTCTGGTGCTGCTCTCCTGTATGGACATGAGAAGGTGGGCATGATCACCATGGCATGTGTCATGCTGCACAATATGTGTGACAGACGGAATAGCCCACTGCCCCCTGACGTTGGGATAGAAGCACATGATAAGGATGATGGTGTTGATGTGGACGGAGGTGAAGGGGATGCAGGCGTTGCAAGAGGGAATGGCCAGGAGGCACGTGCTGTGAGACAGCATCTGATCAGGCAATCAATCTGCGGAAAATGTTTTCGTACTGTCACATGGATATGGGGAGGAATGCACTGGTGTATGTCTCAGAGCACGCAATGGACCCTGTCGCCAATGAAGTACACACACACACAATGAAGATGTCCAAGGCTGTGTTTTCATCAGAAACCAGTGTATTGACTAACATAAAGGTGAAGAAGTGCAAGCCCCACAACATCCCACCACCCTTCCCCCCCCAACAGACCCATAACACCCTTCCCACCCCCCCACAAGATCCCACCACCCTTCCCCCCAACAGACCCATAACACCCTTCCCACCCCCCCACAACAGACCCATAACACCCTTCCCACCCCCCCACAACAGACCCATAACACCCTTCCCACCACCCCCCACAACAGTCCCTCATGTCTCTGCCATTTTTGCCATTGCCAATGCACACCTGGGTATCCCCATTAACTCCCTAATTGCAATTGTCCTTGGAAGGGTTTTGAGGGTTGCCAGACGTGCGCCTGGTGGTTCGCATCGAGCGCCTGAGGGGGCTTGTTTGAGTCGACCCGGAAGTCGAGGATGGGGCAGACTGGCCTTGTGGGTGAAAGTGGCGGTCCATTGTGTCTGCCATGCGGACAAGCACCTCCCTCAGACTTGCAATTTCATTGCATATCCTGTCTGTGTTGGTGTCCAATCGCTCAGTGGAGTGCCTCGCCGTCTGGACTATCTTCTCGGTGAGATTTGCAGCCTCAGCGACATGCTGCCCAACCAGCACGGTCAGCTCCTGTTGGCGCTGCAGGATGGCGGTGAATTGGTGATCAGTGCCGGGTGACCGTGCATTGGATGCCGTGCCCTCAGATGGCTCCAATGCAACAGGTGATGGTAGCATGGGTGACATTATTGCAGGGTTGGTGTCCTCGTAAGTCCCATCAGAACCAGGGGTCTGGGATGCCACGGGCTCTGGGCTTCCTGGGGGGCTTGGGGTGTGCATCTCCATGTGCTGGAGTAGGGTGTCCTCTGGATCGGAACAGGGGCCAGTGGCGGCTGCCTCACCAGCAGAGCTTGCCGCAGCTGATGGTGGGCCCTGGGTGTCTGGCATTGTTGGCAGTGTGTTTGCCTCCGGTGGTGGGGCCACAGTTGGTGGTGCAGCTACTGCTGCCCTGGCAGTGGCACTGTGACGTAGGCTGCCCCTGGATGTTGTAGGGGTTTCCTCCGGCTCCTGTGCCCTTGGCCTCTTTGATGTAGGTGGTGCCTTTGATGCATCAGCAGCATCCTCCCCATCTGTATGTGAGCCTGTCAGGGACGAGAAGGGGGATGGCATTGGTTGCGTTTCAATATACTCAATGTAAATTACAGGAATGATGCAGTTGTGGACATTGGGACTTAGCAGTTGTGGATGCAGGTGATGTGCCAGTTCAGTGCCTCATCCATGCATGGTTGAGTTTGGGACTTGTCTCTGGTGATGTGTGCATGTGTGTGTGTTTGGGTCTGACACTGACATGGTGATGGATGGGTGCATGTGTGGATGTGTGTCCATGCATGAGTGGGGTCTGGGCTCACATATGGGGGTGACTGTGCATTCACACCGCATCCTGTCATGTGTACACTCACCTGCATCGGAAGTGGTAGCCACGCCGACCTCCATGCTGCCCACTCCCTCGATGCTCTCGGTGGCAATCATGTTGGCGCATGTCTCCTCCCATTCCTTCAGGCGTATTGGGGAGCCATCTCCGCCAGCAGTGGCAATGCGGTGGTTCTCCGCCAGGATGCCCCTCACCCGCAGCCTGAGGTCGTCCCACCTCTTCCTGCATTCGCGCACAGTGCGCGTGCTGGTGCCCACGGCACTGACTTTGACTGCCACCTCCTCCCAGATGGCTTTCTTCTTGAGCAAGGTGGCGCGGCGCATATTATTTGCAAAGACTACCTCTGCATGCTCTGCAAGGGTCTGTGTCAACATGACCAGTTCCTCGTTGGTGTGCTTTTCCTTCCGCTGCCTGTCACAGGTTTTCTTCAGGGACTTGGGCATGATGCAGGTGTCACGGTTGATTTCACACAGCTCACTACTCCAATATGGTCCAGGGGGCAGAGGATGGCAATGGATTGTGTTTTTAAAGATGGCCTCCGTGCTCTTTCCCGTTCCGGTGCGATGACGCTATTTCCGCTTCCGCTATTTGAGGGTCGATGCTAATAGCGGTCACCGCTAATAGCGGTGACCGCTAATAGCATGTACAGTGAGGGCGGAGGTGCTATCAGCACTTTGGGCGGGCCCGGTAAGGTGCTTTTGCGGCATGGCGGTAGGGTCATTTACCGGCATGGCCCTATGCGCGTGTCCGCTTACTCGTAATGGTGCGCTATTGGCGGTCTCCTGTGAGGGCGGACACGCTAATAGCGCCATGCCGGTAAATCCCATTTTTTAGCACCTACCGTGTAATGAGGCCCTCTGTGTTTCACATGTTGCATAATCCTTCAACAAGATTTTTTCACCAGTACTTGAGTGAGTCATGATGTTACCCTTGGTCACGTTATTACAGTTATTGCACGAAAGGCATGGATACGTTCCCAGATGTTTCCTGTGTTGTTTTTTGGTTCGATTGGGGTCAGTATTCACTAGAAGGTCTTTCAAATTGTGGCTTCTTTGAAAAACAAAAATTGGTTGATTGCTGAAGTTACCTTTATGTCTTGCGTCACATTCTAGAACTGGCCAATGTTTGGGTATTGTTTTCTTGATCCTGTTTGATTGGATACTGTACTTAGAAATCTAATTGTGGGTCAGTTTTACTCTCCTTGGCATGGTTTGTCAGTGCTATTTGCCAATAGCCTGAAGTGAGATCAAATGTTCTAAGGTACTTGGCTGAACCAAGTTTGTCCACCAGTTCATCTGTCCTTGGTAAAGGGTGGGCATCAGTCTTTGTGGCTGAATTAAGAGCTCTATAGTCCACACAGAGTCTCAACTCTTTGGATCCTGCCTTTGGCACTAGTACAACTGGACTAAACCATGGAGTGGTAGATGGCTCTATTATCCCGAGATCAAGCATCTTGTTGACCTCCCCCTTCATGTGGGTTCTTACATGATCTGACATCCTATAAACTCTGCTTTTAACAGGTAAACAGTCACCAGTGAGAATATTATACTGGCCCCAAGCGGTCGAGCATGGTGGTAGTGAAAACAATGAGGCAAACTGAATTAACAGAATTAACAGAAACTTGCACTCCTCCTGTTGTTCTAGTGTCTGATTAGAAGAGAGATTGACTCCTTCTATCTTCTCATCTAAAGGCTGTCCTCTGAGTAGGTCAGGTAGAGGTTCACTCTCCTCCTCCTCTTGAGCTGAAGCTAGAATCATAAGCTCCTACTTCAGGTCTTGAGACATAAGCTTTTAGACAGTTGGTGTGAAAGACTCTGGGAGCCTCCTTAGGATTGCCCAAGTCCACCATATAGTTGACCTCTCCAAGTTTTCCCACAATCTTGAAGGGTTTGTCAATTGTTCCTGTAAGGCCCTCTGCCTTGTAGGTCCCATAACTAAAACTTGCTGGTCTTGAGTAAAGTCAACCATGTTGGCCTTCTGGTCATGCCAATGCTTCACCAGAGCCTGACCTGCTTTTAAGTTATCTGATGCTTCTGCCATCATGTGTGACATACTCCTCTGGAGACCTATCACATAGTCAGTGACTCTCACTGGCTTGAGGGAAGGAGCACTCTCTAACCCCTCCTTAATTAGGACCAAGGGACCTCTAACTGGATGGCCATAGAGAAGCTCAAAGGGACTAAATCCAACTCCTTCCTGAGGGACTTCTCTATAAGCGAACAAAAGGCATGGCAGTAGAAAGTCACACTTTCTTCTAAGGGGTTCTTCTAAAGCACCTATCATGCTCTTCATTGTACGGTTAAGACTCTCTACAAATCCATTGATCTGTGGATGGTAGGCAGTTGATAACTTGTAAGTCACTCCACAGTTCTTCCGCATGGCCTGCATATAGTGGGACATAAAATTGGATTCCCTGTCAGAGATGACTTCCTTAAGAAAACTTACAGTCACACTCACCTGTGTCTCTGCAGGAGCGATGGTTGAGCCTCCCTTGCCCCGGAGTCTTCACTTCCCCTGTTTCACCCGGAGGAATACCTGTCAAATACAAGGTTTACACTCAGACTTCAATTCACCCGATTCCCCTGGGCCCTTCCCTTCCCTTCTCTTTACTGTGTGTTGTGATGTCCCCCTACGGGCTTACCTTGATCTTCAGTAGGGTGTGCACTCCATCCTGCATTTGCAGGGGCGCGATTCACTCATGTGATTGGTGCCAATGTCTGCAGGCTGGGTTGAGATGCCAAACGCTGTTTTATGCCTTCACAGCGAGGCTGAGAGTTCAAGGCGCCAGTTTCTTCACTGACTAGAATGTCCTTCCCACAAGAGAACATTGCGCGGAGAATGTTGAGTGTCCAAAAATGTCCGTATTGTCTTTGTTTGCCGGTATTTTTATGGGTGAGTAGCACTGCATGTAGAAGCTAGCTGCTGATAGGTTTGAGCAGCGCCTTCAATTTGAGCGTGCCTGGTAATGTCTCTCCCTTTCCCTTGCAGGAGAAATTATGTGGTATTAGCACCTCGAGTCTGGGTTCAGCGCTACTGGAGACTTGGTGGTTAGGTAAGTTTGCACAGAGGCTTTTGGTAAGTATACACCGCGTAGAGAGAGAGAGAGTGCAGTGAAATAAGCACCCGCGTTATTGGAGCGAGCGCAATGAATAATGTCGCTTCTTTCTTACAGGGGTTTGTGCGCTCATGCAACTAACCTGGATTCCAGCGTTGCGGGAAGATTCGGCGAGTATGTGCAGCATTACTGATGTGTGCGTATTAACACTGTTCTTCTTTGTTCTTACAGGTGCCGGTGTAGAAGTCCCCTCTTGACTGGAGATAGCTGCGGCGTGGAGTAAGAACCAGGTAAGCTGAAGCTGAATGATCCGGAGCGGGTAAGCAGAAGTAGGGTAATCCGGAGCAGGTAAGCAGAAGCAGGATGATCCGGAGCAGCTAAGCAGAAGCAGGATGATCCAGAGCAGGTAAGCAGAAACAGGATGATCCGGAGCAGGTAACCAGGTGCTGGCTGATCCAGAGCAGGGCAAGTGTGTTGCTGATCCAGCTCACAGTAAGCAACACGAAGCACTGGAAGAATATTTGGTGTGGCTTATATAGCCAGCCACACCCAATCACTAGAGAGTGCATGAGTTATCATGCACTTCCTGTTTGGCAACAGGAAGTGGTACCCATGAAGTTACTACAAACACTAGGAAGGAATGAAAGGAGGGATTTGTTATGGGTTCTTTGTGTGCCTATGCCAGGCCTGCCAAGCCTCCACCCAGCTTGCCCCAACTACCTGCCTGATACCCATGACACTTACCGTGGGAAAAATACCAAGTTGGGCCTTAGCAACAGCCTGAACTGTAACAGTCCTCATAGGTATTGCTTCAGGATATCCAGTGGCATGGTCTACTACAACCAGGATGTACATGTTGCCTGAAGAGGTTGGAGGGTCTAAGGGACCAACAATGTTTATTCCTACCCTCTCAAAAGGGACTCCCACTACTAGGAGAGGCACCAAGGGTTCCACATTCTTGGCTCCACTCTTGACAGATGTCTGACAAGTGTGATAGCTCCTACAGAATTGGTCTACATCAGACCCCAATTTAGGCCATTAGAAATACAGAGAAAGCCTTTCCTTAGTTTGCTTGAAACTCAAGTGACCAGCCACAGGTATCTCATGGACTAACTGTAGGAACTGGTGTCTGCTCTTCAGAGCCACTACAAGTCATCTGTAGTCTCCTGGGATAGACTCAGTTGGTTCACTGTAGAAGAGGCCATATTCCCAGTACAACCTATGCTTCCTTGGCTCTTGCCCTTTCAGTTGGGAACCTGCCTGTTGGCTAAGACATTCAGTTGTAGGGCACCCCCTTTGACCTCTGCTGAAGTCTGCCCTACAGGGTCCACCTTCTGCCAGTAAAGACTGCAGCTCAGGATGGTCTGCAGGATCCAGATCTCCAACAGGGGCAAGACCTCCTTCCAGCTCTGATTCCTCAGCTGCTGATTCGACCACTCCTGGTTGTTCCTCACACTCACCCTCAGAAGGTGGAGGAGTCACAGAGGTGACTTTGGACAGTCCTCTTGGGGATGTCCTTGTAGGTAGCACAGGATTGCTTGCTGGCTTTTTCTTTGAGGTTTTAGTGTTCCCCTTTTCCTCTTTTCCTTTGAAATAGCAGTCAGTAAGTCCTATGGACTGGGGGTTATAGTTTCCTCTATAATGTCCCCTAGAGAGCCCCTTAAGGTACTCTCTCTGGCCTTCCTTGTCTGCTCCTGTTTCCTTTTGCTGGGAGGCCTGTGGGTGCTTGATACAACTCCAAGAGTCTTTCAGTCATTCCCCACCAGGACTCTCCCAGGTACTTCACTCTGCACACTAAAAGGTATCTTGGCAGTCATGTCATTGCACTGGATGAGAACTGGTATCAGGGGAAGCATTTAGACAGGGCCTCCAGCAAGCTTAGTGTGGTATTTGTGTGCCCTAGCAAGATCCTCTACCCTGAAAAGAGATTCATCCACTACAGTAATGCTGGCCCCAGTGCCTCTGATGGCAGGGGTCTCCTGACCATTCACAAGTACACTGTTTTTGTAATACTCTTTAGTTTTGTCTGGGATGAAATTATAGACATCTAAGTTCTGTTGTTCCCACAGACACAGGGACACTGGCTGAGACTTGAATGGGTTCCTCAGCCAGTAGGTGAAAGTTTCCACTTGCCATTTGTACTTCTTCCTCTGGGGAGAAGGCTAATGAGACAGTGTGGATCCCTGAAGGTTTACCCTTACATATGGGATCCCCTTTCACATGGTCAGTTGACCCACAAGCAAAACACTTTCCAAAGGTTTTGATGAATGGGGGTTTGGTCTGACCTCCATCTAGTTTAGCACCAGCTGTTTCACTAGCCTGATTCGGTTTCCCAGGGGACTTACCCTTGTTATGTTTGTGGCCCTCTTTTGGATTGGAGGTATTGGAACTATCTTTGTTATCTTTCTTGTGCTGCTTTCCCTCACCTTCTTCTGAGTAGCCGCAGAATCCTTGTGAGTAGTCCTGTTGGCAAGCCACAAGTCAGCAGTCTTTGCTAACTTCTTTGGATCAATTTCCTTAGAGTCAGCCAAGTGCTGTCTCAGCTCAGGAGAGCAGGCATCATAGATAGACTCCAACATAAACAGATTTCTCATACCTTCATAAGTGTTAACTCTGTAACTCTTAACCCAACCATCTAAGTTTTTCAAACATTCACACACCCAGGTAGCTCAAGGGGTACCTTCATGCTTTTTAAGGGTTCTAAACTGTTTAAAATACTGGGAAGGAGTTTTCCCAAACCTAGCTATCAAAGCTAGTTTCACATTTTCATATCCCATTCTGTCTATTTCCCCCACCTCCATTACAGCATCAGTTACAACCTGGGGTAGCCTAGACAAAAGCCAAGGAATCAGCTGATTCCCTGTAATTTCCTGAATCTCATAGTTATACTCAAAGGCAGCCAACCAATTCAAAATATCAAGCTTAACCTCATACATACTTACTGCATCTTTGGGCATGCAAGGCCTCTTAGGACTGGAAGACCTAGAAGACTCTGGGAGAGAACCGTTCTCAAGAGACAATTTCCTCATTTCAAGAGCATGTTGTAATTGCATTTCCCTTAATTTAAGCTATTGATGTTTACTTTAAGTTTTGTGCTTTTAGCCTTTTGAATGAATTCTAACCCAAGTGTCATCTTCTCAAGACAGACACACTCTGGACTCAGTACTGGACCTGGTAGGGTCCCAGTGGCTAATGGTTGAGGCCTAAGAGCAGGTAGAGGTACAGTATGGCCTACATTTTAAGACTCTCTGCCTCTTCTAACTCATCAATGACATTTGAGCTGGACTCTGAAACATTATCATCTTCATTATCATTTTCCACATGTGCTACAGAATTAGGTATTGCAGACCTATTTCTTAGACTTTAACATTCCAACAATGTTTCTATGAATTCATTCTTTCTGCCTTTAACAGTGAGGTTCCTAGTTTTACACATCTCTCTTAGTTGATCAACTGTTAAAATGGCTAGGGCTTCCTGCCTGTAGTTATCCATATCAGGCATGATAAAACAATTGCTTTCTTAGCGGTGCATAGCCTTGTGAAGGTTATTTGTAAGTAAGAGCAGCACTCTCAATGTAACATCTATACTTTATCCTCACCACTTGCCACCAGTATTAGGCAGAATTACATGCAGTACCCCTTGGGAACACTACACACAATTAAGACTACAGGTGTAAGCACAATCTAACCTTTGGTATAAGTCTGCACTACACAGTATTGTGGTAGCTGGACTGAGCAGCCAGGCTTATCTCAAGAGGGATGTGAGCAGTAGAAGGTGTTACACAAAGGACTTGCAATCACAGTGGATCAAACAAACACTTACTCAAGGTTTCTTGGTAAAATAATATACATTTATTTACACAGTTAGTTAGAAAACATTCCACTAGTAATAAGCATTTCAATATCACACTATATTACACTTCAGTACAAAAACAATATGTTTCTGAACAAGTTAGGCTCCAATGAAGTGGGAGCAAAATAGCAGTTCTGTAACTTTCAAAATCCGTAGAAACACAAGGGTTATACGAATCAAACACAATCACTTTCATAGGCAGGGCAAATAGTTTGAGTTCACTACAAGAGGCAGTTCAATTCAATAGGCCTGGGCCAAAGTCAATGTTTCTCTGTCTTGGATAGGATAGCACAGTTCTGTTAGTAAAAGGTTAAGTCTTTGCCAATGTTCTTAGAAGTAGTTTGCACAAAAAAGAGTTATAGGTCGGTTTAGGAGCGAAGAAGACTCCTAAATTGGGAAAGTTTCACAAACTTTCACTGCAGGATAGAGGATTTCTCTACTGCATTTGCACAGTACGTTTGCACAGTATCTTTTGGGAGAAGAAAAGCTGTAGCTGAGGCAGTTGTTCCTGGCAGTTCCTGGAGATTTCACTGTTCATGAGCCTCAGTCGTGGGGACAAGAGGGAGGACGTCAGGAGGTTCCTGCACTGCATGGGGACGGATCCACAAGCTTGGCAAAATGTCGGTTTAAGGTCTGAGTGCCTTAAAGTCCACAATCTGGTATCCTTCTCACTGGCTATCCAGTTTCAACAGCACTCTGAGAATAATTTGACCAGTATGGAGATGGTTTCCAGGTGGCTTGCGAGTTGGTTGTTCCCACCAGCTCAAGGGAAGAAGTCGTCCTTGAAGGGGCTTCTTTGTCGAGGGAGTTTCAGGCAATTTGGACCTGCAACAGGGCTTCTCTGGGCAAACCAATCGTCCAGGAGTTGCAGCAGTCGTCTTCCTTCAGCTCGTCTTCTGTTGTTTCGTTCCAGTGGTCGACTCTGCCTGCCAAGTCCCAGAGACCTGCTTTTAAACAGTTTTCTCCCATTCATTTCAGCCTAGCTGTCACTCACCCAGCAGGGTGGCTGTCCTTGCCGGACAGTCAGCCAGCCAATCACGCCATAGTGCATTCAGGTCTCCTAGGAGACTAAGCACAGGGAGCTTCGGGCACCTCCATCACATCCTGTCCAACCCAGACACTCAGGCGCCAGAGGGGGCTTCAGTACAGAAGCCCACCAAAGGAAAACAAACAAAGAGACCAAACCTGGTTTGGCAAGCAGAGACAAACATTAGAAGGACCTTTCCAAAAAGAAATGGCGAAAAAAGTCAATCAGGGCCTGTTTTTACAGAGGGGGCTCAGACGCCATCTTGAAAAACATGGCTCCGGTGGATTTCAGCTACCGGAGCGTTAAAACAGGTCACAGTCGGGGAAATCATGGTAATACTACTGCCACCAGCCATTCTGAGAAGAAAGGGTAGCTTTTGAGGGCTACATAGGTTTTCTAGGCAAAGGGAACACTAGGTATTCCCTCCAGCACTCTGCTGTAAGGCAGTGTGTGCTGAGTCTAGCAATTTAAAAAGACTAGCAAAGTTAATTTAACTTTACATTCACTGGTAGACAGTAGTCATTCCCAGAGAAGGTATTTAAACATTGGGAAGTCTAAAAGACATCCCGGGGCACCTGCACTGAGGTTGTTTTGTGACACAAAAGAAAAAGATGATGCCTATGTAGTTGTCTAAAACTCCATATCCAAAGAACACAAAAGTAAAACACACATAAAAATACATGAAAGAGTGGGGAAAAAAGGCTCGCACTATTTCCAGGTAAAAATTAAAGTCCTAGAAATCCAGCAAAGTCGTTGGGGTTCTCAAAAGGTAACGGAAATTAGCACATTTATAAGAATTCACCCTAACAACAAAGAGAAAAGCCGAAATTGTCTGGTTGTTCTCTTGAGTTTTGGCACTAAGCTGTGTAAATGTTCAAAGTTTCATGCATGGGACACGTATAGCACGAGTGTGACAATGTTGTTGGTGCCTTGGAAGCAATTAGCATTTTATTTAAAATGACCGCTATAATGTGCGTGCTTGCTGCTGACTCGCCAGTAGTGTATGCACACCTTGCCCGTCGCAAATTATATGGAATCAAGGTTGAGTCAAACACTTTCCTTACAAAACTGCCTCACAATTCACTTGTTATCTGGTTCATCCATGTGGTAGAGAGCTCAATTTCCCACTGATAAGCAAAACTGCACATTCCCATACAAACGCCTCTGTGTGCATTGGCCAATGCTGCTCATTGTCCTTGAAAAAATAATGTATTCATAAAATGACAACACATTGAATACCATCTAAACCAGAAGAACTGCATCCAGCTTCCGTATGCTCCATCAAAATAATGACACAGCAGCACATAAACATGCGACCATTGGTGCACCCGACATGGACACGTTAAAAGCTATCCAGATAAAATTAATGACAGCATAACATAGGGAAATGCTCATGAATAACACTTGTTAAGAGTTGCAAAGTTAAATTTACATGTGCATAAACTACGCCCCAATTTCAAAAAGCAGGCCTTGAAAGTAAGAGAATACATTTATTTGTGTGTATTACACTCCAAGCTGCATTTCTAAATAGCCTTTATAACGCAGAGTATTCAAACGCCGCTGTTTCTAAATTAGTATTTTCGCTATCGATGTCACCGTGACCTACATCTATCAATGTTTACTAGTGAAAGGAATGCAAGTCATTCGGCTTAATATTAAAAGGCACAATTGCCCCTGTACTGCTGGATCCCAGCTAGAGGTGATAACATTTAAAACACTATCACAAACTGTTGATACTTAAGTCTCAAACATGGTTCCTGCACGGATTGCCACTTCCCACGCACACCTCAATCGAAATACCAAGAGCTGGGCTGGGACAGCTCTAACATCCAACATAAATTCAGCAACATCATTAGTCTGCACAGTAGCCAGTTGCCCTAGAGATTCCAGATAATCATAGAATTAATTAGCGCATATGATGCCAGTTACTGTAGATGGATGTAAAGCACCTCTCCCTCAAAGTGAAGAAAACAGAAACCTAAGTTAGTTCTCGCATAGATCCTCAATACACACGAAATTCATAAGTCATAGAGCAAAGTCGAGACCGGTGCACCAAACGCTCAAGAAGGCTCTTTGCTATTTTCATGGTGGTAGCTGTAGGGGCCTGCTCCGGGTCACCGGGCAGGCCCCATACTCATGTCGGGGGAACCCGACAGGGTTCCGTTGGGCAGCGATCACGCCGCGGATAATGCAGTGGGGATCACCCCACTGCGCTTCAGGTCACTGGAGTCCACACTGGGCTGGGGGCACCCAGCACACGACGGCCACAGCTCTGGGGGCACCCAGGCCGGGGTCGTCCCCAATAGCCATTATCACATGGCCCACAGACAGTGGAGGTCGGTGTTGCCCAGCAGGGGCGCCTGCCTCGTGGAGGGCCCGGTCCCTGGGCCTACGCCACGTGGTTTTGCTCCAGGCAGGCACACAAAGGATGACACCGGAGCCAGGGTAGAGTGTGACTGACGAGCCGGAAGCGGCATGTTACTTTTATTGTGTTGGTCACGTGACTACTGCCACCTGACCCATGACAACATCCTGGGAGCTACCATGCTCCCAGGAAGGTTACTATGCAACACCACTCCATTTTTTAATAACAACAAAACAAAGCTTACGCCACTACACACTACTGCTCCTATAACCACTCTACTAATTGTTCACCACTTTATTAACCTGGGTGAGTAGTTCTACTATAACAGAATAACTCTCAGAGGTACTGGCACCATCTTACATTGCCCACCACAAGGGCAATTTTACACCAGTCCGTCTCTGCAGGCCCGAAGTTTTAATCAAGGACGGCGGTCACGATATCCATTTCTCCGCACTCCTGGAATTGCAGGACGCCAGCCTGTGTCTTCGCCACTGGTCAGATCGGGCAGCCACACCAAAGTCATCACAGCCGGCAAAGCCGCACCTGGGAAGGCCCAGGGGCCACATCAGCCTAGTCCATATTCTAGGGGCATCTGTGACGGCATCCTGGCACCCTGATGGCTGGCATGTTATTACCCTCCCTCGTAGGGCCTTTGTGAGGACACCACCAGTGGCAGGTTGCTTGAGCCACAGGACTGGGAAGGTGCCCGAACACCCCCACAAGAGCTGTCACCCCTCCCTTCTCAGCTAGGTGCTGGTCCCTAGATTCTTCGTCCAGGCAGGATGATCATTCTGCCCCTTTCTTTTTTCCTGTTCGGGCCCGATGGGGGTGACCGCCGCGCTGTGGTGGGCGGCCAGAGGGCATGCTGGGGGAGGAGAGGCTCATCTCTCACTGGCAATCCCCCTCCACACGGGTGGGGGCAGCGGCTCCTCCTTACTACCTTTGGGGGCCCAGTTGGATTTGGGCCCTCATCATTGTTGCTTGGAGGCCATCCCCCTCCTTTCAGGCTGCCACACAGGTCTTGGTCTTTTTTTTTTTTCTTCAGGGACCCAGGTGGTAATGGGCCCGCTTATCACTCCCTTCTCAGGGCCACTGCTGGCCTGGGCCGCCCCACCTCCTTTTATCTTGTATAGCCCGCTGAAGGGCTCCGTTACCTTCATTTTTTTCTTCTTTTGCGGGCCCAGTTGGAGTTGGGCCCACCTCATCATCATCTTTTTTTTTTTCTGCTCCACTCCGGAGCACATATCTTCAGTGGCGGGCCCAGGTGGTGACAGGCCCGCCTCCTTTCTGTTCCACTTCAGCCCGGAGCTCACTTCTGACCTGCACAGCCCCAGGTGATGGTGGGCCCGCTTCTTGTTAGGGCAAAGAGCAGGTCCACTTCATTGCGACTCGGGGCCGCCAGGCACCATGACGCGGTCGGTGCCGCAGGGCATTCCGGCACTACAGGTGAAAAAAGGGGGAGGGAGCTCACCCTCACATGTGTGGCCGACGGGGGGGCACTGCAACCCAGTTCTTTTTATTTTTTATTGTTGCAGCGACCGTCGCTGCTTTTCAGCTTCCCCCACCCGCGTGTGGGGAGGGGCAGGCAGCACATCTCATCGTAGCGGCCGCATCTGCTTTATATCTTCTTGGGGGCGGGAGCTCCATCTCCACCACCCGCTGCTGCGGGAGAGGCCGCCTCCATGGTGTGGGAGGAGCAGCACCTCCACCAGCATGCTCCCTCTCTTCAGGGGGAAAGGGGCCGCAGATCCACTCTCCGGGGGGCCGCCTCAGCTGTTTGGCGGCCGCAGCACGGTTTAAGTGCTGTGGCCGATGCCGCTCGTGGTTCGGGGCCACCTCAGCTGTGCGGCGGCCCCCATTCGCAGCTGTCTCCCTCGCAGCCCGCGCTGCCTTTCCCTTCATTGGGACAGTCCTCCCCCAGATGGGAGAGGGGGGGCAGCTCACGCGGCCACTGCAGCACATCCTCCTTCCCATGGGTGGAAAGCAGCAGCTCCTCCTCCCGGGGCCACCTCACATTGTTGCGGCACGGCCGCAGAATCTTCTGTCGCCCTCAGGGGACAGGCAGGCAGCTCGCCATCGTTGTTTTCCTTTCACGGGCCCAGTTGGAATTGGGCCCGCCACACCATATCTTCTTTGGGGCACGCAGGGCCCGTATCCTCGTCGACAAACTGGACGTGCATGGTATGATAGTACCTAGGTGTCAACAAGTCACAGCATGACTTAATAGCTTAGAAAACTCTATCTCCAATACAGCTGGTTTGGAGCAAATTTTAACATTGTATTAAAACTGTAGAGTAAGGCTAAAGCTTAACCTTGACGTGGAGCAAGGTTTAGTTAATGGAGCACTTAGTTGTAACGCTCACCTGGTTCCTACGGGGGCGCTGGTCTAGTCTGGATTGCTGTGGCCTCTTTTAGCGTGATGCGCAGGACCCGGAACACCGATTGGACATGACCTCCAAATCGTGCTCGCCTGGCCCGTAGGAATATCCTTCTGCAGATGAGAAAGGGGATTAACAGTCTGCAAAATAGTGTGCTAGCTCCCCCCTTTTCCCCATCGTTCCTCTCTAACTTCCTCCAAACCCCGGTTTAAGCTCACCTTATGGTTTGGAAGGATGAACTCTCCATCCTGCTTCTGGTGCAGGGGCGCGCGTTCGTCCTGTTACTTCACTGGTTTTCAGAATGGCGCTGGCAAAATCCACTTGACTTTCCTGAGCGATGCGCCGTAAGTATGAAAGTTCAAAGTTCAATTGAGGCCCCCTTTATGTTGTCTTTCTAACCTGTGATCTGTCCTTTATTTCAGTTGCAGAATGAAGGCGATGCGTCGAGGGGTTAAACTGCCGAGGTGAGTAGTGATGAGGGCGATCCCTCTAAATGTCCTAATCATTCCCCAGAAATGTCTCTTGTCCTTTCCCCATAGGGGCCGGGGTACGGTACCTGCCAACGGGAAGGCGCCGACGCGAAATGTGGAAGAAAAGCCGGTAAGTATTATGGCTGTTAATCAGGCTTTCCTTCTGTGTTCCTTCTGCTCACCTTTTGTTTCTTCCTCTCTCCCCTAGGTGCAGAGATATGGCGTCCGATGCCGACAGCCGCGATGGAGCCGGGAGATGTCTCGAGGACAGGTGAGTGAAGCGTGGCGCTGCAGCAAGCAACGCAATGCTTTTAAATGGAAGTCTTTCTTCAGGGATGCTGGTGAGAAGATTCCGGATGCAGGTAAGAAGTTTGAAATAGTCCTTGGTTTTTACCTTTCTCTTCTCTTCCTTCCTTGCAGGTCTTCCAGGTTCGAGGCGGGCGTGGCTGGAGTCCAGGAGCAGGAGCAGACACGGTGAGCGTTAAGCTGCAGGAAGCAGAACAACGCGAAGCATGAGCTGCTGTCTGGGCGTGGCTTAAAAAGCCTCCAAAGAAGTCCCAGGTATGTATCCTTCCCCAACTAGGTATGTATCCTTCCCTGGCCACGCCCGAGTGAAAAAATAGTCCCTATGAAAAAATAGTCCCTTTTAGGTCTCAGGGAGGCCTGAAGCGTGCAGCATGGTCTGCATCAGGTAAGTGCACAAAGCACCTCCCTTTATGAGCCTGGCGCCTATGGCGCCAGGACTGATGTCCAACATGAGCCTGGCGCCAAAGGCGCCAGGACTGAGTCCAAAGAGCCCCTATAAGGGGCCGCTGGGCTTTTACCCGAGGGCATGAAGCCTGCTTCTGGGGGTGCTGGGCCTGGCCTGGTGCTCCGGGGGTAGGCATCATGACAGCACTCCCCCCCAAGGCCCCTCCAAAGGTCGTTCCTCCTGGAGGTTTCGGTTTGTTTGGGAAATTCCGATGGAACCTTTTTACCAGCCGAGGTGCATGTACGTGATCACTGGGTTCCCAAGACCTTTCCTGAGGCCCGTACCCTTTCCAATCAATTAGATAGAAAAGTTTTGATTTTGAGATCTTAGAATCCAAAATGTTCTTCACCTCGAATTCAGGCTCCCCATCTATCTGAATCGGTTCTGGTGGCTTTGTTAATTTGGTTCCTGGGTGCACTGGTTTCAAAAGTGACACATGAAAAACGGGGTGAATCCGCATGTTAGCTGGTAGATCGAGCTTGACTGCCACTGGGTTGATTATAGCTTTGATCGAGTAAGGGCCTAAATACCTTGGATTAAAAGTTCGAGGCCCCTTGAGTGATAGGTGTTTGGTAGCCAACCATACTTGATCCCCTATTTGGTATGGAGGCGCCTCTCTTCAAAGCAGATCTGCATTCTTTTTGTATTTCCCTTTCGCATGTTGCAAATGTGCAGTTGCATCCTTGAAGGCTTGAGTAATCGTAGAATGCAAATGGTCCAATGCGGCCATTTCAAGGCTCAGAGGTGAGTCCAAGTCTGAAGTACGAGGGTGATGTCCATATAGGGTATAAAAGGGGCTCTGACCAGTTCCAGAGTGTATCGAGTTATTGTATGCATATTCAGCCACCCATAAAATGTCCTTCCAATTACCCTCCGATTGGTGCAACATACATCGTAGATATTGTTCAAGGGTCTGGTTCGTTCTCTCCGTCTGACCATCGGTCTGTGGGTGGTGGCTGGTCTAGAGTCTTACGTCGATTTGTGCCAGTTGACAACACTTTTTCCAAAAATGAGAAATAAACTGGCTTCCCCGATCGGAGACTAGTATGGACGGGAATCCATGCAAACGGATGATATTTTCGAGGAATTCCTTGGCAAGAACAAAGGCTGAAGGTAATCCTTTCAACGGAATAAAGTGGGCCATTTTGGAAAATAAATCCACCACGACCAGAATAGTATTGTAACCATTACAAGAGGGCAGGTCCATGATAAAATCTAGTGACAGGGTGTGCCAAGGTGCTGGTGGAATGTCTAAGGGCTGAAGAAGACCGGCGGGTCTTGTCTTTTGACCTTTGTTTTGGGCACAAACTCCACAGGACATCACGAAAGATTTAATATCCTTTCGCCAGGAAGGCCACCAGAATTATCGTTTAACCTTTTCCTCTGTTTTGGCAATGCCAGGATGTCCTTCCATCAGGGTATCATGATGACGGGAAATAACCAGTTCTTGCAATTCCTTTTCTGGCAAAAATAAGCGTCCTTGGAAGTAAGGTAAGCCATCCTTGACTGAAAAGTTAGACCCCCTTTTGATCCAATCCTGCAAGGCTGAAGATTCCAGGAATTGTTTCACTCGTGCTTGAATGTCTTCAAGGGTTTGTAAAGTGGTTATCCCCAAAATTCTTTGTTCGGGAATTATCGGCACAGGTTCTGAGTTTGTGTCTATTTCTTCCATTCCAATTCGGGATAGAGCGTCCGCCTTACCATTCTTATAGCCGGGGCGGTAGGTGATTACAAAATCAAACTCAGCAAAGAACAAAGCCCATCAGAGCTGTCGAGACGATTCAGCCTTGGCCGTTTTTAAATATTGTAAATTTCGGTGATCATTGATCACGGTGATGGTATGCCGGGCGCCGAGGAGATAATGCCGCCAAGCCTAAAGGCGGACTTAATGGCTAATAGTTCCTTATCGGTGATCGCATAATTTATCTCCGGCGGCGAGAACTTTCTGAACCAAAATGCTATGGGGTGCAGTTGGTTGGTTTCAGGGTCTCTCTGAGATAGGACAGCTCCCATGGCTAAGATGGACGCGTCGGTTTCGACTATATATGGGAGATCGGGACGCGGGTGCTTCAAAATAGGTGCGGACGTGAACTTAGCTTTCAACTCCTGAAAGGCCTGTTCGGCTTCCACGGTCCATTCAAAACGTTTATTTTTTTGCAAGAGTGCAGTGATGGGTTGCACCACACGTGAAAACTCCGGGATAAACCTGCGATAAAAGTTGGCAAAACCAAGCATGCTTTGGACACCTTTCACCGAACTAGGTGATGGCCATTTGAGGATGGCATCCACTTGCCGTGAATCCATTCGGACCCCTTTAGGTGTCAGGATGAATCCGAGAAACTCAACCTCGGTGGTATAGAAAACACATTTTTCCAGCTTAGCAAACAGTTTGTGCTGGCACAGTTTCTCTAGGACGGCCCTGACATGCTTTCTGTGATCAGATTCCGAAGAGGAGTACACAAGAATGTTATCGATATACACGACAACACAGACATCGATGAGTTCCCGAAGGACATCGTTCATGAAGAATTGGAAGGCTGCAGGCGTGTTGCACAACCCGAAAGGCATCACCTGGTATTCGAATAGTCCATATTTTGTACGGAAGGCCGTTTTCCATTCGTCGCCTTCTTTTACTCGTACCAGATGATAAGCCCCCGGAGATCTAACTTGGTGTATACGCAAGCGTCCTTCACCTGGTCAAGGAGTTCAGGGATCAGAGGCAGAGGGTAACGATTTTTAACAGTTATTTGGTTCAATGCGCGGTAATCGATACAAGTTCTAAGGTCGCCTTCTTTTTTAGGCACGAAGAACAAAGCTGAGGATGCCGGGGACTTTGACGGGCGAATGAAACCATTGGCGAGGTATTGATCTAAATATTGTCTCAAAGGCAGATTCTCTGGTTCAGTAAGGGAGTCAATCCTGCTCCAAGGGGGTTGTGCACAGGGCACCAGATCGATTGGGCAATCGTACGATCTGTGGGGAGGTAACGTGTTGGCCTGTTCCTTTTGGAAGACGTCCTGAAAGTCTTGGTACTCTGGAGGTAGTTGCACGGGGACAGAGGTTACTGATGCTAGATTAATCTTTGGATTTTCTGGGTAGCAGGTTTGTGCACAATCCGGGAAGGTTATTCTCTTCGCTCGCCAATCAATTCGAGGATTATGTGTCTCTAACCAAGGGATTCCGAGAATAAGCTGAAACTGTGGAGCCTTGATTACATCAAACACAACTGCCTCCCGATGGCCATCCGGACCTACAAGTGTCACCTCAGCTGTGGAATGTGTTACTGGTCCAGAGGCAATTTCGGTTCCATCTACTGTGGTGATGACATCTTTGTTGGTTTTAGGACGCAGAGGGAGGTTTATCCTAGAGACCAATTCTCGATCCTCATAGTTTCCTATAGCCCCGCTATCGATGTATGCCTTTATAGCATGCAACCGTTTAGGCTGTTCGGGATCTACGAGGACCATTGGCACAATGAAATGCTAGGTCTGAGAGTTAGTTTTCAAGCTCGGCAAGTGGACCCCTACGCTTGCCGGGCGTGGTCGTTTCCCGATACAGAGTTTCCATGGATTTTATCAGCGGCTCCTATCACCTTCTTGGGCGGCTTAACCGGGCAATCTCGTAGAAAGTGTCCAGAGGACCCACAATGAAGGCATAATTGCATCTGTCATCTTCTTTCCCGTTCTTTTTGAGTTAGGGGTCCTTTAACCCCTCCGATTTGCATGGGCTCCGAGGCATCAGCCCCCTTGGGGTTAGCGTGGGTTTTGGCCAACACCCGGGTTTAAAACTTGGACCGATCTGCTTTTCTGTTTTGCAGCCTGTGATCCAATTGGACCACTAAGTCTATATATTCAGTGCATTCTTGGGGCGGATTTACAACTTGTGCCAGGACATCTTTAAGTTCTCCGCGTAGACCTCGATAGAATAACGTGATTCTTTTATCCTCTGGCCAACCAGTTTCCACAATTAGTCTATTGAAGGTTGCAATGTAGGATAGAAGGTCTTGATTGCCCTGTCGCAGAGATAGAAGTTCGTCATCCAGAGCCTGTCCCTGGGAGTGTCGAGCAAATAACCCTTCCATGCTTGTTTGAAATCCTTGAAAATCACGAAGAATCGGGTCATCTTGAGTTACCAGTGGGACTGACCAATCGGCAGCAGAGCCGCTGAGATATGACAACACAAAGGCTACCTTGGTCTGATCATTAGGGAAGGCCCCAGGTCTGCATAGGAAGTGCAAACGACACTGATTCATGAATACGGCGAATCGTTTGGGGTCCCCAGCAAAGCGTTCAGGTGGGGCCAGCGGCATGTTTCCAGGTAGATTAATCTGCACCGGGTTACTGGAAACCACAGGAGCGGGGTTCCCCCCGGAACCGGGTAAAGGAGTTTGTCCAGCTTGACCTTGCAAAAGCTGTCTAGCCAGGTCATCAGCTCTATCCTTTATTACAATCACTTCCCTCCTGAGGGCACTAGTCTCTTGACGAGCGGCGTGTACTTCGGCCCGTAATTCCCCCAGTAATTGGGCCAACTGGTCAGTTTCGGAAGTTTCCATAGCGCCTGGGTGGGAATTTGTAGGAAGGCTTCGCGTTCTGTAACGCTCACCTGGTTCCCACGGGGGCTGGTCTAGTCTGGATTGCTGTGGCCTCTTCTAGCGTGATGCGCAGGACCCGGAACACTGATTGGACAGGACCTCCAAATCGTGCTTGCCTGGCCCGTAGGAATATCCTTCTGCAGATGAGAAAGGGGATTAACAGTCTGCAGAATAGTGTGCTAGCTCCCCCCTTTTCCCCATCGTTCCTCTCTAACTTCCTCCAAACCCCGGTTTAAGCTCACCTTATGGTTTGGAAGGATGAACTCTCCATCCTGCTTCTGGTGCAGGGGCACGCGTTCGTCCTGTTACTTCACTGGTTTTCAGAATGGCGCTGGCAAAATCCACTTGACTTTCCTGAGCGATGCGCCGTAAGTATGAAAGTTCAAAGTTCAAGTGAGGCCCCCTTTATGTTGTCTTTCTAACCTGTGATCTGTCCTTTATTTCAGGTGCAGAATGAAGGCGATGCGTCGAGGGGTTAAACTGCCGAGGTGAGTAGTGATGAGGGCGATCCCTCTAAATGTCCTTATCATTCCCCAGAAATGTCTCTTGTCCTTTCCCCATAGGGGCCGGGGTACGGTACCTGCCAACGGGGTGGCGCCGACCCGAAATGTGGAAGAAAAGCCTGTAAGTATTATGGCTGTTAATCAGGCTTTCCTTCTGTGTTCCTTCTGCTCACCTTTTGTTTCTTCCTTTCTCTCCTAGGTGCAGAGATGTGGCGTCCGATGTTGACAGCCGCGATGGAGCCGGGAGATGTCTCGAGGACAGGTGAGTGAAGCGTGGCGCTGCAGCGAGCAACGCAATGCTTTTAAATGGAAGTCTTTCTTCAGGGATGCTGGCGAGAAGATTCCGGATGCAGGTAAGAAGTTTGAAATAGTCCTTGGTTTTCACCTTTCTCTTCTCTTCCTTCCTTGCAGGTCTTCCAGGTTCGAGGCGGGCATGGCTGGAGTCCAGGAGCAGACACGGTGAGCGTTAAGCTGCAGGAAGCAGAACAACGCGAAGCATGAGCTGCTGTCTGGGCGTGGTTTAAATAGCCTTCAAAGAAGTCCCAGGTATGTATCCTTCCGCAACTAGGTATGTATCCTTCCCTGGCCACGCCCGAGTGAAAAAATAGTCCCTATGAAAAAATAGTCCCTTTCAGGTCTCAGGGAGGCCTGAAGCGTGCAGCATGGTCTGCATCAGGTAAGTGCACAAAACACCTCCCTTTATGAGCCTGGCGCCTATGGCGCCAGGACTGATGTCCAACATGAGCCTGGCGCCAAAGGCGCCAGGACTGAGTCCAAAGAGCCCCTATAAGGGGCCGCTGGGCTTTTACCCGAGGGCATGATGACTGCTTCCGGGGGTGCTGGGCCTGGCCTGGTGCTCCGGGGGTAGGCATCATGACATTAGTACAGTTGTTGGCTTCCAGGCATACACACGTTACAACAGCATTCAGTTTGTCAACATCCACTTTGACAAACTTTCAGAAGTTGAAAAGATAGGATGCTCAACAGCCCTATTCCTTCTTTTCAATGACATGTATATACTCAGAAAATATTTTTCTCTACCTCTTGCATACGCAGTCACTATTCATAAATCGCATGGTCTAACTGTAGATCAAGCATTGATTGACATTGGCAACACAGTCTTTGAAGAAGGCATGAGTTACGTAGCACTGCCATCGCTACGTACAGTTGAAGGACTATTTCTAGTCAATTTTGATACAAGCAATGTCAAGGCTGACATTCCTTTCATTGCACAGACAGCAGACTACATGCACTCTACACACTCTATCTCAAAATGTACACTGTGCCTCAAAAAGGCAAACTTTGTAAAAGAACACTAGTGAAAACACAACTTATACATGATCTCCCAACCGTACCACCAAACAAATTGAAAGTAGCTGCTACTCCATCTAATACCACAACCACAGAAGGATGTACTGAAAAGGTACATGCATACCCAACTTCACAAAGAGACGTAAAGGCATGTGGACTTCCATCAAATGTCTCAGACACAGAACTGTATGGTCCATTCCAATTTTCCAACACAACTGGCGTAAATTGCAATGCAAATGTTGCAATCGATGTTTTATTCCAATTGCCACCAATTGTTGAAATCATTTACTTAAACGGTGCAGTGCGGGTTGTGTTTGCAAATGCTACTCCTTCATAACGATGCAACAAACAATCCTGACAACACTTACAGTGTCTCAGGAATAGGGCAGGAATTGGACTACTGTGCGGGAATGGTGAGATTCTCTATAAACACACAAGAAGATCCACAAGAATATCTAATGTACTTACTGCAAGTACTGGAAAGCAAAAACATACCTATAAATGAAATCTTGCAGATTTCATACATGTGGAAACATACATGGACTGTCTGCAGCCATGTGGGGCAGGAGCAAGTCCCTAACAAACGCTTTGTATATGTATCTATACCTAATTGTGAATCTATTCCATTTCAGCAGCTGGTACAAAATGTACATCAAGGCATGTTATGTACTACATGCAATTCAGTCAATCGTTCCATCTTACAGATACAGTCACATAGCCTGTACGTAATAGTAATGCTTTTACGATACAATGCAGATGGTACCAAAAACACATGCAAGCTTTACACACAGGCAAGTATCACTTGGCAAGAAAACCTTCACAACAGTAGGCATAAACTACCACATGGGCGCCACAACACTGCACGTCACTACACTGTATACATTAAAAAGAAATGTGGGAAGTTTGAAGGCAATGATACTTCCATTACTCTGAAGCAGATTTTACCAGCAAATCATGCAAATGCCTACTTAATATTCTTGAAACCAAAATAGAATGCTTATACTTATTCTATTTGAAAAATGAAACCCGGTGCTTTATAAAAACGTAGTTGAGGCAGCGATCTTGGGAATTCATTTCTCATATTTATTTACTCTGTTTGCTCAAACACCTGTAGTTTAAAAGGACAGGCCACTTCTCAGTGGGGGCAGTAGTACTCCAAACTACACCCTGGCAGTGCCCAATACCAGTCCCTGTTCCCATAGCATGTATCCTTCACAGCTGCAGCACTCATCTAATCATCTAAAACAAACATTCAATTTCCAACTCCTGTGCGTTGCTCAACCTGGAACAATTAACATGCTATTTTCACTGCACATCTCCCTTCTTTCCTCAACCTTTGCGATCAGGTCATTTGCTGGCGGTAAGGGTGCATAAACTTTAATTAAATGTTAAAAACAAAGGCTCCAAAGTCTGGCTTAATTCACCAACTACGAAAAAACTGCTATTCCCAACAAGGCCTAATCCAAAATGGCGGAACCCTTGCTCACATGGCACGCAGCCCTCGTATACCTACTACACAATCCATACCCAATTGTACTGCTAAAAATCTACACATTCTAAACTCTCCTCACTATTACCAAAACAGTATTTCAATTACTACTACTAGCTAAAAACTATTAAACATGCCCTAGCTTTAACCTCTAAATATATAGGCAACATCATTACATTTGTTACTACTCCTTGCACACCTGCAAAGTACATGGAGAGAGTTAGAAACCACACTTCAGAATTTGCTTGATTCTGCTGTACTCCAGAAATCACACCATTAAGATAGTTTTCTTTTCTTTATATGATACGGCTTCTAACTTGAAAGGCTCATATTATGACAGCATATTTTCATCAAACATCCTTATTAGACTCTTAGATGGTGGTAAGACTTACACTTTATCAGCCAGGTATGTTTTTGTCATGTGTTTTTTTAGAAATGTTTCACTGTGGTATTGTACGTTCGACAGTTTCTTCACAATTTGTACATTTTTAGCTGATCAATTTTGCAGGTTTGAATAGATAGGGCATTTTTGTGTAGATCGATTACTCTTTATATAATGTATATACTGTGCACGTATCCATGTAGTAAAGACACCTATGATATTCATGATTGTTATCTCCATATTGCGTATAGAGATAGCGCTGAGGATGGAGTTGCAGGCTGAAATTCGTCAGCTTCAGTCTCTGCTTCTTTAGTTATGAAGAAGTCTGTTATTAAAGAATGATACCTAGAAGATTGCTGCTTGTTATTTTTCTCAGAAAGTTCTCTTCTGGTTCTAATGTTCTAATTGTGATGAACTTGGTTATACAAATGTGGTTAAAGATGTAGTTTAACTAAAAAGGTTGCCATCAGAACTGATGAGTGATATTTGCACTGGCTATTGATGCCATCAATCTTGAGCTTAAAATTCCTAGTGTAGTTACGGAAATCTGGGCTGGTTGATATTCTCTCTGCTACCTCAAGTGCTTCAACAAAGCATATTTTCATATTTAAACTGTGTATCCTTCCCGACACGAGCAGATGAAAAACATTCATCTATACTTTGATATGTTGTTCCATAACAGAAGCCAGCATGTACTCAATGTTACTTTTAAATGCAAGTACACACACATCGACACTCATGGTTTGAAGCCAGTCCCCCAGCAGATATGCCACATTTGCATCACCTTTACGCCCATGGGCCCTTGCTACGTTGTTCTGGTTAAGTCCACATAGGTACACCAGAGGATGTGATGCATTGTGACAGCTGACTCGATTGGTGTCCTCCTCAAAAAAACATATTACAGCACTCACATTAGACAGCAACCACAACTGACAAGAGTGTCAAAAATACCCCATACAGATGGTTCAGTTCAGTTTTGCAGAAATCTGTGATGGCATTGAACTGCTCATGCAGACTGTCCAAAATGTGCAAAATATAGCTCTGATGGGTGGAAACATAGGTTTCCAAGTTGTGCAGTGGCAACTTGTGGCACACCTGCAATTGGTACAGTGCATTGTTTAAATGGAAAGTCAGAGTGAATTCCAAGCAGATTTTATGGGCCACTGTTAACATTTGTTTCAATTGCTGAAGTTTGCTGATAAACCAGGTGACCGTGACATTAAGGAAATGCATAAAGGAGACCTGCATTGACTTGCTCATTCAAATATTTTGAAGGAGACTTTACTCATTGCTTGCTTCAACATAGCCCAAATGCTAACCTGTGAACTCTGAGCCACTGCCCCCGCATCATCTAAACCTTTCTATGGACCCTGTAGCTTCAGTCCTGACTCTTGTGCCTGCACAGCAGTGCCTGGTGCATGTTGAATTTGCTTGCTGCCTCCAAAACCCCTGTTGTCTGTTGGTGAATGAAACACCAACCAGCCTGTTGTAATAGCCATTCAGACAGTACTCTGACCAATGATTGAAATGTTAATGATGAAGTGGATGTTTGCAACACAATCTTCTGTAGTGATCATCCGACTGTAGGCATATCCTTGTTGTACATTTACTTTACTGCATCACAGGAGAGAAAATGGTGCTTGAAAGTTTCCATCAATGGTCACATTTTCACAGAGTCTGCCACAATCCATGCTTTGCAAAAAACTGTTGGGCACAACTTCTATTTCCAGCATTATAGTCAGGTTAGCTTTGAGCAGGCACTGTCATGTGTCTCACATGTTTTTGGACACACTCAATTGGTTTCACAACACAGTCCTGATGCAATGGGGGACCAACACTGATATCTATGGCTATGGTACAGGTTGTAGGGATTTGTGTCCCATTTCCAAGTATAGCTGCTGTCTTATAGGAAAAGCAGTGGAGCCCAAGTTGGTCCCTAACTCTCACTGTGCAGTGCTTTTGAGCAGAGTGTGCATATTTCCATATTTGGTTGCTGTATATCTGGTGTCATATCCCACACCCACCTCGGTATCACTGCTTTCACAGTAATGCATGTCCTAGCCTTTACTCTGATGGAGTAAAATTTGTATGTCAATCATCATGCATATGTCATTGTCATGATCCCCATTTTCTGACTAATCAGTGGATGGGGGTGGTGGAGATTGAGACCTGGTATTCTGATTCTCATTCTAGTTATCAGCTACTTGGTGAGTTGTTCTTTCTTGCTCTTTTGTACATAGGCTCTGTACTCAGATTGGATGAGGAACTGAAAGTGCAACGTCCTCTGTTGGGCCTGGTTAATGTTTATTGTCAACATGGTAGTTGTCATCACGGTGCAATACATGTTCATCTACTTTTACTCTTGCATGTAATAGTGCAGTCTGACTTATGATGAGGGAATAGCACATGATTTGGATGATGCATTCAGTCAACCACATACAATTATGTGTTCCCATGTGCACACAGCAACTGCTGCTATAGATGTGAAAAGCCAGCAAGAGCACATATCCCCCTGCCTTTGTCTCAATTTCGTGCTGATGGCATGTGCTCTCAGTGTATGCTTCATGGATTTCTGCATCACTGGCCTTCTGGAATTTTTGCTACTGCTGTCATAAAACATAATACACACATGACCCGCTCACAATCAGACCTCTTGTTGGATGTTCTGTCACTCATGTTCCTCCTACCACTCAATGACACATGTCTTAGCCCCTCACTTCCAGAGATGGACAACAATTGGTGCATCTCTGCTGCTTCCTCTCACAAAAAGAACCTGGTGATCATAGCTGCCTTCCAAGAAATTGACCCAGGTTCGATTCCCGGCCAATGCACCAAATTATGTTAGGGATTTTGTCAGATGGCTATTGTATAACTTGGTGGTATTTTGGTAAAATAGTGGTAAACTGGGTGTATAGCGTGGTTATGCTAATGCCATATATGATGTGACAAAACTCCCCTCTGATACCAGTATTCTACTCAGGATCCACTCTAAACGCAGGATCGCCAGCTTCGTACTTGCAGGAACTCAACATTATTAATTGCCACTCCAGTCACTTATCTATGAGACTGGACTACAGTCTTGGACAGATTTGTTCATAATACATTCTCTGTTATGAACAATGATTCACAGGTCACACATGCATCATACATTTGTAACTGGCTAGCTAAGCCCCCAAACTGTACATCCCTGTTTTGCCACCTGTGGTAAAATGTTTTACCACTTTTGACACATTGGGGCTCATTCCTGTGATTTCCAACCCTCTTTGTCATTGAATTCACTTAGACACAGAAAAGCACAACCCCACTGATTCAGTTTCAAAAATGCTTTTCTTTTTATATGCACTATTGTTTGAAACAGGTTAAGCAGTTTAAACATTAAAACAAAATAACATATCTACATTACATTACATGATCAGCCTGAGATCACAAGAAAAACATTTGCATTTATATCTTACCCAGACCTTGAGTCACAAGGCAATTGGCAGACTGTATAGTCTAAGAGAAAAAACAACAAAAAAAAAGCACGGCAGCATGCCAACTTTCTTTTCCCTGTCTCCACTTCAGCAAAGGCTAATAAAACACTGTTCATGAAGTGACCACTTAATACTAACTGACTGTGAGAATACACATGTATCCGCATGTGCTCTTCAATTTTTACCAATACTCACTTTCACTGTATGAAGCTTCTATGCTGTTATCATGGAAAACCCCTCTCGGAAGTAGATTATCATCAAACGGGGATGTTGTGAATTCCGCAGAGCTCCGCCACCCACGCAGGACAGCTTGAGGCCGCAGCTTCATGGAAGTTTTGCTTTGCACGATTCTGCTCTCTACCTGCAGCTCTCCCATCCTTCTCTGAATCACTCCTGAAAACCCCCTTCAGACTCCTGTCACTCTAACTAAAACCTACCTATTTTTCTGATATCTACACATCATCCGAGCTTATTTCTCTGGAAGCACAGCTGGATAAAAAATGTGTAACAAACACTACCTCTGGTATAATGGGACTTTTCA
Organism: Ambystoma mexicanum; assembly: GCF_040938575.1. Lineage (NCBI taxonomy): Eukaryota > Metazoa > Chordata > Amphibia > Caudata > Ambystomatidae > Ambystoma > Ambystoma mexicanum. The sequence continues at coordinate 821,815,373 of NC_090936.1, read as the reverse complement.
ATAGGAATGAGCCACAGCACACATTTCCCTTCGTAGTTTGTGCACTGAATGACAGCCAGCAAAGCTGCATGCACATTAAAACAGCACATTATTTTGACATTTCATCTGAAGCATTTTGCACTGCTTTGTTAAGGGTACATTATTAATTATAAGAAAGTGTTAGTTGATGAGAAAGTGTTATTTGGGTTAATATATGCATTCAGTTCAAACTGGACAGATGGCCTATTCACCATAAAGTGGATCATTTTAAAACATGCTTAATTTGCATTTCCATTTGCTGTCTGTATTTTGTATTCAGTGTACTGCCTCCTCTAAATATAATGCCATGGCCCACTTACTGCCTCAATATACATTATCCCTACCTCTACTATCTCTCTCTACACCTCCAGTGTCTCCTCCTACATGTATTACCAGTCTTATGAACCTGCACTACTTTCTAACAAAATACATCATGTAAGTTGAGTTCTACAAGTAGCCCTAGGTGATTCCCTTTTTCTTTAACTCCTCATCCCAGGTGTTTCGCAATGGCACATATTTGGCCCACTCATTTTAATGAATGGATACTGATTTGTGTTTCACTTGCCACCCCCAATCTCTTCTGCTTCCAACAACAAATATCACAGAAGTGTGACTCTCCTACAAGCAGCTGTGACGGGTAAGAAATGAGAGACGGACACAAGGGGGTAATGTTCTCAACATCAGACATTTTATTAAATTAAGCAAGGTGTGGGTAACGTCCTTCCTATCCCTATTCTACAGAAGGTTTCCCTACCTATTAAGTTAAAATTAAGGATCTGTCTTTGTCTCATCGTCCAAAAGTAGGCGAACTGTCCGTGTGACCCTCACACTAAAAATTAACAACAAAATGTTCAGGAAAAATGTTTCTGTTTTAAATTCAATACACAGTGTGCAAAAACCATACATATTTAAATTCAACAAAAACAATCCTTGTATCCAGGGGATGGTTCCATCCCCCATAATACAATCCAGGTATACTGTTGAAAATGTTCTATTCAGACAACAGTTCTTTAAGCAAAGTAGAAATGTCTCTTTCATACGACATTTCCTTAAGATGATAAATAAAACATATTTTACAAAAAATGAGGGTTGAAAGAATGGCAAAGTGTCTGTTACCTTAAGGTAACAAAGAAAATGTCTCATCCTGTCATGCCTGTGCCATGGGCGCATCCATTTGCGCTCAATATGGACTATTTGTTTATCATTTATTTACAACAGACTCTTGGATCAATCTATATTTATTTTGGGGACTTTATTTCCCATTTGCGAGACTTTGGTGCTTTATTATTTTTTCCAACAAACTACGCATACCACAATGCACTTGGCTATAAGCATCGATTCCTGGCTGTTCCTATTGGTCATCAAAGGAACTACACCCCCCAGAAGCCCTAGGGATTGGCTCTGCTTCCACCAACTCAGGAACAGAGAGGGAGGTGGCCGATTGTCTGCAGGTGTGCTTAGCCAGGTGCAACCAATTAGCCTGCCTCTGTGCTGGGCTAGGCAGTATAAAAGGCTGCTGCCTGCAGTGGCTCAGCCTCTTGCATTGAGAGACCTTCCTCCACCTTTCGTGTCTTTCTACGGATCTTTGTATGCTGTTTACCATCACTCCTGCTTGGACCCTGCCTTGCAGCTTGCTACACCCTGCTGCCTACAGCCCTAGCCTTCTGGGCTCCCTGCCTCAGTCCAGCTCCTCTGGGCTTCCTGCCTTGCAGCCTGTTACTCTTCGCTGCCTACAGCCATAGCCTTCCAGGCTCTCTTCCTCACAGCCCTGCTCCTCCGGGCTCTCCACATTGCAGCCGTTCACACTCTGCTGCCTTCCAGCCTCCGCCCTTGCCCTACCGGGCTTTCTACATTGCAGCTGATCACGCTCTGCTGTCTTCCAGCCTCCGCCCTTGCCCTGCCGGGCTCTCCACATTGCAGCCGATCACGCTCTGCTGCCTTCCAGCCTCCGCCCTTGCCCTACCGGGCTTTCTACATTGCAGCTGATCACGCTCTGCTGCCTTCCAGCCTCCGCCCTTGCCCTGCCGGGCTCTCCACATTGCAGCCGATCACGCTCTGCTGCCTTCCAGCCTCCGCCCTTGCCCTACCGGGCTTTCTACATTGCAGCTGATCACGCTCTGCTGCTTTCCAGTCTCAGCCCTTGTCCTCTGGGCTCCCTGCTCTGCAGCCTGCCTCACTCCGGCTGCCTACAGCCCTTGTCCTCTGGGCTTCCTACTTTGCAGCTGATCACGCTCCGCTGCTTACTACCTACCTTTTTCCGCTGGGTTCTCGGCCTAGCAGCCCTCTACAGTCCTCTGCAACCTTCTACGGTCAGCGGCCCTGCCCCTCAGGGCTCACTCCTTGCTGCCCGGCCCTTCTGGGTTCCTTGCCGTGCAGCTTGCTTTACTCTGCTGCCCTAAGCCCTTTCCCTCTGGGCTCTCTACCTTACAGTCCTACTCCTGTGGGCTTGCTCATTGCTTTCCTGGTCCTCTGAGCTCTCAACCTTGTTCCTTCCTGTCCTCTGCTATCCTATCCTGTTACACGACTTTCCCTTCATTTCCTTCCGCTAGTTTGCTATCAACCTCCTTTTCCTGGATTTGTCTGTAAGTATCTTCTCTTGTCCTGTTTGTAGACCCTTTTGTACAGTGCTTGTCTGTTGGTTCCCATCAGTCAACCTCTGCCCCTTCCCTTGTCTCGTTTCTACATTACAGACACCCATAGCTGCTGTTCCAAGTCATGAGCAAACAGCGTGGGCCTCTGTTATAGCAAACTGTGCAGAAGGCTTGAGTATTTCCTAAGGTTCGTGGAATACTCTTTTCCTATATCTGCATACACCCCAAGAGGGAATTCATTCTGTACCTTTCCTTGCTACTCTTGCCTACTCTTCGTTCTCTTTCCTTTCAGCTGTGTGTGTGCTTCTCTGTCCACTTTATTTAGGCACAACCACCCAAACCCTTTTTGGGTGTCCTGTGCCACTCTTAATAGAGTGCCATCCCTGACAGAATGCAAGAGCAAAAAATGTCTTGTTCCATAGGCCGGAAAGGCACACACAGACCAAAGATGCTTTCCTTTCGGGTTAAGAAACCTTTGCATAAACCTATGGTTTCCCTAAAGACAGCAAACAAGGACCTTAGTCTAAAGGACAGTCTCGCCTTAGTAAACAAAGATTTACAAGCACGGTACTATACTCACTGGCTAGCTGACCCTTCTTCCATGTACAATTATTATGACATTTGCGACTATGACCCGCAGTCCTTATCTGTTGCAGAGCTACAGCAAGAAAATGAATTCTTACAGATCTTGTTAAACCAAACAGTGAAAAACACTCCTGCGTCTTCTGACAAGCCTTCTAACACCGCAACAGCCAAGGATATAGCACTCATTGTGGGAGACTCTAAACCAGAATACGCTGTTGCCAGAGTGATATGTGCAAGATCAGCTTGGCAAGCTCCCCAGAATGCTGGAAACCCTTATTTGACAGGACAAGGCAGTCATTATCCTGAGGTTTGTGCATCTGGTCCTGGGTACAAAAGACCTATACTAACCATCGGTTGTCTTAATGCTTCCACAGTATCTACTAACCACAATAACCCTAAGGTCAGTCTTCCCATTGCTACAACCAAATTTTCTGCCACACCAGCTTCGGAAGCTTTAGATCAAACTAATGATACTTACCTGCTACACGAACAACTCCTACGCCTTAAAAGAAAGACCGAAGACCTCTATGATGACTTTGTTCATTTGCATTATAAGAATCTTATGAAGGGACACAAGTCACCAGACCATCTGACACTATGTCCAACACCTGACATCTTATCTTTAGAAATCGACATGATAAGGCCTGGAATTGCCACGCAGAAAAGTATACAGACTTATACCAAGCAGATGGAAGACCTAAATATAGCATATGTATCCCTTTTAAAGACTGACACAGCTCTTTCACCTTCCAGCCACAGAAACTCAGGTTGTTGTACTGACAGAAAAGAATTAACTCCTCCGGTGGGTCAAATCACTCACACAGCCATTACACCACAAAACAAGGGTGGTCTTCTGATTGGAAATCCCTCTGAGTCAAAGGATGGTTCCGCCCCTCACCCTTGCCTATTGTCCAGTACTCACACTTACAACCTCTTCTGGAATGACAACGTCAGCTGAGGAGACTGGCGCAGTTCACACCGAGCATGCTGAGTTGGCAAGCGGGGCTTGCCAAAGTGTGGCTGTGCTATCTGACAACACTCCTGAGCAATCAACATCTCCAGTTTCTTCGATACCCCCTGAATCGCCAGTGGTTGTGGTATACGATCTACCAGTGGTTGCAACACCTGAACTGTCTGTAGCTGCTACAGCACCTGTACTTCCAACTGCAATTCATGATCTTCCTGATGCTGTGGCTCCTAAACTCCCTGCCACATTTGAGTCTCCTGAAGTCCCTGCTGAAAATCTTGAGGTTGCTATAGCTACTGTGATTCCTGAAGCTACTGCTAATTCTGATGCTCCTGATGCCCAGATTTCTACTTCCTTCGCAGCTGTGCTAGCTGCAGCAGAATCCTCTGCTACACAACCTGATCCCGCAGCACCTTCTCTTCCTGTTCCTACATCCACCATGCTAACTGTTGCAAAGTCAGCAAAGGGTTTCCCTGTTATGACTACTGCTCCAGTTGTTCCTGCTGGTGTATCTATAGCACTAAGACTGCCAGACTCTACTCTACCAGTCTCAGGTGCATTCCAGCCCGCTGGTTCTCTCATGGCACCCACACACCCAGTTGCTACAGCCTCGATACTCTCTACAGCCATTCAAGATCTCACTGCTGCTGTAACCTCTGAACTGTCTACTAATCATGGGGAAACCGCCGCTGTGACTCCTGAACTCTCTGCGGCTAACCCTAACGTTGTCATGGCTGCTCCCGATGTCTTGGAAAACCTTCCTAAAGCTACCAACTCTGCTGTACCTATGTCTCCACCTTCCAGCATCATACTGTTGCCCGTCAAAGCATAATCTATCATGGAGCCTGCAGCAGTTTTTCACAGTTCCTCTCTTCATGCACACACAGTTGGGGTTTATGTTCCAAAGACTTTGTCTTTTCTGATTTCTACATCTAAAGTTCAGAACATTTGTACTGTCTCCGTCATTCAAGACTCTCACCTTGCAACCTTAAACCGTTTCTGGTGCTTCATGATGTGCCTTTTTGGATTAAGACTCTTGTACGGTGTGACAGACATTCTTCTTGTAGGTCGGTCTTCAGGGAGCCTGGAGAGGGGCCTGGAGAGGGGCATACTGTCATGCCTGCGCCATGGGCGCATCCATTTGCGCTCAATATGGACTATTTGTTTATCATTTATTTACAACAGACTCTTGGATCAATCTATATTTACTTTGGGGACTTTATTTCCCATTTACGAGACTTTGGTGCTTTATTATTTTTTCCAACAAACTACGCATACCACAATGCACTTGGCTATAAGCATCGATTCCTGGCTGTTCCTATTGGTCATCAAAGGAACTACACCCCCCAGAGGCCCTAGGGATTGGCTCTGCTTCCACCAACTCAGGAACAGAGAGGGAGGTGGCCGATTGTCTGCAGGTGTGCTTAGCCAGGTGCAACCAATTAGCCTGCCTCTGTGCTGGGCTAGGCAGTATAAAAGGCTGCTGCCTGCAGTGGCTCAGCCTCTTGCATTGAGAGACCTTCCTCCACCTTTCGTGTCTTTCTACGGATCTTTGTATGCTGTTTACCATCACTCCTGCTTGGACATTGCCTTGCAGCTTGCTACACCCTGCTGCCTACAGCCCTAGCCTTCTGGGCTCCCTGCCTCAGTCCAGCTCCTCTGGGCTTCCTGCCTTGCAGCCTGTTACTCTTCGCTGCCTACAGCCATAGCCTTCCAGGGTCTCTTCCTCACAGCCCTGCTCATCCGGGCTCTCCACATTGCAGCCGTTCACACTCTGCTGCCTTCCAGCCTCCGCCCTTGCCCTACCGGGCTTTCTACATTGCAGCTGATCACGCTCTGCTGCCTTCCAGCCTCCGCCCTTGCCCTGCCGGGCTCTCCACATTGCAGCCGATCACGCTCTGCTGCCTTCCAGCCTCCGCCCTTGCCCTACCGGGCTTTCTACATTGCAGCTGATCACGCTCTGCTGCCTTCCAGCCTCCGCCCTTGCCCTGCCGGGCTCTCCACATTGCAGCCGATCACGCTCTGCTGCCTTCCAGCCTCCGCCCTTGCCCTACCGGGCTTTCTACATTGCAGCTGATCACGCTCTGCTGCTTTCCAGTCTCAGCCCTTGTCCTCTGGGCTCCCTGCTCTGCAGCCTGCCTCACTCCGGCTGCCTACAGCCCTTGTCCTCTGGGCTTCCTACTTTGCAGCTGATCACGCTCCGCTGCTTACTACCTACCTTTTTCCGCTGGGTTCTCGGCCTAGCAGCCCTCTACAGTCCTCTGCAACCTTCTACGGTCAGCGGCCCTGCCCCTCAGGGCTCACTCCTTGCTGCCCGGCCCTTCTGGGTTCCTTGCCGTGCAGCTTGCTTTACTCTGCTGCCCTAAGCCCTTTCCCTCTGGGCTCTCTACCTTACAGCCCTACTCCTGTGGGCTTGCTCATTGCTTTCCTGCTCCTCTGAGCTCTCAACCTTGTTCCTTACTGTCCTCTGCTATCCTATCCTGTTACACGACTTTCCCTTCATTTCCTTCTGCTAGTTTGCTATCAACCTCCTTTTCCTGGATTTGTCTGTAAGTATCTTCTCTTGTCCTGTTTGTAGACCCTTTTGTACAGAGCTTGTCTGTTGGTTCCCATCAGTCAACCTCTGCCCCTTCCCTTGTCTCGTTTCTACATTACAGACACCCATAGCTGCTGTTCCAAGTCATGAGCAAACAGCGTGGGCCTCTGTTATAACAAACTGTGCAGAAGGCTTGAGTATTTCCTAAGGTTCGTGGAATACTCTTTTCCTATATCTGCATACACCCCAAGAGGGAATTCATTCTGTACCTTTCCTTGCTGCTCTTGCCTACTCTTCGTTCTCTTTCCTTTCAGCTGTGTGTGTGCTTCTCTGTCCACTTTATTTAGGCACAACCACCCAAACCCTTTTTGGGTGTCCTGTGCCACTCTTAATAGAGTGCCATCCCTGACACATTCAAACAATGGAGGTTTTGAGGATGGCAAAGTGTCTCTTGGCCTTAAGAACTGATATTTTTAATACTTTCTTAGGGATGATGCAAAGATTGTCTTTCCCAAACAACAATTCCCCAAGAATAGTAAAAATACCTCCTCTACACAACATCTTCTTAGGGCTGACAAAGAGTATTGTTTTGAGGTAGTGTTCGTTTCCATAAGAATGATGCAAATGTTTCTTCTACTCAACAGTTTATTAATTAAGGTCTTCTGGCATATCATCCTGCCAGAATCCCCCTTTTCATTGTATTCTTCCTTCAAACAATTCACAAAGATGGTCTCCTGGTATACTCTCTTCTGTTCATCAACTCTGCATGGATTCCCTGGTATACTCCCCTGCCAGGAATCCCCATATGGGCCTTAAATATCCCCTGGTGTACTCTCCTGCCAGGTATTTTCTCTACCCAAAGATTCACTGTCTGATGCACTCTTCCCACCAGGTCTTCCAACAATCTTTCAGTTTTCTCTTTCTCTTTCCTTAAGTATAACTCAGTTGTGTTCTTCACGGAATATACTCTATTAACTTCAAGTATCAATTGTCCCATATTGGCATTCAATTTTACAGAGGCTTGTGCAATTTTTAATAGCTATCTTCATTGTTAGCATTCATTGGCGTGTGGCTTACTCCGATCCTCCCTCTATTGAATGGTCATATTGGAAGATGTGTACAATTCTTCCCTTGCAATTATTCCATTACAGTTCATTGGTTCATCTGTCGGTAGTCAGATATTTTACCCAAAGAGGACAGATGCATAATTTCACAGAGTGTGCCAATGCATTTCTAACTTAGTCGGTCTTCAAGGACAGCTATATGTGAACACTATGTACAACCCAAACATAAGCTTAGCAACATGTGTAGGGTAAATGAGGACACAGGATCAAAAACATCAAAAACAAGTAGTGCCTACAGCAGGTGGCAGTGCAAGGGTTAAATGCAGACAACACATGTCTGATAGGTGCAGGTAAGGGGACTGTAGGGTTGCAGATACAGACCCAAGTGCAGGGTTGCTAGGCGCCAGTGCAGGTGTGTAACTGGGTGAGCACCGACCTGGGCCCGAGGTTCAGAGGGTGGCCAGGTGATCAGTGCAGTATCAGACAGGAGATCAGCAGGGAAGAGGAAGAGAGAAGGCAGTAGCAAAGAGGAAAGTCTTGAGATGCTTCTGGAACCGGAGATGGTTCTGCTCAAGTTTCAGAGAGGCAGAGAGGCTGTTCCAGAGGGAGGCACCAGCCGAAGAGAGAGAGCTGCCCCCAAATCGTTGCTTGGAGAAGTGACTGACCCTCAAGGAGTAGGAGGTGGAGGAGCACAAAGCTACATAGGAAGATATTTCTGAAGAGAGAGTTGGAGGTATTGTGGTGCCAGGCGGCCTTGTGGACAATGCAAAGGGTCTTGAACTCGATGCGTGTAGCCATTGGGAGCCAACGGAGAGATTTCAGGGCTGAAGAGATACGATTCCTGGGCTTGAGGCAAGGACAAGTCTTGCAGTTCTGTTCTGGATGAGTTACAGAGAACGGAGAGTAGAGGCATGCAGATTTAAAAAGAGGCTGTTGCAGTAGTGAAGCCTAGAAAGAACCGGAGCTCTGGAGACAGAGATCTTCTCGGGGAAGGAGAGGAAAGAAAGAATACCTCTGAGGAGGTGCAGTTGGTAGTTTGACTTCTTAGAGACTTTGGAGATGTGAGGAGAGAAGGAGAGTGTGGAGTCAAAGATGACCCTGAGGTTCTTAGCCTCACAGGTGGGAACAGGAAGAGGGCACATGGAGACCAGCAAGAGAGTGGCAGGAAAAAAAGGTGCAGGTGTGCCAATAAGGAGGATCTCTGTCTTACTGGCATTCAGGCAGAGATCATTGGGGGCAAACCACTCCTGGATTGCAGACAGACAATCTGGGATGAGAGAAAGAGAAGCAGCGGCAGAGGGGAGCCTGAAAGCGAGCAGAGTGTTGTCCGCATAGCACTGAAAGTTGGAGCAGAGAGCAGCAATGCAGTGGGCGAGAGGTGCCAGGTATTGGTTGAACAACCAGGGAGAAAGGTTAGGCCCCTGGGGAAGACCACCGGTGGAGAAAGAGATAGAGGAGAGGAAGGATCCAAGTTGGACCTGGGAGGGTCGGTGCAAGAGGAAAGAAGTCAGCCAGGCCAGAGCCTGATCAGTGATACCGAGGTTATCACAGAGCCGGTTGAGCAGGATGGCATGGTTGACTTTGACAAAGACAGAAGAGAGATCAAGGAAGATGAGTACTGAGGGGAGATTAGCATAAAGGTTAGATAGAAGGTCTTCACGGATGTTCAGGAGAGCAGTTTCCATCCTTCTTGCTGCTCTGAAGCCAGATTGATGGTCATGAAGACAATCAACAGATTCAGTGTCAAGATTAAGCTGGGAGATGGCCAGCTTTTCCAGGAGTTTGCCAAGGAAAGGGGTGATGGAGATCGGGTGATAATTAGCCGAAAAGGATGGGTTGGCTGAGGGTTTCTTGAGAGGAGGGTGCGCAAGAGAGTGCTTCAGGGGAGAAGAGAAGATTCCAGTGGTGAAAGTGTGGTTGCAGAAGTCAGCCAAGGCTGGAGCGAGGGTGTCAATGTGATGCTTGATGGTTTTGGAAGAACAGGGAAGAACTTGTTTTGATGAGGTTTTCATAGATCAGACTTGTTTAGAAACCTGTGGCCACATGGGGGCCAGAGAAAGAGGAGGAAGAGGAGAGAGTGGAGTGAGAAGCAGGAGAGGACGAAAGCGTGGACAGGATGTCCTGGGTTTTAGCAATGTAATGAGAAGCCAGGGCAAGTCAGAGGGCCTGGGAGAAACTACATATGTTCTTAAAGCTCATTGAGTGAATTATCTAAGCACGCCATTTTCTAGAATTAGGTTTCTAGGTTTTCTTCAAGTCTTTCAGAACACATATGTTTCCTGTCACTACAACTAATTCTTTTTCAGTGTTGATTTTCAAATTGAAAGTACTGCAAGTCACAGGCGCAATTGCATACTCCTTGCATACTTTCTCATCAAAAGGTTTGTGGGTTGACAACTGTAGCCTTCTAAGGTATCCACAACTTCTACATTTTCTGAACACAAAATGAATGCACAATCAGTGAACACTGTCAATGAATGTGCCTAGGCTCTTTTCGTTTTGTACATGTCTCATCTCATTACCGGGAATCCTTAAACAGACAGAAACATATTGTAGGATTTGGTGTGTTGTTTCAGTGATCACCTGCTCACCTTGAATTATTGGACAAAAATGTTGTCTGACCCATACTTTAGTCAGAAATGCCTTATCACATTCATTACATTGTGTCCAACCTTCAGTAAGGGATTTGCTTGTATAAGCTATCACTGAGAATTCCCTTCACTCTCTGTACAGGAAAACTTGTGTTTGGGTTGCAGATGGTTATGTGTTGGTGTGCATGCACCAGCTGTAGAGCTCTGGATAATGGCTTTCAGGTGAAGATGTATTTGTAACGGAAACAAAAACAAAAACACCAGCAATAATGTTGTATAGAAGGCATCGTAAGAGCTACAGGTGGACTGCTTAGGAACAGACTGGCACAAGTGGGGAGCAGGCTTTGGCAGTCTCTCAACTGCAACCATCTCCCTCAGAAATAGGACTGGCACTGGATATCTCCCTTTTAGAACATCCATCTCCAGCTGAGAGGGTTATCCATCCCCTCTTCACAAAGCATATGTGTCACAGGCAACCACACTTGTATACTCTATGCATATTTATAACAGTTGTTCCTTTTCTGAACTCATTTGGCGAACATCTTCTGCTTGTTCCTGATCCTCTACCAATTGGGAGGACTCTGGAAATTCATAACATTTTGGACTCTCTCTATTTTTTCTGAATGTGTGGAAGTATATATGTTTGCACTGCACATACATTGAGATATTTCATAACTCCTGACATTACTCCCTTTCGCGAATCATCACAAGCATCATCTGCCAGGAATAAGCTACCATGTGTCTCATCTTGTGAGATGACACGCCACATCCCTTTCATCATATGGTTACAAGGAATGTATTGTAAAACCTCTTCCTGGCTTGAAATTGATGAACTCAGGCATAACATCTTCCTCATTAACATACTGTTCTGGTATGCTAGCAGTATTAGGATTGCTTAAATCAGCAGTGTACTGGGTCTCTGAGATTGCCATTAAAATTGGGATACTTTCCAACAAGTGCACACTCTGGCGCCCTACATTCTCTCCAAGAACTCTTATAAGATCATTTTGGTATTTGATCAGGGGACAACAACACTGCTAAGGGATTGCTGTTAAAAATGGTTCTCCTTATAATTCACAAAAGGCACCAAAACCATTGAATAGTTGAAACTTTTTCATTCTCTGAGTTTCAATAAGTGATCTGGTCTAAGCTATAATGCACACATCTGTCTTTTACTGTGGTGCAATGGCCTATGCGATTAAACGATGACGGTTGAAACGTATTTCTAATGAGTGACATCTTGTGTCCTACACCCAGTCTGGACCACAACTATTGGTTCAATAAATCCAACACAAATCCCATTATTTGTAGAGCATCATTTCTCAAACATAATGACATCACAGCATATTTAACAATTCAAACTGCGATGAGTACATTATGATTGTTTTTATTGTTTTATTTTGATAATGCACGTCCATTCAATTCTGTGCCCAGATTCTGGTTGATCTAAACCAGACAAACATGGTTCTTGATTGCTAAATTAATTATGTTTCCTCTATTCTCTATCAGTTTGAACATACACCAGTAATATAACCTCTTCCTTGTCCCACTGCCAATTCTTAATTGTTTTTTAATGGCAGCACTAATTTGATCCTTTGGTCAGGGAAAAGCTCCTTACCTCTGAATTTCAGCAATGAGCGAAGTATATGTAACCCCAGCCAAATTTGCCCACTTCAGGTAGGGGGTTATACAAGAGTCCTACTATACCATGTGTCCTGTAAGAGATTTTGTTTTAGTGGGGTAAATTTGGGATTTGACGGTATTTTCTTACCGTAAAAATATTGACAGTAAATTGGTGGTAAATTAGTCTTGCATTTACATTGGGTTTGGCATCACACTATATTAGTGACCATACTTTGTTAGCTTATATTGGTGGTAATTTTAGTGGTATCTTGTTTTGCTGTATTTATTCCTGTGGTATAGTGGTGAGCATGGTTTTCTTTTTTTATACTATAACCCCATCATAAAACAAACCTTTCCTTTCTACTAGAATACCCCCAAGTTGTCTGTAGAGAGCTCCAGACTTATGCACCCTATCAGAACCCAATGATTTTATTCAGAGCACCACCTACAGTTTGTGGCTGGCATCACTGGCTTATGTAAATCCAGTAATCTCTGCTTTATAGCTGTTTATTACTAGCTTTCTCTTGTTTGCTATTTTACTTGCATTGGTAAACTGGCAAATGCACTAATGTACTTATATTAGCCTCTCCTTTATACATCACTTATGTAAATAATTCACAGATGCATGAAATAAACAAAAATCCCATTGGTTTTTATACATATTTCTTGTATTATATCTTATTTACAAGTCACCAAGTCTTAACATGGCTTAATTACAGCATCATCTGCAATACAAGATAAAACAGAACAAGCAGATATTTCTTTTTTAAACATTGATTAATGTTCCCACATTCTGAAAATAATGTAAAATAAACATGCAATGATTTCCTAACTTCCCTACACTATAATAAATCTTAGACCCATACACAGCATTCTTATCTGGTCCTCACTTGCACTTGTTTTAACAAGGTCGGCCCTTCTTTAAAGTCCTCCCCACAACCTTGTTGTTTTCGCAAATGCAGACCCAGTGTCAGCGTGAAATGCTTCTGTAATCTTGTGTGGGGCGCCTCTATATCAGCCCTCATTTTCAGAACAATGAAAGCTTTAGACCTAGAGTTACTGTTTCATATTTTCCTGCCACTTGCATTTTTCTGTTCTCCACAAGCTGAAGAAAACGCCAGTGTGCATTTAAACATGAATCTCAGCAGTGCCACCAAAACATGGATTTCACCTCATTTTGCATAGAATACCGCATTTCAATGTTATATAAGTTAGAATTAGTATTTTAGTAATGTTAAATAATATTAGTCAGTTATGTATATTCTAATGTAGTTTCCATGCATGAAGCATCCAAAAATAAAAATGGCGCACTTCATTATTTGACCTGGCAGCACACTAAGTTTTTCTATATGTGCTCTGAATATCTGCAATTTCAAGTTGGGCCTGGCTGTGATGTAAATTCGGTACTTTGCATACTACCAATAATGCTATATTATACTGGCAAAAAAAATATGCTATATTACATACTAGCAAAATACTATTATCTGCTGGCAATAAAATGCTATTATGTTTTTGCAAAATGCTATACATGTCCTTACAGTCCCCACCATGGGGATACACAGAACCCTAGTCTTTACAACAATATGTAGGTTTCCCCTGTCAGTAAAGATGGACTGGACATTAGGATTCCAAAATGGAATGAAGAAAATGACAGTTGGAAAATGATAGCTAAAAGAAGGAGTAGGGTACAGGGTGATAGAAAAATAAAGAGTCATAGACCAATGAAAACAGTGGAAAAGTAGAGAAAAGTAAGATTAGCACTCCCTGGGGGTCACGGCCTGGAAAACCGAGGGCATCCTCAAGGAGTCGAGCCGAGACATATACGCCAGCTGCAGCCCGTTGTGATTTGAAGCCCAAGGCCATGTGTGGGGTGCAGCCTGGGTGAAATCACACCCCCACTGGGTCTGAGTGTTTGCAGAAATAAACACAGGACACAGGAGTTTTAACAAAGTCTTTTATTTAATGTGCTTAACTGGAATTAGATGACTATACCATGTGTCCCCACCATGGGAATCCACAGAACTCTACACTTTACACAATATATAGGTTTCCCCTGCCAATAAAGATGGACAGGACTTTAGGATTCCAAAATGGAATGACGAGAAAGACCGTTGGAAAATGATAGCTAAAAGAAGGAGTAGGTTACAGGGTGATAGAAAGATAAAGAGTCATAGACCAATGAAAATAATGGAAAAGTAGAGAAAGGTAAGTTTAGCACTACCTCGTGGTTGTAAGTGATTTCAATCAGGCACACACCCAAGTCTCGCCCAGCATGTAGTGCGCAAATGAAAACCTTATTTATTTTTGTCTACAAATTCAATATTCTAAATGATATACCACTCATATCACACCCTTCTCACAATACCCCCAGGTTACACTGAACCAGGAATCAGGCTAGTTGCAATGGGTGACAAGAAGAATGAATAATATCTTTAATGCACTGGGAATCAGGAAATGAACACAAAAAGAATGCAGCACAGAAAAGAATACTTTTGGGTTGGTTTGGAACAGATGGCACTATGGTTAGGGGTTCTGCCTGCTACACCCCTCAACCCACCTATAGGCAATTTAAATAGGTGTGAGAAGAGAGCAGGTATTCAGGAATAATGCAGACCAAAGAGAATATCACTCCTACCTTCCCCCCTTAAACACAAGAGAAAAACGGATTTGACTTTTCAACTGTCAGAATGACTTTGAAAATAGCTGAGCAAAAACACAAAATATGTTAAAAAATGCTTAAATTATTATAAATTCATACGGGAGCCGCTTTGAACAGATGAAAGAAAGCACAAGCAATGATTTAATCAACAGAAAACAATTTGAATCTCAAAGGCCAAGTAGGAAACAATATAAAGGCAATTTGCACGTGTAAAACTTTCCAAACGTAAATTCACAGCAAACTTTTACTTATGCGAAATTTCTGATATAACAGGTCAATCGCACTGTTTCGCATTGTGGTTTGGAGTTGTTAAGTGGGAGTTGAAATTTCGCTTCTATCTCAAAAACTGAGGGAATTATGGAGGTTTTAGTGAGAGGTGTTTTTCGAAAGTAAAGACACAAATGTGGACAAGGACTTCAGTTTAGAATCAGAAAATATGGATAATGCTTTTACTCAAGGCTAGAGCGTTCAGGCTAGGCAACCAAGTCGGGACAAAGTAAGCTCTGAGACTGATTCATGACTTCAGTAACAGATCCCCATTAGCTTCCCGGGTGGCACCAGTTCAAAGACTCAAAGTGGGATTTATGGATCAGAGTTGCACAAATATAGATGACTATGCAAATGGCGCATTAGCAACAAGACAGAATAAAATAGCACTTAAGATTTTGACACTGTTACTGGTTATGAAGTAGGATAGTTTAGAGATTAGAGAGGAACAAGATAATGCAAGGTATACAATAGTTCTCTAGCATCCTATTAATACTCACAATCCACTGGGATTTAAGGTTGTGGACAGTCACAGGTCTGGTCAATGGATTGGGTCTATCAAGCAAAGACAGCACATCAGGCGCGGGACCGAATCAGCTGGGCCGGTCACCAGAACTGCAAAGGATCTGTCCTTCTTGTTTCTGGATATTTCAATTCAGTGGGATTGTGAGTTCATCAGGCAAGCATTGTGGTAGCAAGCCAGATAGCTTCAGGATGCTATTTTCAGGATGCTTTCTCACACCACTGTGCTTCACTGGGTTGTAAGAATTAGTTTGAGGATTGAGGCCTTGCTGAAAATGGTTCAGCTACTGCTTGGCCTGGTCCTTGGCATCTGATCTGGAAGGATGTTGAATGCTGGCTATTGAATGCTGGATCAGAGTGCTTCGCTGAAATCAGAAGAGTGAGTGAGTCCCTATGTGTTGTATTTATCCTTTCAAATGACATCACAAAAATGGGTGTATGGGCAGGCTTAACTAAACTCGCCCCAGTGGACTGGGATTGGATCTGAGCTGCATCTCTGCCTTGCATCTGAGTGATTCGATCAAAGACAGATGATGCCACATTTATGGTTTGGTTTTTACAATCCTTGGAAACCTCCCCTAGCAACTAGTATCAAAATCGAATTTTGTCCTAAATACATATTTATACATTTGTAACCTCCACAAAAATCACACACAGGATTACATATGTTATGGAGTATCTGTCCCTCAAAATCCTGCAGCTGTGAGAGCTTGTTTCGCGTTTCTGAAGCATTTTGTCCATTTCTCCATGAAAACATTTTTCAAACTTTCTCCAAATTTCCACAGTTATGTGTGTTTACTATAGGAATGTGTGTGCACATTTTAACAATTCTAGCATGAATACACAACTTGAAAACTATTAGAAGACTATCACTGCGCACAGAAAAAAATATATATATATATATATGTTCAACCAGATAATATGAAATGTTCAGATAATAGCAATCATGATCCGATGCTGTAAGTAATTGAAACCACACATCAAATTGTGAGAGATTTCTTCATTGTATTGTAAGGTAATAGCCGACACGTCTTTCGACCCCGACGGTCGTTTTCAAGGCCTCTGGGTTAAATCCCTGCATCACTTTCATGGGTGAGAGAATCCCCACAATCGATAAGCTCGCTCAGCGAGCTTATTGATTGCGGGGATTCTCTTACCCATGAAAGTGATGTGGGGATTTAACCCATTGACTTTGTGCTAATTGACCAGACAATATCTTGACTCAAGGTCACTCGAAAATATCCTATCTAAGGTTCGAATAACAACTTGTGCATCCAGAGGCCTTGAAAACGACCGTCGGGGTCGAAACACGTGTTGGCTATTACCTTACAATACAATGAAGAAATCTCTCATAATTTGATGTGTGGTTTCAATTACTTACAGCATCGGATCATGATTGCTATTATCTGAACATTTCATATTATCTGGTTGAACATATATATATATTTTTGTCTGTGCGCAGTGATAGTCTTCTAATAGTTTTCAAGTTGCGTATATATACTGTGAACCATTGAGTGGATGGTTCACCTTTAGAAAGACTTCTGCAGCCGGAAGCAATTTTATGCATTCCAATCACTCAACGAACTCAAAGGCTGGTGAATAGCGCACAATTCTAAGTATCTTTCACACTCAACTCAATTTATACTTCTAGCATGAATACAGTTCACATAGTACCACATATATTGCCATTCCTGTTCCCAAATGCTACACAGCTCCATCACATCTTGAAATGTAGCCCCAAAAATTAGACTAACAAATCTGCCCTTTTTATATTTTTCACCATTTCTGATAGCAAGTTATGAGTCTCTAAAATGTTGTTCATTACATGTTCTTAGCAGCAAATGGTCCACCTTTTGTCTCTTTCTGGAGCTCAAGGAGTAGGGCACACCTTTGGGAACCTTCTGCAAGCCAAGTTTATGACCTCTTCACACGTCCATTTCCTGGCCTGGAGAATCTGCCATTGTTTAGTCTCTGGCTGCAGACAAAAGTCTGTCCTACCCCCCCCCAATTATCATATTTTTTAACCTTTCAGTACTTTGTACATTCACAATGCTTCCTTAGGTTAAATGAATTTTAGCGCCAAGCCAGATTTTGAGTGTTAAGATGTGTTATGTACAGGCATTTTTGGAGTCTCCGCAGCAAAGTAAATGTTATTTACAGGGACATTTTGAGTTTCCCTTGCAAAGCGCTGCTTCTCACTCTGGACGTTATGTTTGTTTGTCATGGAGCCCACTGGCACTTTTTCTGCAGCGTGTGCTCTGTTACACCACACATGCACCATGGGTGGCAGGTTGTGTAGCCATCTCTTTGTGTGTTGAAACGTAGTTTTGGAGGTTTTGGCACGCACAAAGGTTTTGCCATTTTTGCTGTTTCTTGCACCATAGATAGCAGAGTGATGCCGCATAGTATAGCATAGTATAGCAGAGTGGGTCAATAGATCCCACAGGGTCATGGCCTGGAGCACCCCCAGGGCATCCTGAAGGTGTCAAACAGGGCAGAGTATGCCAGCTGCAGCCTTGTGTGATTTGATGCCCAAGGCCATGTGTGGGGTGCCTGGGTGAAATCACACCCCCGCCTGGGTCTGAGTGTTTGCAGAGACCCCAAGACATGTGCGTGGCCTGGTATGCAGCAGCCTGCCTAGGGTCCAGTTCAGACAGGCCAGGAGACAACGTAGTCACAGCCCACGTGGCTCACGGCAGCCCGGGTGAACAAAACTCCCCAGTCCAGGGCCGAGTGTCTGGTGACCCAAACCGGGGTGCAGCCAGAGAGGATAGGGTCTGCCCGGGGCTAGACCAGGCCAGCCAAAGGAAGCAGAAGTCCCGGGCCACCATGTGGTGGGCAGTGAACGGGGTGAAGATGGTGCCATCTGACTTGGGGAAGACCGCCTGCTGAAGAACAGACAGGGCATGTGGTGAAGAATGAATAAAACGTTGACGGCAGAAGTGACATGTGCGGGGCTATCAGCACCACCAGTGACTTGTGAGGCATCTGATCTCCCCGCGCCTAATAGGCAGAGTTGCGAGCACAGGACCTATATGGAGCCCAGGTGGGTGTGGCCTGGGCAGAGCCCAACTAGGACTTTCCCGCCCACTAACAATATGGGTTGCGCAGCCACAGAGCAAATGGAGAGTGCTGTGAATGCCCTTCATAAAAACCACCACCATGGTGGAAAATGAACACATGCACTGCCACATAGGAAAGACAAGGACTTCAAAATCCCAGAGAATGCATGCACCAACACAGAGGAAATAGACAGGGCTGCCAAATCCCCAAAGGGATAGGGTTCCGAAATCCCTATTCAGTTAAAACAATGTCATGGAGAAAAACCCAAGAATATACATGGCATGGGCTGTCCCTCTGAAAGGCATTTTACTATCCTATGCCAGCCACCCATGGCAGATATAAAGACAGATACAAAGTGCAAATGAACCAAGACAGACATGAAGATACCGAACAATAAGGTAGTGTGCTTTTGGGGACATGTTAACTTTTAAATCTGACGGAATTAATCATTCAGGGCAGATTGCAGATGCCAGCGGTAGTGAATGCAATATGATGGAATGTGTAGTGGGAAAAGAGTGTACAGTTTCAGAATGAGAGTATGGAACCCAAAGAAGGTGTGAATAGGAACTTGCTCAAAGTTCACACAGAGAGTGTTTTGCAGAGAGGGTACCTACTTCTCTTATAAATGTATCAACAAGCACTGAATGAACATTTGAAATGGGGGATATATTTATTAGAAGAAAGTTTAGACGTTTATCTGTTCAATAGGTTTACATGGTTTTTATATAAAAGCTGGTATGGGTCACAAAACTCTCCCTCAGGTGCAAGCTGCCTTATTTAATATTTTGGGATCCAGGAGTGTGAACCATCTCCTGTTATAATAGCTTTAAATCGTGGTTGCTCAGCGCCTCAATAGAACAGCTGGCCTGGGATGGTGCAGTGGTTCCAGTATGGCCCAGCAATTGCCCGGGGTAAGTTTAGAATTGTGCGCCCCCCAGGCCAGGGCATATGCATATGTGCTACATATATCTCCCTTCTTCTTAGACAGATTGGCCTGAGATGCACTACTTTGTTCTTGGGGATAACAGTTTAATGAATGGTCATCTATGTGTGTTTTCCATTACGGTTTGTGGTACAAATGAATTTTAAGAGATTGCTTTTTCCCCCTTTATTCTGATTCTGACACAACCATGAAAATGTTGGATGTGTCAGGTGAACATCTGATTTGTAAGTATATTTTGACTGCATTCTTAGACCTAGATACTGTAAGGCATTCCCATGTAATGGTCAATTGGTAAACCAACTTCTGTGGGGTAAACATTTACTTTACTTTACCTATTTTAAACTTAACTGCAGGAGTGAGCAGGGCCTACACTGATTTCTTGTGGGATTTCAGCATGAACAGTCAAACCATTAGCACGTAAGGGGTTAACCCTCAAGGGATCTCTCTGCTGCACTCAATGCTCTCTCTATTTAATTTTAACATGGGTACTTCTATAAGCTGATCTGCTTTTTAAAAGCATGTTCCTGTTCTCTCCCCTTCATAAAGCTGTCCAAAATTGTCGTTCACATGATAATAGACTGAGCATTAGTTGCTACAGCATGGCATTTCCCTGGTATTGTAATTAGTGCTTCTGAATCCATGGAAATAGTGGAGCAGATACCTTAGACATTGGACAAAAATCATCCTCTTTTTTAGTGAGAATTTGCATCTCTATTTCCTCATTTGTCATCTGTGGTGCATTTGTGTCTCTTTGGTATGCACATAGCTTGTTGTAATTACTTGGGAATTGATCCTGTGTCTTTTGAAAAATTTGCCTCACACCCATGTTTGCAGAAATCTGTCTTAAGATTGGTGACTATATCTATTTGGGCCTTTTTCTTTTATTTGATCGATCTCTGAATTCAATTCAGCTTTCTCTGTGTGTGTTTTATTATTTGCAAGTACAGTGACCTGTATTGACACATTTGTAGTTGGAGATCTAATGTGTGCCTGCTTCAGAGGTCTGATTGATTATGGCAATTCCTTTCATTGTTGAAATCTTTCCATTGAAATCTAAGGCTGTGAGGTTTTGAGCCTTGGTAAAGCTCCCTGTTATAAATACTGTAGTGATCCAGTGAATGTGCAAAGTTTGTATTTCCTCCAAACACATGGTTCACTCCCAAGGGTACTGAGGAGTGTTGTTTGGGTTGAGGTTAACCAGACATCTGGATGGACAGCAAGTGAATCTATCACATGCAGTTGCTATTGATTAAATTACATTCCATACAAATTAGTTTCAACCATTCTTGCACTAAGAAATTCCTTACATTTTCAATCTGTTTTAATAAAAATGAACCTTTAATTCCTTTGAACATAGGCATTTGCATGGTGCTCAATGCACTTCAGTCCCATGGTCCATCTTCAGGGACAAAGTTCTAAAAAAACAACCATATTGTGTCAATATTTGCATATATTGTATTCATATCTCTTTCCAAATACCCGCTGTATGAATGATGGTTACCTGCCTGTGCCTGGCACGGGACCGAAATGCATTGGACACCATGAACATGCCTATGTACAAAGGAATTAAAGCAGATTGAAAAATTGAAGGGATTTCTTACAGCAAGAATGTTTGAAACTCGTTTGTATGGAATGTAATTTAATGAATAGCAACTGAATAAGATATATTCACATGATGTCCTTCCAGACGTCTGGGTAACTTCAACCAAGGCAATACTGAGCATATTATTGCCCTGCAGGGCAAATGGAATCATCTGGCAACAGGACTAGGAAACTTTAACTTTAGCAAACATAACCTTACAATAAAAATTGAAAATAGATAAACTTAGCTGTGCCCACTCAATCAGAAATGTTCACTCCCAAGGATCACTATGAATATAATTACCTTGATCAGTAACACTTTTAGAAGCCTGTGGGATATGGTTAGTGTAATGTTGATACAACTGTTGGTAACTGTACCTCTATTCCAAGTTTGGCACTTAAAATCTGTTTGACCTTTTCAAATCCTTTTATTTAACTGGTCACGGTAGCATTACCATTGGCATACTCTCTGTTCTGAGCCATGCATATAGGCCCCTACAACTCTGCGTCAGCCCTTGATTCACTGGACTTTTCTGCTCAATTGGGGCATAGCAAAACCCAGCGGTTGGTTTGCTACCTGTGTAGTTTATTCTAATGTATGGGATTACCTGAGTTGGTTCTTTATTTTGACAGCCAAAATTTGATGACAGTGTTTTCTCTTGCGTTTAATTATCTTTCTGATTTCAAGGGTGTTAATCTATAAGTTGCCCTCCAAAGACAAGGGTCTTTGCTTCGGTGTCACAAACCTTTGTGCTACTCTTCTTTTGTGTAATTTTTTTGTCTTCACCATTCCTGAAATTTAGGATCTCCCAAACTCCTGTAGCACATTCTACCATCCATCTGAGTGGCTTTGAGTTTGCATGGTTTGATTTACAATCTCAAGACATACGCTATAAAAGTAAGAATTCATAACATTTTGGCTCTCCGGATCCAATTTTGTCTCAATCCTAAAAAAAAAACCTTCTTAATGCCTCATGAATGTGACTCATTTGTGCCACACACAAGCTAATATGCAGATAACTTGATCTCCTGAATGCATCTGTAGGGGGAAAACATGTTATCATTTCATCATTTGGTGGGCGTAGCTTAGCGCCAATGGAGATGGCTGCATAAAATGTTGCGTTCCTGCTCCACTGGCTTTTTTTGTTATTTTACTTACTTTATGGCTGTATAATTATTTAACTTTAACAAATTAGTTGTAACAGCACCTTGTGCCTCCCTGGTGGTCTGTGGAAGCATTTACAAAGAGCTGGGCGATATCTGGAGGTGTTCGTGGTATGGCCCTAAGATCGGAAGGTTCCGTGATCGGGGCTACCATAATCTCCTGTCAGCAGTTCAGATTGAGCGTAGTGTGTGGACCGCTCACTCACTGGCGGCACATTTCTTCCACAACACGGGCTGTCCACATTAACAAAGCTTGGACACTGTCTTTTTATGCAAGAAACAGGTACTGTTTGGCTTCTCTTGAGGCAGTGTATGAATTTGAATAGCTCTAAACCAAGAAATAACTACCTTTCTTAATTTTGACTCAAAGTATATATATTTCCACCGATGATTCTATTCTTAGGAAATATGAACCACAAGACTTAACTGGTACTAAAGTGCAATAAACCAAATGACATTTGTTGCTGCAAGTCATAGGGCTTCATTACGAGTGTGGCGGTGCAGAAAGAAGGGGCCGGTAAGCTTACCGGCACCCTTGTTTCCAGACCGCCACACCACAAGTCTGCCTGCCGGGGGTGGCATGTCCGTTAAGTCTGACCCTGTCTGGCACAAACGTCCCAGTAGGCAGAGTTGTCATGGAATCTCTGTCACTCCTAGTAATAGAGCCGGTGCTTGTGAGTCCCCATTCATGTGGAGTCCTATAGGAGTTCACAGGAAAGGGGACCTACCAAATCCCCCACCTGGCTTACCTTGCCATCGGGACTTGTAATGTCCCTTTGGCACCGGAAAGTCAGACAACGGATTCAGTGTTTTGAGGTCGGAGGCAACCCTCCAGATGCTTCGATTTGGCTACAACTAATGTTGGGACTGCAATGAGATCATGGATCCTTTTCTAGAGGGAAAGTCTATACAATTGTCTCACAATACACTTGTACTAATCTGTTAAAACATAAAAAGTAAATATATAATTTTTCTCATCAATCTAGTAAATCTCTTGCATCATACCTCAAACTTAAAAAAAGAAAAAGCCAGGATTGTGGTCCTCAGTGATCTAATAAGCAAAGGAAATGTTCAAAGACATTATCCAAACGTTTTCTCAATTTTACCAGAATTTATATACCTCTGATGCTCCTCCCAATAATATTCATGTTCAAGACTTTCTATGACAAGTCCCTCATACTGCATATCCAAAGGTAGATCTTCATTGATTGAATGTCCCTATGTCTCCCAGTGAAACACATAAAGCTATATAGGATCTTAAAAAAGCTAAAGCTAAAGCTCCCACCCCAGATGGTTTTCATATTTATTGTTTTGCTTACTTCAATAACCTAGTAGTGCCCAAACTTAATGAACTCTTTTCTCATTTCATTATGGCAAACATGGCACAGGGCTCCTTCTTAGAAGCTATGTTAATAGTTTCCCCCAAGCCCAATAAAGCACTTCCCCAGAGTTATAGGCCAATTTCTGTCATAAACAGAGATTGTTTCTTACCTAATTTACTCAAAGATGACCAGGTTGGTTATGTTACAGCTAGATTGTCATCTTCTAATATAAGCTATTTTTAGACATCTTAGACATAGGGCCTCATTCCGACTTTGGAGGTAACCACGCTGCTATTTGAGGCATGGCTGCCTCCAAAATCGTTCCGACTCCGCCCTGGTGAATGGAGTAATTACCGGTCCATTCCAAGGTTGGAGGAACCGGTAATTCCCCATTCACCAGGCCCTTCCCCATTTCCATTTGAGCCCTCATAGGGCTCAATGGGAATGGGGAAGGCACTAATAATGGTACCGTAAATTACGGTACTGTTATTAGCACTAAAGTCCCTTTGTGGGTCCCGTCCTTAACTCCTGCTAAAAGCAAGCGTTAAGGAAGGACCTGCAAAGGGAACTCGTAGTAGGGCGGTAAGGGTTTAATGGCACAGGTCTTGTTACCGGTGACCGTTAACCCTTACCACCGTACTTGGAATGAGGCGCATAATCTACAACTCCAAGGATCCCTGTGCAGACTATGGGCCTCATTCCGAGTAGGGCGTTAAGGGAAACCCGGCACCGGTAAGGAGACCGGTGCTGGTAATCCCTTACCGCCCTACTACGAGGTCCCTTAGCGGGTCCCTTCCTTAACGCCTGGTCTGACCAGGGGTTAAGGACTGGACCCGTTAAGGGACCTGGGTGCAAATAATGGGCTTGGCATACGCCGGCCCGTTATTTGCGTACTCCCCATTTCCATTGAGCCCTATGGGGGAATGGGGAATGGTTTGGTGAATGGGGACTAGACCTGTAAGTCCCCATTGCACCAAACCGGACACGGTACCGTTATTGGTGGCAGTCATGGCGCAAATAGCACCATGACAACCACCAAACTCGGAATGAGGCCCTATATGTTTGAAGCCCTTAGATGGCATGGTATTGGCACCCATTTTCTCTCCCTAATTAGAGTCGTATAATCTAATCCTAAAACAGCTGACTTTATTAATGGACAAATATCCCCATGCTTTCCCTTGTTCAGAGGTACACGCCAAGGTTTCCCTCTGTCCCTGCTTCTTTTTATTTTGGCTTTGGAACCTCTCTTAGAAGCAATCAGGCAGAATGACAATATATTGGGCATTCAATGTGGTGATGTATGCAGATGATGTATTGCTGCTTCCAAAGAATCCAAATACTAATGTACAATACCTGTTGGACATTATTTTAAAATTGTCATTAACCTCTGCTGTAAGCTAAACACAGATAAATGAGAAATGTTACCCCTTAACATACATTGCAAAAAACATCACACTCAAACTTTGGGTATGAGATGGTGTCCTAAAGGCATTACATATTTAGGAATCAATATCTCTGCATCCATCAAATATATTATTAAACAGAATACTAGAGCTTTACTGTCAAGAATACAAGATTTAACAAATTAGTGGTCCCCCGGTATCTATCCTGGTGGGGTCACTTAGAATCTATTAAGATGATGATCTCCCCAATTATTTTACATCTTCTTTATATGTTACCAATTCTTCTTTCCTTTTCCTTCTTCAAGTCTATAGATTTCGGTTTGGTTAAATTCCGATGGAAAAAAAGGCAAAGAATTTGTCTTTAAAAAACTATGTTTACATGGCGGAATAAGAATTCCAGATTTCAAAACATACAATATGGCATTTGTTTTAAGACAAACACAGCTATGGTTGACTCACACAATATCTAACAATGTGCCTAAATGGCTGTTTATAGAGAGAGCTATGATGTCCCCTTTAACTCTTGCTGATTGTTACACCATTAAAAGGGAAAATAGACTCATACATTGTAAAAGTAGTCTCATATCTCCCCACTATCTAAGAAAGTATATTTTTCCTTCTGTTTTCAAAATCATCTCACTTTATCTCACCATATATTTGGTTTAACTCGTTAATACGAGTTAATGGAAGGTTTATTTTTTGGAAACCGTGGCTGTCTTGAGGCATTAAGTATATCAATCAGCGGTTTGCTCAGGGTGCTCCAGTCAGCTTTAATGAGTTTTCTACCAATGTCCATATACCTCCTATATGCAGCAATACATGATTATTATCAATGCAATTGTGAAAAACTAGGTTTTATTAATATGTAATTCTAATACCACTAATGAAGAAATAATTTAACATTTGCTAAATTCAAATATTACCGCCTCTCGGTTCTCCAAAGCTTTTTCTGAAGTAACCTCTGCTCAAATTTTGTGGGACCTTTATATTTGGAACAATATCTCCAAAGTAACCTCATCAGCCAGCCTGCTTGAAACCATATATTTTTTTCATCACAGAGCTTTCATCATTCCTTTATCACTTGGCAAATGTGAAGCGGCACAGAACGTCACATGCTGGAGTTACCTACATGTTTAGGGCTCTTTTAAACATGTTTGTTGATTGTAAACATGCCAAATTGTTTGGGAAAATGTGTTTTCAACTTACAACAAGATTTTGGTTTTAGATTTCTCCTCCTAGGCAGTGCAATACTAACAAGATGTTCTAGATAATGCATGTTATTTGTTTGACATTCTTATTTTAGTGACAATCCAAACTATAACAGCTAACTGGAAAAATGTACATCACATTCATTATAAATTGTGTTGGAATACCATTTGTAATATCCGTAGGTTGGAAAGATGTAACGCTTCCTCTCCTTTTTACTACTAAAACATGAGCTGAAGTGGCAGCTTTTTTGAGATTCTTATCTGGTCTAGCCCCCAGCTAATATATTAAGCAATGAACTGTGCATATTTTGTTTGCATCTCTGTTCCCTCCCCTCCTTCCTTTTGTACATGTCCTTCTTGTTTGGTTTTGTTTTATTGTTTGTTATGATTATACACATTTTCAAAAATCAAAATTTCGTATACATTCATATGTATACTTGGCCTGCATATAGTTTAACTTTCATTCTTGACAACAAGAATTTCTTCATCATAACTTTACCTTAGTTATTATATGCCTTGTAGGTTTTTTGTTTTACATAAAAACTTTCAAACATAAAAAATAATGTCATCTTTGCATATACTCCATGACTGAAGATTGTGCTATTTTTTAAAACAATGTATTTAAAGTTTTCACATCAATACAAGGCAGTCAACCACAACAGAGCAGAAAATGCTATACTGTATCACCAGAAGCAGTCGACCCATGGGTGTACTGACACTTCTGTTGGTTCTAGTTCCAATCCCTGGCTTAAGATAATTGTTCTTTTAAAACGCGCTTAATACTGGAGACCAGTTTCTAAGTGCGAGACCAGGATTGAAACCTGTGTTGCTATGCGGTATCTTGCTTTCAAGACAAACGCATTGCCCTGAGCTAACCTCCAAACTTATCAAGTATGTCTCACATGTTATTGCATAGAAGGGCCCCAGCATATAATCCATTCAGAGAAGCAGATAATCATTACACGCCATTGTGTGTCCTGAGCTCATGGAGTATTCACACTTATTCTTGACTTACATCCACAGGTTTTCTGAGGTAGGTTTTAAACACTGCTCAGTAATCGTCCTGCTTGGTCAGGGACACAGCCAGATCTCTGTAAATGTCTCGTGAGTATTGCACTGCACCAGGTCCTTGTACCAATAATCCTATTTAGTAGGAAGCGAGGAGCACCAGAAAGTCACAACATGCTGCTTGTCCATCCACACTGATACTGCAACAAACCTCCTAACATACTTAGGAAAATCATTCGGGTACCCAAGCAAGCAGACCTCTTGATCAGGAAATAGTGAATGCTGTATTATTTCAGCTACTTTCTTTACCAGAAGCCAGAATCAAGCCACCTGGTGACATGACCAGGAAAGATTCAGAAAATAAGCTTCAGCCTGCTTGCATCCAAGGCAGGCACCCGTGGCTGTGGGGTCAAATGTACACACTCTGACTGGGGTGTACTAGGCCATATGCATACATTTGAATTGTAACAGTTTGTGCTACTGATTCATAGAGATCTGTGTGGTCTATTCGCAGATGTAGACCCATTATGGTTCCTCTATCACTCGATCCAGGGCTGCTTCCCATAGTGCACTCGCCTGGGCTTGCAATGCAGACTTCCACCGCACCACCATGTTATACCATTTAGAAATAGCATTCCTACTGGCCCACCCAGGGGTTATATAAGTTAGAAGAGGATCACTAGACTCTAAGACGTGAAATGTAGGCAGCACAGATTTAATTTCAGAGAATGTTTTAGTGTACAGCATTAGTCATATTAAGGTAGTGAGAGAGTTTCGATACTAGATGTTAGAGCCCACATGCGCTTCACTCAGTCTTTACAATTGTTTACTTGTTCCAGGTTTGTGAGCTGCACAGTCACAGGTTTGTGGAGGTGCTGCCTCCACCTCTCATGTGAATTGAGATTTGTTTCGACCCCTCAGGGTCCTTATCAAGGCTAAGGGGTGTTAGACTTGAGGCCAGGTCACTGGATTGAGGCCTGTAAGTATTGTGGTGGCCCGGGTGGGCTGAGGTCTGTTAGTGCTGTCTTCTGAGGGTGTAACAGTCTCGTCCGGCCCCCTGCAAATAATTACAGGCCACAGTCCAATGACCTGGCCTCAAGCCCAACAAACCTTAGCCTTGATAAGGACCCTGAGGGGTTGAAACACATGTCGGCTGACCACCTAGAAACTAAATAAACCTCAGTGTATTAAGTGTGTAGATGTTACATTTATTCAAGAAAGTGCAAGCTATCAGGTACAAACAAATCGGGATTAAGATAGTGCCCCCAAGATTTCTGAACTCAGCAACGTTGTTGATGTTGCCATCCCTGAAGAGGTTCTCCTTTTAATTTAAACTATCCCGAGGCCAGCTAATTCCCTGCAGCTGTTACTGCTAAATGAGGTGCACAATCTCCACATTTTGTCAAGGTATATGTTTTCTGGAAGCAGAAGGGCATGCCCAAATTCGCTATATTGATGAAGATTTTGTTCAACCAGGATATGGAAGAAATTGGCATGATCAGCTTCAATAGTCAAAGGGGGAAAACATTAATACATCTGGTATTCTTTGACAGTAATGTTACTGCAGGCTCATTCCACTAACTCTGAATGTTCCTTAGTAAAGGTGTTATCATGTTTACAAAAGATGTTCCATATCTTTTGTTTCAATTTAAAAAAGAATTTAGATGACTCGTTGTATTCTTGATTCCTGTGTTCAGCTTTGGTAAGCGGCCAGGGGCCCTTTCCTAGCTCAAGGATGACTTGTTTGATTTTTCAAATTTCAGTTTTGTTTAATTTCATTTAGCATTCAGCTGCATTTTGTTCCCTAAACTCCACTCACTCATTATGAAATGTACTTTTCTCGCCAGTCTACTGTGAGCCTCTCCATACAGATGGCTCCATTCTACTGGCAGCCTTGATTCGTTCTGAACTTGTATTACTGTCCAGACATGACTCAATTTTCTCTTTGACATTCTTCACCTGAATGGAATTCACCATGATATTTAATCATGTATGTACAAATAAATTAACCCACTTTAATGTAAACCAGCACACCTTAGATGTCCAAACCATTATCAAGAACACCCTCATAATCTCAAAGACCTGTCCTTAATTCCCCGTTTTGGTCACTATGTCTTTCTGAAATAATGATGTTCGTGATTCTGACAATTGACATTCAGTTACATCTTACTTCGCTTTGTTTCAATATGTTTTGCATGCAGCTCCTCAAAATCTGTCTACATCTACCATATGTATTATTTTACTTCTCCAATTGTGACCTCACTCAAGTTTAATTCATTAAAATACATTTTATAATTCCAATAGTTTTATAAATTCTACATTTTGGCAAATGCCAATTAAGTAATGAAAACAAATTGTATAAGCCTCTTTTACGTCAGGTAAAAACCTCCCATAGTGCTTATTCAGATTCGGAGTCTGATTTTCTAGTTGCTTCACAACATTCTTCAAAATCACTCTCTTAATTGAGGCAAACGACATAGAAAGACTTCTAATTCTTTGGCTATTCATCAGCAGTAATACTTTCTCCTGTCTCATTGTACACAAGATGTGGATACATACATGATTGCTTTCTGAATTGATTTGCACAAAACTATTCTTAAATCTGTAAAGAGAATAGTAACCCAAAACTGGAACAATAAAAGTTATCCAAAAGACCAAACAATCACTGCACCTCTTTGCAGGGGAAAACAAGGTTTATTACATGCAAAAAGGTTTCTGATGGGCCATACAACTGTGCTGAGACAGAGCTCATCACATACCAAGCAGTTACAGCTTATATAGTGGAGAATCATGAATCTGCATATATAGGTTACAATGTTATCCCTCTTCACTCATTGGCTACCATTTATAGAACATGCAAATACCATCATTAATCCTTGGACCAATTGGCCACAACTTATCCAAACCCGTTCCATGAGACACGTGACACACTGCATTGCACTTTTAAGTTCAGGTATAGGATTGGCTACTGAACATATTGACACACTAATAAATCATAACCATCACATGATGTGAACCCCCTCTGATCCAGACACAATTAAAGTAGACTGGCGAGGCCAACTCTATTTTGATAAGACAATAGGCCTTCTCATTAAACCAGATGCCGGAGCGCACACAAGCTGCACCCCCGACCTTGTAATAAATGTATTGGCATCACCTCTTCTCCTCCTATCCCAAGTCACGCAATGTTCCAGAAATGGAATGACCCTTATCTCCTTCAAAATCCCAGGTGCACAGTTCTAACCTGACCAGAGCACCATTCTTGGCTGAAGGCATTAGTGCTCTATATCTTCATCTGGCCTATTGTCATCAGAAAACCTCATGCCCTATTCTCACATGTGCCCTTCAAAGTGTGCATCCCTTCCTGCTTTCCCCATAGCTAACATACCATTCCCACCATTTTCAGCTCCTGCAGCTGATACAATAAGTGTATATCTGTGCACAGCAGGTGCCTCAGCTTCTCTCCTGGTGAATGGAAAAGGGATTTGTTTAGGGACTGAGCTAATCAGAGCCACAGCTCCACACCCGGGCCTGCATTCTTTTCTGTTCATTATGTACTAGTCCTCAACATCCAATATGTTGAGACTTCTTCTATGTTAACACACTGACCTCACTTCTACCACAGTACCTTTCTGACTCCATCTTCCACCTGTTTCTGCTCTAATCTGAAACCAAACTGGAAAAATAACTTTGTGTACTACTTCTAACCACTTCGTTCTGGGCCTATACCACACTACCCTATCTATAACCTCTGCAACTGCAACATTAATACATGTGTTGTTCCTTCTGTGTTGCTATATGTGGGTATCTAATATGTGTCAAATCTAACTACAATCAACACATGCGCCTTTTGCCATGCAAAACTCATTCAGCTCACATGGTGGTACATGCTAATGGTTTCTTCACAGTCTGAACCTTTCTGACTGGCTGGGACGCTGTATGTGCATCCCAATATTCTGCCCTTTAATTAATACTCCATTAACTAACTTAATTTCTTCTACAGTCATCATCATGTGTACCCACACCCTACACACCTGACAAGCAACACCTGCCGTCTCCTTCTAAATCGTCCCAGTTCTGTACATAGTTCTCTGGGTCTGGTGGGGATGTGGTCATGGTACCCGGGGGTCCAGAGTCCTGCTCTATTTCCATTGTCCTTGGTTTTAAAAACCTGTCCCAGCTGTTATCAGTCTGGGTGTACTTGTGTTTTGTGAGATGAGGAGCTCTACCCATTATTATTGACACCATCATCGTTGCAGGGTCTTCATACTACATCTCAGGATCATCTGACACGAACAAAAAAGCATGAGCAGAAAAACTATGGTGGGAGCTGTGATGAATCCCAGGGTATTGTCACTACTTCCATGTTGAAAGCCCCTTCCCATGAGGCCAGCAAGGTGAGGCCACTATCTGATAGTCCCCCTCGGGTTGGTACTCAGCGGGTGGATCTCATGGGGAGGTAGGCCCTCCATGGGACCAGTGACAATCACATTTGGAGAATGTGGTATTCCCTTGCTTACTTTCATCCCTCTCAGTACTCTGTGGTCCCACACACCTCCATCTATCTATTTAGAGTTAAGGAAACCAAGTCAAAAGAGAATACTGAGACGAGGAAGAGTGCTACTGAAATCTATGGTGATCAACAGTTCAGTACTGTGATAAGGAGGAAGGATAGAGCAATGAGGAATACTTATAGGAACCACAACATGCAGTCTAGTTGCTGGAGACTGCCTACTGCTTACACAAAGTGCAAATTAGAAGAAGGACTAGGCAATTTCTCAAGCCTGCCTAGAGGAACAGAGATTGAAGTTTGACTGCCGCAGACGGAGAGAGACACGAGAAGAAGTTGTTGACCTTGGTGACAGTGGAATGGGTCTGTCGTCTCTAAAGGTGCTGCCAAGAACCAAAAGACCACATGAAACTAAAGGGAAACCAAGTGTTCAAAAGACTTGGGATGCCTCCTGGAGAGAAGCTGCACTGCCTGAGTCGCGGAAACCAAAGATGGGGTGCAGAAAATAGCAGGCGCTGAGAGAGGAGGACCAGAAGATTGCCCAGAAAATAGGAGAAGGCTGTTTGGGATGTTATGTTATGAGAATGTGTAAAGCACTGCATTCCCCCCGAAAGCATCTTCGGTGAAACCAAAGTAGACCAAAAGAACAAGCTAATAAAGGGAAAGTTCAGAAGAGATAGGTTTTTAATGCATGACAGAAGGACAAATGATGTTCCATTTCACGCAGGAAAAAAGGTAGGGAGTTCCATGTTATTGATACAGCCACAGGGAAAGCACGTCCACCAATACGGGAACATTTAATCCAGGGAATTTGGATGGTCAGAGAGGTTTGAGAGTGAAGCGCTCTAGATGGAATATAGGGGGAAAAAATTTCACATGGAGATATTCTGCACCCTGATTATAAAAAATCTTTATGAACAATGCACAGAGACTTGAACAACACTCTCTTCTCAACAGGAAGCCAGTGAAGTTGGTGAAGAATAGGGGACATGTTAGCACCAAAGCCATGGTCTGTAGTGGCTGGAGTCAATATATTAAATATGCTGGTTGTGCTAGATAGAGCACATTGCAGTAGTAAATACAGTTCATTACCAGAGAAGATACTACAGGAGCATGAAAATGTGATGAAATGTGGGAAGAACCTTGCAAAGAACTGTTAACTTAAAATAGACTGATTGGCACATAGATGATACCTGATCAGACATTGAAAGAGTGTTAGAGATTTTAACACCTAACTCCTTCACCATAGAGAAGGAAAGGAGCCCAGGCTAGAAGGCCAGACATCAGAAGTCCAGAACAGTAGAAGATCAGCTGTACCCACAACCAGCACTGCTGTTTTATCCACATTTAGTTTCAGCCAGTTACTGGCCACCCATCCACCCACAGCCTCCAAGCACCCCCTAAGCCGAATGGCAGTATCAGAACAGGACAGATTGAACCTAAGGAGGATATTTGTTTCATCAGAAAAGGAGTAACATTGGAAGCATTGGACCGGATGAGACCAAGAAGTGGCTGGATGTAGTTGTTAAAGGGAATAGGTGATAATGGGGAGCCTTGAGGGACTCTGCAATTTAAAAGGAGGCAGGGAAACGGATTAAGATTGACCTGAGAGGAAGGAAGTAAAGCACTTAAGCACGATGCCAGATAGGCCAGCAGAGGAAAGCCGGGCAACCAGGGTGGGGTGGTCAACGGTGTCAAATGCAGCTGATAGATCTAAAGGAATCGTGCCCCAACCCCACCCTGATCCACCAACCAAGCCAGATCATCCACTACCACAACCAGCACTGATTCAGTACCCACTTCATAGTGAATGGGAGGAGAGAGAAAGGATGATAATTAAGAAGAACGGCAGGATGCAATGAAGGCTTTTAAAGAAAAGGAATTACAAGAGGGTTTTTAGATCATTAGGACTAAAACCAGAAGCAAGAGAATCATTCATCACCAGTGTAATCCAGGGACCAATGTCGGTAGAGATATCTTTCAGAATTGAAAGAGTAATAGGGTCAAGAGGAGAAGCACACATAAGCCTATTTATAGCAGATAGCACATCTTGCAAAGAAAAGGTAGGAAATGACCAACCCGCTGTGGACCCATTGTCAGCATAAAAATATCCAGTAGGTCGACAGGAGAGCATACACTGCTGAGGTTTTTGCAAATGAAAATAATCTTTTCTTCAAAAAATGAAGACATGGAAACACAGAGAGCTTGAGATGATATGATATTAGAGGAGATTTTTGCAGGTGAGGATAATGACTTTACCAACTCAAAGAGAGCTTTAGGTTGGTTAATGGCATCTGCAACTTTCTCACTAAAGAAGGATTGTTTCGCCAAAAAAAGGGGTTCCTGGTATTTGGTGGGGACTTCACCAAAAAGGATTTTATCGGCTGGTTTATAGTGCAGTCTCCATCTTCTTCTTTCCGTCTGCCTATGGAGAAGCTTTAGTGCTTTTAAATCTTCACTATACAAAGGTTCAGAAGGGCGAAATTTGGATACAATGTGCTTTAAAGGGCCAATGGAATCAGTTGCATTGCCAAAAGCCTCCACTAATGTGGTTAACGTCCAGGGAGCTGCCCTGGTACAATGTTACTCAATTTGAGACCTTAGATCTTGGCAAGAAGTAGAACGCCTGCCACGTTTCCAAAATAACCTGCATTGATCAGGTTTCTGGGCAGAGCATAGCAAGGATTGAGAAAGGAATAGCATAATGATCAGACCAAATGAGTGGTAGCGAGGAGAAGATACTAATAACATCATGTCCAGCAAACACAAGATCTAAGGCATTGGCAAGATGATGGGTTGGGTAAATAACTTGTTGTGGTATGCCAAGCAGCAAGATCCCAAAAGCAAGGTATGAGGGCTACCTGTGTCCATGAGAGGGGCTGGGGACCGAACAAAGGGAACCTAAGATGGGGTCTGGGACCCAACCAAGGAGGCTGATGATACACGGGTCAAAGACCCTAAGAGAAGTATTAGGATACAAATATATAATGTGTCTGTAGACACTTGGCAGGAGAGTAAACCAAGTGTCCCGGAAGGCCAATACAAAGGGGTCTGAGACCCAAGTGAATAGGCCAATAATGCATGGGTCAAGGACCCTAAAATAAACATAAGGACACAGACATATGCCACATTAGTAGACACTTGGTAGGAGAGTAAACCAAAAGTCCCAGACGGCCATTGCAAAGGGGTCTGGGACCCAAGCGAAGAGGCTGATAATACATGGGTCAAGGACCCTAAAAGAAATATAATGACACATACATATGCCAGATCAGTAGACACTTGCGAGGAGAGTAAATCGAAAGTCCCAGAAGGCCAATACAATAGGGTCTAGGAGCTAAGCAAACCACAGAGGGAAGGCCAAAATAAATGAGTCAGACACCTGACTGAAGTGGAAGCACAAAGCCGACGTAAGCGGGTCTGACCCTGACAATATCAAAAGGAGAGAGAAGTCAGCATATGTGAGGCGGGAGCCAATATCCAGAGAGACGGAAAAGACTAACAAGCAAATCATAAAAGTTGGAATAAACATTATAAAGTATCCTATAATAAACATTATAAAGTATCCTATGTGGAACAGTGCAAGGCAGAAGAATGCATAGGCATCAGCTATGTTTAGCTGGACATTGAGTGGAGTAAGTGTAGAGAACCCGCAAAAGCAGCACACCGAGGTCTGGGACCAATATTAAGTTGGATGAGGCCCACGAAAGCAAAGCACATGGTTTGGGACCCATACAAATAATCAAAGGTCTGATGCCCAGAGCAAGTCAGCGACAGCCCAGAAGTTTCTGAAATACATGTGAAAGAGAAGGAGAAGGCTAAATGCCTAGCCAACACTGCCCCTCTATACCTATCAGACAAATCCACTAAATCCCAATCGAATAGACCCACTCGTACAGCCTACTCACACCTCTTCACCGTCAGCAGGTTTAAACAAAATAAGGCAGGAGGACACAGCTTTCCGGTGGTAGCAGCTAAATCCTGGAACACACTCTTGTCTGCTCCCAGACCAGAATCCTCCCTTTGGTCCTTTCCAAAAAAAAACAAAGAAACTGTCTATTCACACTTGACACTTGAATCCCCTAAAGCCACCTTGACCCTCCAGGTGGCCCAACTGTTTATTCCCAAAGTAACAACACCATAGAACTGGACTGCACCTTATTGTAACCAGCATCCAGCCTCAACGCGTAATTTAATTTGACCAACTGCTTTGTTCTCATATTACTCAATGCATCCAGTGCACAGATGCCTATGGGCTATTAGCACTTTACAAATGCTAAATAAATAAATAAATAAGAAGCTGAAACCAGGGGTTGAGGACCCATTGCCAAAGGAAGAGACATTTTCTACATCCTATAACCAAGTCTGGCAGGATAGTTCATGAGGCTTGGCGCTACAGGATTTGAGTTGGAGGAAGAAACCATGGGAAGAGACCCCAACCCCCGGTACAAGAAAAGTATGTTTTGTGATATAGGTTAACACCTAAGTCTGGCAGGATAGTGAACCCAGTTTACCACTACATTTGGGAATTGAAGACAAGAACAAGGGGAGGAGACTCCCCTCTTTTGATAGTTGAGAACTGTGTTTAAAGAGACACTCATCGTGTTTTCACACTACGAAAAGGAACTTCCAAGGTCTGCATCCAAAACGAGGAAGCCTTCTTCTGGATCAAGATTATGCCCAGTTTTTCCTTAGTTTAGTGTAAGGGACGGAAATAGGTTTGGACACAGGACGGTGGACTTTATACGTTACACAACATGCTGCCAGCGTCCTTAGTGTTTTTGTTTAGGCGGGGCACCCCCTCATAGAAATAGGGCAAGATAGGTTTTTCCTTTGCTTTACTTTTATAATAAAAGTAATTGCCAATAAGAATGGGGTGACAACGACCACCATGAATGGGCCCTAAAAACTTTGATTGTGCCAGCAGTTTTCTCTTCAACAGTCGATTACATTTTTCTACATTTCCGTTGGCCTGAGGATGATAGATCAAGCACAGTTTGTGCTGTATCCCTAACAGGGATGTAATCCCTTTAAACAATTCATTAAAAAAAAAGATTTCCATTATCAGATATTAGGACCTCAGATAGGCCCAGCGAGGCAAAACCTTGCATACCAGAAATGTAGCTGCTGCTTTTACATCTGGTTGTGTGCAAGGACCAGCCTCAATCCAACAGGAAAATGGACATACTATAACAATAATTTAACAGTAATTAGTGCACCTGTTTAACATTTCCACCTAATCAATGTGGAGTTCCCGGAAGAGTCCAGTTGGATGGGGAAATATGCTGCACATCGTTCTGAGAGTCTTTCCAGTGATGTAAAGATGACACATTGTACAATGTGCTATACACTTGCTGACATATTCTTGTAGGTTGGGGACAAACCAGTCCTCCTGGCTATCGGCTGCAGTATGCTGTTTCGAAATATGCACTGGGTAATGCATTTGCTCAAGGGTAACCATATGCAACTTCTGTAGCATTACAACTTTACTTGTGACGTTTTGTCTCCATATCAAGTCAGTCAGTGACTGTGAGCACCCCCTTTTAAGCCATGGCTCTTTCTCATCCTGAAGGCCCTGACCTTGTAGCTCAATTATTTGCATGAGAGGAACTGCAGGGTACATAATTGTTAGCTGCAACTGGTGATTTGCCACCTCAGGATATGCAGTGATATCTGGTTCCTGCAAATACGCTGCTTCTTTGGCAGCCTTATCTGCTGCATCAATACCAAGTAAAGCAGGGTCTGTATTTTGGGTGTGGGTAGTGCATCTAACTACAGCTACTAGTGTTGGGTGGGAAAAAGCATAAATAAATCTCTCTAACAAGGCCACATGCTGCACAGGCATGCCATCTGACCCCCGAAATACCCTTCTTTTCCATCTGGACAACCCTGAATGTACGGTGGTGGTCATGTACACGGAATCAGAATATATGGACACCAAGCACCCTTGGGATGCCTACAATGCTTCAATTAATTCAATCAGTCCTGCTGCCTTGGCCAAATCGTGTTTTGGTAACCTCTTTTGAACTACAACCTCATATTCCCTACCTACAAGACACACCACTTCTGCACCTCTGGCTATTCTCCTGATCAATCGTTGATGGCCCCTCCATGAAGAGGACCTCCCACTCCTTCAAGTGCTCCCTTCCCTAAATCATTTTCAGGATGCAATGTAATAATGCACTTCTTCACCTTGCTGGACACGTATTGTAATAAATGTGGCTAGGTTCACTGTGCCGCACCCCACAACGTGAATGAGTGTGCTTGACAAAATTACTTCTTATGCAGAGGCCCTCTTTGTGGTTAAAGTGGATTTGGATTGATTAAGAATTGCAAACACTGCATGCTCTACGTATAATGTCACTGAGCACCCTATAGTGATTGTGAAGGATTTTTCAATGGCTAAGGCCACAGCAGCCATTGTCTGTTCAGAAGGAAAGTGTCCCTGCATCACTGAATCTAATATACTACTGTAGTATGCCAGGGGTTTGTGTCAATTGATGGTTGCTGAGCCAACATTGTGGTCATGAACTGGCCATCAGAATGTGAGAACAAATACAATGATGTCATGTATTCAGGGGTTGCTAGTACTGGTGCATTACAAATTGTATTTTTTTAGTTCCTGTAAACATGTTATCATTTCTCCATTCCATGTGAGTGTGCCTTTGCTTTTCTGTGCTTCTTTAAGTAGAAGACCTGTGTAACTAGAATAGTCAAAAATCAATGATCTACAACAGTTACACAACCCCAAAAACTGTTGTATTTCTTTAACCGTAGCGTGCTGTGGTGTGTTCTGTAATGCAGCTGCTCTTTTTGGAGTTACTCTTTTCCCTGCAGATGATATTATGTGTCCCAAATACACCACCTCCTTCTGACAATATTGAATGTTTTCCTTATCCACTTTGTATACTTTATCCACAAGCAATGTAAATGAATCAGCTCTACATAAGTCTTCTTTTGTGCTACCCAATAGGAACTCATCTACATACTGAATGACTTTAGTGTGTACATGTATGATGCCCAAATCCATATGGAGTACTCTGTTGAAAACGCTAGGCAACCCCTGAGGAAGTCTGGTGTGTTGGATCCTTTGCCGGCGGTAGGTAAGTATGTTGAGATATTGAGAATTGGGGTGCAATGAAATAGAAAAGAAAACATGCTTCAAATCAATAACAGTGAAATGTGTGGCCTCAGAAGATATATTACAAAGGTTCGTGGCAGGGTTCAGTACTACTGGAAACTCAGCTTCAACAATATTATTCAATGGACGCAAGCCATGTATCATCCTCCAACCTGACCATTTTACTTTTTTGACAGGATATATTGCTGTGTTACACGGGTATTCAGAGGTTACTATGATGCCCTGCTGCCATAGAGTCACAATTGTCTCATGTATTCTGTGAGAAACCAGAAGGTGCCTCACCCACTAGTCCCTGGGGATCTTTCATCCAGGTGACCAGACATGGCCATCGCTTTTGGATCCAGTTCCTGGGGGTGGACCAATATGGGGTGATCACCTGGGTGAGGGGTCTTCGGGGAGTGGGAGTGGGACAGGTTGGTGAGATGCAGTATCCCCTTCACTGTAAAACCTTCACCCAATCCTACCAGGTAGGTTATTTAGGAGCTCAACCCCACTTTTACAACATGAACACTTTTTCACAGGCCGCCTGCGATGAGAAAAAACAGACTAACCTCTGAGCCGTATACCTGAACTGTGCCAATACAATGGTCAGGCAAGGTCAGGCAATTACTGACCATCATACACACCTGACGTTTATTACACTTCCCCACATAGATAAAAGAAGGAGCACGAGAGCACACTCTGCGAGAGGCAAAGCACACGAAGAAACAGCAGTTCCAAGATGGCAGTTTAACATGAGGAGAAAAACGGCAAAAGAGAAGGGGATCACAAGGAGGCAAGTTCCCTTGGCCTTTTCGACAAGGAACCGTTACTTTCACAAAGCATCGAGAATAGAATGTGTAAGACAAGGAAACCAGGCTGAGGAATCCTGCATTGTGTATCAGAGGTACCCCGGGCAATCCTGTGTCGATAATCAAGGTGTGGAGAATTACCAGCTGCTGTGGTACTGTCCTTGGCTCCAACAACAATGCAGCATCAGTGAAATCAACACAGCCGGTGAGTTGGGGAGACATATACAAGACCATTCTGTGTTGAAGCCAAGGTAGCAAGCAGCATCATTGTATGACGACCGCTGGAATGAACATTTTATGAAACACATGTGATAACCAACGCAAGTAAAGTTGAACTGCAGATGAGTGATTGAACTTTGAAACCAAGATACAATATCTTTGACAGAGTGGTCCGGCACCGGGTGCATGCACAATCAAAGGTCTCTGTAATTTATCCAGCTGAGAGTTGACAAAAGTGAAATGGTGGCAAGGGATTGTAAATCTAAGTGGTCCTGCAAAGGGTCAAGCAAAATCCTGCGCACAATCAAAAGTCTTTGATGTTGATACATCAAAGAAAGTTGATGACAAAGTAGATAAAGTTGGTCCGAGTCCAGCAGAGGGAGATCAATTGAAAGCTTTGTGTTAAAGCAAGTTTGTGTTAAAGTAGATCAATTGGTCTAAGCCCGGCGGAGGGAGACTGATAGAAGATTTTGTGTCAAAGTGTATCTGAGCCCGGCGGAGGGGGATCTGGGGTGAACCGTGAATCACCCGAGAAATTAGAATACATGGAAATCCTTAGAACATTGAGTTAAAGTTGGTATGAGCCCTTGGACACAGATGGGCATGATGTTGAAGTTTTGAACGGCACCCCATCATGCTAGAGAAGCCAGAGACTGTGCAAAGCTTGAGTGTGCCACCTTGCCATGTGCTAAAAATAGGGTGAAGGGAAGCCAATGGCTTGAATATCTTGTCATATCATTTCTTGAACACTTTTCTTTTGCATGATATTGTTTCCCACACTATTTGAATTTAGAGATAAGGATTGGCAATAGGTTCATTAGAATAGGCCATTTTATTTTGACAAGACACCACTAGGACTAATTTATTTGATGGTCGTAGCTTGCACCCATCTTTAGATGTAGGATTAGATAGGCATTTTTCAAACCCAATTGAAGTTCAATAAACACCCTTGAACGGTGGTCACTTGTGTCTGCCTTACTGTTGATACCATGCCTTACTTACAGCTCATCTGTTTCTTGCGACAATGGATACTGTCACACCCTGGGTAACACTGCTCACTGCTTCAACTTGATACTTACAGCTCTTTTGCTCTTCAAGAGCCGCATATCATTGGGGTTGTCAGTCCATAACATGCTGGGGACACTGATGAAGTTCTCCTGTAGATAAGCAGGCATAGATATGGCAAGAAGTATAAGACAAGGTACATTTCTGTCCTGGATCATTATCTGACATGGGATACAAACCTCCAGTATCATCTCACCATCATTATCTGCATCTTGAAACAGCTGTCCATCTGACACCCCACTCAAAGGTTGTGTTGCATCAATAGTATGACACTCATTTCCCTATTTGCCAGTCTCTATGAGCACTATCTTGTAGTCAGCGATCATCAGCCACTCTGAACCTAGTGTGATAATCGTACCCAGAGCATGGACTTGGTGAACTGCTGGCCTAAACAAAAAATCAGAGGGCACTCTCCATGGTTTGTTTCTGATGCCTGTACCAAACTCAGCAACATGGTTGCTCCATACATAAATAAATCTGGGTGCAAAGGTATTTCTCTAGTAGCGCTGTCACTGTACAATGCATGTGTTATTTCCAGGATGCTAGCATAACACATTCCTGGTGTGGAAAACACTACCTCTTCTTCCATGAAGGAAATTGTCATATTCAGCTTGCTTAGCAGATCCCTGCCTAACAAGTTCACTGGTGTTAAAGTTCAAAACAGTAGCAGAACTAATTTGGGAACAGAACTTGGATACCTACCTTGATGGATTAGTCTTCTGTGAATGGAACCGATTGTTTTGCCCCAGAGAACCCCTGCATTTCCATTACCTTTCATGATAAGGGTAGGCTCCCTTCCTTTATGCATGATTTTGTTGCACCTGTGTCAACCATAATAACAAATGATCTGCACACCTACCAGGGGTTCCTCTTCCGGGTCAGCAGTGATTGACAGGACTGGGCATGTCAGGGCTCTCTGTGGGCTGCCCTGGTTGGGAAAGTTATGTGACCATCAGAATATGAAGGGGTTACCACCCACCACACTCATCCCTGTATATTGCATCAATGTGCCATGCGGCAAAGTGTTTTTGTCCCACAATTGTGGTGCTGTTTTTATCTGTTGCTGCACATGCACTGGTGTGCTATTGGGTGCTGGGGGTTGCATCGGCTGTGGTACTGGCGCCTGGTACTTTTACTGGGGCTGATGTTCTTGCTGGGCACCTGCGCAGGCACTGCACCATATGGGGCACTTGGTGCCACCATTCCATACTCCTGTTGTTATGTAACTGGGAACGCCGGCCCACTGGGGCACACAGAGATCATATGCATCTGCTTGCCGGCTCCTACACTCTGGCACGAAATGGCCCATTCTCCCACATGACCAACACGGTCCTGGTTCGCCAAATTGCAGCCTCATCCCTCCAAATCCTCCTCCTCTACATCCTCTCCCCTCTTGAAATCCCCCTCTTCCTCTTTGGGAACCTCCCTGATATCCTTGGTTATCTGGGTAGCGTTGATACCCTTCTGTCCATTGCAGTGCCATTCTCATTTCTACCAGTGCCATCCTCAGTTCTACCTATCCTACAGGTGGGCCCGTAATCACTTCTCATTCTATGCTCAACTTCACTAATTTCTCTGACCAAACCTTGTAATGCGACGGCCCAGAATGAACGGTGCCGGTCCCTTACGGGCACCATTCATTCCGCGGCCGCCTACCGTGTAATGAGGCCCAATGTTATATCAAGGTTTAGCAAGGCGTAGTATTAACTTACACACGTATACAGTTGCCTGAAAAGTCAAGTTTAATGTGGTTCATGCATGTGGTCCACAGTTATATTTCACATTTAAATATAAAACAATACCTCGCCTCCCCCAGACCCTTACCAACACACACCTCTCACTGTGTGAGCCTGGGTAGGCCGTTGTCCTTGAAAAAAGATCTGTTCATAAAATGTCCACAAATGCAAACCATCAAAACCAGTACAGCTACATTCAGCTTCAATATGATGTATTCATATAATGAAGGCAAGGGATTGCACAAAAACACAATCATTGATACAATTCATAAAAACGGTATATACATAAAAACAATAAAAGCATAATGTTGGCAAAATAGTAACAAATAGTAAGGGCTCCTTAAAATGTGCACATTCTAAACCCCATGTTATAAAACAGGCCTGGAATGAAAGATGATGCATTTCCTTGAATGTTCAACAATTGCCTTGTACTGGAAGATTACAGATTACATTCAAATAGTTTCTGTATTTCTAAATGGTGAATATAATCAAAAGATTTTCAAACGGGTCTTTTTTTTAAAGGGAAATATTGCTTTCAATGGACTGCAAACTAAATATTCCCATGTGCACCGGTCAAAGGAATGGAAGTTGCTGGCGTTACATTTAAAAGGGCTGTGATTAAGTCCCATGCATTTGAGCAGAGGAGAGACAAATACGCTCAATCTGACCCTGCTGATCTGAAAAAAAAGTGTTTAAATATACCAGCACTTTTCCAGACCGGCAGAGTACAAGTTTGCCAGTGGGGGTTTACTGATTTACCTCCAGCACCAGTCTTACAATCCCCTCTAAGGAATTCTATGGGACTAAATAGAATGGGAAAGAAGCAACCGTTGCTGGCACCTATAATATCGCGGTAATACCGAGATATCGGGCACCTGTAATGGTAGGTCCGTTTGCTGGTATCCTGATGTTTTTACTGCCAGGATACTGGCAAAATCAGGATGAGGCCAAAGACTCCTAGGACCATAAGTGGGGCCCTCTTGGCATCTGAAGAAAAAAAAAACAGGGGGAGAGAGAGCGAATGTCAGAAGGCCCTAAAGTGTGGAGGGTGTCTAAAGCTTCCTCGACTCCCTCAATCACCCAGCATAGTAAATAAAGCCTACCCCTTTATGGAAAAGAATTTGCAACATTTCCAAGTCACTGGTGAGCAGAGATGTAAAATTCTTTCTTCTGCTCCAATGCTGATTATGTGTCTTACTCGCACAAAATGTGGAGGTCACACAAATGCAAAGTTTCACTGGAACAATGGGAGATTGACTCCCGTTGCCTGTGCCAGGAAGAAAATAAATAAACTTAATTATCCCACCCCTGCTGGCAACTGAGGTACAAAGTTATTAATTCCTTGCCACAAAGGAATTACAAGTACTGAAAACAGCTGTGTATGCTTACCAAATCCAGTTGGGTTTTATTTGTCTGCAAATGTTCTACGTACTCCGTTTTGACGAAAGTGCTTAATAAATAACAAATTATTATCATTACCAGCAGAGCATTCAAGGTTAAAGCAGCAATGACAACACGAGCGGTGAAGGAGACCACACACGTACCAAAGCCCTTTCTAAAATCCCAAATGTCAACA
Source organism: Ambystoma mexicanum (assembly GCF_040938575.1). Classification (NCBI taxonomy): domain Eukaryota; kingdom Metazoa; phylum Chordata; class Amphibia; order Caudata; family Ambystomatidae; genus Ambystoma; species Ambystoma mexicanum. Next base: position 821,771,223 of record NC_090936.1, on the reverse strand, counting down.
GGCCTTCATGAAATCTCAGGCAAAAGCTTTCTCCAGCCACATGACTTGGTCCACATGTCCCAATCCCAAGATGGCACATCCCACACTACACAAATGCAGTCTATATCAATAACCACCACCCAATGAGGGGAAGGTCCAGACTGTAAAGTCAGTCCAATCAGTCAGTGTCATTCCACAGGAGACCAGGAAGAATGTGAACATCAGACCATGGGAGATCCTGGTCCTGGAATCCCAGAGTAAGGAGAGCTTGAAGGCAGAGCTGTGGAAGTAGGAGACCACGGTTTGTGCAAAGGAGGGAGAAGAATGGAGTATTAAGGAAAGTAGTATTCTTAATGAAGTAGAGTGCTTGTTGTTGGAGGAAGGGAATATTACTGTGGTACAGGAGGGAGTTTCTAGTTTGTTGGAGTTAGAGAGAGGTAGTGATTCTGTGTAGAGTATTAGAGATATTGCCTTGGAGAGGAAATATCAGGGTTTCTGGTAGGAAGAGAAGGAGAAAGAAGTTATGCTGTAGAGCACAACTAAGAGAAAGGCAGAGTAGATAGATACCTAGAAATAAACTGTAGAAGGTACTGATGTGTGGAAGGCAGAAGCATATATTAGTTTGGAGAGGCCAGGTGGAGAGACCACCTGCGAGAAGTACAAAAAAGATATTGACATGCATATAGAGGAGGGAGATGTCATCTTAAAACAGAGAAAGGAGAATTTTACCTGGCTGGGAATTGGTTTTAAGGGGAAGGAGGACTGTCGAAGGAAGGGAGGAAAGTACTTTTGTGGAGATTAGAGTGGAGTCAGCAGAGAATCGAATTAAAGAGTGAGATAGCTCATTCAGAGAGTAATTGGTTTATTGAATAGAGAGGGAATAGAGATGGACCATCTTAAGAAGTAGAAGGAATGAGGGGGCATTATAAAGCCAGAGAGACTAGTGAGGTTCCAGAGGGCTATGTTGGTCCAGAGGAGATCATAAAGGTCGTTGGAGGGATGATATAGCACCACTCCATCGGGAAGCATGGAAGACAGCATAGTAGTTGCCCTGATGAAGAAGGACCCCCGAGAGAACACTGAGAGGGACAGTAGGTTTATCTAAGATTGAGTTAGAACTAAAAAAGCAAATTTTGTTTATACTAACACATTGATTATATCTCATGTGATGTGGACTCACCTGTGTGACTGCTTTGAAATCTGTGCACACACAAAGCAGCCTGGAATTGAACTGCATGCAATTTCTGCACTTTGGCATTATTTTGGTACCCCTCCTATCTGGAAGGAAAGGGAAGGTCACCTAGTGTGCAGTCACATCCCAGTAGTCAATGCTCTGTTCACTAGTCCTCATTTAGCATCTGTTCAACTTTGAAAAGGTAATCATCATGCAACTTTTATACAATCATACAGTCATTGTGGAAAGTAATGTAAATTGGGAATTTTTGAGCGGTTACAGACTTCACACATGTATATCGACAAAAATAGAGCAAGAGATTTATAAACAGTGTTACTGCCAAGTTAGCTGTGAACAATAACCTAAGTTATGCAACTTGGAATATATTTGTCTCCACAAAAAAAAAAAACATCACACTGCCACACCGCTAAGAGGTATTATCACTGTGAGAAGTGGAGCTCAAGCTTGGTGTTTAGGAAAATATTGACCTAGCATTAATATCTTCTGGTGTGACAATATGAGATGGCAGTAACCTGGTAACTGGCTTCCAGTGGGAAGCATGCAATTGAGGCATTGTGTGAACATCCTAGTCCTGTGCATGGTATCACATCATGTGGGTCTGCAAAGATGGAAAACCAAATGTTGTCCCAGGCTTCCCACAACACCCAGTTTTCTAAAACAGAGTGCAGCTCCAATTAGATTCGTTTTTCTCTGTAGCTGTGGCATTGTCCTCCTCAGTATCAATGGATTTCAGATTGATGTGTTGTCGCTACTTGGTATTTGACTGTTTAGCTCATCATCATCAGTATGCTTAGACTTACTGCAGTTGGGTGGTGCTGGGTACCATGTGTTTCCCATATCCTTCTTCACTACACTTTATCCTGTTTATCCTGGCTAATCAGCAAAATCCATCTGCACCCTCCATCCCTATTTCTTCAGAAACAGCAAACAAAACCTTCGTGATACCTTCAATTGCAATGTGTAAGCATATGCTACTATCAGTTGTGCAACAATTTCTGCAGAATGAGACATTCATTCCTTCCATTTGACACACACATGTCTGGCCCAACCAATGAGCACAGTGGCTTCTGTGGCTAAGGTGAAGATCTCTCTAGATGCATACCCCCCTTCTGTGGCATAATTTAAGATGTTTTTTCTCCTGCCAATGAAAAGTCACATGTGTGTATGTCAAAGAACACAGTAACTGAGATACTTTCCTGTGTTGTACTATGTGGGAAGATCACATCAGATTAGCCATGTGTGTAGATCAGGAGAACTCTGAGGGCTGGAGATGCCCAGAAGCACTGTAATGTTAATGTGCTCACTGGAAAAGGTTTATGGGGCAAAGTGACAACGGGAAACCTCCTGTTTATTCCAGAAACAAAGGAAACAGTGTTAGGATTTCTGGCCTGTTGTTGGACAGGTGGGAGACCTCTGAAGCATCAGCAGAAGAGCATCCACACAATGTGTCACATTCTAGTATGGCTCTGGGTCCAAGAGAGGAACCTCTCTCAACCACTTTGTTCAAACATGTCCACCATTACAGTAAGGGACACCAGGTAAGCTGAGCAAAGCTACTTCATGTCACAACGCCCTTTGCTCAACTTCAAAATGGTTTACCAGAGGTTCAAACTCGCAGCCCCGAATAACGATGGAAGTCAGCTGCTGCATCAGAGTTGGAGAGAGATGAAAATCGGCAACTGTCAATCTCAAGCAGGGTAGGGAAACAACTGAGTGGAAATGGGGACAAATCCAATCCCGGGACATACATGAAATGATGAAGGAGAGGGTATTAAAACTTACATCAGAACTCAGAGGAGAGAAGGGATTGTCACAGTCTGGAGGGGCATCCCGGAAGAGAAAGTGTGAACAGAAAGATTTAGTGAGACAGAACCGTAGGCTGGCTGAGGGAGACATCTCAGTTGTTGGAAAAAACTAGGAAGGAAGGAATGAAAAAAGTCACAAGACAGTTGAGGGCTATATCTCAGACCTTGAACCCAGCATGAGAAAAGGGAAAACAAACTACTGCATGCCTACTGTGTCTATGCCTCAAACCTTGTCAAAACAGTGACCAGCAATGAGAAGCCAGAGCCTGGTGAAGGTTAAGGCCTATGGGAGTGACCTTAGATGGAGTGTGATAGGTTTACAGCCAGAAAATGACCCAGGCAAAGGGGTAATACATGATTGCTGTTACGTATACAGTAATACCATGTTAAGGTAAATCCTAGCAAGGTGGGAAGAAAGGCTTGCTGATAGAGGTGTGCTTGTACATTCTCTGAAGCGGAAGAATGGACCTCACAAAAAGTATCTGTGAAAAGAAGAATACCAAATCCAGGAAGGACAGGAAGCATACTGGGCACTGAGTCTTGCGACTGAGAAGTCAGTAAGCATGTTAGTCACTATACCCTGATAGTGTGAATTGGACTAATATGTAAGCTGGATTTCATGACCATATAATTGTCATATTTGATTAGGGAGTCTAAAAAAGGACACAGAGTATGTTTATTTAGGACCTTACACCTAAATAGTTCTCCTTACTGACACTTTGAGAATATCCATGCCTTTTGGGTTTGGGGGTTCTACCTGAGTTCATCAAACTACTGGCTGATGAAATGGTCATGTTTATTTTGTTTTCTTGAATGTTCATTTGATCTGACATCATCAAAAGGGGTTCGAGATGGTAATCAGCAGGACCTGACAAAAAGGTCCTATCCAGAGAAAATATACCCACAATTGAAAACAGCCAGAAAGTTACATTGCCACCTGAAAATATGATCCACAGTTAGACTGATCTTAAGGCAGCCAGTTATGATTTCAACAGATGTATATGGCAGCCAGGCAGATCAAACTGAGTTATAACCAATTTTCAGAAACAAGTTTCCCTAAATATATCTATCAACTAATCGTCAAGTTTGGTTTGACTGCAAACCATTAATTAATCAAAGGACCTGGAGATATGGACAGGGATTAACAGGTGGACATAAGGACACATTCACACATAATTCCTGGTGAGTATGCCATTGCTCAAAACATTTGTGAACACACGTTTACTAGTGGTCAAGGAGGTTCAGTGCCTGTCACCTACCCAAAGATGAGACAAGAGTTTTGGGTCAACCCATTCAAGTCAGAAAACCATGGCAATAAAAACACTCCTGGTGGACTTAGAACACTCAACAGACTTCTCGGATGTCCATAGGAATGACATCATCTTAACAATTCCTTTTCAGAAGCAATTCCTGAGATAGAGGAGAAGCAACAGTGACCATACTTTATTGAGAAAGAAGATTAGTTATAAAAAGGAGAGAACAATTTTAAGGGTGATGGTGTTGCGCTCACCTGGTATCCACAGGGACGCCACCCAGCCGGGTTACTCGCTGGTATGCTTCTCAGCTTTGCCGTGATGTGAATAGCTGGACACGGTGAGCGTCAGGTTGCAAGCTGCAAAGTAACGCGAAGCGTGTTGGCTTGCTCTGGTGTGGTTTAAATAGCCCCAACAAAATATTCCAGGTAAAGTAGTCCCTAGGCTACCACACCCAAAACACTAGACCGCCTAGCTTGGTTCTTAGGAACCAAGCTATGCGGATGCCTCCATGTTGGCTGACAATACAATAAAGTAGTTCCCAAGCACATTGTTTTTCATGGTGTATGAGCCTGGCGCCATAGGCGCCAGGACTGGCCCCATGAGGGCTTTTGAAGAGGATACCAGGGTCTAGAGGCCCGAGTTCTGACTCCACCTGGCCAATGGGTTTGCCAGAGGGGGTTTTGGGAGAGGGTCATGACAGCACTCCCCCCTAAGGTCCCTCCCATGGTGTTCCTTCTGTCTGGCCCAGGTTTGGTTGGGAAGTTCCGATGGAATTTCCTGATTAGACGTGGTGCGTGGCTATTCTCACTGGGATCCCAGGATCTATCTTGTGGTCCAAATCCTTTCCAATCAATGAGATGATATAGCTTGGCCCTAGAGTATTTAGAGTCCAAGATACCTTAGACTTCGAATTCTGGTTCTCCGTCAACAAGTATGGGCTTAGGTGGTGTCCCAATCCGTGTGCCGGGTTGGATTGGTTTCAGGAGGGACAGATGGAATACCGGGTGGATGTGTAGATTAGGTGGTAAATCCAGTTTCACGGCTGCCGGGTTGATAATTGCCTTAATGGTATAGGGTCCTAAGATTCTGGGATGAAAGGTCCGGGTTCCCTTGATGGGTACGAATTTAGCGGCTAACCAAACTTTGTCTCCTACTTGATAATCAGGGGCCTTTTTCCGGTGTTGGTCGACAAATCTCTTTTGTTTTTCTTTGGCATGAATAAGGTGTTCCTTTGCCCTTTTGAAAGCCTGAGTAATGGTTGTGTACAGAGTCTTTACCACTGGCATTTCCAAGATGGCTGGAAGGTCTAGTTCAGAGGTACGTGGATGTCTGCCATAAAGGGTATAGAAGGGCGTTTGTCCCGTGCTTGAATGCAAAGAATTGTTATATGCATATTCAGTTATCCATAGTAGGTCTTTCCAATTCATTTGTCCGTGGTGCAGCATGCACCGTAAATATTGCTTGAGTGTCTGATTGGTTCTCTCTGTTTGGCCGTCCGTTTGGGGATGGTGACTGGTAGATAGCCGAACGTCAATCTGCACCATTGCACAACATTTTTTCCATAAGTTTGAAACAAACTGGCTGCCTCGATCAGAGACCAGAAACGAAGGCTAAAGTGGCTGCGTCTGGGAGGCCCTTGAGAGGAATAAAATGGGCCATCTTGGAGAATAAGTCCACAACTACAATGATGGTGTTGAACCCTTGGCTTGGAGGTAGATCAGTGATGAAGTCAAGGGAAAGAGTGTGCCATGGAACTGGAGGAATGTCCAATGGTTGTAGGAGACCGGATGGTTTTTGTTTCTGTGATTTATTTTGTGCGCAGACACTGCAGGACTGAATATACTGAATGATGTCCTTACACCAGGTAGGCCACCAAAAGTTCTCTTTCACCTTATCTAGGGTTTTGGCGATCCCAGGATGCCCTTCGATCAGTGAATCGTGATAGTTTGAAATAATATGCTGTTGTAATTCCTTCTTGGGTACATATAGGCGATCCCTAAAAAAGGGTAGATGGTCCTTGATGGTATATTGTTCTCCTTGAGTTTACCATGCGAGGTAGGCATCAGGATTCATTGTCCATTGGATTTCTTTTCGTAGTTCTGCTTGTGTTAAGGTTTTCGTGATACCCAAGAGTTTGTCTTCAGGTATAATAGGTACTGGGTCTGGAGTTGTATATACTATTTCATCTATGCCCATGCAAGATAAGCCATCCGCCTTTCCGTTTCTGACTCCTGGTCGAAATGTGATTACATAATCCTATTCGGTGAAAAAAAGGGCCCACCGTAATTGGCACGAGGACTGGGCCTTGGCTGTTTTGAGATATTGCAGGTTTCGGTGGTCTGTGATGACTGTAATGGTGTGTCTGGCCCCCAGAAGGTAGTGCCTCCAGGCTTTAAAGGCAGATTTGATAGCCAGGAGTTCCTTGTCCGTGATGGCATAATTAATCTCTGGAGGTGAGAACTTTTTTGACCAGAAGGCCTCAGGATGTAGCTGGCCAGTTTCCGGGTCTCTCTGTGAAAGGACAGCCCCCATTGCGAGACTGGACGCATCAGTTTCAATGACATAATGGAGGTCTGGACGAGGATGTCGCAAGATTGGAGCGGAGTTAAACCTTTGTTTAAGTTCCTGAAAGGCTTCTTCTGCTTCTTTGGTCCAAGCAAACTTTTTATTGTTTTTTCGTAATAGTACTGTGATTGGGTGCACAACCTGAGAGAAGTCTGGGATGAACCGGCGGTAGAAGTTCGCAAAGCCCAGCATGCTTTGTACCCCTTTCAGAGACATCGGTGAAGGCCATTTCAGAATGGCATCTACCTTGTGCATGTCCATTCTGATGCCTCCTGGAGTAAGGATAAACCCAAGAAATTCTACTTCGGTGTCGTAAAAAAAGCATTTTTCAAGCTTTGCAAACAAGTGATGTTGACAGAGCTTGGTGAGGACTGAACGAACGTGCCTGACATGATCTTGTTCCGAGGCTGAGTATACTAAGATGTCATCTATGTACACTTAGGCGCACACATCAATTAACTCCCTTAAGTCGTCATTCATGAAATACTGAAATGCAGCAGGAGCGTTGCATAACCCGAAGGGCATGACTTGATATTCAAAGAAGCCGTACTTAGTACAGAAGGCGGTTTTCCATTGATCTCCTTTTCTGACTCGGACCAGGTGGTACGCTCCTCGAAGGTCCAATTTGGTATAAATCTGGGCATCTTTAACTTGGTCTAGCATCTCAGGGATAAGTGGCAAGGGGTAGCGGTTCTTCACGGTGATCTGGTTCAATGCGCGGTAGTCAATACAGGTTCTCAAATCTCCTTCCTTTTTCGGTTCAACGAACAAAGGACTGGCTGCGGGGGACTTGGAAGGACGGATACATCCGTTTGCAAGGTACTGGTCTAAATAGGATTTGAAATGAAGGTTTTCTGGTTCTGTGAGAGCGTAGATCCTGCCGCAAGGGATTTGTGCACCAGGAACAAGGTCAATCTGACAGTCATAGGGCCTGTGCAGCAGCAATGCATTGGCTTGGTCCTTTCGGAAAACATCCTGGAAATCATGGTATTCACTTGGCAAAGTATTACTTGCTCCCAGGGTTCATGGGTTCTATAGCATTTTCAGGTACATGGGGTGTGTTTTCCCTTGGTCGAATATACACAGTCTGAGGGTCCGTCTTAGACCAGTCTGCCTTTCGGTCCTGCAACCGGTGTTCTAGCTGCACAACCAGATTTATGAATTCTGCACAGTCTCTGGGTGGATCAACCACCTGGGCTAAGATGTCCTTTAATTCGCCTCGTAAGCCTCGATGGAATAACGTGGTTCTTTTGCTTTCTGGCCACCTAGCTTCGGCAAACAATCTGTTGAAGGAAGCAATGTATATTAACAAGTCCTGATTCCCCTTTCGGAGGGACAAGAGTTCATTGTCTACTGCTTGTTCCTGGGTATGGCAAGCAAAATGTTTTTCCATTTCTCTCTGGAACCCCCCAAAGTCATGTAATAGAGGATCGTCATAGGTTACCAACAGCACCGACCAATCTGCTGCACTACCACTCAGGTATGATAAGGCAAAAGCTATCCGAGCATGGTCGTTTGGAAATGCTCCAGGCCTACAAAGAAAATGAAGGCGGTACTGATTGATGAATGCTGCATACTTCCGTGGGTCGCCTGAGAACCTTTCTGGTGGTGCCAGGGGCACTGTTCCAGGTAACGTGATCTGTACCGGAGTGGGTGGTTATGGCAGGGTTTTGCATCGTTGGATTGATTCCATGTAGAGGCGTCTGTCCTGCCTGTGATTGCAAGAATTGCCTGCTAATCTCTTCAGTGTGTTATTTGGTCACTATTAGGTCTCGCCGGAGGGCATTAGTCTCTTGTCGGGCAGAATGAACCTCAGCACGAAGCTCTCCTAGTAATTGGGCCAATTTTTCCATTTCTGATGTCTTCATGGCGCCCAGGTGGATTTGTTATGGTAGGCTTCGCATTCTGTTACGCTCACCTGGTATCCACAGGGACGCCACCCAGCTGGGTTACTAGCTGGTATGCTTCTCATCTTTGCCCTGATGTGGTCTGTGGGGAAGGTTCTGCCTGAAAATACAGGAGGACTGTGTTCAAGACTGACCGACTGGGGTAAGTATCCTCCCTCCACCCCCGTATGATTTCAGTCCCTCTGGCGCCCTCTCCTCACCTTGTTGTAGAATTAGGCGTGCTCTCCGTCCTGCCTTCTTTGCAGGGGCGCGTTGTCTTTCATGGGCGATTGCGGACCAGTTACTTCACTGACGCTGGCCCGTTTGATATTGTTCAGGTAGGTCTTATTGTTGTTCTTTAGTTTTGTTGCTATCCTGCATGCCTTTCTTTGTTTAAAATGTCTTTTTTTTCTCCCTTAGGTATGCAGAGCTTCAGCGCGGCAAACTGGCTTGGTTGAACCCCGCTGGTAAATGATGGCGCATTAAGAGCACTATGATGCGGTAAGTAAGCGCTATGCACAGCGCTGCAAAGTCTTGTCTTTGCTAACCTGTGTTTTCCTTCCTTGTAGGTCACGGTGTTCTTCAGCAAGAGTGGAATGTCCGGAGTGGTGCCAGCCAAGAGGTGGCCAGCCAGGTAAGCCTTTTGAGCAGTTTGTAATTTGTAAATGTCTGTACTGCTTTCTTTAATGTTGCCTCTATCTTCCTCTTTCAGGTCTTTCAGTCCGGGAGGCGTGCAGATTCGAGGAAGCTGTTCTCAGTAGCTGCAACTGTTTAAAGATGAAGACTGCATGTAAGATGCTGCTGCTAATGATGTTCCTTTTGTCTCCTTGCAAGTTCTGCTTCTCCGAGTTTTGAGGGAATAGCTGGACACGGTGAGCGTCATTTTGCAAGATGCAAAGTAAAGTGAAGCGTGTTGTCTTGCTCGGGTGTGGTTTAAATAGTCCCAACAAAATAGTCCAAATAAAGTAGTCCCTAGGCTACCACACCCAAAACACTAGACCACATAGCTTGGTTCTTAGGAACCAAGCTATGTGGATGCCTCCATGTTGGCTGACAATACAATAAAGTAGTTCCCAAGCACATTGTTTTTCATGGTGTATGAGCCTGGCGCCATAGTTGCCAGGACTGGCCCCATGAGGGCTTTTGAAGAGGATACCAGGCTCTAGAGGCCCGTGTCCTGACTCCACCTGGCCAATGGGTTTGCCAGAGGGGCTTTTGGGCGAGGGTCGTGGCAGATGGTGGACTTGTTACCAACTGCTAATTCCCAAACCTATTCAGAAGCCCTGTTAGAGATGGCCCATTCCCATTTAACCACCTGCCATTTGGGAATCGCAAAGCCCAAAGACCATGCCCTTTCATGGTTCATTTTGGTACCGAATATACCACAAGTTTAAACATGAATGTTTCAATAGACACATTTGGCAGAAAACCTCCCTAGCCATAGTCATATAGGCTCCATGGCAAATTCTACCAATCATAGATCATTGCACTCCTTCCTTAAATACATCATGAAAGAACAAGTAACCTGCTTAATTCCAAATCCAATGAATGAAATTAATAACTTACTCTATATCAAAACCCTGCTTCTATCAGCCCTAAACCAATGGTTTAGTGAAGAGGTTCAACCAGTCACTTAATCATATGATTCAAAAACTGGTAGACAAGAATCAGAGGAAATGTAGAGGATGTGGTATTGAGGGCCTGATTTGCTGTATGAAAAACTCACTATGCCTCAAACTGATTAAATCCCTCTGTGCAGGCCTACATGCAAGAGCTCTGAGTAGTCATGGACATGCTTGTAGTGGTTTGAAATGATATGAAGGATCATCAACACCACTCAATTTGCAGAGAGGAAAATAGACCAAATTACATTATCCCGGAAGGTAAAGGACGAGCATTTATGGCAGGTCCTTGGTAATTAGAAACAGAGTTTTGATTCAGGTGACAGGCTGAGGAGATTCCAAGTGATGATCTTGCTTTCAACACTGACAAAAAGAACCAGGCCCCGTTGCATGTGTGTAGGTGATTATCAAACTTTTGTGTGGTGTAAAATATAATGTACAACAACCAGATAGCTACAATGCATCGCAAGTGTACCATATAAAAACAAAACAATGGTTTCAACTGCATGTCAACAGCAGGAAAGAAGAAGAGTAACACCCCTCCTACCATGCCTCAAACCCTCTGATACCTGATGACTTAGACCCATCCACGAAAAAAGCTTTACAAGACATCATGGAAAACTTCTCTGATGTTTTTCAGAGTTACTAGGACAAGTGCAAGAATACTTTCACCATAACCAAACTCCCCATTTGAAAGTACAGTTGATCTCAGTTGCTGGAAGCCTGCCACACTGCAATACAGTAGGAGAGAGAACGTACATCACACCTCCAATTCATTGAGAGATATGCAGCCAGTGGTTGTCCACTATCACCCTGGTAAAGAAAGAAAACAAAGGTTCCTTATGTTTCTGCATATATTTTCCGAAAATGAAAAAAACTCTTTCAGTTTGATGTCTATCAAATGCCCAGAATAGATGAACTTATTGAGAAATTGGATTTTTTATTGTCATCTCAATCCTCTACTCAGAGAAATGGTAATGCCAAGTGTATGTGGTCCTTAAGGATAAATAGAAACCTGCCTTTGCCACCCAAGCTGGGCCACTCCAGTTCCCTGTGCACCCGTTCAATTTCTATGAAAGTTTGGTTGAATTCCAGAGATTATTGGACTTTCTTCAAAAGTCCCACAACGTATCTGCCAGAGCATACTTGGATGAGATCCGTATACATAGGAATTGCTTTGAAGGAACACATGACACTAGTAGCTAATGTGGTGGACACTATTACAATAGGGTTTTACCGCAAACCTGACCGGTGCAAATTGAGCCAATCAGCAGTGAAGTACCTGGATTTGTGTGTATGGAATGGAGTGTTTTACATGACATATGAAATTGGAGGCAGTCCAGAGAGCCATACACCATATGAATAAGATGGAATTAACACCCCTTTGTGGACTAGTAAGGTATGGTGGTTCTTTCCCAGTTTGTTCACAATCGCTCGGTCCCTCATGGTAAAGTGTAATCTTATGGAAGTGTAAGCTTTACATGCACTTAAACACGACCCATACACCCTTGCTCATTATGTCTGATGTCTGCCAATCTTTCATTTTACAATCAGAGGCTTTGTAAATAAGCCTTAGGACTGTCCTATTCCAGTATCAACAGGGCACCAATGAGCCAATCATTCTATCAATGGATGTTGTTCCTTGGGGAAGGGGGTACCCTATTAATGGAATAATGTGTCTTTACATCAAATGGGCCCTAGAAGCACCCAAAAACTACTGAACAACAGGAGGATTTTTCTTAATACTATCCTATGATTATGCCCCATTGGTATATCTAGCAAACAGCAATGAGAGCAACTCTAGATTAGTGTGGTAGTCCCTGAGCTTTCAACTGCACGTCTTCACATTTACACATCAGGAAGGGGAGTTGACTCAATGTAGACACTCAAATAAACACCACATCACCCAAAATGAATAGAAGGGGGCAGGTTAGGGCAAGTTTTCTTTTCTGTCTGGTTGGATGGTGCAGATCATGTATCTTGGCGGCTTGGGCATCACCCCAACCTGCATTTTGCACAAGAAGACCTCTTGATCCTTTATGGAAGTCGCCCAATGGAGCTAAGACTCCAAAGACATGAGGACTGCTCAAATGATCTGGAGGACTTCTGTAAAACTAAGCCAGCATTGCCCAAACTATTTACAGTTGAACCACCTCATCTTCCATAGTTCCTTCATCCATTGGACAATTGAGTCAAATCAGACCTGCACCCTGTTTCAGCCTCCTGATGTCAGTGAATCTTGAGGGATGACCATGCATTAACCAGGCATGTCTACTGCAGTGGCCAACAAAGTGGAGCATGAGACCCTGCAAGTCATCAACATGTGATCCAAGAACATTCTTCCCCTCATCACTTGGTATCCAAGAACTAAATGGGCCTGCCTGGAGCATATTCTGTAATACCAACACAAACCAAGACTTCTGGCAAATGATTTGGGTTTCTTTGCCCTTGGGCTTCACCTGCTCTTTCCTGAGGCCCCCTTCTTATTGTCAAAGTCATCTTGGCTGCTGTACTGTGGGTCTAGCCCATCCTGCTGCAAGTCTACTGAATCCACCACACAACACAAAATTGGGCACACCCATTTACATCCACTAAAATGTACTCTATTGCCTTTAATCGATTCTAAGATTTGTATTCTTTGACCACTCACTTAAAGAAACTGAAAGTGCACTCCAACCGTAAAACAATTCGAAGACGTTTTATTCAATAACAACACCATCTTTAAAAAGAACAGCTATGAATGCGGTGCAATGGCAGCTCATAGCCGTGATTGTGTTCCGACCACTCCCTTCCTCTCCACAATACAAATGCTCCAGCATCTGTGCAGGCATGGATTTTCATTCTGACACAAATGCTGGAGATCCCTATGGGGTCCACCTGCCTTATTCACCAGCATGAAACAAGCCGACCCCATAGGGATCCATTGTACACGCTGGCTTTCATGCATCTCGGGCAGGGTTTAATTTAAGTTGGGAACACTGCTTACCATGAGCGCATGGTAAGCATTATTCTCGTTGAAAATAAACCCTCTTCGACATGCTCACACGTCGGGGGGGATTTAATTTAATTTGTGAGCACTGCTTTGCCATGCAAGCATGGCAAGCGGCACTCACAAACAAAAGTAAACACTGCCTGGTATGAAAATGGACACATGCGAAGGGCAAAAGGTGGCATACACATTTGTACGCCACCTTTTGCCCTTTACATTTGCACCCTGCAGTCCAAATGATGAAAATTTGGTGGTGGGGATCCGCTTATTTCACTGTATAAACATAATGGCTCCCCACTGTTAAATTATGTTAATGAGAAAAGTTAGCTCCTCTTTGTCATCATTGGTTGAAGGTTATCAATTTTTCATGTCTTCAAATGTTGATATATTATTTTTTATTGGGCATCAGACTGGTTGTGTCATTTGCTTTGTTATTGTTGCTTAGATTGACCAGACAATGAAAAAGTGTTATTGCATGGCTAAATTAGTCACCCTTTTTGTCTCATAGCTTTTAGAAGGGTCACATATGTTCTCCAGACACCAAATCTAATTCAAGGATTGTACAATATGCCACCTTCTTAGAATTTCCTGTGTTGTGAGGATTTCAATATAGACCTAAGATAATCCTGTTCTCAGATGTTCCTATGAATTAGGAGCCCATTGTGTGAGTTTCTTCTCCCACCTTGGTCTTTCGTGTTGGATATGCTTGGTCTTACGACATGACTGCAGTTGTGGTCCATTCCATCAGGGGTGTCATGTCAGGAACGTGCATGAAGGATATCTACTAATGTAAGGTTTGGTCCAATGAGAAGTTGTTCAGAGATGTTTATTGTTTTTATTGCTTTGACTGTGGATTTGGCCCAGATTTGAACCACCATTATGCACAGTCACTGTTTCTGTCATACAATACCTGATGTGGTACTATTTCAACATCAAGTCATGATTTCGGTAGGGTACATGGGAAAAGGATATCCTACTGCTGCAGAATTTATAGAGTACCCATGCTGCTACTTGTCGAGTATTTTCAGCCTCGTGATCTGGTGGCAGTGGTCCTGTCTTTTGTAGATCAAATGGTGGCAGTCTGCTTAGCTGGAGTGATAGTCTTTTTGGAGTGGAATGTCAGCACTCAAATGGACAGGAAAAGAGGAGTCATTATCGAGTCGAGTCCTGAAGGACTTTATGAAGGGGAAGAGCATGCAACATCCATGGAACTGTGGACACTATGAAGAGGGGCAACTGTATCCCAGGATGTTTTAACAGCGCTTGGTAAAAAGGTAGACCTCTGGGACTGGTTAGAGAACTTCTCACACTTGAGTAGTTTAAAGTCATGTGCTTTTGTTAGATATAGACTCTATAATTTTATGAAACCTCAAGCCTATTTGTACCTCTGCCCCTCCATAAGGCTCAGACGGTTTATTACTCTGTTCCGCCTGGAGCAATTACCGACTCTGTATAATTTAGGATCCAGGAAAAAGATCTCTACTACTGATCGAGTATGTCGTTTATGTAACCTCCCTGAATGCCTGGAGACCGCCAAGCATCTACTAACCGAGTGCTCTGTATTGGGATCCTCAATTTCTAAATATCTTGGGGAATTTGTGCACGACCCGCAAACTATATGTGAAAGACCATTCTGGCTTTATTGTACTAATACTTCCAATATGCATCTCTATATTGCATTGTATAATGTATGGCTACAGATCGAAAAAGTTATGGGCGCCTTGATTTAAAATGTCCTAATAGGAAGGGTTCACTAATATTCGAGTGACCCTGATTGGGAAGAGGTAATTCTTCTCCTACACAGCTAATGGGTATAGAGGCATGACGTCTCTGGTAAGGGTGTATAACTCCTGCATAACCATCACAATGTGTGTGCTAACATGTAGCCAAGGATAACTGGCTATATAGCATTTTGCATTTTACTTTACTTTCTCTTTGAAGTAATTCTGATGTATGTAAAGGAACTATGTATTGATGTATATATTTATGTCCATATTTTAAAGAGCTTATTTTTCGATGTAATTTGTAATATGTGTAAAGTTTGAATTACTTTCAATCTGTATCACATTAAAGTATTATCACTATGAATTATGGGGCTTGTAAAACCAAAACAAAATACTCCAAAATGATCCTTGACTCCATGTCTTAATAGAACAACTTTCCACCAAGAAATCAAAACCTTTGTCCTCACTCTCTAGTCACAGACACGAAATGCCACATGTATGAATGTCATGCAAGGTGCTTCCTGGGATTCTCTCTCCTCCTAGTAGTATTTATTAGTAGTCACAAAAATGGGGCCTGTCCGTTTTCAGCTACCTTGTACCCGTTCTTCAGCTATATTTCATTTCACATGTTTACCCCTCCTTTAACTAAATACTTTAGTTGACCACCTCTCCCTCAACTGAAGCCTGTTTTAATTGCCCTCGACTAAATCCTATTTTCTAACTCTCCTTTCCCTTAAGCTGAATCCTATTCATGTTGTACCTCTTCCTCACATAAAGATGATTCTCTTACCTGTGATAGCAACCTTCTGCCAATGCCTCAGCCTAAAAGACTGCTCCCAAAATCGAGCTGCATGTGCCCTATGTATACGATTTTTGATTCCAATATGGATGAAACACCCTACCGGAAAAGGCTGCTAAATATGTTTGCCAGTGGGTACATTTGAGCAATCAAGGGTCTGCCCATTTTCACTGTGTACGAGTTAAGCCTCAGCAATGTCCCAGTGAAGGCTGAACATGAGATTGTAGTCATTTTCTTTTGAAAATTGTCATATTTCCAATATGCCCAATAAACTATCGGGTCTTTTTGTATATAGTCAGGCAGATAGGTAGATGAAATAATGTGTAGATGGAACAAAAGGGACGGACAGATAGATATAAACTCGTAGGCATATGTACAAAATCTGTTGAATAATTCACAAAGACTACCTGGGACTGCTTAATAGCTTTTGTATGGCACTGATGATTTATTGAAATATAATTGTAGGCATATTATTGTAGGCATTATGAGCAAGATGAACAAATGTAGTTGCGCAAGCTTACAGACATTTGAGTGAATTCACCTTTATATTATGTAAACATTTAAGACTATTTTATCCATTTTTAGGCAATTGTTTTTCTGTATTGCACATGAAGGGAAGCATTGAATCGGTTCCCAAGAAACTCCTACAAACCAAATAAATATGATGGGTAACATTTTCCATGAAATCACACATATAGAGAAGTAGAACAGCTGCATGAGACAGACATATTAAACACTTAATCATAGTCTATGTGTTTCAACTTGATACGCATCAGGACAATGTTTATTGGTGTCACTGCAGGTTAATTAAAGCTGCTAGCTAAGGACGGAGATGGCAATATAACACAAATGAAGTCATCTCATTTCTATGCATTGCAAGTGCTAGTCCAGCATCGTTTAACATTTTCAGTCACATTGTGTAAAAGTATAAAAGCCACAGAACATGTTTTGTCACAGACACATAATATATTTAAATTACTAAAAATATACACTGTATTGCCAAGGTATACTTATTTAAGATAAACAAGAACGGCAATTAGTCTCAAATGAATTATTTGACGAATGGAGTACAACTTTGCACTGAATGTACACACTAGCGTCAGGAGGAGGCGGTAAGTGTTGACCACTCTACATGACCCTAGAAGGTATGTAACAATAGCATCATTAACACTGTAATGGCAGAGAAATACAGCAAATAGCACAATAATTGCATTTTCCTTTTACACATATTTACATTTTAAAAGTTCTCAAAATTGCTTCAAATAATCAACACACACTTTGATAAAGTGGTACTTAAAAAAGTTCCTAATGCATTTTCCACACTAATACATGCAAAGACGGCACTGGCTTAATTCATTTGCAGTAACCAGGATCCCAGACCAATAGATCAACTTTTGTTCAGATTTTCTATTTACAACTCTTAATTGGATATTCAATGAAAACACTACCAGGTAGCCTTCTTGAACTCAAACCATTTCAATGGAAAATCGATCCTATTATATATTCGTCCAAGGGAACAATTATGTCAGCTATGAATTCAGCTTATTCCACAGTACATTTCACTTAAAATGGCTTCATGCATCGAACAATATCATTGAGCACAATGTATTCAGCTATTGTGTGTTGTTTCCTTTTTTTTGCAAACCCTAAGTGCTGGTTAAGTATTTACATGAACATCTCGAACGATTTCTGATAAAGATGCTATAATTTCTCAAACTACTCTGAAAACATGCAAAGAATGTATTTGTTAAAATTTGAAGTGTGCCACCAAATTCATGGGTTAATTAAAAAGAAATATTAGGATGACCTGAATCTCTCAAAAATTATATTGAAACACATATTAGAGGTTTTCCACAACTAGCTCTGTATCATGACATTCTGATCAGTAATATTTTTTTACAAGTGAATGACTGCTTTCTTTTGCTTCCATAAACAGTAATAGTTTTTAATTCTTCATACAATAATTGAGCAATAAACCACAATTGGTACAGGTATTACTGGGTCAGGTATTATCCCTAGTCAAATTACAGGTCAGGGCAAAGTGAGGACCTTAACGTTAGCCCCGAGGCATTAAAAGACCTGGTAATGTCCCCACCCAGAGTGGTTTATTGTTATAAGCATGCCAGAATACTTTTCCAGGATGCTGACATATATATCAATCTATATTTTTTTCAAGTTGAAAAACTGCTTGGTATTGCTACGATTTTTACCGCCTACATACCACCTAACTTATAATGAGGCCCATAATGTCCCTTAACGTTTTGCCTATTTATTCCAATACTTCATTATTTTGAAAAATTTAATTTTTTGGGGAACTTCTGAAATATTTATAATAGTATTTTATTTTTCCTGATTTTTAACGGATTTCCTAAAGCCTGGTTTCCTATGTCTATGATAGAGATGTGCAATGAACGGCCCGTGGGGCGTTTTATAGCATTTTGTGCGGCCGTGATGGGCTCACTTTTGCTCTGGATCTGCTGCAAATCCAGGCACTGAGATCATAACGATCATAAGGGTCTTCCATGATGAGTTTAGAACTTCTCTGCTGGACCTTTGGGATGTTATTTATGTTACTATCAACGTCGAATCCAGGATTAATGCAGAAGATCAGTCTGCCACAATCAAGGATGTTAAGTGGGAGCAGCTACCGATAATCTAAAATATAAATGTTTATATCTGAGAGAGATAATGATTGCAAAATACGTAGTGACAAAGCCATTAGGCTTTTGAATTTAATATTTTTGTATTGGGACATAGGCAGCTCTTTTTATTTTAAAGAAGTAGCATTAGATGTCCAAGTACTGCCATGATATTCAAACCCAAACTCAAAGGCCCCAGAAATGCCATTCGGTTAATGTCTTAAGCATGGTTTAGTAACCAAATGTGAGTTGCAGACTCCACATGTCCATTTGCTGCAACCATATGTAAAGAAAAACCTCAAATGCCTCAAAACGAGGGTAATTATTCTCCCATTATGTGGTACTCGATTTATCAATCGCTGAATTCGAACTTTCCAACGGCAGGCTGGACCCATTTGAAAGGCAAACACAGATAGTTAACATGTTCCAAGTAATGTGCAGCCTCATGCATGCATGTTGTATGGCACTGTCTCAATTTGCTTTAAAATGCATGGTACTGTATTACATACGTTCTTTTTCTGGAACTATCTTTGTTGAGTCATCCAACTCCTTTGAACATTGTTGTTCCTTTTACAAAAACGCATCACATTTCTGGTCATTGTTACTGGTGCAAAGCGCATTATACTTTAGCACTATTTCTCTTTTTACAATTATTATTTCTAATGGTAGAACTCACAAACCTCCCTACAAATTGAAATATGCATCCTTCTATATATCACTAATGGTAGTTGTCCATCCGCTCTAAAATGCACAATTTGCCACAAGTGGCAACCACAATTCACTGGGTAAAACTCCCCACCCACTCATAATAGCTTTATGTAGATCCTTTTGTGTTGTATCAATATTACTTCTGCAATGTGCTTTTAGGAATAGTACTTTTTCAGGACATGAAACCATCACTCCCATTACATTTTTGGGGGGCTGATTTTTGGCAGTGGCATTGATCAATGCAGATCCTCAACAAAGACCAAGCAGAACATTTTGGCTACCACTGCTCTACGATATGAAATATGTCACTTAGAACATGTAACCAGTCACTCTAGACTTAACTCTCATCCATTCTGGCCAACTGCTTTTTGGTGCAACATGCACAGAAGCATAACTACATACTTGACTTTAGAGTTGACAGTACTAAACACTTGCTATAGGGAATTACTTCACTGATGGCTTGTTGGTGGAACAATGTGCACTGTTTAAACATGAGCCATGGATTAAAGTAAATGTTGTGATCCAAAAAAATGTATTTTGTTTGTTCTGCCTTCATCCACAAACTTGCTTTTTCTCTGAAAAAATTCTTCTTTTGGAAGAAATGAATGGGGGCACATAGGCAAAACATGTTTGTTTGTCGAATATATATTACGACACATAAACATAACCAAACATTGGAAGATACTTCCCATTGAATGGAATGGTCTAGCAACGTCTGTTATAAGATTTCTCTATTTGGGCCCAGATATCTAGATGCACCCTCAGCAAAATACAGACTTATTATCAGAAAAATATTGCAATTAATCTCCAATTGATTGTTTTCTATGTTAATTAGTGGAAAGCATGTCTTTCGTAGATGTAAAGAAACATCATTGGATGGTGCTATTTTGCGGCTTAACAAGCTCAATTAAGTGGTAACTAAAGTATACACAAAACAATTACAATAAACTGAAACATTTGCTTTGGAGGTTAATAACATTCAGGCAACAGCAATCTAAAATAAATGGTCAGATATTTAGCATATCTAGAAAAAAATAGCAAAATCGTTGATACTGTCAGGACCCATGGGAATAAAACAACAGAAAATAGTATTATCCTTATGTGATATTATTTGAAAATACTACAGGAAATAATGTGTCTTTAGACGTTTCTTTTGGGCAGTTTAAGGTGGCAAACCACGTAACCTTTTTTTTCAATCTGCATATTACACCAGGGCAAGAAAAGGGACAACATTGTAAATGCCCAATTAACTTCTAGCCACTGCAAATCCATAAAAGAGAATTGCATTAAATACAAATGGAGACACAATCACGTTTTCATACTTTACAATATATGTTTTGCATAATTAGATAAGTGCATATTCAAAAACAACTGTGCTTAAGTAATGTCATACTTAGTTCCCTGGTTACTATGTTCTTTTAGGCGTTTAACAGATTTAACTGGACCATTTGATGGCAGGACAACAATACATGGTAAAACGTGAATGGGGGTATACATAATATTACATTAATTTAAAGAGAAAAGGAGATTTAGAATTATTAGTTTGTCTTGGCTTTAGAAAAATAGTCAATTTCTGACATGTAAAGTGGTTGCACAGAAGTGAACACAACACATTACATTAAAGGGACGCCTGCAGTATCTATGTTGACAAGAGGATAACTTCCCTTGCAATGGTTTCAGAGTCCTGACTATGGGTAGAGCTGATGCCAGTGTCCGAGTCAGTATCATTTACATCCAGATTACTGAGTCTACAAGAAAGATACTTTTCCCCACAGCTACTTCCCTTTCCAAGATGTTCAACAGATGGACAAAGTATGTGCTCGTTCATGTCCCTAATATCAAGAGAGCTGAGCTCTTTGGCCAGACGGTCATATTCGTCTGCCTTCTTCTGAAGCAACAAGTCACTATATGACAACTCTTTCCCAATGCAGCTCAAGTGAGAGTGGATTTTCAGTCCACACTTCATGCTTTTTTCTAAGTCATGTTTGATGCTATCCAAGTTAGAATACTCATCCATGGAAGCCTCTTCTGCACAGGCACCTGCGGTTTCCTGGCATGTTGTCATTATCTCCTTTTGTATTTCTGCAGATAGAGTCTCAATAAGTAATTTATGGTACTTCAGTTCTTCATCCACATAATGTATGTCATCACTATTGCTGAACTGGGAGTCACGGGGGTGCTTTTGTCGATGCACTGTGTAAGTCTCTGCCCCAGCCTTGCTTGAACCATTCAATAAGTATGCATTCTGCACATAGTTTTCTCCATCAGTTTCCTCCCTGTCTAGGTGAAGGCTCGATTCATAAGATTCAAT
Source organism: Ambystoma mexicanum (assembly GCF_040938575.1). Classification (NCBI taxonomy): domain Eukaryota; kingdom Metazoa; phylum Chordata; class Amphibia; order Caudata; family Ambystomatidae; genus Ambystoma; species Ambystoma mexicanum. The sequence goes on along the minus strand of NC_090936.1, from coordinate 821,749,745 downwards.
TTCATCATCAAGTTCTTTTATTCTGTTAAACTGCTGGTGTATGGTATGGTCCTGGGAAAGGATCAAATGCATAATTGTTTCCATGCTGTCTCGGTCTTGAGGGACCTCATGCCTAATCTTGGCCAACTTCCTGAAAGCTTTTCGAACAATCCTCTTCTGCTTGTCAACTGGTAGCATCTGGATAAAATGCACTGGACTGGGCTCCCGTTGCCTTTCTGCATTCGGAATGACCTTTGCTTCAGCTATCCTCCATGGTAGGATGGGAAGAGAGGCATTTGATTTCAACAAAACAAAATGCACGTTGAATTGCTCCTTCCCCCAGGCCTTCCAAAGTTTCAGCATTTTTGTCACTGGCGGTATAACACGCTCATAGCCCTTCCACTTTTCCACAATGCAATATTCACTTGGATCCCCCAAGAGAATACTTTTGTCTCCATGTGTGGACTGATGTTCCTCAAGGAGGGCTTCCACTACATCAGAACACGTTGTAGCTTTTATTAATCCACATACAATTTTCTCTTCTTGGCAAACCCATACTACAATTTGCTCATCATCAGATTCCATCTTTGCGCTTGATGACCTGCAACAGAGAAAACAGAATGAATATATAATGATGTTGCTGAATATTAGCGGCTTATAATCAGACATGACTAGCAGTCCAGAAATGCTTGGCTAGAGGGGTACGTTTGCTATGTTCTTAAGAACCACTACCTTTAAATATCTGAGAAACCATGCACTATGACAAACTTCAACATTGAGTAATACGTGTAAATTGTATGAATCAATTAGATTCCATGACATGCTAATGTCACTGCAATGCTGTACCTTTTATATACGTTACAGAAATATGCCTGTTTGTAACACCTGGTAAATGCATTTTCTGCATAATACTGTATGCAAACCTTTTGTTGGACCTCTCTGTGTCAACCTTACATCTATTCCTGCTACTTCTTGAAGTCAATATAATCTTGATATACTAAAAAGCAGGAAAATCAAATTGTCTTTATTTATTCTGCCACGAATCAGCAAATGCGGCACAATATACATTATCAATTTGTCATTATCCTTAGTTGGGACAAGATACAATTATGGAATGCACAATATTCATGCCCAACACTTTGTTGATAGTTGAAAATGATGTTGAGCATGCATATGCACTCTCTACAAATGCATTATCACACTGCACTGTGAGGTTTCCAGAGGAAGCAGGAGAACAGGAAGCCAAGATTCAAGCAAGCGAAATGGAGGCATTTTATCATTCTTCCAGCATAAGGAAAATGGCAAAATATACACACCCAGAAACTCCCTCAATAACATCTCACTAGAATATGTAGCAGCATACCTGGAGACATCCACCAATCATCCATCTCTCACTCACTGACTCCCCATCTTTCAAATATGGAACCCCAAATCACTCTCTATGCATACCAACAATCAAATTTCCATGTGAGCCAAGATACCTCCAATACTATACCTTAGGAAAGTGAGTTAGCATAATTTGTTGCAACACAATGGAACTGATCTGCTAGAATACGGGACATCATTCCACTATTAACATACAGGCACTCGCATAGACTCTCTCCCCCATCACCGTGAGATACATACACACCACCAAATCATAAAAACACACTCTGAATTCCCCACAAACCTTGCAATGCAAGCAGTCCTCCACAGCCACTAATAGATTACCCCTCACATTCGTTGGGGAACATCCATCATCAATAAGGATCAATAATTCAAGGATTGTCACACCCATTGTCCAAACCATCACCATATTTCCAAAGACCATATCCATTGAGGTCAATATCTTATCCCTCCAGTACATAACAAAGAAGAAATCGACAGGAAAGTAATTAATCGGACAGAAGATCACACGACACAAACGTGCACTGTAAGGGAGCAATCACATTGGAAAGCATGTACATATTGGGTCTTAGTTTCATATACCTATAGGACAAAGTAAGGGCAAGGTCAGAATCGAAAAGAATAAACGAACAACTAGTATCTAAACATGAATAAGCATCCGAAATATAAGAAACAACAAACACTCATTAACCATCAAGCATGAAATCTATGCCTACTGGCTTCAACCTTCATGCCCATTTGCTAAAAAAAACTTGGATTCACACCCATTGGCTTCAATCACCCAGGATACACACCCATGCATTGAAAACATATATCCCAAAATGCTCACAAAACATACAACACATTGAAGCAAACTACAATCTAAGCATGACATGTATTATGCAAGAAGTGATTTAAATGTGCAAGCACTTAAACACTCTATTGAACGAGACCTAAAGACAAAGATTATGCCGTGCATGCATCCTATCAATCTAAACCAATTGAGCACATTTCTCACTGTGACTATGAAAACAACAGTAATCAGTTGGATTTGTGGAAGGATCCCAACAATAAGATATTCCTCCATTACCCACAAGTAAACATTAGATGGGTTTGAAAAATAATGACGTGTCTATAGCAGTTCATGAAAGAAAAACATGTTTGAAAATCGACCTGCTACCTATGTAGATACCCACCTAGCAATAACAAATATGTGTAACGAGAAAAACATCTACTAAGGCATATAATAACCTCTCCAGAGACAAGGTCAACAACAACAACAACTACGTGAAAACGGTACTGCCACTGCACTAGCCCAAAGAAAGTGCACAGAATCTACTATCCATGAAAAGCATTTTTCTAACTGGAAAAGCTAAATTAACCAAAGCTGTAATCAGATGGTACTCATGAAGACTGGAACATTTCAAAGCATGTGAAACATTGTAAACACTTCAGGTATCTAAATGTAAAACCATAGATATTGGATAGAGCCATGAATGACAAAGGGCCTCATTCTGTGATTGGAGGTAGCCATGGTGCTATTTGCGCCATGGCTCCCTCCAATACCGGGACCGGCACCGGTCTTGTTCAATGGGGACTTACCAGTGCAGTCCGACCCTGGCGGGATCGGTAAGTCCCCATTGAACAAACCATTCCCCATTCCCATTTGAGCCCCCATAGGGATCAATGGGAATGGGGAGGGTGCTAATAACGGGCTTGCGACTTGCAAGCCCGTTATTAGCGCCCTGGTCCCTTAGCGGGACCCGTAAGGGACGTGTGGTCATTTAGCAAATACAACATAAATATACCATTGTATCCAGCAGAGCTCAGAAATGTAGCTTCTGAAATAAGTACCATTAGCACTTGGGGATGGCCCCACAGCCAATCAGCCAATCAGCTTGCTCATATTGCGGTCTGAATGTAACAATCAAAGACTTGTTCTGAGCAAGCTCATAGCTGCCAATGCCAGTGTCCATTTTCCTCATGCCCCCTTGCACCAGTCTCTGCTTCTTCACTCACCATCTAACAACACCATTCACCGTATTCCTCTGGCAGTGATGCTGCTGCCGCTTCCGCCTCTGATTCCATATACCGGGCCCCTATGAAAATGGTAGATCGGCTGCACAAGGAGCTCCACTTTCCATTTCCCTGGCAGCCGCCTTAGGTGAGTATTTGCTTGAATGAACAGGAGGCCACTAGCATGGGACCAGTTCATTCAAACAAATATATTGCTATCAGGACCGCAAATTAAAAACCCAGTGTGATAGTAGCATTAATACCCTCCATAGTGGGCCAAATAGGGTGGTTATGTCTCAGGGGCAAAAGTCATAGGTCCGAGCGAAAAGGCTGACAAACATTTCAAAAACTGACCTGGCTGGGCCCTAGAACATTTGAATGAAGATTGGACTCTACTGTGAGAATGGGAACTTATTTTGATGCTGATGCAATCCACGTAAACCTTGAGGCAGACTGCATAGTCTAGTGCAATGGTGTGTCTCAAGCTGCAAATCTTCATGTTCCTTTGTGTGTTTTGCTGGCTCTGAGAAAAGGAATACACACTTCAGTTTGACCTTTGGTATGTTTTCTTCGACCTCTGGAGCACAGTTGTGGGGTGTTTCTGGGAATTGCAGCTGTTTGGTGCTTGTCTTTGCTTGTTTTGGTCTTTTGTCAAGTTTCATATATCTATTTGAATTTTGTATTTGTTTATTATTTGTATCGCACGCCAAACCCTGAAGTAACTGGGCGCTTGAAAAACGTAATGGTTACATACAGATAAGGCAGGCATATTACAATCCAGTGTAGAGACAGCAAGGGGGACACGGGTAACAGGTGGGTCAGTAGAAGATAATATACAGTAGTATGACAAACAAAGATGAGCAGAAGCATAAATAGACAATGGTCGGTTAGCATGGTGGAGGCCTCTGAGTGATGAGGCTTGTTGCACAGCCAAGTTTTTATACTGGCTTTAAAGGTGAGGAAAGAGGGTTCCTGTTTGAGAGGGATGGGAATAGAGTTCCATTGTTTGGCAGCTTGGACTGGGAAGCTGGCTCTTCCACCTGTTTTTAGATTGAATTTTGGTATCACCAGCTTGTGGCCGTGAGATGATCTGGTGGTGCGTGTGGGTTGGTGTATAAAAATGTTGTCCGCCAGGTATTTCGGGGCTGAGTTTGTAAGGCATTTGTGTGTGATGGCAAGGGTGCGTAATGTGATTCTGTCATGGAAGGGTAGCCAGTTGACGTTCTGTCTGTAAGAGGAAATATGGCAAGATCTGTGAAGGCTGAGTGCTGCTCTCAGAGAATTATTTTGGAGTACCTGGAGTTTATTTAGGTTATGTAAAGATGAATCCAGAAATAATGTGTTGCAATAATCGAGTTTAGATAGAACAAGTGCTCTAGCCAACGCTAGGCAACTGCTTGTGGATAGGTATGATTTACAACTGTAGATCAGTTTATTGGTATAGTCCGTGGAGGACATCACACTGTTTACCTGTTTTTTGAGAGAGAGTGTTGAGTCAAGGTAGACCACCATTGTTTTTATCTCTTTAGAGATATTGATTATATTACCGTCAATGATGAAGGAAGAGTATCTAGTGTTCAGTTTATTCAGGCAAGCCTGAGTACCCACGATCATCAACTCTTTTTTGTCATCATTGAGGCAAAGACTGTTGGTGGCCATCCAGGCTTGGATTTCGAGATAGATGTTGTTTAGCGGTTTAGAATCATGGTCGTAACAGCCAATAAGGGGAATGAGGACTTGAGTGTCATCTGCGTAGTTAGTGTAGAAGACACCCAAGTTGTCCAGGCGGTCGAAGAGTAGCTTCGTAAATATATTGTAAAGTGTGGGTGACACACAAGATCCCTGAGGGATGCCACAGAGTATCGGTGTAGGGTCTGCTTAAGATGATGGGGAGAAGACTCTGGTGGTCCTATTTGATAAAAAGGATTTAACCCAGTCAGAGGCATTAGTGTATGTTTATGTGTTTATGTGTTATAATTATGTGTTTCTAGCAAAGTGTGGTGACCCTTTGGTTTTTGTTTGGTGCATTGATGGTGTGTTGTTATGTCCTATAGCCATAAAAGTGATGGGCGGAAGTTTTTGAATAAATCAAAACCACTGGCGCTTCACTGGGCAACCTTAAATACCACTATTTTTTACACCATCTATGTAATTGCAAAAGGGGTCCACCCTTATGCAAATCAGCTAGGTACTGCCACCAATGGGAGCATCTCAGCCTGAACTGCTCGGCTAGGTCCCCTCTGAATGAAAAAAACAAGCAACCCATGAGATGTTTTGTCCTTTTTGGGCATCGTCAGGGAGGTGCAGCTTGTTCCCTATGGCACAGCGAGCAAAGGACACACTTCTGGGCATACCCTCTCTCACACAAAAGACAACTATATCTAAAAAATATTATTGCTGGAAGGTTTTAAAGAAACCTGAACCACTGGTGCTGCTGTGTGAAACCTTCCACACCACCGATTTTTAGCCCGCCTGTGCCATTGCAAAAGGGGTCAAGCCATATAAAAATCAGCCGGGACTGCCACCAATGGGAGCAGCCCAACCTGAAGTGCTAGGCCAGGTCCCCTCTGCACGGAAACACAAGCAACCCTAGACATTTTTCAGCCTTTTTGGACCACACCAGTGAGGTGCAGCTTTGTTCTCTATGGAACAGTGAGCAAGGGACCCACGTCTGGGCATTCCCTCACTCACAAAGAGAGACAAACTATATCTAAAAATGTGATGGGTGGAAGGTTTTGAATACATCTGAACCACTGGCACTGCTCTGGGCAACCGTTAACACCACCGTTTTCAGCCTGTCTGCACCCTTGCAAAAGGGGTCAGTCATATGCAAATCACTCAGGTACTGCCACCAATAGGAGCAGCCAAGCCAAAACTGATAGACCAGGGCGCATGGAAACACAAGCAAACCCAGACATGTTTCAGCCTTGTGGGGCCTCATCTGTGAAGTGCAGCTTGGTTCTGTGTTAGGCGAGTTTTCCTAAAGTCCACCAGAAGGTAAGACTCTATAAAACTATCCCTTGGTATACAGGTACCTAAATCAAAGTATAAGTCTGTACTACACAAATGACTGGTAGAATGTCAGAGCAGCCAGGCTTATCTTATGAGAAGGATGCAGGACATCGGTAAGTACAATGAACCCAGTCAATACATTAGCAAAATGTTCTCTTACACACTGGAAGTTATACAGAAATATACCTTTATTTCATCTACACAAGGCAAAGCAAGTAAATACTATTTCAGACCAAACAACACACATAGGAAATATCAACAATAATTTTCATATGTGACTCCTTCAATAGTAAATATTTGCGCCCACAGTTGTTACAGAAAATGACAGTAGTGACAGTTCCACTCTTTAAATAGTTGTGGTGTGCAACTCCCATTTGTTACAGTGAAATGACATTTTCATTAATTTCCAAAGTCACTCAGACAAAGTCTGTAGAAAGGAAAAGGGTGTTATTCATTACTAGTAGCAGTGATGTACTTCTTAGCAATACTTTTCAAGGCTTCTAATGCTTTAGCATTCCAATCCCTAACTATTCAAGAGTTCAGCAAAGTCAATGTAGGTTGGAAGAAAAAGTCTTATGCAGCAGCAGAAAAGGCAAAGTGATACTTTAGTTATTTTAAATAAAAATGCGTTAGTAGGATAACACAATAATAACAACCCTGCAAAGGACTCACTAAAAGCACACAAGCTGTTGAACCTGGCAAGAGGTATGGGTAGACACCCAAACACCTGGTATTGCACTCCCGTCACACTGGAACGACTATTCAGTTTAAGGTAAATTCTACTTTGAGCCCCACTGTACCTTAGGGTGGTTGAAGAAAATGCAGCTGGATTCTTTCCTGTGCAGCAGCGTTTGACCTTGTGGGATGTTTTTAACCATGCATCCAAGCCCTACCATAAAACTGTGCAGTAAAACATCATGATGGCCAGAACTCCCCAGAGAGTGCACAGGGAAAACATGAAGAATAGGCTGCCACCCATGTTTGCCTATGTTGTGAGCACAGGAGGGCACTGCCTAAAACCACCATTGGGCTACATACACAGTAGCCTGAAACCATTGGGAATGGTAATGCTGATTGCCAAAAAGCAACTCAGAAGGGGAATTCATTTTCTTAATCCCAAAAATGGTTGCATTACCAGTACTCACCACTATCAGAAAGCTGGCGTTTTAAAACCACCAGACTTTTGTGTAAAACTGAACAAATGAAACAAAACCAGACCAAGGAAAGACTTGCTAAGAGGTGGATACAATGTAAAACTATATTCTGAAATGACTTGAAGGAAGTAATTATTTAATATGTAGGTAAAAATTGTCAGTTTGATTTGAATGTAGAAAACTGGGAACAAAAAGTGACGTTTAGCTGAAACCTGGCTTAATGAAACTGAATTCTGCCTGACAACTACCCCCGACAGGAGTTCAAACTGGATCAACAGCCACTCTTCCCATGCCTAGCTGCATCCTGCTGCCCCTTGCCAAAAGGAGTTGTCACCTCTCTGATTAGATTAGGGGTGGAACACCTGGGAACTGGATGGGACCGAACAATGCAACTTCCTTGACTCAGGCAAATGTTATATTGGGGGCGTCGTAAAATAGCTTCCTCTTGGGAGAAACTGGGGGGCAGCTGTGCCTCTGTGAACAAGATGCCTTGGGGGAAGTGGATAAACCAGTTATTCCACCATGTGATGTGGGAAGCCACACCCCTTTTTGACCAGGGCATAATTAAAAAAAAAGATGGATAATTCATAGTACGGACTTGTCAGAATTATAGAAGTAATACCATTATTCTTGTGATTTTTCGGTGCACATTTTAAGAGGCGTTAGGACCCTGTGGTGTATTCTGGGGGTTGCTAGCGGAAAATAGGGTCTCACTCCAAATGTATGCATGTTAAAAATCTGACACTTTATCATCTGTAACCCATATCCCTGGTGCACATTTGTGTAAAATCAGGAAAGGTTTAGAGGTCGTTATCTGGATGAAAAGGGGAGAATTCTGTCATCAGTGGACACGACATCGTACAAAGACAGGGATCGGATGGTTTGGTGCTACAGAAAATATGTTAATTGGACCTATAATATTAGAAAAATGGTATATAGCTAAATATCTATTTGGGTCAGAAATAGATTTGTGTGCAATCTGACAAGGGGAGGTTCCTCTGACCATAAAACCTACAGCATCACTCTGACTCACATTTCCTTCCCCCAATCAAGGGAGAGAGGAGGAATTGGCCAATGATAAGTGAGAGGGGCAGGTTTAGTTATGACCAACGCACACACCCACTTTCCAAAACACATAAAAAGAGACTGCTGGGACAGGTAGAGACATTCAATTCCATTTGCTGCGGAGCATTCTGACCGATGACTTCACATCCAGAGATCTAGACTTCAAATCCATCAATCTCCAGAACCTGTAGCAGAAATTAACTCCAGAATTTGTAGCAGAGAGGCCTGAATCCACCAGCTGAATCCTCTTCAGCAGGCCTCAAAACTAACCAAACTATTCAACAGCCGGGCAAGCTGTTTGAAGTTTTGCCGAGAATTTTTGCAAGAACCTGTAGCAGTACCCAGAAAGCAGTGTTACATCCAGAATCTAGAGAGGCTAGACCAGCAGAGCAGAGCTGACACAGATCGCTGTGAGCAGAACCGGTGCCTGATTGACCCGCCGAGCAGACAGAACCGCAGCCGGACGTGTTGACCAGATCCGTGACGAGGCCTAGTTCAAATTTATATTGTGAGTACCTAGCAGAACTGTGCAGAACCAATCTCTTAGTTAAAATAATCTAATCCAAACTATTTTAACCTAAGTAGAACTGCCTCCTAGAAATCGTGTCATCTGTCATTTTTAAAGCTGCACAACTGTCACCTGTCAATTCTGCAGCTGCAAGCTGTCACCTGTCATTGAGTTTTAATTTAAATCCGAAAATCTACCTTTATTAAATCGTCCGTATCTCTTGAACCGTTTAGGCTAGGAACGAGATTTAACTTTCATCTGAAAGATTAGAATCAAGGCTTTCCAGCGAACCTAGAACTTCCTACTCCCTATACTTTTCCCGTAATCGCGAGACACGCACTCGCGAAATTTACCGCGATTTGCGATTTTGGCTCAATTTCTCCAAATAGCAGCTCCATTCTTTCTTTTGTTAAAATCCGTTTGCAACTTGGTAATAACTCATAGAGCAATGTTAAAGTGAGCCTGAACTAATATAAAGTAGCCATCACCTATCCTGAACCTCTAGAGGGAATTAAAAGCAATTTTAGCACCTTTTCACTTCCTTGCAAACCACATTAAAGGAATTCGTCTGTGTTTAAAACTCATCCCTGTTTTCTCTAAGCTTGCTGGGAGAACTGGAACTGTGTATTGCATTATAAAGTGTGATTTGTTGGGATTCTTGAAGACTGTGTGCTCTCCTTCCATTTCTAGTATTGCATAGGGGGGGAGTGAATTGTCAAAAGAAAAAGTGATCATATTACCTTTGCTAAAATCATAACAAGTTATTTCTGTACTGCATTTTATTCCACCTTGCATTTCCTTGAACCACATAAAGCATTATTTCCCACCTTGTTCTTCTGTTCCTATTCATAGTTGCCTCTTGCTGATTACTGCTCATATTCACAAGTGTAATATCCATTATCAATTTATTTATAGAAGTGTGATATATATATTGTTTAAATTTTCAAATAAACCTTTTAATTTGCAAAACAAACCTACTTCTTGGCTCAGTGGGGTCAGAGGGATTCTAAGAGGGGGTTGTTATACAAGGGTTGTCATCCAGAGTACTGAACTGGATATAAAAATACATCAATAAGGGTTTTCCTCAGCATCCCAGACTAGGCATTGACTTAGCTGTAGTTTTGATTGAATATCGCTTACAACCTGGTTTCCAGATTCCTCGATCTGGTGATGAAAGGAAGGACTATCAATAGGATGTCACAGCAGCAGTTGAGAGAAAGCACCCTCAGCAAGGATGTCTTTGTTCTCCCATGTCTGTCTGCAGTTTTAGTGCCTTTTTACCAGCTCCAACAGTGAATGGTTACCACCCGGGAGATCCACCTTGATTCTTCAGTGCTGCATTCTGATGAGTGGATTCGTGCCTCTGGAGGGGCAACTGGTGCTCACCAAAATTCTGGGAGAATTCGTTCTCGCAAAGATGTTGCAGTGCAAATGGGTTGGCGGTCCCCAGGTATTCACTTCACAGTTTGCAGTCCTGGAATGTCACAACACCTCAGGGGATCAGTCGATCTGCAGTTTATCTGAGGGCTGGTAGATTCCAACAACCAAAGGGAAGTAGCTGTCCTTTGTCAATGAGAAAATGGAGTCAGGACAGCAGTGGTCACTTCACGGTTACTGAAAGGATCTGCAGGCATCTCTGATCATCTTCATCTTCAGATCTTCTGTTCCAGTGGTCAACTTGCCTTCTTGCACACTCTCCCTGAAGTTTACAGAAATGGGCAGGTACCTGTCCAATCAGGGCAGCCAGCTGTCGAGTGGAAACTGGTTCCATTCAGTCACATCAGCAAGTAAAAGACAAAGGAGTCTCAAACTCCTCCCGGGTTTCCTGTCCTCGCTGGCACACTGGAAGAAAGGCGGGCTACACAAAGGATTTCTGTCAAAGGCTAAACACACATTCAGACCTCCCCCTCCCAGAATGGTATATGAAGGGCTAACAAAGGACAACCACACTAGAAATGACAGAAAAAGAAAGGAGCCACCATGTTAGAACATGGATAACCCTTCTGTGCACAGCTGCAGCTGTGAATACAGCCTGTAGTAGAGAAATGCACAAAGATTGGTAGAACATGTTCACTGCCACCAGTCATAACTATAGGTTTGTCACTGTGACCAAAAATTCACAGGAGCAGAGAGAAGGGGGATACTAAGTATGCCTTTAGCACGCCACATAAGGTGGGGTGTGCTAATGTTTCATAAGTTAACGTTTTTGGATGGATACAAAATACCCTTATTTCCTTAAGAACTGTTGTTCTTAGGAAACAATGAAAGAATATAAACCACATGGTCCCCAGCAACACTGCACATATGGTGACTGTGCTGCAAAAGTGTAACACAGATTCCTTTAAGAGATGTGGAGGAAATCAGACTGCATAGAAAATAGGTAAAAAACAAAGAACAGAGTTCCCATGGTTAGAGCAAGTAAAAATGAATGAGGGGAAAAAGTCTCCCCTCATTCAGGAGAACAAGAAAACGGTCCAGAGTCCAGCAAAAAGTGCTGGGGATCTCATTAGGAGAGGGGAGTAAGCATACAACTGATTCACCCCCCTAACAATCACCCCCCCCCCGACTAAGGTACAGGAGGTTCTAATCCACTCCTGGATGGATGTCTGGTTCCAGTCCGTCATACTTTATGAAGACACCATTAGCATTCTTATGTTGGGCACCTGACCGATACTGTATGTTGAAGTCAAAGCCCTGAAGACTAATGGATCACCTGAGCAATTAAGGATGTTTCCCCTTCACCTGCATTAACCATTTCAAGGGCTTAAGGTCTGTTTGAATCCTGAAAGTAGATCCATACAAGTATGGTCTAAACTTCTTCAAAGCCCACACTATGGCAAAACATTTGCGTTCAATGGTTGCCCACCTTTTCTCCCTATCTTTTAGTTTTCTACTGAAAAAGCAGATCGGGTGCTCCCTGCCTTTGCTATCCATTTGGCTCAAGACTGCTCCAATACCTGTATTGGATGCATCAGTCTGCACTAAGAAGGCCTGATTGTAACCTGGAGCTCTCAGCACTGTAGCTTTACAGAGGGCATCTTTCAGTCCCTGGAATGCTTTCTCACTGTCTCCATTTTACTTCAACCTCACCTCTTGGGGTATTTGAGAGAAGATGCAGTATTCAGAGGAAAAGCAATGGTCCCATAGTTCTCTATGAAATTCCTGTTATATCCGGCAAGTCTTAGAAAAGCTCCCACTTGTGTTTGAGTAGTAAGGATGGTCCAGTCTTTTACTCTGCCCATCTTGACGTTTGCTTGCCTTGATGGTCAGATTGGCCTGATGAATAGCCTGCAACACTTGTTCAAGACGGATCAAATGTTCTTCCCACGTAGGGCTGAACACTGCTATTTCATCCAAGTATGCCATGCAAACATTGGGCCTCATAACGCGGAAGGCAGTAGCCATGGCGCTGTTAGCGCCATGGCTACCCCCTTACCGCATTCCGGGTCCGGGTTCCCGATATAGGGACTTGCCGGGTAATTCCAACCTTGGAGGACCCGGTAAGTCCCCATTCCGGGAACCATTCCCCATTCCCATTCGAGCCCCCATAGGGCTCAATGGGAATGGGGATGGAGCTAATAACGGTACCGCCATTTGCGGTACTGTTATTAGCTCTGAAGTCCCTTAACGGGTCCCTTCTATAACGCCTGGTAAAACCCGCTAAGGGACCCGCTAAGGGACCTCGGAATAGGGTGGTAAGGGATTCCTGGCACCGGTGCCGGTAATCCCTTACTGCCTACCGTGTAATGAGGCCCATTATCTAAACCAGTGAGAAAATGGTTTACCATTCTTTGAAAAGTGGCAGGTCATTTTTCAGTAAAAAAGAAACCTGCGGTAGAAAAAAATAGTTTTCTCTTTGTCATGTTCAGTCATGGCAATTTGCCAATAACCACTTGTCAAGTCCAATTTACTGAGGAATTTCGTTAAGCCAGTTTATCCACCAGTTCATCAGTGCTTGGCAAAGGATGGGCATCAGTCCTTCTAACTGAACTCAAGGCCCTATAGTCCATGCACAACCTAAGTTCTTAGGTACCTGCTGTTGGTACTAAGACAACTGGGCTAGCCCATGGACTGGTGGAGTGTTCAATATCTCAACAATCAAAAACCTTGTAGACCTCTTCCTTAATGTGATTTGTCACATGATCTGACATTCTGTAACCCCTGCTTTTCTCAGGAACACTATCACCTGTGTCAATGCCATGCTGACCCCAAGGGGTCCAGCCAGGTGTAAGTCAAAACAGAGGGGCAAACAAACTTAGCAGAGATTTGCACTTTTCTTGTTGCTGCATTGTCAAATTGCAAGAGAGTTTGACTCCGGCTATAAAACCATCTGAAGGGTGTCCCCCTAGAAGATCAGGGAGAGGCTCACTCTGTGCCTCTTCTTGAGCAGAAGCTAGAAGCAAAGCTCCTATTTCCGTTCTGGAGACATAAGCATTCAGTCGATTTGTGTAATAGAACCAAGGGGCCTTCTTGTGGTTGCCCAAGTTCACACAATAATTAACCTCTCCAGGTGTGGCTACAATCTTGAAGGATCCTGTCTATTTGTCCTGTAAAACTCTTTGGGCCTCATTACGAGGTTGGAGGTAGCCATGGCGCTATCAGCGCCAAGGCTGCCTCCAAAACCCTTCCGACTCCGGCCTGGTGAATGGAGAAATTATCGGTCCATTCCGAGGTCGGTGGGACCGGTAATTCCCCATTCACCAGGGCCATTCCCCATTCCCATTTGAGCCCCCATAGGGCTCAATGGGAAGGTGGCAATAACGGTACCGCAAATTGCGGTACGGTTATTGACCCCGGTATCCCTTTGCGGGTCCCGTCCTTAACGCCTGCTAAAACCAGGCATTCAGGAAGGACCCGCAAAAGGAACTCATAGTAGGGCGGTAAGGGATTAACGGCACTGGTGCCCTTACTGGTGCCGGTAATCCCTTACCACCCACCTCGTTGTCTTAATGAGACCATTACAAGAACTTGCTGGTCTGGAGTAAACTCCAACATGTTAGCTTTCGGGTCGTGCCATTACTTGACCTGGGCTTGACCAGACTTCAAGTTCTCAGAAGCCTCTTTCAGCATGTGTGCTATCCTCTGTCTGAGGCCTAGCACATAGTCAGAAATGTGTACTGGCTTGAAGGGTGACGTACTCTCCTGTCATTCTTTAATCAGGGCCAAAGGGAATCTGACTGGATGACCATAGAGGAGCGCAATGGGCCTAAAACCCATCCTGAGGCATCTCTCTGTAGGCATGGCAGTAGAAGGTCCCACTTACTTCAAAGGGGTTTGTTTAAAGAACCAATAATGCAATTTGTGGTTCTGTTAAACCTCTCTACCAACCCATTGGTTTGAGGGTGGTAGGATATGGAGAATGTGTAGGTGACCCCATAGGTTTTCCATATGGCCTGCATGTATTGGGACATAAACTTTGACCTCATGTCAGATACAACCTCCTTAGGAAAACCTACTCTGGTAAAAATACACCAAAGGGCCTGTAGCAACTGCCTGAGAAGTAAAGGTTCCCATGCGTATGGCCTTGGGGTATCTAGTGGCATGGTCCACTACAACCAGGATAAACCAGTTGCCGGGGGAAGTGGGAAAATTTAGGGGACCAACAATCCCCACCCTCTCAAAAGGAACTCCCACAACTGCGAGAGGCACTAAGGGTACCACATGCGTGGTTCCAGAAAATTGGTATGCGTAGCAGCTTCTGCAATGCTTTTCTACTTCTGCATCCATCTTGGGCCAGTAGACATACAGTGAGAGTCTCTCTTTGGTCCTTTTTGAATTTGAATGACCAGCCAGAGTGACCTCATGGGCTAATTGGAGAAATGTGGATCTAAACTCCTGGGCTACTACCAGCCTCCTTAGGTCTCCTGGAGTAGACTCCATAGTAGAGCCTATGCTTCCCAGGTTCTTGGCCTTCACTCTGGGAAGCTGCCTGCAGGCGCAGACCTTCAAGAGAGGGATCCTCTCTTCGTTCCTTACCAAAGTTTGTCCTAGAGGGTCCACCTTCTGCCAGCAAAGTCTGCAGCTCAGGATGGTCTCTAGGATCGAGATCCTCTAGACAAGGTTGAATCTCCTTTACATCTGATTCCTCAGTAGATAATAATTCAGAGGATTCTTTTTCCATCAACCCATCCTCAGCTAGAAGTGGGGTCACAGGAGTGACCTGGAGTTTTTCTTTCCCAGTAACTCTCTTTTTGGAGGAAGGTTTACGTTTGAAGCCCTTCTTTCATTCGGAGACTCTGGGATTCTACTTGGTCTCAGTGGGGAGGTCTCTCAAGGTTGCCTCCCTTGCTTTTCTGGTAAGCTCCCATCTGTTCTTAGAATGTGGCTTTGGTTTGCCGGAGGCTACACCAAGGGCCTTTAAGTAAGTTCCTCCTAACAGTACCCTACCAGGCACTACAGACTGAAAACTGACAGTGATTCTTACAGACATATCATTGCACTCAATGGTAGCTGGCAAAATGGGAGACATTTGGACTGGGCCTCCTGGTAACTTGGTAAGCCTTTTGGCAGCCTTAGCAATCTTCTCGGGCTGAAAGAAACGTTCATCTACCACAGTTATGGCCCCAGTGTCTCCAGTGGCAGGGGTGTCCTGTCCATTTACGAGCACAATGTATTTATAATACTCTTTAGTATCATCAGGGAAGGAGTTATAGACTTCTATGTTCTGTTTTCCCACAGTCCCAGGGATACTAAAGAAACTCTGGCTTGAACTCCAATGGGTTCTTCAGAAGGAGTGTGAAAGCTGGCACCTGCCATAGGAATTTCCCCATCATGGGTAAAGGATAAGGAGACAGATGGGTTCCCTGAAGGTTTACCCTTAAATCTGTGATCTCCTATCACATGGACACCAGACCCACACACCACACATTTCCTAAAGGTCTTTTGGAATGGGAATTGTTGATAACCACCTCCTGGTTTGGCTCCAGAAGTTTCATTAGCCCTATGATGTTTATGGGGGAATTTACCCTTGTGATTTTTGTGGGCCTCTTTTGGTGTGCGATTTGTGGAATGATCTTTCCCATCCTTCTTATGCTTCTTCCCCTCCTCTTCCTTGTGAGGAGCACCAGAATGATTCTGAATAGCCCTGTTGGCTATCCTCAAGTCAGCAGCTAGTGCTAACGTCCTAGGGTCAAGTTCTTTAGACTCAGCAAGGTGCTGTCTCATCTCTGGGGAACCGGCAGCAAAAATGCTTCCTAGCATGACAAGACATATCACACCATCATAAGTGTTCACTTTGTAGCCCTTAATCCATCCATCCATCTATGTTTTTCAGGTTCTCACACACCCAAGTATGGTCTCTAAACCATTGTAGGTATTGGGAAGGGGTCTTCGCAAACCTGGCTATTAGAGCAGTCTTAACCAACTGGTAATCTTCTATATCAGTACAATTTAATTCCATCGCAGCATCACAGCCCTTCTGTGGGAACATAGAGATAACCTGTGGAACAATTCAATCTGAAATATATCTCTTGCACTTTACAGGTAAATTCAAAAGTTCCCAACATATCCAGAATATCAGTATTTACATCGTACACACTCACCAAATCCTTGGGGAGACAAGGCTTGCTGAATATGGAGGCATCAGGCAAAGATGACTCTGAAGCAGTGCTGAGACAAGAGACAACTTTCTTCATTTCCTACTCATGCTGCATCTATTTTTCTCTGAGTTTCAGCTCTTGCTTAAGTTCCCTTTCCCTCATTTCTGACTGCATTTCCAGTTTTCTGAATTCTAGTTGCATTTTCATCTTTTCAATTTCCAGAACAGGTTCTGGGCTCATGTTAGTAGAAGGTAAAGATGAGCTAGGAGAGTGGGAGATGGATCAACAGGCATTTCTGTATCACCCTCTTCTTCTTCCTCACTTCCTGTAAGATGAGGACTAAGAGTTACACTTTGTCCTAAATCATCTTCACTCATATATATTCCTGGAGTAGGGGTTACAGGCCTGCACACAACAATTTGGTGAGATAACAGACTTTGGATCAATTCACATGTCCTTCCTTTATAATTGAGGCCTCTATTTTTAAACCTTTTAGTGTATCTACTGTAAGATTGATTACAGCCTCTGCTTTAAAGTTGTCCATGTTACAATGAATTAGTAGTCACAGTATAAGTAGCCAGCCTTATGAATGAATTATTTTGACACAGGTACAACCGAGTGTCAATGTAATCCAACACTAATCAATCCCACCAGCTGTAACACCAGTATTAGGGGAGTTTTCCTAAAGTCCACCTGGAGGTAACACTCTATAAAACTATCCCTTGGTATACAGGTCCCCAACTCATAGTATAAGTCTGCACTACCCAAAAGGATTGGTAGAATGGCAGAGTAGTCAGGCTTATCTTATTAGAAGGATAAGGGCTGCAGGTAAGTACAATAAACCCGTAAGTGTGTGCTTCTGGCTCCTGAGATTTGCTATGTGTTCTACACCAAATGTTGCAAGGTGCTGCTGTGCCATTAGTTTGAGACTGTCAGACTGTGTGAGCACTAAGAGGAGGCTCTACAGTCTAAAAACTGCTTCCTGCATAGGGCGTGCACGGAAGTGTGCGCAAGTGGTCTGTGGTGGATGTGGTCATCCCCTGTGCTACTGGCTCCTGAGCTTTTTACTTGGAGGAGCTTTGCTACGTGTTCTATACCAAACGCTGCAAGGTGCTGCTGTGTCATTAACTTGAGACTGTAAGGCTGCTTGAGCAGGAAGAGGAGGCTCTGCAGTATAAAAACTGCTAACTGCATGAAGCGCGCATGGATGTGTGTGCAAGTGGTCTGTGGGGGGGATGAGTAACCGTGGTACTGAGGTAAGAGTATTTATCCTCTTCTATGTTTCTTTAGTGTCTATGCATTATGAAACACCCTGCATTAAGGAAATATAGTCTCTGCAGCATTACTAACAGTTCTGCCAAAAGATTGAGGAGCCCTGCTTATGACAAAAGTGACTCCAAGCTACTCTCGGCCAAAAGATGACGTGGGTGGAGGCCCCCTTTGGATCTTTAGAGGAAGTTCCGAACATGCTTGAGAGCAATCAATTGGACCCTAACACTGAGCAGTACTCAACACAGCTAAGTCCCACCCCTAATGCAGATTGTAGGGCCTAATCCTCTTTCTTTGCACTGGAAAACAACAATTCGATTCTAAACATGGTAATTGGCCTCAAGGAATCTCTAGGAAGTGGAAATTCACTTCCTCTGAGCAGATCCCACGATAACACCATTGGCTCTACTCTGTCTGCAACCACGGATTGGACAAAATATTTCTACACCACCAGCCTCTTCTGTATCCTCTGACTCTGGTTCAGAATCTGATACCACCCGAAGCCCCAGAGAGGTTTAGCGCAAAATGCCACTTTTACCAACACGGAGCTAATTATTAATAAACTTGATGCATGGCTGCATTCATGTCTACAATTGTGTCCGATCAAGTAGCACTCAAATCTCGTTTTGAGAAAATGCTGGCAGTGATTTTGACTCATCTTCCTAAAAAAATGGCACTGGTCAACGTGAGAGCTGGCAAACCAGCACAAAAGAAAATACCATTGAGAAGCCTGGAACCAGTAGGGCTATTCCTGCGGAAGATGACTTGACTGAGATTTTGAAGAAATTCATATACCACCCCAAACCTCAACTATGACAACTACTCCTGGATTTCCAAGCAAATGCCCTAATCTAAATATAGAAGCATGCACCTGCAAGAAAAAAGCACATAGTAAAGGTGGGAAAGGAAAAGCTGCTATAACACCAAGTATAGACCCTAATCTGGTTTGTGCTAAGGCCCCTACATCTAAGTCAAAAAGGACAGGTAAGAACCCGGCCAGTGCCAAGCAGATTATTTCTTAAAATCCAATTGCCCCTCGCTGGGTACTAATGTTCCATTGAAGGCTAACCAATGCAAACTATAGTAGACCATAACTACAACAGTATTCTAGCAGAGTGAAAGATAGGTAGGGGCAGATTCTGTCGATTTATATGAGATTACAACTGAATTCAATGGCTGTAGTGGTAGAATAGCTAGGAATTAAGTTCACTATTTAAATAAAACCTGCATTTTAAGTCTTGGGATATAGGTTAAGGCAGAAAAGGGGTAGAAGTTGGGAACTGGTAGACATATTGGATGAGCATCGGAGAGTGGTGGGCCATTATCTACAGATGGCAGAGAGATAGTAGGAAATGTGAAAGGATAGTCCTTGGATTAAAGAGGAGATGGAGAAAAGGTGTTAGATATCATCTGGCACAAGGTGCTAGTAGAATCCAAGTAAGTAGAGAGGAAGTGTGGAATGTGAGGAAGGGCTGAACAAGAATTGTTCTTTGGGGAACTCTGACTAGGAAAGGGGTGCCAACGAATGACTATTTTTCCAGGAATTACTAAAAAGTCACATGTGATCCAGTTGAGTAACACATATTTGAGAACATTAAGGTAGTGGGTGCAGAGTGAAACAAATTGGTGGTTTGCTTGGTTAGTGACATGGATCGGTAATAGGGTTGTGCCTGGAAGCATGCAGGAAATGCCACAAAGAACCTCGAAATATGAAGAGGTGGAACAGGAAAGAGCAAGTAAGCTCTGCCAAATAGGTAATTGTCTCTTGGATACCACAGCCTGTACAATTGATGGATGGATGGGCAGCTTGCAGCAGAGGTGCCAGTTCTTCTCGTGGCGATGTGAGGGAAGGTGGAAAAAGATGAGTGGGTGAAGATGTTGGTTGATGATTAGAAAGTGTGAGGAGGAGGAAGATAAAGGTGAGAAGATGGATTGCCTTTGCTCACAGTGAATATCAATGCAAGTACAAGCCAAAGCCATGAGCAAAGAGAAATAGAGAGTATGCGATGGAGTAGGGAAGTGTCGAGGCAGCCTTTTTGGAGGGAAGCACATTGTTTACCAGACTGGGAGCAGACAGACAAGTTAAGGCTGGTGTAGCAGACGGGTTTAATACAACCCATATCATGGGAAGGCGCACAAAGTGATCGCTTCGAGCTGTCATCAGAAAGGGGGGAGTGGAACATCCACCTTTGATGCAAATGTTGGAAACTGATCATTTTCAGCTGCCAGATCTATAGTGTCATCCAGGGATGGGGTCGGAGGATAGCTGGAATGAAGGATCGATCGGGAGAGTGGTGTTTAAAGGGTGTACTCAGAACAGTGTTAATGTTTGTAAGAGCCCTTTTGACGGCTTTTGCTTAGGGTCTAGCAGGAACCTGATTAGAAGACTTAACTTCCCCAGTATAGTGAGAGAGTTACACAGGAGTAAGTGGTTTGGGGATCAGCACACACCAACGTGGTTAGACGGATACTAGTACATAAATCATCTGGTCCTTGGTTGGTTCGCATTAAAGGGTACCAGTTTTGCTGTTCCAGGACGTTTACATGGTGATAATTGCTTGGAAAATCTGCTTCAACTGTAGTGCCATGCCTGTCCCCTACGTATTCCATGGGACAACAGAGCTGGCAGAAGCAGTGGATTAATGCATACAAATAATACTTCCTTCAACTAAGATTTTCTGTGGGCTAGTTCAGGGACAATAGCAACACTCAATCCATCAAGGCAGAATAGCATATTCTATTTTAGTGGAATTGCTCAGGAAAATAAAATATGGGACTGAATTGTGTGTTTAATGCGAAAACTCAATGCAGGAACCAATTATGGTAACTCTTTGCGTTTGAAGACACGTTATATTTCATATGTGAACATGTGCCTATAAATGAGAGTTCATTTTAAATATATATTTGCTCTGAAAAGGAGATGCAAGGCTCTGAAAATGGCATACATCTGATTAATCACTTGGTGTCTTTCACCTCTAGTTTACAGACTCAGATCTGACCGAATTCGTTACTAATCAATATGAACTAAAATCGGACAGCTTTGATTGGGCCCATATGTAAAAGGAGCAAATGGCCTTTGAGGATGTATTGCCAGGAGTACACATCACACGCACACAAGCATTGGCACACTTTACACTACAGGTCAAAGTCTTTCACACTCATGCATTACCATTGAATATGTATCGAGGGTGATCCCTCCCTTCTGCTTGGCCAGGCTGGCAGTTTATATGTCTTTGCCCAACTTGAATTTCCAGTTATCCTAATCTATGTTCTTTTCAATTGTGCTGAACACTTCGCACATTCAGAAAGTGAAGCTGACACCCTGGGGCCATTCAGTTATTCTACATAAAGAACAATGACATTGGGATAGCAGACCCATTGTGTGCATACCAAGAAAAGTGAATGAATGATCAAAGCAACACAGGCGCTAGGGTTGCAATCTATTTTATGTCAAGCTAACATGATTGGTCACTAACGCCACTAAGAAGGGGGCTCCATTGGGATCACGTTTCATGGAACTAATACTGCCTTCTAATGAAGCACTTAAAGGAGATGACAAACGTTAAGTTGCAATTGTAGGATTAGTTTGGAGAGCTTGTTAAAAAAATCCTATAAAGTAAAGGCGTTTGCTCTTGCTGTACAATTTTATGAAGACATACCGCTTGTGAATAATGAAATAATTCAAAGTATCCCTTAAATCTGAGAGCCCTTAAATGATGCTTATGGGTTTTGTCTGAATGCATGGAAGGCTTGGCATTTGTTAAGCTTTCACAAACCGCCCAATACAGATAGATGCTCGTTTTTAGGGCTACACTGAAATAAATGATACTATAATAGACGTGCTAATAGAAATAGCAAATTATACAATATGCAGCTTTTGCTTCAAGCACATGATATGATATGATATGGCATTTGTAACACGTCTATAAACAAGTGTTTCAAGACACGACGAGGCAAGGGAGGGGAAACAGAGGGAAGACAGAGACAACAATCCTACTAGGCCAGGTGACATTGAGATCGTGCAAGTGGAGCTGAGGGGATGAAGTGGGCAGTGCAGTACATAAGATAACAGCAAAATAAATAAAGACAATAAATAAGAAGTGCGTCCAGCTGCTGCAAAGTGCACGGGTAAGTGCAGACAACAGGTGTCAAGTGCTAGTAGGGGCTGTAGGGATACATAAACAGTCACCGAGTGCAAGGGTTGCAAGGTGGGCAGTGCAGGTGTGCCACTGGTGGGCAGGGGACCTGGGACTGAGGTCAGAGGGTAGCCAGGTAACCAGTGCAGATTTGGATTCAGCCAGGAGATCAGCAGGGGAGAGGAGGAGAGAAAGCAGCAGCAAAGCAGATGGTCTTGAGGTGCTTCCGGAACCGGGGATGGGTTCAGAGAGGCAGGGAGGCTGTTCCAGAGGGAGGCCCCAGCAGAGGAAAGAGATCTACAACCAACATGCTGCTTGGGGAAGCGACTCAGCCTGAGGGAGTTGGAGGCCGATGAGCGAAGCGCTCGAGAAGGAAGATATTTAGGAAAACAGAGTTGAAGGTATTGATGTCCCAGGCCCCAGAAGGCCTTATGGACAATACAGAGGGTTTTGAACTTAATCCTCGCCACCATTGGGAGCCAGTGCAGAGATTTCAGTCCTGGAGAGATACAAACCCATTGACTTGAGGCCAAGGACAAGTCTCGCAGTCCTGTTGTGGATGAGTTGCAAAGGGGGGACAGTAAAGGCAGGCAGATTTAGAAAGAGGGTGTTGCAGTAGTCCAGCCTAGAGAGAACCAGAGATCTATAGACAGTGAGCTTCTGGGAAGGAGAGGAAAGGAAGAATACCTCTGTGGAGGTGCAGCTGGTAATGTGACGTCTTAGAGACGTAAGAGATGTGAGGAGAGAAGGAACGTGTGGAGTCGAAGATGACCCCTAGGTTTTTAGCCTCACAGGTGGGAGCAGGAAGCGGGCCAAGAGAGGCCATCCAGACAGTGACTCGAAAGAAGGAAGCAGGTGTGCCTATGAGGAGAATCTCGGTCTTACTGGCATTAAGGCAGAACTCACTGGCAGCACACCAATCATGTATGGCAGACAGTCAGAAATGAGAGGAGAAGAGGCGGAAGAAAGGAGCCTGAAAAATAGTTGAGTTTTTTTCCACATAGCACTGAAAGTTGGGGCAGCAATGCGGTGGGCAAGAAGTGCCAGGTATTGGTTGAACAGCCAGGGAGAGAGGTTAGACCCCTGGAGAAGACCACAGGTAGAGCTAGAGATAGAGGAGAGGAAGGACCAGGGAGGGTCGATCGGAGAGAAAGGCAGTCAGCCAAGCCAGGGCCTGATCGGTGATACCCAGGTTATCATGGAGATGGTTGAGCAGGGTGGCATGGTTGACCATGTCAAAGACTGTAGAGAGATCAAGTAAGATGAGGACACAGGGGTTGTTGGAATCGAGGTTGGAGAGCAGGTCTTGATGGATGTTCAGGAGAGCAGTTTCCTTGCTTCTCGCAGCTCTGAAGCCAGACTGATGGTCATGGAGACAACCAACAGATTCAATGTGAAGATTAAACTGGCCAGCTTTTCCGGGAATTTGCCCAGTAAAGGAGTTATGGAGATGGGACGATAGTTAGACGGGCAGGAAGAGTTGGCAGAGGGTTTCTTAAGAAGAGGGTGCACAAGGGAGGGCTTCTGGGGGAGGGCTTCTGGGGGAGGGGAAGACCCCAGTGGCGAAGCAGTGGTTGCAGAAATCTGCCAGAACAGGAGCCAGGGTGTCAATGTGGTCCTTGATGGTTTTGGAGGAACAGGGGTGAACCTGTTTTGACGAGACTTTCATAGATCAGACTTTTCTGGAAACCTCGTCAGAAGAGAACAGGGGAAAGACAGAGAAGGAGGGAGGAGAGGTGGCTGAAAAAAGGCCAGAGTAAGAGTAGAGAGTTGAGGGAGGAGGGCGGGAGGAAGAGTGAGAGGACAGAATGTCCTGAGTTTCAGACATGAAATGAGAGGCCAGGGCCATGCAGAGGGCCTAGGAGGGGACAGGAGTGGTAGAGACTGCAGCAGGATCAGCCAACTCCTTGCAGATTTTAAAGAGTTTGGCTGAGTTGTTAGATGCTGCAGAGAAGCGGGAGCTGATGTGGGTTCTCTCCTTGGTGCAGACAGAGAGCCAGTATTGTCTTTGGAGCAGGCGGCAGGCCAGTTTGTCAGAGGATGTACCGGAAGCATGCCATTTCCTCTCAGCCACCCTTTACTTGCGTTTAAGGGAGAATAAGTCTGAGCCATACAAAAGTTGCACCTGGCTTTGGGCTTCAAGCGGATTCTCATGACAGGGGCAAGAACATCGAGAGTATCAGATATAGCAGAGTGGAGCATGGAAAGGGCTGTGTTAGGGTGTGAGCCTGCCAAGGGGAGCGGCGGGTGTAAGAAATTGGTGGCGAAAGCCTCGACCGACACATGCTTCATGGGTCAGATAACCGAGAAGGTGGGTGGCAGTGCTGGTGTTGGCTAGGCCTGAGGGGTAGAGAGCGAGAGATGTGAGGAAAGGAGAAAGTGATCATTCCAGGAGAGAGGAGTGGTGAGAGGGATCGAAAGGGGAAAGTCTGAAGAGATCAGAACATCCAGAGTGTGCCCTGCAGAGTGAGTCAGGCGATATGTATGTCGGGACATATATTGTGAGAACGATTTAAGCTTGCAAACCAATAAGTTGTGTGATAAGATCTTGTTAACTTAGTGAAACATTTTAAAACAGACCAGGATACAGCCTGCAGTGCAATTATCAACAGAAAGAGGAAGAGAGGTAGCAAAAATACTCATCTGAGAAGCATTGAATAAATGGTGGATCTGACACAGACTCAAACTCAAAAACACATGCACACACAATCACATGAATTGTGCTACTTATGGTGGGTGGGATCCCTTTGTAACTAATTCTGCAGCCTTAGGCCACGTTTTAAAGAGCCTGGCACACAGACATGTTAACGACATCGACCAGTAAGGTAAGCAGGTATGTGAATTGAATCAGTTGTTATGTGCCTGTTGTGGTAAACCATACCAATCCATCTATCATAAGAGCAGACCAAATGTTCAATAAAAATGGCAGACTATTCAGGGGTTGTCTGTAAAAGTAACCCAAGAAAATTAGTTAAAAAAAAAGTTATGTTTAGACCTTGACAACCGCTTTCACAGTGCACTCAGGAAAGGAGCTGTGAAGCACATGTGAAATAGGCTTTTGAGATGAGGTATATGCTATCACATAACTGCGCATGATTCAGTAGATCTATGAGCGCTCAGTTCCCACATCAAAACAGGTTCAAGGAAAACGCTAAAGATGTTTTTGTTCCCAAAAGCTGGAGCTCTTGAAACCCTACAATGAACACTAGTGTCTGTATGCGGCTGTACTGAGATTTAGGATTCCTTAGCCAGCAGTTAAGCACTTGTTGATGTTTACTGCCATGCTCTTCTCTTTTCTCCCTTCCCATTGCACTTACAAGGTAATATCAGGGGTGACTGTGCTGTTTCTTTTTGTCTGTACTGCCCTTACCCTGTCCCCACTCCAAACCCCCCAGTTCTTAACTGCACTGGAATGGTCAAAGACTAAGAATGATGAGATGTCAATACCGAATACATTCCCTACTCTTCTGCCTCCTTCCTACTTTTATTTTATTGAATTTAGCTGAGAAAACTCAACTTTTATCAAAATGTAAACATTTTATTCACATTTTACAAATGTTCAAGTTAATTTGACAATTTATAAAAAGTTCCAAAGGTAGCAGATGAACAAAGCAAGCAGACAACACGCATAACACCCAAATCAAACTAAATATTAAACAACAAATTTAAAATGCACGAAAGTACTGTGCTCAAACAAGGTGTGCCGACTAGGAGAAAAAAAAAAGAAAAAAAAATGGCCACCTATTCATAAGAATAATTACATCACAAGATAATTGGAAAAATAAGACAGTTATCAAACTTCACATCCGCATAAAGATTTGAAAAGTGATCAAGCCATAGGGTTTCAGGGACCCCACTCAGTTGATCACTAGCTTGTGTCTGATTAGATGTCTTATTCAGTAAAGCCCACACTTGAGCAGAGTTTTTATTGTGTACTGACGGCATGAAAGCTTTGCTATCAGACTAAAATAACCTTGCTTTCCGTGCACGAGTCCAATTGCGATATCGGCACTTAATCCGTTTACGTGCCTGATTACGCTCAGACGGAGACAGCCTAAGAGTGGATTTCAGCTCCCTCCATTAAGTGATTCTAGATTGTTGTACAATAGGATCAGAATTATGCTTATGAGCAGAATGATATGGACATTTATCAAGATCGATATTCTGCAAGGAGGACAAAATGTCTATATAAGAGTCAGTCTCCATCCCATTGAACTTCTGTGTCGCCTCCACGAAAGCATCAAGTGATTTATTCGACCATTTAAGGCGAGCTTTGGCATTATTAACCTGTAAAATTTGAGAGGTCCATTGTTGGTTATGCTCACACAAATTTTGGTCCCACTGCCACCCCAAGGTTAAAGGAAAGTGATCACTTGCAGTTTGTTCACTTACTTAAATTTGACAACCCTTGAAAACAATATTGCAGTCATAAATACATAGTCAATTGTGGATTTGGAGGATCCCCTCTCCCAAGTATGGTGGGGAGGGCTATCTCCCAAAAAAGCTCCATTTGCCATGTAAAGATTGTGATCCGATACAAACCTAAGCCAACGCTCCCTGGCTGGGTCACATATTCCTTTTTTCAAACAGAAACAATCAAGATTCAAATCACCAACCACAACAGTTGCTGTAACATTATGATCTTGGACAACACTTTCTAGAACAGTGGATTAATCTCTGTAAAAGGTGTCTTCTGAAATGCCTAGAGGATTACGATATAGATTAATCAATGCCAGCGATTGATTGGAATCAGAAATTCTGACCAGTTGATTGAAGTTATTTGGTGCAGCCCATTTGGTCATGCTCAGCCCTTTACTTGTCTTAACAGCGACCAAGAGGCCCGATGTAGGTCTCCCCTTTGCGGACGCCAATGCTGGAGCAGAATGACATCATGATCGTCCCACAGAGGTGTTCTTTGTAACCATGTAGGGCCACTATATCATATTGATTTAGAAACTGATTTGAGCCCCATTGCAGGTGAGTATGTCCCCTGGTATTCCAACTCACTAGTGACAAAGTATGAGTAACAGATTCAATTAATGGTTATGTTCTTGGGCCATTTAATTCCACCTGTTGGGGTATGTCAATAGGGCCACAATAAGAGCTTGAGCAAATGGGTTGCCACCAAGCTTCCTCGTTTAAATTGATTTTGTATTCAAGGGGTGCCTTTTTTCCTCCATCAGGCTTTCAGGGTCCTGTGCTACCAAAAACCCCATCTTAAACAATTCCATTTTCGATTTCGAGATTGAGTTTAGGACCAAACCTGATTTAATCCACAAGCGCACAATAGACACATTTTGGTCACAAACAAATTCAACCTGGTCAATGTCGCTTGACGATATATCTTGCAAGTCATGTACATCTCCAAAAATATTCAAGATGCTTGTTCTACATAAGTCATATTTCTCAAAAGGAGCATCACGACATTTCACCACAAGAGAATGACAATTTACAAAGGTAATTTTATGTTGCTGAGAACCTGATTTAGTGGAACCATTGTTATTTATGAGCGTTTTTTGGGAAATGGTCGAAGCAGTTTTACCTTTCAAGTCGGCAAGGCCTAATGATCATATACACTCATAAGATTGTTTGAAGACACCCATCACTGTTTTAGACATTGAACAGATTACATCCTTTGTTGGACAGGAATCTTTTCCCGCAATGAATGGAACAGGTTTGGACCTGACAGCTACAAATACGTCTTTTACTTGACAAACATCTTCTACTTTATTTGCCGCAGAAGGTTTACTCATAATGGCTTCAGAGACACGTTGAATTAAGTAGGCGTCCACTGCTGCTTTGATCGTAGTCATGCAATCCTGCATATCTCGCTCTACTGCTTGATCATTTAATTTGTCATTCCCTGCGCGTGATATTGGTTGTGAGGTTGATTGAGTTCTCGGTGAAGGGTCAAGAATTGTCTGCACTGTTTCATTGGCCCTTGCTCCCACGTTATCAATCATCTGCACAATCTCACTAATGGGAGCATAATTCAAGTTGTTTTTATTTTTATGCAGAAGAGAGGCTCCTGTTAACACTGGTTGGGTATCCTCTATCACAATTGGAGCCTGAGTCACCACTAGAATCAGTGATGACATAACAGTAGTCTGTAAGTGTTCTATTGAGGGAATCAGAGCAGTAGATGGACTGGGGAGTATAAAGTGGGACGATTGACGAATGATGTGTCAATTTTTACGGCTGAGTTGGTGGCGATTGCATCAGCAATTGATAGGGTGTGCGAGTTGGGGTTAGATAAGGTGGTGATATTTTGAGATTCATTGAGTGGGTTGCAGGCGATTATGGCGGGGGATGGTGATAGGAAGGATGTGATTATGGATATCAGGAAAAAGATTGATCGGTGCGTACATGGGAGAATGGATTTGGAGTTGGCGTGGGTCCCCAGTCATAGTGGTATTTTGGGTAATGAGTTAGTGGATCTGGCGGCGGGTGAGGGTATGAGAAGGGGAGCGGTTGATGTGAGATTACCTTTAAGTGTGGATGAGGTGAAGGCAGTGGTGGTGAGACGGGTCATGGATGAGTGGCAGGAGAGGTGGGTGAGTGGGGCGAAGGGCAGGTGGATGTTTGGTCTTCGTGGGAAAGTGTCAGTGAAGGTGGATGCGGGGAGTTTGGAATGGAGGAGGGGGGAGGAGGTGATGCTGAATCGATTGAGGATAGGGCATGTGGGGCTGAATGTTTGTCTGTTTCGAGTGGGGAAGCGAGATTCGAGGGATTGTGCGGTGTGTGGGGTGCCTGAGACTGTGGGACATTTTCTACTTAGATGTGAGAAACATGTTGCAGAGAGAGAATTGATGAGGGTTCGGTTATCTGTGCTGGGCGTGGCTGAGTTGAGTGGGAAGGCTTTGTTGGGAGGTGATGGGGTGAGTGGCAGGAAGAAGAGCAGTGTGTTGTTGGATTTTGTGAGACAGACGGGGAGGTGGGAGGAACTGTGAGTTTATGTGAGCTAAATAATGATTGGTGGGTTAGGTGCACATCATCCTTTAGGATGGGGAAGCGCCTGCGTGGGTCCGCCCATACTTTCGATAATTTAGAAGAAGAAGAAGAATGGATTGAGAGGATTGTGAGGTCTGATGATCATGAAGAAACAGTTTTGCCACTTTTTTTAGGAGCTGTCTTTATTCTTGGTGCAATCTGTTTGGGACGGATGGTACGGATTGCCCTTTGAGTATCAGCATCAGCCCGAGCACCACTCACATTTGTACCAGCTTTTTATTTTGTGCTCCTGTCTAGACTAATCCAGGAGTCATTTAAATTGATGACTTCTGATGCTGGTTGTTCAACAGGACATATGATATTTGTAAACAAGGGTAAGGCCGATGTAGTCGGACATCTTTGCTCAATTTCCTCACCTCAAGCGATGGAACGCTCTTATTACCACCAGTCAAAGGGAGAAGTAATGCAGCAGGTAATTTGGAGGTCCAATCGAGTATCTGTTGTATTTGATTTGCTTGTTGCGTAATCTTTAAATCCAAACACTCAAACAATTTAAACAGGCTCGCTACTGTAGTGTTTAAAGCAGCCAGAGTAATTTATATGAGTGCTAGATTCTCCGCAGGATTATCCAGATGACTCATCTGGATGCGTCGCCGCGGTGTACAATGTAAGAAAGAATCCGCAATAGACTTGACAGACAGATCTAAGGATCCTGCAGTTCCATCATTTTGGCGAGGTTCCCCATGGATGGTGCTTAACTTCCCAGAACTAGCATGTATAGATATGTTCGACAAATCAAGCGCTGACTCTCTGTTCTCATTTACAGGAGACAGGAATTTACTCTTGTGAGGATGCTTGATAGGAGTTTGGGCTATTGTTAGGATAGTATGGTCAGAAATACTGGGCATGCTGGTTATGTTTGAGTCTCCAGCTAATCCAGCTAATCCAGTGACTAGAGGTAAGTGAGACACAGGAATACTCATATGTACAGATGGTGGTGCTATTTTTGGGAGGGGGGTCATCTGTCGTGATTGATACTTTGGCAGTTCCAGTTGCAGAAGGTACGAGTGATAGTAGAGTGGTCGTATGCACGGATGGCAGCACTTCCTAAGAGGGTTGCTCATCTATCATGCATTCCTTTCGTTTTGCACAAAATGCTTGGATGTCTCCATTTGAGAGAGGAGTTTGAAGAACTGGAGTGAGAACGATGGATTTTTTTTGACATGCGGGTATGGGGGATTAGCTTCTTAACTGCCTTTATCGGCGTGTGTAACAGGCCGGCTGACTCGGGCATGTTGGAGTTTAAGGTGTATAAATGAGATGTCATAAGACACTAATATAACACCTTGATAATACACAAGAGGCGAAGGAGTAAAGAATAGAAAACCGTCCACGTCCAGTTATCAAAGTGGACTCACTAATCCACAGCCACGTGAGTGAGCAAATAAACAAACGCAATTCAAATAGTCAACCAAAATAAGTACAGTATAAATAATGTTATACCTCACACAAATCAGAATTTGGCAGCATGAAGCAACAATGTAACAGGCAAAGCAAGCAACACGCAGCACCGTGGCAAAGTGGACACGCGGGACTTCCAGGGACTTGCTTGGGTGCACGTGTGCGGTGCATGCGCGTTCCTGGTTTTATAGGCGCTCCCCCTGTTTACGGGTTGCAATGCCTTGTGGCGCACGTAGTTTGTTGAGAGCAGTAAACGCTCACAGGAAAGCAGTCTTCCGTCATGTTCAGCAAAGCAGAGTCTCGCGGACAAGCTGACGACACTGCTCCAACGTTACACCGGCAAACCTGCCTCCTTCCTACTTAGGTTGCTATAAAGAGACCGTGGTGACAATAAGTACCATGTAAAGCTCAAATAAATCACGGAATACATGAATCAATAAATAAGGCAATATTTTAAAACATATCATACCATTGAAAAAGTGGTCATAGTTGCATAAAATTATGCTTTCCATGAACAAAGTGTAAAAACAGGTTTTCATATGTAATGAAGAAGGGAAGCTGAGGTGGGCTCTTTTTCTGCTTTGCATGAAGCTGGACATCTTGTGAACATTGAAAGTAGTGGAAACCCCAGCAGACCACAGTAGTTGTATTTTCTCAGGGGAGGAAATGCAATAATGCAGAAACTAAAGTTAGAAGTCTAGTTTCACTAGGTGGAATATTGCCAGTCCGAAAAAGGGGGCGGGGAGGGGGGTGCATTGTAATCTTGAAATACTATGGACCATCCTAGGATCGCGTTTCTCACATGTGCGATTCATGGTCTTCCTTGACTATTTACATGATCCGTAACTAGTTGGCATGCTTTTACTCTGGTGCCAGGTGTCACGATTGAACCACGCTTATAGGTGCACGTTGTAGATCACAGGGCTTCCTAACTCCTAGCATGCAAGGTGTTACTTTGTAGCCAGCCACGAGTTTGGATTGTGCCAAACCAGTTATGGTGTTAAATTAAATTGTGTCCACAGGTGGGAGTGCATATCTTTCTTGAATTCGAGCAGAGGGTTTTGAATGTTTTTGGTCGGGTGTTAGAGATCAGTGACACCAGTGTTCGGGTACCTCATTTCAGAGAATATTGAAGGTAAACAAGGTTGATTGGCATCCTGATTGTTGGTACTTCACAGAATGGATGGACGTGGTCCTCACAAAGAGTTTGGTACTCTGTCTGCTTGTCTCTGCAGTTACTCCTATAGAATACTGAGGTGACCTATCGCCCCTATTTGGAGAATTATACGTATCCAGTTAATGAAACATTTGGCAAGCGTCTACTAAGAAAACACCATTTAAGAAATTCCTTTTGAAGGCAATTTTCAATTCACTGATGGAACTGTGGGAGGGTTGGCCAATTGGTGGGCCGTACCTTTTATCCTGGTACACCAGTAGTTTTCACAGTTGTACAGGATTGTTTATTGAGTATTGTGGCATTCACCACAAATTTCAAGGATTCCCTTTTGTTGTTTGTATTGTAGGTACATTGGCATCCATATTGTGATGTGTAAAAGACCCGCTTAACACAGTGTTCAAGCAGTCTACAATTTTACAGTGTTCCCCTGAAGAATGTTCACCCATTGCAGAGTTTGAAGAACAGCAACATTTTGGGAATTGTTTTATGACACATTTAGAATGTTGAATGTTGTAGTGTAATGTCATCTGAAATCTGTTAGGCTGTTTTAGAAAAACTTGTATGTATTAATTTACCTTGCTCACTGTGTTGTTGAAGTTTGGGTCAATATGTGATTTAGTATTGTAACTATTTTTGAATGAACGTACATTATGAGTTTTTTTAATATATATAAATGCATACAGTCTATTTTTTCAGGACTAAGTATGCCAGAAAAACAGTGATCCTTGTGTCTTGATGATGAGATAAGATGTGCAAAAATGTAATCTATCTCCTTCCTTATATATATGTGTACAGTAGGATTACATGAGTAATGCCTATCATAGTATAATACAAAGTTCTGGCAAATCGGGTTAAATAGGTCTCATATGAATTGGGATGACTGTATGAGTCAAGTAATGAATAGAACAGGAAATCACATGTAATAGAGATGCAACTTGTACACATTCACACATGTAAAACATAATTCTTTGAATGAAGAGGGTAAGAGCTGAATTCGCAATGCGATGGAAGATTATTTAAGGATGTGCATGCATGATATTCAAGAACCTGGAATGAGCAGGTTTGCTCAAAACATCCCGAAAGTTGCCCTGCTGGAAAGTCAAGCTTTTATTCATGTATTTGAAATGCTCAGTGGGATTCCCATGGAGTCCGCCAGGGACAAACCATGCCACAGGTCTGAAGTCAAAGTTCTAGACCTGCCATCCAATGGAAAGGCCTGAGACTCAAGAGAGGAGTTTGACCAGCCAATCAGAGGCCCTGAGCCATTCCAAAATAGGTTTTATGTTCTTTAAGGATCTCGCTTGCTTCTGACTTCCTTTGCGTTTTTTGTAGCTGTTCACTTAATAGTGGGCATTGCAGGCTCAGAAGTGTGTGGATTTTAGAAGAGGTAAGAAACAGGTGTCTGATTGGAACATGCTTATTATCTAATATAGTCCGTAACCCTCTCCATTTGATGGGGTCTTATCCTGAGAGACTTAATGTGAAACCTAATGTGAGATCTTTGGGGCTATAAATGTAAGACTAGGCATTCATCTGTAAACAAGATGATTTTAAACAAACAAAATAGGAGCCTTTTGGTGGCTTCTGTAGATGCCACAATTCTGATAATTCCCATATGTAATTGATTTACAGGTTCTGTATAGGAGGAACTTATCCCTTCTTAAAGTTATTACAACTGTCCATTTGAGGACATTTGAACCTTGGATGAATAGCTCCACCAGCTTAACCAGGTAATTTCTAGACCTCATTTAGCTTTTACAACTTTACATTGTTGTAAGAAATGTGAGCAATCATAGCTCACTCCTGTTTTTATTATTTTTTATCAACAGTGATCCTCGCCTACTTGTGACTAAAAATAACTTCAGTGAAAGAAGATAGTGAACGTTTGGATCTCTCTTTGTGTGACCTCTCCTGATGGAAGTCCCATAAATATCAAGAGGACTGAAACATGTTGAGTCTACTTCTAGTGATAACTAAATCTAAAAGTGTATATTTAGTCTGATTAAGGGTCTGAACAATAAGAAGAACCAATTTTGTTTGTCGTATTGTTCCATATATAAAGTAGATGTATGCAACATCTATCTCTCTATTCAAAAGAATTCTTTGTCACTTGCACTTTACTTCTATGTTTTATTTGTATGTTCTAAGAGTAGTTCAATGAATTGCTGTGTATTGTGGTCTCAATTTTGAGATTTTTTAATATTGAAATCTTAATAAAATGTTGAATTAAACTGTAATTATTGTTTATGAGAGAATCACTGTTGATAGATTTTGTCTACCTTCTGTTTTTAAATGTATTCTGATTACCACAGCACTGATGGTTCTGAGGTCTACTCCTGCTTCATCTACTATAATGTCTATTTTTTTAACTCATGACTGACAAATTATATTGCCTCAAAAACCAATATAAAAAACTCAGGAGCAGACGCTGATCAATGCCTATTGCCCATGAAAACATAGAACATCTTTGAAACACCTTCAAGAACCAACAAAACCTGGAAAAATCTGTGCTTAGTATGAAAAAGTGCTATAAATGTAAATCTTTAAAAGGGTATATGAAATAGGTGACCCAAATGTATCTCTATCATTTCCAAAGTGACTAATCTAAGGAGTGGAAGGTCCAGCTCTACTGGAGATGTGCCTTTGAAATTATAAATACAATTCCTCCAGTCGCCTATAAAAAAATAACAATGGCAAAAGGGCAACAGACAGAAGAGCTGTGGGTACATAGAAATCAGCATATATATTGTTTCATCCAATTACAATTTGTGGCCAAATAGAGAAATGTCTGACCTCATGGATTAGGTGAACTCTGAATAAAAAGTGTAATCTGTGATAGAATGGATATTTAGATGAAACGAGGAATGCTTGCATATTATCATTTAATGTTACAATATTATAGTGTCAATGTTGGTAATTTAAAGTGTTATATTGATCGATGATAGGGGATGATAAGATAAATCAGTATCCTCTATCCGTATTTTGTACTATTAGACCTTTCTTCCCATGTCTCCTGGATAAATAACTAGAAGTTATTTCCAGCCTCGAGTGTACCTATAGATGTGCAGGTGAAGATGGAAGGCTGCCAAAATGCACCCCCTCAAAGAAAGTAAGGGTTCAAAATGGGACAATACAAAGTACCTAAATATGAAATGGAGAAACAAAGAATGGAAAAAGAATACCCTGCCAATGGCATCCTTTCTGCAAGCATATCAGCACAGGAGAAGTATTTTAAGAAATATTGTATACCACTGTAATGCATGTTCACTTAATAACGTGTATTCTACATCACTCTTTATCTCCGTAATGTACCATACCCTTGAAATTGTTCTTAAGCAGAAGGCTTGCCAAATGCACTGTAATTTCTCTACATAATATGCCATTTGGTACAAACTGTCTTTGAACTATGTACATATTACATTTTGCATGCCTTTAAAAATGCAAAAGGGCAATAGAACTGTACTCTAATATGCAAACATATAATATATGTGTTAAAATGACAAGTTACATTACAGATTAAATTCAGAGAAGAAAATTGCCATTGCATTGTGCTCTGAGCATGTGGGCCTTCAAGAATTTAGAACAGATCTATTATTATCAGAATGCATGGCTTTGAGGTCTGGTTTCCAAAGCAAAGATTAGTTCTCATGATGGTCAGTCATCTGTCAGAGCAAGACATCTCATTAATAAATAAAAGGAATTAAAGCTGAGCTGAACACAAAGAGGAACATTAAGACCATGATCCTCATTCTGAGTTTGGTGGTGTGGTCAAAAAAAAAGTGGCAGTAATTGCATTGCTGCCATTTTCCCACACCACCAAATTACAGGTTTTGGTGGAATTACCACTGGCGGAATTATCGAGTGCTAAATCTGCTGATTTTTGGAGGAAAGGTGGAGGATTTACCTACAGCTTGATGCTGGAGAATTTACCTGCAGCTTGATGCTGCAGGTACATCCACCACATTTCCTCAAAAAATCTGCTGAATTACCCCTCAGTAATTCCACTGATTGCAATTCTGACAACAGTCCCCAATGGACGCTACCAAACAATGCAATTGTCTTTTTTTGGTTCAACAACTCACTTTTTTACTGTTTATTTCAATGAGTGCACAAGTATTTACTTATTGTTCCCTAAACAATCTTTTTGTGAGGTTCACCTTGAGACTCAGTTTGTGTTTTGTCTTGCATATAAATCGGCTGTTGTTTGGGAAGCGTCTCCATTAGTCTCATCTGTGACTCTAATGTATCTATTTTCCTGGGTGTTTGGTGCAAGTTGTCAATTTTATTGCCATCCAATTTACTCAGAGTGGGGACTGACACCACTCTACCATCACTTGTAATTCAGTGGTAAAGCCACAAGACCAAGTGGTGGTAATGGTAACCGATTATGTTTTTGTTTTCTTTGGCAGATTTACTGGTGAAATACAGCCAAACTCGGCACGGGGCCTCATAGATAAAAGAAAAATACATGTAATTAAAGAAAGTCACACCCAAATACATATCCCAACATTGACATTCACGGTCTCTCTCTATTTTATGGCTGAGAGCTGGTCAAAATCACATTTTTGGTCATAACGTCTAAACTTTTTGTTGCAAAAAGCAAAACCAGATTTGGACTAAGCGGAGCATACCCAATAGTTTAAAACTAAACATGATATAGTTATGTCTGTGGAATATTAATACATTCACAAAATGTAATAAGATGTTCACATTTCACTCTACTGGGGTGTGTAACATGTCTTCTTATCATGAAATATAAGAAAATCTGTATTTAAATAACACAATGGGCTCCTAATTAAGTTTTGAGGAAAAAAGAAATGTGGGTCCAAATCTAACCTGACCTTGCCTTCCCATGTTACAAGAAAATATGTAGGCACCCGCAAACATAGGAGTGGGTGTGGAAAGCATATTTTTCATTTCCATGAGATGGAGAAATAGAGATAAGTGGCTACCTAGTTGAGTGTGGTGAACTTGAAGCAAAGAGAGCAGAGGATTGGAAGTAAGAAGTATGAGACACAGGGCCTCATTACAAGTGAGGCGGAACGGGTTAACGGGACCCGCTAAAGGAGGCAGACCCATTAAACCTGTTCCGCCTCATTACAAGCGCCCCTCGCGGGACCCAGAAAGTAACGCCTGGTCAAACCAGGCGTGCTTACTGGGTCCCGCGAAGGGAAGAGGGAGCAAACACCGGGCCACCGTAATTGGCCCGTTGTTTGCTCCCTCCCCCATTCCCATTCTGCCCTATGGGGGCTGAAATGGGAATGGGGAAGGTCCGGGCCCGGGTTCCTGGAGGGAGGAATTACCGGACCCTCCGTACTCGGAATGGCCAGGTAATTTCCCATTCTGGGAATCCGGACCCAGACCTGATTTTGGCTACCGCTGAAATCGTAATGAGGCCCACAGTGTTTAAAGCAGCAGATACATCAAGTAAGCTGAGCATAGTGAAGAGATGCGAGTACAAAGCAGAAGGTACAAAGTTGGACATGTAGGTGGGAGTAGGTATAGATCTTTATTTGCTCTAGAATCGCAATTGGAGGGGATCACAGAGTGAGTGGACCTACAAGACAACACGCTCAAGGGCTTGAGAGTAGTGGGGATGGAGGCATACAAGTATGTAAAAGGAGATAATACTAGAGTCAGCAATGTTTTTTTTTTATTACAGGTATGTGAATGGCACTTGTGAAGCAGTTATGGAAAATAAGGAGAGATAAGATGATAATGGAGCTAGGGTGAGCAGTTGACAGGCAGTAGTTTAAATCAAGAATTGTTAGGGACTCAGGGTGGATTAGTTGAGAGAGGCATGGTTAGGAGCTCATTGGAGGACAAGAATTGTGACAGTGAGAAGATTGTGGGGTGACAGGAGGTGGAGGGAGGGAAGATGTGGGCTGATAAGAGGGTTGACAAGGTGAGTCATATTTCTGTGATTTTGAATTAGAGATAGGAGGCATGTTTGTCAGTAGAGGGCGGGAGTCGGAAAGGGGGCAGCATTTTCAAGGGGGGGAGCATTGCCTGGAGGGTCATAGAAATTTTACAAGGCTGTGAATGGATAGGTCATATAAGGATTTGCCAGAGTCAAGATCAGTAGTGAGGAATAGAAAGATTCTTTGTGGCCGGTGAGAAGGGTGGGGGAGTGAGTCATGTGCCATCAGTCTTAAGGAGAAACATTGATGGCTTTACTTGTTGGATGGCCTTGAAAAGCCAAGATTTTGGTGTAGAATGGATGGGTGAAGCGATCAGCAGAGTGTTAGCCAAAGGAGGTGCACATACATTATTGATCTCGTAATACCTCATTTCACTGCAGTGGGTAAACAAGAAGAAAGGGTTTGATCCAGGTAGGGTGCCATAGGATCAGGTCTGAACATCCTCTTAGTAATAGATTAAGATAGGTTGAGTGTGGGGGAACAGAGGGTGAAGTGAATGAGAAAGTGGTTAGAGGGTGAGTAGAAATTAGAGAGGGGAGAGGATGCAAGTGTGCAGGATAGGAATATAACATCAAGGGAGTTCTCATGCATGTGAGTAGGTTGGTTATGTAAAATTACCAGAAGGTAGTTTGAGAGAATGCAGTCAAGCTGATATTGATGGATCCTATTGATAGAGAGGAGGTTAAGGTCCACCATTATTACTGACCGAGCATCAAGCTTGAATAAATACAGTTACATATGAATGCCTTATTGAGCTCTCAGGGAGTAACATATTGACAATTGTCTTTCAAGTCATTCAGAATAGATCATCACTGAAGGTCAATACCTTTTAAGATGATCCAAGGATGAGTAGTCTGAGTAGATCTTGCATTTTCTGGGCCTCTTTTTTGTAATGGACATCTTCATATGCAGAACGCCCTTACTGAATGCAGCACCTCTGCTCCTAGAAGGCTGAGCACTATTGACTCTGTGTCAAACTATGCAGGTGCAACAACAAAGACACTATAAGGACTTTGGGATGGTGTATGTGTATATTGCAAATCTTTCCACAGAACTGGTGCATGAGCCTGAGGATGGTTTGCACATTTAGCAATCAATGCATTTGTTATTGAACACATCATGTAAGTCTGATCATTACCATCATATTAAGGTAACTTAAATCTAGCAACTTAGAAACCCAACACAATCTTTGTTTTCTGCACACATCAGGAGTTTATGTCCAAAGATTTTTTTGAGTTTTAATAACATGATGTGGGTAATTCTGTTTATGAAAGGGAGGTCTACTAATCAAAGACCCCTTTTATAAAGCACCATGCCAAAAAGATATTTGACTCATGTGGCATTGCTAATAGTATCTCCTGACATCTTCATCTACAGTGGCATTACGGCAGGTTTAAAGGTCACATATGACTCCACGACTCGGACCTTGGAGAGTCTGACATATGCCTCTTTGAGGAGGACTGTGCCCTGGACGTGAGCCCCACGCAAGTGCCATCCACCACCCTGGCTACCACCACCCTGGCTACCACCACCCTGCCTACCACCACCCTGCCTACCACCACCACGGCCACCAGCACTCCTGCTGCCAACGATTCCTTCGAGGCTCGCCTGTCAAGGGTTGAGGCACAACAGGAGTCAATGCTTGAACTAATGCGGCAACAAATTGCTGATGGTAATGACTCCATGAGGGCCATTGCTACAGCCATCGCTGCCAACACTGCTGCTGTTGAGGCATCCACAACTGCCATGAGGGAGTGTCTGGGGGCACTTACGCAAGCTCTGATGTCAAACCTGCCTCAAATGCAGCGCCAACACCTTGGGGCAGGCATGGGACCGGCCACTGACACCTCCACTGCCACAACCCTTTCGACCTCAGCCCAATCAAGCCCCATGCGGAAGATGCGGAGGAGTGCACGGTGCTTGGACATGGCACCCCCGGATCCCAAAATAGGAAAGAAGTAGAGTGGGCAGACAATGCCATTGGACAAAGGGACATTGGTCAAGGGAACAGTGTTTGGTGTACATTTGGGGACATTTGGGGTTTGTAGGGTGGGTGAGGGAGTTCACGAGGATATTTTTGGTGTTTGTAGGGTGGGTGAGGGAGTTCACTGGGGTATTTTTAGGGTTTGTAGGGTGGGTGAGGGAGTTGACTGGGAGTTGTGAGGGGAATATGTTTACATTATCACGTGTCTGAAAAATACACCTGTTGTTTGCAAGAAAATCAATGGGTGGACATACTTCATTTTGTGCATGTACATTTAATGTGTGATGGTATACAGTGGCAAACTTCTAACAAAACAAGTGTGCATGTCCACATGCATCCAGTGTGTCACTGGCACATTACATTCATGGTCCCTGCACCCTGCGTTTCAAAAGTATTCGTCAATTAGTGCTTGGCGTACAGCATGGCCATCCCGTGCATCACGTACTGGCAGGGGGGCTCCTTCACTTCTTCTCCATCCCCTTTATCCTCACCCGGCCCATGCATGTCAATGTCAGGTAGCAGTGGTACATTCCTCCGGACGCACATGTTGTGCAGCATGACACAGGCAATGGTGATGTTTGCCACCTTCTCAGGCCTATATAGGAGTGCCCCACCAGACCTGCTTAGGCAGCAGAACCGCGCCTTCAACAGGCCAAAGGTCTGCTCAATCACAACACGGGTATGGGTGTGCACACGATTGTACTCCTCTTCATGGCTGTTTTGCGGGTTCTGCACAGGGGTAAGTAGCCACGGCCTCAAGGGATATCCTCCATCACCTGCAAGCAGATACAAATAGGTGTGTGTCACTTTGAACTGCCACCTTCAGGGAGCACAGTCATGGCAGCAGCTATTTGGTGTGGGCTTGCACATGTCCCTGTACGTATACAAAATAGTCACCTAGATGCAATGTATACTGTAATGAGGTGTGGTACACTGGATGGGGTTAAATAGATGATGCAGGGTGTAATCATGCATGCTGAGGCAGATGTGTTGTGGTAGTGCGACAATGTTTAGCCTCCAATTCATGCTGTATATTCTTCCCTATGCATGGTCACACTAGCCACATTGCCACAGTTGCCATCGTGTTCAGTCATGCATTGCTTGCCATCACCATGGTGGCCTGGTTGAGCCTCTTACTTGTTGTCATCCATATGCATTATTTGTGATATGAGGCCCAGTGATGTGTCATGTTCTGTTTGGCTGGTTCAGGTGAGGAGTGTTTAGCTCTGCATGCATTCTCCACTCACTGGCTATTTCCACCCAGGTGCACTATTCCCCCCCCCTTTCCCACCCTGGTGAACTATTCCCCCCCTTTCCCACCCTGGTGCACTATTCCCCCCCTTTCCCACCCAGGTGCAGTAGCCCCCCCCCTTCTGCATCCGCACACATTAGTACCCCACATCACAGCCATGGGACAGTTGTGCAACTCACCAAGCAGACAGGCACGTGGTCCAGCATGACGCTCCATGTGATGGGGTAGCGTGGAGTTGCGCAGTACCATGGCATCATGTGTGGATCCAGGAAATCGGACGCAGCAATCAGTGATGATCTTGCTGGAATCACATACCATTTGCACATTGATGGAGTGGTATTGCTTGCGATTGCGGTACACCGCTTCTTTGGCATGGGCGACTACCAGTTCCACATGGGTGCAGTCGATGGCACCAACACAATTGGGCATGCCTGCCAGTGCATGGAAGACTACTTTGGTTTCGGCTATCTCCTGGGCAGTCCGTGGTAGGGATATGTGGGTGCTTGCGTGCTTCAGGAGGGCATCCAGCACTTGGTTCAGCATGCGTGAAAATAGTGGTTGTGAAATGCCATGCAGCTGGCCCACTGTGTGTTGGTAGGTGCCTGTGGCCAGGAATTGTAGCACAGACACCACCTTTAGTAGTGGGGGGATGGCAGTGCGTATTTCTATGTGGCTGGCAATGTCGTTCTGTATCATGTCCACTATGATGGTGATGGTGTCACGGTCCAACCGGTACAGGGTGTGGATCTGCTCAGGGGTTAGGTTAATGGGCTGGGTCTGGAGCGAGGGATTGGTGGCTGCCTACGAGGCACTGGTGGTAATTGCTGGGCCTGTCTCACCCTCCTTCTCCTCCTGAATCTCCTCTGTGCTGCCTGTTGTTGCAGCTGTAGTTATTGTTGTTGTTGTTGCTGTTGTTGCTGTAGTTGTAGCAGTATAGGCATGTCCTCCAGCGCCATGATTGCAACAGCTAGTGGTAGCATTTTGGTGTAGGAAGGGGTGTGGTGTGTAGGTGTGCTCCTTTTGTACTGGGCCAGTCTACATTGCCTCCACCTGTGGGGGGTGTGTGGTGTGTGGGTGTGCTCAGTTTATACTGGCCCAGCTTCCATTGACTCCACCTGTGGGGATTGTGTGCACCTGTGGCAGCTGCCTTGTATGCTGATTGCTGTTTGTGGGTGGTCTGCGATGCCTGTATGTCGGGCATCATGCAGCCCAAGATTACTGGCTTCGCGATGCCGGTATTTACATGTCTGCGTAGGTTGGGATTTCCCCCTATTACCGGCATGCCGGTATTTTCTCCCTGAAGGGGCGCGTGTACGCGCCTATGCCGCTTTTAGCGGCACCGTTATTTAGGGTTACCGGGTTTGCGGGTCGGAATGCAACAGGACGGTAAACGATGCCGGTATTATCATACCAGCTTCGTTTTTGCCTTACCGGGCAACTTCGTAATGAGGCCCATAGTATATTTACTTTGCCTTATCCCTATCTCAAACCCATCCTATCTTTCATTCAGAACCAGTATTGTTAGAACCCTCTTTGTGCTGACTCTTTTCTCATCTGATGAAGTCGAGTTTCCTTAGCAGGCGGGTTGCCCTGATCAAGGAACTGTAAGATCCCTGCATGGTATTCGCTTCTTCATAGTCATCCCCTAGTGTAAGTAAACCTATTTGTCATTTTTAGAAGTGCATTTCTGTTTTTCGCGCCTATTTTACAAAAAACGACCTTTACTAAAACCGTGATAACTCCCTCAGTATTTGTGGTAGAAATTAAATTTCAACTCCTATCTGTACCTAACATCCATAGCTATCCATAGAACCCAAAACGGCAGTGCGATTCTCCCGTTATAGTGAAAATCATGCAAGGAAAAGTTTGGCACAATTTTTTAAATCAGAAAGGTTTACACATGTAAAATAGCGTTGAACTTCTTCCGACTTGGACCTTAAGATTTCAAATGTTTTCTGATGACTAAATCATTCCTTGATTGTTTGCACCTATTCAAAGCGGCTCCCATAGGAGTTTACAACAATTTAAGCATTTTTGACCATATTTGGTGTTTTTGCCCAGTCAATTCTAAAGACAATTGTAAAAGCCATGCTGACAGCTGAAAAGTCAATTCCGTTTTTCTCTTGTGTTTTATGGGGGGAAGGTGGGACTGATATTCTGTTTGATGTGTGCTATCCCTGAATACCTGCTCTCTCCTCACATCTCTGTACATTGTCTATTGGGGGTTGAGAGGTGTTGTGCAGGGGGAACCTCTAACCATAGTGCCATGTGTCCAAACCAACACAAAAGTATTATTTTCTGTGCTGCATTTGTTTTGCTCATTACTTATTCTTAGTGTATTAAAGATATTATTCTGTGTTCTGTCACCCCATTGGTGATTGTTGTGTACCTATTAAAATATACTGTGATTAAATTTTAAATACATAAATACATTTTTACCTTTGCAAACCAGCCTGATTCCTGGTTCAGTGTGACCGGGGGGTTTCCAGGAGAAAGGTGTGATATGAGTGGTATATCGTTTAGAATATTGAATTTATAGACAAAAATAAATAAGGGTTTCAGTTG
Organism: Ambystoma mexicanum; assembly: GCF_040938575.1. NCBI lineage: Eukaryota > Metazoa > Chordata > Amphibia > Caudata > Ambystomatidae > Ambystoma > Ambystoma mexicanum. The sequence continues at coordinate 821,706,392 of NC_090936.1, read as the reverse complement.
TGCACTACATGCCGGATTTTGACTTGGGTGTGTGCCGGATTTAAATCACTTACAGCTTGGGGGCTCGTCCGGGATCCTGAATTATACATACCACTTGTGACAGTCTAACACAGCATGCTAGCTGACAGGGTAGATACACCGTGTTGGGTTACCGTGTTACCATACTGTGCTACAATGTACAGGCACCCCTTGAAAGAAACACTCAAATGAGTTGGGCCTGTTTGCAAAAGTAAAGTAACCCTGAGATAAGCCAAAAGGAAATTCATATTTCTGGAATGGCGACCCCAGTGGAATATTGCAAGGGAACACCTACTGCACACATTGTTTGTCAGGGGTGAATGGTTAGAACAGGACGAACAGGTATGGCTGCAGGGAATAAAACAAGAAATCACTGAAATCAATCTTAACATCTGGCAGGACAAGGGGCCATTACATCAAGCACTCAGTGAGCTGTACATGACCCCTAAAATAAAAGAGGAGCAATGCAAAATTGCCAAAATAGCGGCCTACCTATACCTCCAAATAGGAGTCATACAGGAAAAGTATGCAGACCATGTAGACTTCACAAAGAGTCAAGGGGAAGCACGGCAGAAAACCCACAGCAATCTCGACTCTGCAGAGCAAAGGCTCCAAGATAGCAAAGAATCTGAAACAGAGGCTAGGCAGCATGCCACCAAACTCCAAAAAGATCTGGCTCTCTTACTGCAAAAGAATGCAGAACAAGATGCCCAGGTACAGACACTGAAAAAAGAGTGTCAAGAAAGGTTGGATTCTCTACCACAGAGCCAACAAAAGCTGGAGCAGCAATTGAATTATAATAGAGTCTGTGCAGAACAGATAGTCACCCTGCAAAACTGCCTAGAATCCTTAAAAGAGGAAGATAATAAATTAATTATCAAAGACCTAGAATCCCAAACAGAGTTTGATGAGGAGTGCCAGAAAGCTGGTGCCCTTAAAAAACAGAGGGATGACCTGGCTGAGCAGAGGGGCACTCTAAGTCAGGAAAGGGAGTGTTACACTCACCTGGTATCCACGGGGACGCCACCCAGCCAGTTGGTCGCTGGTGCCCTTCTCAATGATTCCCTGGTATGGTTCTCGGTGGAATTCCGTCTTGTTATCGAAGTTGGTGGGCTCTCTGTCCTGCTTTCTGGGCAGGGGCGCCGTGTGCGGTCCAGTTACTTCACTGACAGCGAAGCAAGTAATGTCTTTCAGGTAGGTCTTATTACAGTTCATGGTGTTGTTATTCTTGCATGCCTTTTCTCTGTTCGATAATTTCTCTTTTAATTTCCCTTAGGTGCGCGGAGCGTCCGCTTGGCGAACTGGTTAGGCTGGTTCTCGCCGGTAAATGATCGCACAATAGCACTATGATGCGGTAAGTAGGCGCTTTGCACAGCGCGGAGATGTCTTGTCTTCACTGACCTGTGTTTTCTCTTTATCGTAGGTCGCTGTGTGCTCCCAGCGCGGGTGGAGTTCCAGAGCTATGTCAGTCGAAAAGCAACCAATCAGGTAAATCTCTAAGCAATTTGTGGTTGTAATGTCTCTACTACCTCTTTTAATGATGTCTTTCTTCCTTTCTCAGATCCTTCGATCCGGGCGGCAAACCCTTCAATGGAGCTGCCCAGGAGCTGCAAGCAGTGAAGGATGGAGATTGCAGGTAAGATTCTTCTGCTAACGATGTTCTTTGTTTTTCTGCAGGTCCGGATTTTGCCAGGCTCGTGAGAAAGCTGGACACGGTGAGTGTCACGTTGCTAGTAGCAAAGTAACGCGAAGCGTGTTGTTTTGTTCGGGTGTGGTTTAAATAGCCTCTGCAAAGTAGTCCAGGTAAAGTAGTCCCGAGGCCACCACACCCAAAACACTATACCGCATAGCTTGGTTCTAGGAATCAAGCTATGTGGATGCCTCCATGTTGGCTGAAAGCCTAAATAAAGTAGTTTGTTAAGCAGATGTCTTTCCCTGTTTATGAGCCTGGTGCTAAAGGCGCCAGGACTGGCCCCAAGAGGACCTTAGAAGCGGATGCCAGGCCTTATTTGCGATCCAAGTTCTGATTCCACCTGGCCAATGGGCTTGCCAGTGGGGAACAGGGCTGAGGATCGTGACAGGGAGGCCCTAGGCCAGGAAGTCAGCCATTTAAAAACAAAGTTAGAAGAAAATGACCTGGCCCTTCAGGAACTTGGTGAAATCAAAATGGATTACAAAAAGCTACTAGAGCACACCAGGCGGGTGGAGGATGCTTTGGAAAAGAATAACCAGACCAGTAAGGACCAAACTCAGGAGGTGAGTCTCCTGCAGCAAAAATTGTCCCAATACTCCCAATTCAGGCAGGAAGCACAGAGAGACAATGCGGCTCCCTGTGAAAAGAATGACAGGCTCCACCAACAGATAGCCATGCAAGAACAACTCATAGAGACCAGTAAGGCCTTAACAGAGGAGCAAAAAGTTCAGATTTTGGCATGTTATCAGGAAATAGGGGCTGGAAAAGATGAGGTAAGATGGGAGAGAGAAACCCTTGAGCATAACCTCAGGAACCCTGGCATCAGGGACTTTAATCCCTTCAGTTCCATGGACTCCGCCACCCCCATGTCCACTGGCTCATATGAACCAAGGGCCACGGGGATGGTAGACTTCAACACAATGGGAAAGACTAGGCCCACAAAGAACATCTTAAAAACCTCTTCCCAGCTAGGACAGTGGGGGGGTACTGGGCCAATCCTGGGAGCAAGGGAGAGTCAGAAGACACTTCTGAGTGCCACAGGTTCCAAGAGAATAGGCCCCCACATTCCGCCAGCCATTCCCAAGCCCGCAGAATCAGGGAGAGCCTACAGGAACAGACAGCCACCTCGGGTAACAGTGACTCTGCGTCAGAGGATGAGTGGACCAGGGTGATCAGATCTAAAAAGGCCAACAAAGTTAAGAGAGCTTTACTGAAAGATCCCCTGAAGCAAATCCAGGCTATTAGGAGCATCATCACGCCCTACCATAAAAATGCCAAATATTCCATTTGGGAGCACCTTGAATTGTTTGAGCAAATAATGGAGACTTTCCACCTGAAGGACAGCCAAAGCTGTATTCAGTATGTAAAGTGGACATTTTCACCTGAATACTCCAGCTTCTTTGCAGGGCTGGAGGATCAGAACCATTGAAGATGGTCCACCTATAGGGGGGCCATCTTAAAGAATTTTTCAATCCATAGAAACCCTCAAGAGGCCCGCAAGGCAGTCTACAACCTGCAATGAGGGGAAGACCAGGCCCCACAAGAATTTGTCCAAGAACAGAAATGTAACTTTGCGCAGGCCACCAGAAGGGTGCACACTGACAGTAGGGAATTTGTCAATACCTTCTTTCATGCACTCCCTAAATACATTATGACCCAGCTGGTGAGGGACTTTCATGAAAAAATATCACTAGACTGGGTCATTGAACAAGCAAATCGCATCTACGAAGTGCAGAAGCCACTAGAAAGTAAAAATGCTAACAAAATCCCAAAACCAACCAACACCCCTGCCACTGCTAAGGTGGCGGAGGTGAAGGTTGCCCCCATTTTAGATCTGGAGATGGGGGGGTCTAATAACATTCCTGCACAGAATCCTACCAACCCAAGACACAGAAGGCCCTCGGGCCAATCCCAAACAGGGAGTCAGGGAGGTAACCCCACAAATGGGCCCCCTAACTCCCCGGACTACATCAGCCCCATTACAAGGACAAAAGACCCATCCTGGGCTACGTGTGGACTCCTCCAGCCCAACGGGGGGATCCAACCAGGCAGCTGCCAACCCAGGGAACTTCCCTCCTCAATTTTCCCAGGAGGGCAGTAATCCCCCAAATTCCTGGTTGAGTTTCTTTTCCTGGTACCTGCCAAACCTCAACCCTCAAAACAAAACTTCTTTCTTTCCCCACTTTCCTGAGCCCAGACCGCCCAATCCGGTAGAGGGGAGGCCAAGGGTGGAGGGGTACCAAAAATATCCCAACCAAGGGTATTACGGGAGAAGGGACAGTTACCCTTCCTGTGATCAACCAAGGGTAGACCAGAGGACCCCGTACCATCCAGAGCGGGTGTCCCAACTGGAGCGCCAGGTCCAGAACATGGCACAGGATCTGGGTCGCATGTTGAGGGCGCAGCAAAACCCTATAATGAACATGGTGACTCAGAACTCCTAAAATCAAGGGTCTGGTGCTCCAGAACATTGACGGGGGAAGAACCCCGACAACCCACCAGTTCCCAGGGAGGAGGCACAGGGGGAAGAGGGGTCTAAAGCCTTAGAGGAAGCTTCCATCACCACTTGTGGAAAGCCCCTGGAAACCCAGGAACCAGAACCAGAATCTCCTGCTCCCGAAAATCTGCAACCTAAGGAGCAGAGGGCGGGTAGGAGAAATAAAGAGCCTAAAAAGGCTAATTTTGTGGAGGAGGTGCACATCTTCCAATTTGAAGCAGAGGGGTCCTCAGAGGATTCTGGGAAAAGGATCTTTTCCTTCAGGGAATGGGGAACTCCTCCCAAAGGAAAATGGGTCCCAAGATATCCTGATCAAGACTGGGAAGATGTGGGGACCGAGTTAAAACCGCCCATCACCATACCCCAGAATGACCAGCAAGAAAATCACCTTGGTCAAACCATTTCTGGTGACTGCCTCCAAAAAGAGGGTGGGGCAGCCCAGAATCAGACCCAGGGGAGCCCAAAACTCCCCCATATTCAACCATCCTGGTTTTTTTGCAGATCCCCTAGATCGCACACAGGACCATACCCAAACCTATTCTGGGGACTGCCTCCAAAAAGGGGGGCGGCCCAGAATGAGAGGAAGAAGAGTCCCTAGCTCCCCAAAACCCTTCTAAGGACTGTCTCCAACAATGGGGGGACAGCCCTGAATCAGAAATTGAGGAGCCTGAGACTCCTCAAATCGCTGAGTATGAAACTGTTTGCTCAGATACCCAAACTATCCCAATCCGTTCTGGGGACCGCCTCCTAGAAGGGGGGAGCAACTCAGAACCAGCCCAAGCAGAACCCCAAACCTTACCAACCACTTCTGTTGACTGCCTCCAGAAAAGGGAGGGCAGCCCAGGAAAAGAACAAGGGAAGCCTGAGACTTCCCAAATAGCAGTGTGTCAAAATTCTGTGCTAGATTCTCCAACTCCGACACAGTCTTTTGACACAACCATCCCGGTGTCATAATCAGAAATAAGCAAATTGACCATCAAGCTTACCCAGAGTACCCATTACCTTTGCCCCTTGGAGGAGAAGGAAGGTAGATTCTACGCCTCCATCCAGGTGCAATGGCAATGTGCAATTCCAGCACTGGTGGACACAGGATCCCAAGCAACTTTGCAGTCAAAGAGAGTCTTTGAGCAGCTAAATTCGGGAAGGAGCGGAATACCAGATTCCTCTCACCACTCTTCATAGACAGCTTCAGAACTGTGACGGGAAGAAAATTCCTGTTGAAGGTTCTGCAGAGCTGGAAATTTAAATTGGGTGACACAAAATGAAGCACCCAGTCCTAGTTGTGGTGCCAGAGGTAACCCCCTGTCTATTAGGGAATGACATCCTCCGCAGGCTGTCTCCCCTCATTGATTGCGTCTACAACGTCCTCTGGACCTAGACCCGCAGGCTATTTAAATTAAAGCAAAGCATCAACCATGTGAGTCTAAATGGCACATGCCACATGGTTGAGCAAAAACCGGACCTAGTTAGGTTCTACTTTTAGAACACTGACACACCCCACATCACCGTTATAGCTATGGGACCACCACACGGTGAGGTGAACTCTTCTGCATTTCTTCAAATCAGCCTCCCTTCGAGTCTCAAGTGGAATTCTACCCTGGAGGGAGATACATTGAAATTTTATACTAATGTACAATGTGAAAATCCCAAGTCCATAGCCAAAATTGACATCAAACCAGCACAGAACTTAGCTGGCATTCTGAAAAAGGGTGAACAACGCTTCCTCCCCATTTAGTTAAATGACAGGAAGGAGTCTGTCATCGCCCGAGTTGACTTGAATAGCAAAGAAAGCTTCATCAGCGAAGCGCTATTTAAAAAACTCGCAAAAGACCAGACCCTACCCTAGTCAGTGCAGCAATGGGTACGGGATCTGGAAGCACCCCGCTCCAAACACCATCTGCTTAGCAGTTGTATGATCAAAATTTCTAGGGATGACAAAAGCATAACAGATACTTGTTGGGTTGTGCGAGGTGTTCCTTCCACCTTTTATATGAGCCGTGACCTCCTCAACCAAATTGAGATTAATTTGGACCTTAGGTATTAATGGAATTTCAGAAATGGAGGAGAGGTGACCATCCCAGGACTCACCTACAGAATCCACCGGTTAAGACCATTAGTGAACATAGATGGGGAATATTGCCAATTATAACCAATGCAAGTGTCTTTCCCACTGCTGACATCCCCAGATGACGTGTGGACACAGTAGTAGGAAAATATCCATAACCATGCTATGTTCTATCTTCTAGCATCTAGACTAAGAATCATCCCAAGGATTGCCAAGGAGGACCACTCGGGGACCAGGAGGAAAGAACCAAGGAGCCCGGAGTGCCGCTCCATACTCCCAACTAGAACCAGCAATATGCCAAACCAGAACCAGCACTACTCCTTACCAGAACCAGTGAGGAGAGAGGGTCGCCTCCAGCACTGACGGGAGAAGCAGCTGAATTTCTCCACATGGAAAAAAGAAAAGAACATTCCAATCTCCCGACTTCCCTTTGACGGGTGGTCGAACCCAAGTTGGGAGGGGGGGCTCTGTGGGATGTATTGACCCACTCCATTATGCTATGCGGCATCACCCTGCCAGTTATGGGGAAAGAAACAGCAACAATGGCGGCAAAACCCTTGTGCGTGCCAAAAACCTACAAAAACTGTGTGCTTCAGCACACAAAAAGAGGGCTGCACAACCTGCCACCCATGGTACATGGGTGGTGGAATAGAGCACACCCTACAGAAATGTGCCAGTGGGCTCCATGACCAGCAAACAGAATGCAGAGAGAGAAGCAGCACTTTGCAAGTGAAACCCAAAAATGTGCCTACAAATGACATTTGCTTTGTTGCCAAAAACTCCAAAATGCCTATAACACAACACTTTTCAACATTCACAATCTTGCCAGGTGCTAAAATTCATGTATCAAATGAAACATTGTGAACATACAAAGTCCCAATACGAAGAGCAAAACATTCCTTAGACAAACTGGATTGTCTGAAAACGGACAGCATAGGCCAAAATCTGGGTGCAGTACCTGGGGTTACCTGAATGACAGCTATCAGAGGAGTACTGATGAAACTTTAAAGTGACCTAAAACTAAAAAGTCTGCTCGATTAGCAAACATAAAAAGGATTGTTGCCAAAAAGGAATACAGATTTTAGTTGTGTTTTTTCCCACAGATTTTAAGGCCAAGAAAGAAATGTATTCATGTTTGGTGTAACAAATTTGGATTTTGCTGGATTTAAGAAGTTAATTAGACTGGCTGAAGCTGCAAGAACTGGAAAATCAGGTTTTTCTCCCAGAAGGAGGGCCTTCCTCTCAGCAGAAACTCACTGGGAGGTGTTAATAGCGGGTTAGAACAGAATCTTGTCTACAGAAAGCAAAGGAACTATGACAAAGCTTCAGCCTAGGAAACTGGAAGTGTGAAGGGGGTTGTAAATGGCCTCTGGAAGGAACAAACAAGGAGGGAGATACCGTGGACTGCAGGGAGACAAAAAGGGGCGAACCATCTGTTGCTAAACATGAACAAAGAACACATTTTTAAAAGTCTCATAACTTGCTATTCAAAATGGTAAAAAATATTAAAAAAGGCAGAGTTGTTAATTTAATTTCTGGCTGCACGTGTGAAGAGGCGGTAGAACTGTGTAACATGTTCTGGACAGGAATGGCAATATATGTGGTTTTATGCAAAATATATTACTGTTATAATTGTGAAAATGTACATGCATATCCCTATGTTAAACACGCACATTTGTGGAAATTTGCATAAAATTTGGAAATTGTGCTCATAGCGAAAAGGGCAAAATTCTGTAGAAAGCTGAGACAAGATCCCACTGCTGCAGGGTTTTGAGGAACAGCTGCTACATACAGTATTGCATCTTTGTTTGTGATTTGTATAAAGGTGACCAATGTAGAAATGTACATTTAGTTTAAAATCCTATTTTGAGACCAGTGGCTAAAGGGAGGTCTCTGAAGATTGTAAAACCAATCACAAAATGTGACATCATCCGGCCTTTATCCAATCACTCAAATTGCAAGGCGGAGATGAAGTGTGGTCCTTTCCCAGCTAAGCCGGCCCATACACCCCCTTTGTGATGTCATTTTAAAGGATAAATAGGGACAGCTGACAAAACATAGGGACTCACTGATCAAGCCACTTTCCTGATTCTGGCGCAGCACTCTGATCCAGCTTTCTACATCCAGCTTTAAATATTCTTCCAGATCCAGATGCCAAATCCCTTGCCAGCAATAGAGAACTATTGATTTCCAGCCAGGCCCAAATTCTCAAATGTATTCTCTCCACACAGTAAAGCACTGTGTGGTGTTGAGAAGGCCTTTTGAACCAGTATCCTGAAATCCTCTGGCTTGCCACGACTAGGCTTGCCTGAGGAACTCGCCATCCAGCTGATTCAAATACCCACAGACTAGGAGGGCAGATCCTGTGCAAATCCAGCGACTGGAATAGCTGATCCAGTACCGTGCCTGATGTGCTGTCTTTCCTAGACCAGCCCCAATCCATGACCAGAACTGATGGTCCCATTTAAAAATGTATCCTGTGAGTATTAATAGGAAGAACTGTGACCCATAGTAGATTTACTTTGCCTTATCCCTATCTCAAACCCATCCTATCTTTCATTCAGAACCAGTATTGTTAGGATTATCTTTGCATTGTCTTATCCCTATCTCAAACCCATCCTAACTTTCCTTCAGAACCAGTATTTTTAGTACCATCTTTGCGCTGACCCTTTTCTCATCTGAAGAAGTCCCGTTTGCTTAGTAGGCAGGTCACCCTGATCAAGTGACTGTAAGATCCCTGTGTGGTATTCGTTTCTTCATAGTCATCCCCTAGTGTAAGCAAACCCATTTGTCATTTTCAAAAGTGAATTTCTGTTTTTCATTCTTGTGCCTATTTTACAAAAATGACCTTTACTAAAACCTTGATAACTCCCTCAGTTCTTGTGATAGAAATGACATTTCAACTCCTACTTGTACCTAAAATCCATAGCTATCCACAGAGCCCAAAATTCTTCCATCGCAAAAGGAAAAGTTTGCCACGATTTTAAAAAATCTGAAAGGTTTACACATGTAAAATAGCTGTGAACTGCTTCCGACTTGGACCTTAAGATTTCAAATGTTTTCTGCTGACTAAATCATTGCTTGTGTTTGTTTGCACCTATTCAAAGCGGCTCCCATAGGAATTTACAACAATTTAAGTATTTTTGACCATATTTGGTGTTTTTGCCCAGTCAATTCTAAAGACAATTGTAAAAGCCATGCTGACAGCTGAAAAGTCAATTCCGTTTTTCTCTTGTGTTTTATGGGGGGAAGGTGGGATTGATAGTCTGTTTGATGTGTGCTATCCCTGAATACCTGCTCTCTCCTCCCATCTCTGTACATTGTCTATTAGGGGTTGAGGGGTGTTGCAGGGGGAACCTCTAACCATAGTGCCATCTGTCCAAACCAACACAAAAGTATTATTTTCTGTGCTGCATTTGTTTTACTCATTACTTATTCCTAGTGTATTAAAGATATTATTCTGTGTTCTGTCACCCCATTGGTGATTGTTGTGTACCTATTAAAATATACAGTGATTACATTTTAAATACATAAATAAATATTTACCTTTGCAAACTAGCCTGATTCCTGGTTCAGTGTGACTGTAGGGGTTCCAGGAGAAGGGTGTGATATGAGTGGTATATCGTTCAGAATATTGATCTTATAGACAAAAATAAATAAAGGTTTCAGTTGTGCACTACATGCTGGGCTTTGACTTGGGTGTGTGCCGGATTGAAATCACTTACAGGTGGTTTAAAGGCAATCCTGAGATAACAAAGCTACTCTCACGCCAGGGTGCTGATCACTGGAGTCCATGTGCAGTCAGCTGGCATTGTAAGGGGGTGTAGTTAAAGTAGACTCCAGGACACGGTATGTCAGGAGAGCACTTCCACCAGTTTGGTCTCTGTTAGGGCTCTCCAAACGTCCTACCCCTTTTTCTTATTGCAGACAAAGTATTCTGGGAATTATGTCTGTTGGCAAAGGACACTTGTTAAACAGCCTGGATTGAACCCTGTCCTTAGTTGACTAATCTTTTGACTTGAAAACATGAATTATTCATCGGAACTCTGGTGGGAAAACCAATGATTCCAAAGCCCATTGCCACAGGGGTGAAGATAGAGACCTCTAAGGCTGAGGAAATATTGATCCCCGAACCATCCACAGGAAACATTGAGGTTGACACTGCTGTGGGCCAGCAAATGTGTACTGCCTGGTGACTGGAAAAAGGAATCTTCTCAATGGAGGTGGAGGACACCTTGTGGGTGGTAGACAATCTTCCTGGAGTGAATGTGAGGAACCCAGGATACACCTTGTCCATGGAGACTCAGAATTGGGCCTCCCAGCAACCCAGAAGCACAAATGCAGCAAAGGACCAATTTCCTACCTCAAGAAATCCTCAAGCCAGCTCGACCATGATTGACTCAATGTCTGCCAATACAGAAAACATGGTACTGATTCTGGATTTTGAACTGCTTACCTGCTTTGTTGAGCTACTTTGACACTGATTTTACCTTATGTGTTGTACAGAACTCTACCGCTGGCTCGTCATTGTAGAAGCGCCCAACCTGCATCTCCGGTGCACTGACTCAACCCAACCGATGGGTCATTTCATCATCACAACCAAACTCAAAAGATGACTCAGCCTGTTGGAAGCTGACAACTCACCAGTCTAAAATGCCCACAAGACCCAGCAGATGGATTGTTTCTATGCAACCGAACTGTCAACCGGACTGGACTGCAAATGTTAGCTGTTGGGAAGCATCAACTCGAACAGTCTTGAGTGCTGAATTGGCCCACAGAGCACTGCATCTCAAAACCAACCCAACACCAACTCACCACTGAATCAAGGCGAGTACATCATCTCACCACATTTTAGTAAAGCACCCAAATCTGGCCTCAATGTCGTCAAGCACCCAAAACAAAGAGACACATGTATTTTGAGGAGTCCTGTCTCCGAGTCCACCTTAAAAGATTACAGTGACGTTTAAACCCCCCTTCTTTGCCTTTTGAAGAAATGTATGTGAGCATTCACATTGCTTAAATCCTTTAGCTGAACACCCCATTTTATCAATCTAGAATGCCCTTAATTGTCAAAGTCCATATTGTCTGGGCTTCCTTTACAAGGTTGGTATTTAGTTTTAATTTAACATTAATTAGTTGCACACATTGATTGTTCTCAGCCTCCCTGACTTGTATAATATAGCCTGTCCTCAGCCTACATTATCAAAGAGGTGAAATAGTTATTTCTGTTGGGCAGTGTCTGTTTCACCTAGTAGTCGAAGTATACGAAAATAGGTAGTGGAACTATGTTCCCTATTAGCCTCCACCCACTCCCCACAAACACCAAAGCCACGCCCCCTCCCACACACAATAAAAACTCACCTAAATGATTGGGATCACTGCTGGTTTGGTACTGAATGTTCATTTAAACATGTTTTATCCATATTCTCCAACAGAGCAGTAGTCATTTAATCACAATTGGTTTCACCACTAACGAACATGTCAACGGGTGTGAGGGGAGAGAACCCTTCTCTCCCATAACCATCTTTATTTTAAGGTTTATTTTTGCAGAAGTAGGCATATTGATCATGTGCTCATGAATAACAGGCCGGCATGTCACATCTTGGTGGGTGTGGCCCTCTGAGAAAGCAATTCTAGTGTGGGGACTTCCTGACAAGGACATTTGGTTTTGACTGTCACTAGTACTGTTGCCAAAAAAAAAAAAAAGATTTACTAGCCGTGCTGCTTTTTGGGGAATCTGTGTGATTGAAATGTGTCCAACATAGTCGTTAATAATCACTGGTATATGCCGAAATGCAGGAAATGCTAAAAGAAAGTAATCATCACATGAAATTGAAACTCCTATTTATACCAGCAAAAATATTAATTGACTAGAACCCTTAACAATCCAATCTACACCCCATCTATAGAATGTTATTGTATTAACCATAATGTATATTGCTATCACCTGCCAATCATAATGCATTTTGCAGAAAATTATAATATAATCGTCATACAACCATTAAAATGTGTGGCCATATGCTACTTCATAAAAAGCACATTCAATGTTCAACTTCTGTTTTCAGATGTTTCTGTACCACCTGCATTTCCCCTCTCTGGATACTAAACTAACAAGCACGGCTCTTTTAGATCTTCTCAGTACAAACCCAATTGGCATGACATCTCTAACCTAACTCCCTTATACCATTTGAAAATGTCAAACTCAATCGCCTGAAACAAGTGTCATTCCTTCTCTGTGATCTAAATCCATCTTCAATTTCCCTATAAGAGTAATTCATGACACAACAGTGATCGTTGTTGCGCCCACTCACCAAACGCTCTGAAAGCTTCCCCATACTGTAACTGGGCCGACGTTCATACTTAGTCCCTCCATCTTCGTGGATCTTACATATTAAAGGTACAAAAAAAGGGAACAACTGACGCCCTCATTTGCACACTCAACTCCTCTATTTCATAAGCATTCTGGTTGCGTTATCTTACCTAAGCAACATTCTTCAGATTTTGAGAACAGACAGAACAGTGTTAATGGGAGAGCAATATGTTGAATTCCTGTCTCAAACGTTGTTGAACATTAATTCATATGCACGTTTGACGGTGATGTATTTCTAGTAAAAAAACGAATTGACAAAATGAGGCCACAATAATGAAACCCATGAGTTGCCAAGGAGAATCAATATCATGATAATGAATACCTTTTATGTAACTCCTTTAAATGTTTTATATGCATTGTGACCTTTTTAACGACTGGAGGTTAATGCTACGTGATCAGCTCCATCTACAAGGCCTCATCTATCAGTGTATGGACCCTCCCAGGAGAGTGCAAAGAATATGCAACGTGATGGCTGGACTGGCATAGAGAACACGTAGCAGAAATGTATACTCTATGGAAATTAGCCTTTGCGAAATATTGTGGAAATTCCAAAACGCTGCATTTCTCCTCACAAATGTGCAATCACTTTGATAACACATTGCTCACTGGAAAAAAATCAAGGGCCCGGTTCATGGAATTTTTTGCACACACAAGGGGCTTTGCACTGCTGAAAAGTGACTTTGCACTGCCGACACAAACCCTGATTCATGGAACAGTGCAAAGTGATTTTTTGCTGTGCAAAGTCAGTACAAAGTCATTTTTTTCAGTATAATATGACTTTGTACTGAATTTGCACTGCAAAAATACACTTTATACAGTACCATGAATCAGGGTTTGTGTCGGCAGTACAAAGTCACTTTTCAGCAGTGAAAAGACACTTCGAACCATGCAAAAAAATCCATGAATTGGGGCCATAGTGTTTTCACCTTGTAATATTAGCCTGGACAATGATATGCCATCAGTGGAACTGCGTGCATCATGCTTTTTTAATCATATCTAACACACAACAGGAATCTTACTTCTGCTTTTGTTATACAAGCTGCACCCCCTTTGACTACTTCCCAGTCTTCCTCTGATCAAGACACCCTTCCATAGTGGCATTATCCTTTTATGAGTGTCAAGGTTGGGCATGAACATATTCTTTGAAAATGAAAGAACTCTAAGGGACTGATTCATAGAATTTCTTGCATAGTGTATGTGACTTTACACTGCTGCAAAATGTCTTTACACTGCCAACAAACACCCTGATTCACAGAGCGGTGCAAATTGTATTGGCAGTGCAAAGTCACTTTGCACTAAAAAAGTACTCTATGCACTGTGCTAAATGGGCCTATGGGCCTAATTCACGGTGCAAATAGTACTTTTGCAGTGCAAAGTGACTTTGCAATGCAAAAATACACTTTGCACCGCTCTGTGAATCAGGGTGTTTGTTGGTGGTGCAAAGTGACTCCCCAGGATGGTGAAGACATTAATGACAGAGTTGTTGGGGACCTCTAGTTGTGAGTGAGGGTGATGGTTTTAATTAATTAGAAAGGGGAATGGGGCATTTGAGGGTGTCAACTGAGCTACTTGTTGCTCCTCCTAGACTGTTGAGTAGCCAAATAGATGTGTGGATGATCGCCAGTCATAAAACAGACTGGTTCAACCTTTTCCAGAGTTGTATACTGTAACCATCAGGGGTGAGGCATCTAGGATGTTGGGCGAGGAGGGAGTGAGTCATGTTTCCATGATGAAGAGTGTGTCAAGGTTGTGAGTAGTAATATTACTGTAGCTCATTGGGGGAGACAAATAGAGATACTAACAGTGAAAATATAGTGGCAACTGAGAGGTTCGGAACAGCACAGTTGGCTGGAGGTGGGTGGGAGATAAACACAGAGAAACAGAATGACCAAAACAGTTGGAAGTGAATAGAGAAAAATAGCACAGAGGGCTGGAGGTTGGCAGGGCATATAACAAAAACGTGCAGAATATAGCCGATAGCAAAGGTTACAGCGCCTGATGCTACTCAGCCAAGAAGGCAGACGAGGCACAGGTAAAGATAGGGAGGTGAGGTGAGCTGGCAGAGTCACCATGAGGGCTAAAGGTGGGTGGAGGAGAAATACCGAGACAGGTACAGGTGAGCAGAGAGGGCTGGAGGCAGTTGGGGAAAACACAAACGTTTCTTTTTTACAGAAGTGGGCATATAGTTTTTACCATTAAAGAATTGGCCATAACATTGCCTCCTGATATCTTGAGTTGTTTCTGCCAAGTTGGCAGAGGTGCCTTAGATATGGACATGGAGGTAGTGTAGGATTTTTCATAGTATATGTGGGGTTGGGGGAAAATAGTGTAGCTCTTATGTACTATGGTGAAGAGGTTTAGTTGTTGCCTACAATGATGTTGGTACTGCAGCAAGGAGAACTGATTGCTTTCAGAGGGGCTAAAGAGGAGCATGGAATGCTGATGAGGAGAGAAATAACACTGGCTACATGGGGGATTGGATGGCAGGTCTAAAGCTACTGCATGGAGAAAGGGCCTGATTTTGCATAGTGTCAGTGCCAACACTGTACGGGTATTGGTGGAGACACAAGTCTTGAATGGAAGCTCATGGTCAATGATAAATCTAAGAGAATGTGCATGCAATAGTGCACACAATGTCTCCCATTCATACCTGCACCGTTGCATGTGTTGTGGAGGTGGTATCTGTCTTTGTTGAGTTTAATTCCAAGTAGGCGCATAACATTCATGGGTTGATGTGTAAAGTGCAATGGCCCAGATGATGGATGCCATGAGTAGAGTCAACTTTCACACAGAGTTGAATATTATTAAATGTTCATGGATGCTGATGCAATGTTACCCTTGGCTAACATTGTACATACATATTTACCTAGTGTTTCCATAAATGGGTTGATTCTGAAAGACGAGAGCATGGAGTCCTGAAGGATGTCCAAGGTAACAGGTCCATGTTGGTATCTGCAGGAATCCATCTGTGTGAACAGGTGTATATTGTCCTGTTAACAGTGAAGCACCAAAACCCATGCATGTGGAGAAAGTGTGGCGTGTCATACTGTGTTTGACCATGTGGAAGGAGGCTGATAGATCAAGAAGTATACAAAGGCAGGTGTTACCTCTTGATGGTGCAAGGAAACTTTGTATCTACCAAGACCAATGTTGTGTGGTGAACGAAATTGAAAAGCTCACATCTATAGAAGGAGATAACAGCTGCAGATTTGTTCAGCAGCATTCATAGAAACGACCTCCTCCCCCTTCACCCGCCTTAAACAGGATGAAACTAGAGTAATGGTGAATCATGTAACTGCAAATGAGGTATCAAACAGTCACATCATAAGAAGACATCACCAGTCAATTGCTAAATGACGCGGGTGAAGGTGTGGTAGGTTCACTTTTTGAAGCCTTTAAGTGACTCGTGTCATATGAAGTGAAATTGTGCATTGGGTCCTGGAGAAAGTGGGACATTAAAAACCCACTAAAACCAGTCAACCACAGATAGATGGAATGTCTAACTAGTAACTGGACATCTTGGTGAAATAACTCTCTTGTAATTCACAGTGAGCAGATACGTAAAAAGGAATACAATTAAGTCTGACTCCCTTCTGTGCTCCTGTTCAGTTATTCTGAATTTTAGTGATATTTAGTACCAGTGCAGCTAAATAATCAATTCTAGATATCGACCTTTTAAAGGCTTAGGGCTAGCCTCTTCTTCTATCCCCTAACCTTATATAAGTGGTGCGCCAGCACTCGCTAGGGCAAGCTACCTTATGAGGGATATCTATTGGAGGTTGCAGGGCAAGTATAGCTAATATTCTAGCTTGTAACAATTTAATGAAGGTGTATCTAACTGGACATCTTTGTGTGCTCAGATATTACCTCTAACCAGGATGTGTGGCAGATTGCCATTTACCGCATTGGTGGGCCTTCCGGTGCTCAATTCTGGACAGAAGCCACCTTAGTAGTTGCAAAGGTGTTTGTATTAGGCAACATGCTGGGCATCTAGAGAGTGGCCAACTTTTCATTTATCTGATTCATGATGGGCAAGTGAGCAAAGCTCAGGTAGACTGCCTTAATATATGGACCAGAAGAAGACATTTTAAAGTGAGGGGATGATTGGGCCTGTTTATTTGTATATTGGGAAAGAGGCTTTCTGTCAATAATGCATTTATTTTACAAAGCACTGTGTTGAGGACTTATTCTGTGATGGATTTGACGTGGAATGTTGGTAGGGTGTCATCAATTAATTTGTGGCTCAGATGCTGCATGGATGCTTTAGAGTTCAAACAAATCCAATGGTGCATGTATTAATGCAGGTGGGTGTGGGTATGGAGATATTAAAGATATCAGTGTGCTGTGTAATGTTATCATATTTGTCAGTGACTAATTCCTCAATGGTATTTTTGTGAACAGAAAATATCTGACTTCAGGGAGGGACTGAGCTATTGATTTGTTTGATGGTCTTGACCATTGCTTTCCTTTAATTAGTAATATCCATATTGACAAATGTATAGTATGTGGTTTTCACAGTTGAGTTATGATATGATATGATAGGTCATTTATAACATGCTTAATACCGAGAGGTTTCGAAGCGCGACCCGGGATCGAACCTGTGTTGCTCTGTGTTGTCTTGCTTCCAAGGCAAGCACGTTGCCACTGAGCTATCCTCCCGAGACTCAGGTTCATGTTGACCATGCTGACCATGCTGAGAGATATAAGTATTACATGGTTTGTGTGTTGTTTGATTCTGTAGAATATGTTTTATTGACTGTGGATAGCACATTTACTATTGCTGAGTTGTTTTGAAAAGCAGCGTGCCGAGCTTTTGGGTATGTAGTCTCAGGTTTCAGAGGTGTATTGGAGTTGATGGTGTCTAGTAAACTGTTATTTAGTGCCAGTGGAAGGGTGCTGCCATTAGTGGTTGAGTTAGAGGTGGATTCTTGGAGGATGTGATCCCATTAGGTATGCTCATCGGGTCGTTTTTGAAGTATCCAAAGTGAGTTTAGATTGACGTCTGTGGTGTGGGATTCATTGGTGAATTTAGATGGGTATTTGCTGAAAAGGCTCTTTAGTTCCGGAGAAGAGGTTAGACATCTGGGGCCAGATTACAGAAACTTTGCACTGGTGCAAGTGCAAAGTTTGCATGGTATTAGCACTAGGACAAAGTTTGTCCTATGTTTGAAAACACTGGGACACATTAAAAAACCTTTCCCCAGGACAAGTCCAGTTTGGCATATTAAAAGGACCAGGCCTAAAATTGCCCTAATGCAAAAAAGATGTATTTTGACTACATTTTTGCACCAGGGCAAAATATGCTCTAGTGCTAATAGGGAATGGTATTAGCACTAGGGCAAACTTTGCCCTAATGCAAAAATGCAGGGAAAAGTTATCTTTTTTAGACTAGGGCAATATTTGCCACGGTGCCTGTACCATGCCAAACTACACTTGTCATGGTACAATGGTTTTTAAATATTGTCGAGTGTTTTTAGAAATAGGGCAAACTTTGCTCTAGTGCTAATACCATGCAACTTTGCACTTGCACTGGTGCAAAGTTTATGTAATCTGGCCCTTGATGTTCAAGGAAAGTGTTAAGACAAGATGAAGCATGGTGTGATTTGGTCATGGACTAGTTGTTTCACCTTTAGAAAGTTTTGAGTGCACAGACTTTTTTTACATGGTTTTGTCACATACTCACTGATAAGTGGAATTCTGCAAGGAAAGTTGTGTTTGAGAGTTCGATGAAAGGGGAAGGAGTCATGATGAAGTCCTTGAGCATCACCAAAAAAGATTGGACTTTTGGATTGAGAGAGGCAGTTTAAAAATGTAGAAATTGTCATGTTTTGCTTTTTTGGTAAAGTGGCAGATTAGGCATTCCATCAAGGAGAGTTGAGGAAGTTTTTTGATGTGCAGGTCCCAACAGACCTATGGATGATGGAGATGTAAATGTGGAGATTGCAGTATGCTGTGAGTATGAGAACTTCAAATATTATATGGAGGTCGGGTAGACGCATGTTTCTGTGATGTAGTGAGTGTCAAATGGGCAGGGTCAGACTGGTCATATCGGTCATTCAGTCGCTTGCCAAACGACCTTGAGGACCTGGGGGGCCAGTTTTCATCAGCCTGCCCCAGGGCCAGTTTTTTGTTGCAGGGACTTAACTTGCAGGTGTTTTGAATAATGGGGGCCCGTCCGTTTCGTGCCATGGTGGAACTGGGCTACCGGGCTCAGGGCTGGTACTGGGGCACTGCAGCCCAGCATTAATCAAAACAAGGTAACAACGTGTGTGTTTACATGTTGTTACATTGCTTTGATTTAATTTGCAAATTATTTACAATTGCAATTTTTGTGCAAGCATCCATACGCGACTGGCCCTGCCCTGGCTGCACTTGTGTGGCTTGTTGGCCTTCCTGGGGCAATTTCCAGGTCTGGGTTATCTGTGGCCCGGGCTGGTGTGGCAGGCTGGCACCAGGCTGTGCGATGCGCAGAGAGTTGATAGCAAATGTCAATGTCTCGACTCTCTCAAGACAATTGACAAAAAGTGCTCTACCTATGTGTGAATCTACTACTTTGTGAGTGATTGTAGTTTGTAACACCGCCGGCCCAGGGCTCGTGAGAGCCGGGGCCGGGCGTGCTGACTGCTGGGCTGATGGGCTGTGCCGGCTGAGGCCATAACAACACAAGTACTTCATTAAGTTGCTTTCAACTTTACACTGCTGGAATTAACAAGACATTTGTTGCACTTCACTTGCATGCAAAGTTGAAAGCAACTTGTGCCTGGACCGGGCTCTGGGGGTGGGGCAGCCGGGCCCGCCGCCACTGGGGAAGGGAGGGGAAGAACCAATGAGTGCAGCAGAACCCGCACACAGAGGCTCTGCGGCGCCACTAAGTTCATTTCCGTGGTGTGTGTCGTGGGTATATGGGCCTCCTGCTGCTGCGCCTGCACTGTGCATGATTTGATTTGCAGAGCAGAGAAGAGTGAGTCTCACTCAGACAGGACAGCATATGGCGCGCACACAGTGCAGCAGCAGGTGCACTAGCAGGCAGTGTGATTGTCTGTCAGTGTGCATGCACAGAGTCGGAGCCGGAGGTGACCGACGTTTCAGCAGCAGCACAGTGCGGCCCACTGTGCCTGCCAGTGCCAGCTGAGCTGAGCCACCTCGTTGATCGGCACTGCTCTGATCTCTTCAGAATCGGATATCGAATTCCATTTCCAGACCAGGGTCCAGGTCCATCACCCACCCAATAAGTACGTTTACGCGTAGCACAGAAACCTCTTCGTTTGTGCCCAATGCCCTGATATATATGTTTTTTGTAATCTTATTTGCTTTAGAAAATGGATTCTTAGTGTGCAAAGTGTGCCAAGGCATCATGTCCACTGACAGTGAGCTTGCCGCCTACTATTACTGACTGTACTATAATTACCTTCCATTTAATCTGCAAACAATGTGGGGTTTAATTTCAATTTGTTCCTCCACACACCAACGTTTGCATGCTGGAGTTCCGAACATCTCCCGTCCATACGTTTTCCTGCAAATAGTGCCTAGAAGGTGACACTAATAAGCAACACTTACAAGGAAGCACTATACACGCAGCAAGCCTGCACAGAGGACCAGGAGAGATGTTTTAGGATGCAGGAACTGCAACAGCGCGGGTCCAAACCACTGGTAAAAAAGTGACTAGAAAATGGCGATATTTGAAAGTTACCATTGCACGATTCATTCACGCACTGAGAAACAATAACGTTTCAAAATGGAACAAAAACACACGCCGAGGGCTGGCACCTAAAGCGGGGCCTATCCCAAAGCGACGGCGAACGGCAAACTGCCTCTGTGTGATCATTTTGCACACAAAAACATATTTTTTTGGCTGCGGACCGGATCTAAATGTGTGTTTTTACATCAGTGTATGCCCTCGCCTTTTAAGCAATGTGTCAGTAGGGTCGAGTTGTTATTTTTTTTAAAGAGATTTCTTTTCTGCTAAATCAGATCTGAGGGCATTTATTCAGAAAGGCAAATGGGGTGGGGGATTGCGGGAGGGCGATGGGTGAATTTTCAGAGATGTGTTTTTGTTTTATAAAAATGAATGAACGTTGCTATAATTGTCGGAATTAGGATGCAGCCGCAAGAGAATACTGACAATGGGCCTCATTACGAGTATGGAGGTAGCCATGCCCTTAAAAAGGGCATGACTGCCTCCATACCGGGCTCCAGTACCGGGTTCCTCCAATGAGGGCTTACCAGGCTATTCCAACCATGGAGGACCCAGTAAGTAATCATTGGAAAAACCATTCCCCATTCCCATTTGAGCCCCCATAGGGCTCAATGGGAATGGGGAGGGAGCTAATAACGGGCCTGTTAATAACAGGCCCGTTATCAACTCCTTGGTCCCTTCACGGGACCCGGAAAGGACGTCTGGTTTTACCAGACGTCTGTTCCAGGTCCCGCTAGGGGACCTCGTAATCAGGCATCCCGTAATGAACGGTGCCGGTCCTGTACCGGCACCTGTCATTATGGGAGCGCCTATCTTAAAATGAGGCCCAATGTGTTTGGTGTTCCCTAGTACTTTCCCTATGCTTTGCAAAGTCTTTCCTGTGTTGTGTGAGCAGCACCCCTCCCCAGAAACACCCCCTCACACACAGACGCATACCCTGACATTCAATATGATGTAGCAGGCTAGCAGCTAAAGATGGACCATGGGCTGGCATACGAGCGCTGTAAGGGTGATTGAGTACAACGTGCATTAACCAACCCCAAAGCAGCCCTCTTTGGCCACAGGCATGACCCGAGAGTTGTGCGTTCTGTACTAATTCAGCGTTATCTGAAACCATCCCAGGAGATGCCGAGTATCTCCTGGAGTTTCTTTATAAATCGGTGTTGTACGTAAAAAACAGCAAAGTGTGATATATTGACTGTGATTGTATAAACCAGTTGCATGCATTAGTGGGCCAGATTCATGGAATATTTGCCCGCCTCAAAGTGAAATTGCACTGCTGAAAAGGGACTTTGCACTGCCAACATAAACTCTGATTCATGGAACTGTGCAAAGTGTATTTTTGCCATGCAAAGTCATTTTGTACAGCTGCCCTCATGAGTCATATTTCAGTCATTACGGGGGAGCTCTAGCTGCAGCAAGCGTCAATACTCTCTCCTACATTGCGACGGTGGACTGGGCTGGATGTGTCAAATGATGCAGTCTCTGCTGGCTGCAGACCGCAGTTCCTCGCAGTGCTGGTGAGGGCCGAGGAGTCCAGCTGGTGCCCGGAGGAGATGGTGCCCCAGCCCTTCTGGACTCTGCTCCAGGCCTGTAGTGAGGGTGAGAGCACAGGTCATGATACGGCCACTCAGCTCGTTCTGTGGGGTGGTGGCTCTCTAATGACCAAAGGGTCAGTGAGCAGGGTCTGGTCCTTGTGGTGGATGGGGAAAGCATCAGTGGGATCATGGAGACATCATATACTGGCAACACATTGGGCCTCATTACACGGTAGGCGGTAGGGATTTAACGTTACCGGTACTGGAATACCGGTAACGTTAAATCCCCATGCCAATTACGACCCGGCTCACCGCTATTAGCGGCACCGCTAAGCACGGTGCCACTAATAGAGGCCAGTCCGCGTGCGCGCGACCCTCCATCCCGTAAATAACACCATGCCGCTAATAGCACACCATCACAAGCCAAGCGGACATGCCAATAGCGGCATGGTAAAGCCCCCAAAATCCCTTACTGCCGTGGCACTAATACCGGCATCGCAAACCACCCGTTAAGAGAACGGAGCAGTGTTCCCACCTGCCACAGATGGACACAATCAGCACAGGTGGAGGCAATGGACACTGTGGCAGCACAAAAGGAGCACACCACACCCCTTCTCACACCCCTTCCCACACCAAGATGGTCCCAATACTAGCAGCATTACATAGGCTGGAGGACATGATTGTAGTGCAGCAGCAACAACAACAGGCAGCACAGAGGAGACGCAGGAGGAGGAGGAGGAGGGCAAGACAGGCACAGCAAGCACCACCACGGCACTTAGTCATATCACAGAGGCAGCCACCAGTCCCCAGGATCAGAGCCAGTCCATTTAACCTAATCCCCTGAGCAGATACACACCCTGTACCGTCTGGACCGGGATACCATCAACAGCATCGTGGACATAATACATGATGACATTGTGAGCCTCATAGACATCAGAACTGCCATCCCCCCTCTACTAAAGGTGGTGACCGTGCTCCACTTCCTAGACACAGGAACCTACCAGCATACAGTGGGGCACATTCATGGCATCTCACAACCAGTATTCTCACGCACGCTGAACCAGGTACTCAATGCCCTTCTGAGGCATGCACCTGAACACATATTCATGCCACGGACTGCCCAGGAGATTGCAAATACCAAAGTTGGCTTCTATTCACTGGCAGGCATCCCAAGTTGCATTGGGGCCATCGACTGTACCCATGTTAAAGTTAAATTGGTGGTCCCACATCACAATGAAGTTGTCTACCGAAACAGGAAGCAATTACACTCCATCAATGTCCAAATGGTATGTGACGCAAACAAGATAATCACACATTGTTGCGCCCGATTTCCCGGATCAACCCATGATTCCATGGTCCTGCGGAACTCAACAATCCCACGCTACATGGAGCGACAAGCCGGACAACGTTCGTGGCTACTTGGTGAGTAGCAGGGCAAGCACATGGCAGTGTGATTGGGGGGGGGAGATACATACTCCAACTGGGTGTGATTGGGGGGGAGTTACATACTCCAACTGGGTGTGATGGGGGGGGATACATACTCCAACTGGGTGTGATGGGGGGAGAGATACATACACCAACTGGGTGTGATGGGGGGAATACATACTCCGACTGGGTGTGATTGGGGGGGAGATACATACTCCAACTGGGTGTTATTGGGGGGGATACATACTCCAACTGGGTGTGATTGGGGGGGAGATACATACTGCAACTGGGTGTAGCTTGTCGTCCGTAGGACAAATGCACATACACATGTACGCCAATGTCAATCTGGGAAGGCCGCAATCTACCTGAGATGAACCGACATGCAAGTATAAGCTACACAACATAGCGAAAAATCTAGGTCTACAAACATCAAACATCCATCCACATCCACATTGCACAACATTCAACACCACAAAATACACAAGTCTCCTACATGCCGTCGAGACAGTCATACAGAATCAGCGCTGCACAACCACAATAATGCAATGTGCCCTTGAGTGCATGCAAAGGGATCACCCCTACCCATAGCATTGTACCACGCACCTATAGCACCACTGAAGTGATGCCTCTCAGCATGGCAACATAAATGTATGAACGGCAGTACACTAGCAGTGTGGTACCAATTCTGCCTGGGCCCAGCGACACGTAAGATCAGGCCTCACTCAGGACATGTCAATTACTTTAGGAGGCATCAATGGGGCATGTTCACTTGCAGGGTCGAGCTCAACTTTGCACATTGCAGTCACACAGATTGTCTGCATGCATGCTGTTAACTGTGGACTTCAACCACAATGCAATGTCAATTTGTGTGATATGAACAGGCCGCTCTTGAGGTGAACAGTAACCAGACACCATTCATCCCCCCATACAGGTGATGCCGGCTATTCCCTGAAGAGGTGGCTGCTTACCCCTGTACGGAACCCACAGAACAGGCACGAAGAGGACTACAATCGTGCACATACCCGTACCCGCGTTGTGATCGAGCAGACTTTTGGCCTTTTGAAAACACAGTTTAGGTGCATTAGCAGGTCTGGTGGCGCTCTCCTGTATGGCCCTGAGAAGGTGGCCAAGATCACCATGGCACGTATCATGCTGCACAATATGTGTATCAGACGGAATGTGCCACTGCCCCCTGACTTAGAAATGGAAGCACCTGATGAGGATGATGATGGTGATGAGGACGGAGTTGACGGGGATGCAGGTCATGCAAGATGGGATGGCCAGGAGGGACATGCTGTGAGACAGCATCTGATCAACCAAATATTCTGACTTACATTTATTCTTTTTGTAGGAATGGATATGGGTAGTAATGCACTGGTGTCTGTTTGGAAGCGCACAATGGACCCTGTCGCCAACAAAGTACACATACACAATGAAGAAGTCCAAGCCTGTGTATGGATCAAACACCAGTGTATTAAGAAATGTAAAGATTTAACAGTGCATGTCCCCAAACATCCCACCACCCTTCCCCCCACTCCCCACAACAGCCCAAAAACACCCTTCCCTCCACCCCCCACAACAGACCAAAAACACCCTTCTCCCCAACCCCCACAACACCCCAAAACCACCCTTCCCCCCACCCCCCACAACAGTTCCTTATTTGTCTGGCACAATGTTGTCGTCCAGCTATGCACGTGGAAGCTTGACCACGCATTCCCTATTTGCCATTGTCACCACCAGCAGTAGGAGGCTGGCTAGACATGCGCCTGGTGGTGCGTGAGGAGCGGCGGAGGGGGCTTGCCTGCCTCGAACTGGCGGATGAGGAAGTGGCTGACTGTCCTGGTGGAGGTGGTGGGAACTGGCGGTCCATTCCATCCGCTATCCGTGTGAGGACCTCCCTAAATTGCACAATCTCCCCACACAGCCCGTTTGTACAGGCCTCCATCGCCTCCCTGGAGTGCCTGGCTGTCTCGGTAATCTCTGCCCTGAGACGGGCAGCCTCCTCCGCATGCTGCCGAACCAGCACAGTTATGTCCTCTTGGCGCTGGCTGATGCTGGCCAGGTCGAGGGCACTGTTGCGTTCTGGTGGTGTGGCTGCTGCGCCTTCTGATGCAACCAGGACAACAGGTGAAGCCACGGGTGGGCTACTGAAACCTCCCATGTTGTCCTCGCCAGGGACACTAGCCCCAGGTGTCTGCTGTGGTGATGGCTTAGGGGTTCCGGGGGGGTTGGGGTGTGCATCTCCATGTGGAAATCTGTTGTATCCTCCACATCTGAGAGTGGTGCAGTGGCTGCCGCCTTTCCTGTGGAACTAGTTGCAGCTGAGGGTGGGCCCTCTGTGGCTGGGATCTGTGGTGGTGGGTTCACCTCAGGAGGTGGGGTAGTTGTTGGTGGTGTGGACAGTTGCATCTTGGCAGTGGCGCTCCACGGATGTTTGCCACTCTGCATGTGGACTCTTCTACCTTTGCCCCTTGATGTCCTGGGGTGTCCTCTGTGTCCTGTGCCCTTGATTTTTTACTCACGGGGGGTGCCTGAGATGCAGTGCCAGTATCCTCACTGCCTGTATGTGAGCCTGTCGGGGACAAAGAGGGGGATGGTATTGGTTACGGTTCTATGTACTTAATGCAGTATACGTTAATAATGCAGTTGTGGGCATTTGGACTTAATTGGTAAGGATGCAGGTGATGTGTCAGTTCAATGGCTCATCCATGCATGGTTGTGTGTGGCACTTGTCTCTGGTGATGTGTGCATGTGTGTGTGTTTGGGTTTGACACTGACATGGCCAGGGTTTTATGCATGTGTGGATGTTTGGGCATCCATGAGGTGATTCTGGGCTCACATTTGTGGGGACCTAAAGATTCACAGAGCATACTTTCATGTGTACACTCACCTCCATCTAAAGTGGTTGCCACGCCATGCTCCATTGTCCCGACTCCCTCTATTGATTCCATTCCAATGAGGTTGGCGCAGGTCTCTTCCCACTCCTTTAATTTAATGGGCGAATCAAATCCACCTGCTGTGGCAATGTTGTGGTTTGCAGACTGGATGCTTCTGACCCGGAGGCGGAGATCATCCCACCGCTTTCTGCACTCATGCAAATTGCGGGTGATGGTGCCCACAGCACTCACTTTCAAGGCAACCTCTGCCCAGATTGCCTTCTTTCGTATGAGGGTCTCCCGATGCTTGTCGTTCGCAAAGACCACAGCGGCATTAGCAGCAAGAGTCTGTGTGAGCATTATTAGCTCCTCTGTGGTAAACATTTCCTTGCGCTGCCGGTCCATGGTTTTTTTAACAGCCCTAGGCATGTCGAGGGTGTCCCTGTGGATTTCCAATTGCAAGCAACTCAAAACAGGTCAAGGGGGCAGAGGATGGCAATGGATTGTGTTTTTAAAGATGGCCGCCGTGCTCCTTCCCGTTCCTGTGCGATGACGCTATTTCCGGTTCCGCAATTTAACAGTCACTGCTAATAGCGGTGACTGCTATATGCACGTAGCGTGAGGGCTTAGGTGCTATCTGCACTTTCGTCGAAGCTGGTAAGGGAATTTTTGGGGACTTTAGCGGCATGGCGGTAGGGTCATTACCGGCATGGCGCTATGCTCGTGTCCGCATACTCGTAATGGTACACTATTAGCGCTCTCTTGCAAGGGCGGACACGTTAATAGCGCCGGTAATTTGCGATTTTTACCGCACAACTTGTAATGAGGCCCATTGGATGAGAATGATTTACAGTAATGGGCCTTGGAGTTTCAATAAGGGAATAAGGGGCAGGTGAGATACCACTATAGGGTGCCTGGGAAAGGGCCCTTTGCCTGGAAAAGGGGTGATTTATATTTTTAGAACCAATCCAGAACACCTGTAAGGTGGTTGTGGTCTATGTTTTGGGTGTCTCACTGTGCGGTGCTAGAAGTATGCATGGTTCTGTGGACCACGGAATTGTCTCACAACCTGTGTAATATGGTTAAGGGGAGTCTCCAAGCCCGGTCCTCGAAAATACCCCAACCACACCAGGTTTTGAGGATAACCATGGTCATGTAAAAAGCTCCTTTCTATAATGTGAGTGATAGAATGTATGCAATAGAGACTGCAGCTGGAAGCAACAGAGGGTAGGACATAGGACGGGGCGCTGAGCAGAAAGGAGCACCCCATCAATTGCTAAGTGTCCCCCTCGGACTCTGGACCTCAGACCTCATTACATACTCATCTCATCCCCCTGCCATGTTGGGTCGGACTGGGGGGCCATGAAATTGCCTCGGGCAGTCGCATCAATGAAAAAGTGGGCAGTGGGAGGCCCACAGTTGAAAATGACTATTAATTCCTTTTGTTACATTGTTGGAATAGTAACCAAGAGGGAGTTTTTTGATAAAGTGTGATGCAAATTGTGCATTTTAAAGAATATTATTCAACAACATTGGTCAAAAACGACTTTTTAACAGTCAATTAACTCATCATCAAACTCATCATCAAACTACTCCAAATTGGCCCAAAAAGTGGCCACTTACTTTGACCAAAATAACTTGCCTCCACCAGCATGTTGTGTTTTTGGTTCGGCCATGGGCCTATTGCCAGTCCGTGCCTGGCTGACACAATGAAGTAATGTATGGGGTAAGAAGCTGTTGAATGCAATTAATCATAGCACCCCCTTTCTCAGTGGTCTTATTCTTTTAAGCACATCTCTTAAGTTACCCTCACTTTGAGGGCCTCCACCATATCTTTGTTACAAACCCTATATGTATATTATATATACTGTGTTAATTGGGTTTTCGTCATATTTACTTTGTTTCTTTTTGCAGGCAGGTTGCTGTTCAAGTATCCACTCTAGTCAGGCCTTAGCAGAGCTACCAACAGCCAGGCGTGCCCATCCCTCTAAGTAAGTAACCACTAGTGACTGACTGTATATCTTCAATGCAGTGTAATGTAAGGTGCTGCTGTTTAGCACACTTAAACCACTTTGGCGACCTTCATTATGCACACCTTTTGTCTCCCCCAGGAGCACGGCCACCCAAGGCTCCAGTCTACCCTATAAACAGCAGTGACCAGGCTGAACTCCTACCCTATTCCTCCACACGCAAATTAGAGTTAGAGAATCACTCGCTCTCCTTTTTCAAACTGGTCAAGTTTTGTTATTGTGAATTTGTATCCAGGCCTAATGTGTGCAAGGCCTGTAAGGATATTTGGCGTGTTACAGCACAGAGTACAGCACTACTGCACAGGTAGCAATTTTATTTTTTGATGCAGCACCAAATGCCTATGGTGCATTGCTATATGTGTTACCAGATTAACAAGGAAAGACAGGCTATTCAGTCAAAAACGATTTTAACATATAAGATGCAAATCTATTTTTACAGTTAAAAGCACACGTGCACATTCAAAAATGCACACTATTTTTCACCTGAAATGCCTATGGTGCAAGAGACACATTTGAAAATTAATAACTAACATTACTCATAAATAACCTGACTAATAAAAATTGAATTTAACATAACCCACTAATAAAAATGTGTCTCCACTGCAGAAACAGGCCTACTCTGAAAGTGAACTTTTAAACGCACATTCATTTTTTTTTTTGTTTTCTCTGCTGCTCTGTCCACATAACTACAGGAAGCAAAAGGGCTCGAAAGAACAGGAAATCAGTTGGTTACAAAGTATTACTATAAAAATGAGCCATTGTGTAGAGAGGGAGGAGATGGCATGATTGATTCTGATTGGAGCAGCGTCATAGCAAGTATCATGCTAGAGGCAGTGATTAGGGTTTTGCTGGGGGGAGTTTGAGGAGAGAGAGAGGACAGTGGAGATTTGGAGAGCTAGGAGAAGGACCTGTTTTTTCCTGGTTGGAGCATTTCTGCTGAAAAAGCTGAGAGTTCCAGGCAATGACTCCGGTTTGAGAAGGAAAGGTGCTCCTTTTCACTGGGGTTAATCTTCAAGGGAGCCACATTCAGAAAGAGAACAGCTGAAGAAAACTCGGGCTGAACAGATAAGGTAATTACATAAGTGTGGGAGCTGAGTGTGTACGAGAATATTCAGTCAGAGTAGGAAAGGAGATTCCGGTGCCTTAATCACATGTTAATGTTGCAAATCGAGTTATTTGCTCCGCCACTCTCTTTTCAGTGTATCACAGACAATGCTGTTACTGTGCTATTTTATTTATTTCTGTAAAGAGTGAGATCGTGTTTAAATGCAACTTTTATAATACAGAAAAATATTTGAAAGCAGACGGGTGGTGTGTCTTATATTTACCAATACAGTGCTGATGAGGAGGGGAGATTTTTAAACAATGCAATTGTCATTTTAAGACAGATGTGTGCATGATCATATTCAGTATGGACAGTTGAGAGTGATTGTTTGTAGCATAGCTCGTTGGAGGTACATGAGCCAACGGGAAGAGGGACTCTCTGAACATAGTTCCCTACCGTATATAAGGTAGTGGAAATTACCACAAAATTACCACATATAGCTCTCTGTCGTAAATAAGTCAGTGAGATCGTCCGTGGTGGAACACTAACACTGAAAATGTGGTATTCCTAAAATGTAGGTCTGAGGTCTCTCTAGTGATTACACGAAAAATATAAGCAAAGATAAGGGATTCTGGACATTGGGGCCACAAATAAAACAAGGGAATTATGCTCACCAAAATACCACCAACCACGCATACCAACCACGCATACCAAATATGCATGTCTGGGTGCTGAAATAATGCATGTCCACTGTATTATTGTTGCACATGGCCCAATCTGAATACAAGGAGTGATTATTGCTAAGTTATTTTTCGGCGGTAATAAAATACTGTCAGGCCCCAAATCTCCACAAAATACCCTACATATTTATGGTGCGTTGCAGGCCGGGAAAGTGATCATAGAGTACCTACTGGGCGTGGCAAGCGTGTCTCACACTGCCATTTGCACATTAAAGGGAACCCATTTTATAATAGCAGTGTGCCACTAAAAACGAATTTCAGAATGTCACAAAGGGAAAGCACATTCTCAGATCTAGTGCAATATTTAGAGGCAAAGTTGTTTGCACATGGGAATTGATCGTCGAATAGCACGTTAGAATGGAGTAACCGCATTCAGGGTGAGGTGCAGAAAGAAAAACTAGACAATATTTTTGCAGAAGGCAGCATAATTCAGGTCTGCCTTACAAGATTATTGAATGCAACCGATAAAAGTGCAGAGAAAGACTGTTTAATACGGCTATGCGGCAAAATATGGTTTATTTTAAACAAGTCCCTGCGAATGCAAGAGAATGATACTCAGCTAATTAACAGGTTAAAGACTGAATTAGATGGGGCAAGTAAAAATCAGGAAATGTTGAGAGCAGAATTGGATGTATGCCAAAAAGACATGCAATTAAAATGCAGAGACTTTGATACTCAGTTATCCAAAAGCAAGAAACAATTTGAAGATAGTGAGCAAGAATTGGCACACTTAAAAGCCTTAGTGGATCACATTAGACGGGATAAAGATGAGGTTGTTTCAGAGATGCAGATTTTACGAAAAGAACATTGTGAAAAAGAAGGTGATCTCCAGAGTGCAGAACAAGAAATGATTAAAATGATTCAAGAAAGAGACAAGAGAAATAAAGAGTTCAATGAATGCCAAATGCAAATGTGCGACATGCAGGAGGTGATTAATAAGATGAATGGTGAAAACAACTATTTGCAAGATGAAGCCAACAGACTCCTTAAAAAGTGTAAGGACTTAGAACAGCAAATGTGCATTCCCAGGTCCCAGGAGAGGCGGCAGGGTACCACATTCAATGGAGTGGAGGTGAATTCTTGCTCTGCCCAAAGAGCTAGTGCTCCAGTGACTGGGCCGGTGACTGAACTTGGTTTCAGCGCCCTTGGGGGATTTGATACTCCCATTGGGGGCAGCCACCAATCTCATACACCTGAAAACAGGATTGAATCACAAAATAGTGCAATTCCATGCATTGCAACAAGTAGCCCCATAAAAATAATGAAATCCATTAAAGCCCTGATCAAACCATTTAAAAAGGGAGGTGAATGCTGCATTGAGGATCACTTAGAAGCGGTGCATGACATTTTTAAAGCACTCCAGATACCTAAGGAACAGTACAGACAATATTTTCATTTAACTTTAGATGCCCCGACGGCCAGCATCATAAGGGGATTAAATGAATAGCAGAATATGACATGGTCGGAGTTTGAAAAAGAAATTAGGCGTCATTTTTCTCCTTTTCAGTCATTGCAGGAGGCAAAGAAAGTCGCGTACACAATTACTGCTGGACCTAATACATCTCCTCGCCAATTTTTACAAGACTTAAAAAGAGCATTTTCTCGCTTTGATGTATCTTTTGACTCAAATTCCAATGAGTTTAAAACTGCATACTTCTATGGGCTACAGAAAGACATCATATCCCAATTGGTCCGTGAATTTGACCGTGACAAGTCCCTTGAATGGATTGTACATCAAAGCACAAAACTATATGAGGTACTCTATTGTCAGGGTAGAGAAAGTGATAAAATGAAAGATACTAGACCTAAATCTAAAGAACCCTCAGCCACAGTAATGGAAATCAGGTCAGCCAAAATGTCCCTTGAGTCTGCTCAAAGCCAAGGTAAAAATAATGTGACACCTGAACAAAGGGGTAATCAACAAAGATCGCCATTTCCTGTACCAATGTTCCAATCACATGATCCTAGTAATAGAGAGAGCTACATCAGCCCTAGGTATTTAGGGGACAGACCCCGGGTAGGATACCGGCCTGATATGGCAGGTATGAACAATAACCAGAGACAAAATCAAGATCAAAGAAATGATGGTCCCTACCAGTCATTGGGGACACAGAGCAGATTTGATCCCAGCACCATGATATATGGTAATCAGGATAGGCCCCGATATGTGGATCGATTTACTGAAAATGGAAATCAACCTAGGGGCCAGTACCCACAATTTGAGAGACAGGACATGAGGCAAAACGTGAAATACAATCCACGCCAGTACAATGATTCCCCACCAGGGGACTATAATCAAAGGATGGGTGCAACCCGCTCCCCTCCACAAATAAATCAAGAGTTCAGAAACCATCCCAACCGACATCAATCACCTGAGAGGTATCAGAATAGATCCAATCAGGGGGAAAACAACCAATATCGACCTAGGCCACAGAAAGAGGATCCTAGAGAGATGGAAAGGTTCCAATGCCTTGAGGCCCAAGTGAAAATGTTAGCTGAGCAAATAGGAAAGCTCTGTACAGCGCAAAAACAACCTTCCAAAGAGGGGGCTGATGGCCATAGCAATGACCGGGGGGGATTCCGAAAAGTGACTAAGTACTCATGATAACTGCAGTGCCAAAATGACAGATTGCTCTGATATAATTTTGCATAACGACTCTGAGATGCCTAATGGATTAAAAATGAAAGTGCCAGTAAATGAACTTGTGACAGAAAGTGCAAATACTTCTAAAAAAGAGGTACGATTTAACCTAGAGCTAAATAAAACAGTAAAGATTTGCACAAATGAAAAAGAAACATTAGGAATTCCATAAGAATAAAGGGACAGATTTAAGAAAAATGACTCATGCATGGGGAATACCAGTGAACAGGGAGTAAGTGGGGATGCTATAGCTCCTTCCCTGGGCAAGCAAAACAATGACCAAACACAGTCAGAAAAAGGAAATACTCACAAGG
Organism: Ambystoma mexicanum; assembly: GCF_040938575.1. NCBI lineage: Eukaryota > Metazoa > Chordata > Amphibia > Caudata > Ambystomatidae > Ambystoma > Ambystoma mexicanum. Next base: position 821,673,444 of record NC_090936.1, on the reverse strand, counting down.
AGGGTACAAGTCAATCACCTGAAGAATTCTTTGAGCCACATTTTTTTGAAGAGGCTGAAAGGGCTGGTATCACACTAAATGATCACAAATGCACAGAATTAAAAAATGACAAATTGCTGAATGATGTTGTTACACATGTTCAGTTGGAGGATTGTAATGTGGTCTCTGATGTTACCCAGATGGATGGGCGAACAGTGGCCACACTCCAAAAAACCTCTGATCATGGAGAAATTAATAAAATCTCTCACGCAGAAATGGGTAAAAAGGAGGGAAAAATGTCTTTCCATTTGCCAATGTGTTTAGCCAAAAGTGAAAAAGACCTGAGAAAGGTGAGCCCTGAAATCAGTAAGAATTCACATTTCTTATGTGTATTAGAGGAAGTTGAGGACAGATGTTATGCACCCATCACTGTAGAAGAAAAATGCCACACCTTTGCTATGATTGACACTGGCGCACAGGTCACAATTATGTCCAAGGAGCTGGTAAAGAGTATCAATGAAGGGAGACCCCCACAGAGTCAGATCACAGTGAAGGAAAATCAAGGCCCAGTGCATAACTTTAATGGGGAGGAGGTGCCCATCATAGGTGTAACTGAGGTTGACATAAAAATAGGAAAGCACAGAATGAAACAAGAGGTATTGATCACATCTATTTGTGAAATTCCATTTCTGATGGGGACAGATTGTCTGAAAAGATTGTCTCCTCTAATAGATGGGGTGAATGGAGTGCTGTGGTCCTTAACCAAAAAACCATTGAGGCCTAAGAAACTAAAATCACAAAACAGCAATATAAATGAATGTCACACCGTTGCCAAAACAAATGATGCTGTGGAGGTATATCTCCAGAATAGCTGCAAACCTAGTGTCACTGTTATATTAATGTGTCAAGACAAAATGCAGAGCGACAATGAAAAACTGCCTGTACAAATATACTTGGACCCAAGGAAAAATTGGCAGACTGCCATAGATGAGCACACATTACGTTTTTATTTAAAAGAGAAAACATACAAACAGAATATTGCTCCTAAAACAGATTCAGAAAAACACATTACCACTCTGGCAGAAACACACATGGAAGATGAGCAACCATGGGTTCATGTTGGTATAAATGACTATTTTAAAACAATAAAAGCCACTTTAGCGCTTGAACATGAAAGGAGTTTCATTAATGAGAAATTGTTGCAAAAAATAATGGAAAGGGAAGAAATCCCGAGATTTAGGATTAAAAACCAATATGTTTCTGGGTTGGACAGTCCAGACTTTGAAAAACGAATTGCAGGCAGATGCATGCTTAAAATTAGCATTGGGCAGAAAACAATTTACCATAATGTATGGATAGTGAGTGGAGCACAAAATGAATTTTACATGGGAAATGACATCATGCACAGAATGTGTATGGTGTTAGATTTCCTTAATCAAAAAATATGGTCACGCCTAGGTGGTCCGGCACCTGAATTTGAAGACAAAAGAAGGGCTTACCATTGTGCACAACTGGTTCCTTATGCAATCGAATTACAAATGAGGAAAGATACTATTATTCCTGCATTTACAAAACAGTTTGCAATAACACTGAAATGCAAAAATGGACAGCAGATGAAAGTCTCTGATGCATTTGTATGCCTGAATGAATCCATAAAACAGCAAGGCCTGGATTATGAATACATTCCATTGGTAGATATTGGTGAAGGATCTGTAAAAATTATGGTAAATAATAAAGGTTGTCAGGATATTCATTTAGAGGAAAACTCCCCATTAGGAATGGCCATACAAAAATCACATTATACGGCAGATTTAAATAACATGGTGATTGGAAATATTCCTGAAAAGTATGTAGATGCCAAGGGTGAGTTACCAGAACACCTGGACTCTCAGCCCAAAGGAATATTTAAAATTAATTCTGTGTATCCTTATGATTCAAATGAGACAGTGTGCTGCCATCAAGAGGATTGCATAATATTTAATTTAAATGAAAATGAAACAGAAAATCAGCCCATTGAAGTGGAAGCTGATATGCCAAAATATTTAAAAGTGGCAGCTTTACAAAAAGACACAGCCACACAGTTAGAGGAAAGCGCCGAGATTCCCTTACCAGAAGATTTTCCAGAATTTTCCAAAATGGTAGAAGAGCAGATCTCCTTAGCGGATGCATGTGAAAGCAATGAAGAGAGGGACAATCTGAGGGAGATATTTATGGAGTTTAAGGATGTATTTGCAAAAGATGCTTATGATTGTGGTTTAACTGATTTACATGTGGCCACACTACCAGAAGGGTGTAGCAGAAACCCAGTGTTTGTACGCCAGTATAGACTACCGCTGGAATGTTTAGAATCATTGGCAGAGATTATTAAACATTTGGAATCGCGGGGAATCATCAGGCCCATTCATAGCACATCCAATACACCTATTTTAGGTGTGTTAAAGCCAAATGGTCAATGGCGGCTGTGTGCAGACTTGAGAGAGTTAAATAAAAGAGTACCAGTATCTAGATGGCCACTGCCATTCATTGATCAGGGCCTAGCTCAGGTACATGGTTCAAATGTATTTACCACATTAGATCTAATCTCTGGATATTGGTGCGTGCCATTGGCAGAGGAGATACAACATTTATTTTCCTTTACATTTGACAGGACTCAATATGCCTGGCTTAGAGCTCCGTTCGGGTACATCAATTGTGGGAGTGAATTTGGCATATTTTTGAGAAAGGCCATGCCGGATGCAGCGGAAAGAGGAACAATAGTTTATGTGGACGATGTCCTGATAAAAAATGAAAGCCTGAAAAGCCATTTTGATGAAATAAGACATGTACTTGGCCAATTGCAGAAAGCAGGCGCCAAAGTATCTTTGCAAAAAGCACAATGGTGCAAGAAAAAAGTGAACTTTCTAGGGCATGAAGTGACTGAACATGGGCTAAATCCACAAAATAAGAAAATAGAGGCCATACAAAGATTAAAAGATCCTAAAAATGTGAAAGGAGTAAAAAGTTTATTAGGGATGACAGGCTATAACAGAAGGTTCATTGAAAATTATGCAGAAATCACTCAACCATTGACTAAACTGCTTAAACTGAATACTCCCTGGAAATGGGAAAAAGGGCAGTCGGATGCAGTGGCTAAATTAAAGGAATGTCTTGTAAAGGCACCATGTTTAGCATACCCCATAAAGGACAGGGATTTCTTTATAGAAATAGGTTTTTCTGAACATTGTATGTCAGCAGTGTTATCACAAAAACACGATTTGAATCAAAAAACCATTGCATATGCAAGTAAGGCATTTTCCCAAGTTGAAATGAAATTTAATGAATGTGAAAAGGCCCTATTAACCACTGTGTGGGCGCTACAACATTTCCGCCCCATTGTTCAGGGAGAAAAGGTAATTATTGAAACAAATCATCAACCTTTGCAATTTTTAGAGAGTAAAAGAATTAGATCAGGTAATCTAGCGCAATCCAGAATCACTTCATGGACGCTGGCATTACAAGGTTTTCCCGTAGAAGTGAGATATGGACAAAATAAAAAGAACCCAATTGCTCAAGGGTTAGCTGACTTACATGACTGTGCAGCTGAACAAATACCAAATGAAATGGAAGTAGAAACTAGTTTGCAGGAATTTGACCAATCACCACACAAAGCTTTTGATGAAAAAACATGCAAGGATTTGCCAACTGTATATGTGGATGGTTGTGCTTTTCACATTGAAAATGACAGTAATAAACAGTTAGTGGCAGGAATAGGAAATGTCTGGTTGAAATGTGAAGGTGTCCCCAGTATAGGGATGAGGATTGGAGATAGGAGCAGTCAGGTGGCGGAATTGGCAGCCATTTATAAGGCAATTGCTACTGCAGTTGTTAAAAAGTTCAGTGAAATTGCCCTGGTGACTGATTCTGACTATGCACGGAATAGCTTTGTGGAGTATTTGCCTGGTTGGAAAGCAAGAGGCATGATTACATATAACAAAAAGCCACTTAAGCATGGAAAAATGATACAAGCCATAGACAAATTGGTGTCAGAGAATAAGTTAACAATATACTGGAGAAAAATTTGTGGGCATTTAAAAACACCAGGAGAGGATAAGGAGGGAAATGATAAGGCAGACCACCTAGCTAAGATTGGGGCTGTGATGGGAGAATTGCTACCTATTGATTATTTAATGGGTGAAATACAAATTGATGCAGTCACACGTTCTAAAGCACCAAAGGAGGTAGATCAACCGGTGGTGCAGTGGAGTCATGACACGCCAGACCAAGATTTGATTGAGGCACAAAAGAATGATCAAATTTTGGGAATCTATTATAATCATTTGATAGATCCCGAACAAAATCTTTTAACAGAAAATGATTGTATGGGAAAAGAAGAGTTGAGGGTGCTATTAAAGAACAAAACACGAATTAGATTACAGGATGGACTCATGATTAGAGAGTCCATAACAGGACAAATACCGTGGGTAGTACCCCTTTCATTCAGAGGACTAATGCTACACCATGCACATGATGCCATAACTGCAGGCCATAGAGGTTCACAAAAAACATTAGAAATACTAAAAGATTATGCTTACTGGCCACATATGTCCCAAGATGTGGAATTATATACTAGAGGATGTCTAGTATGCGCCCAATTTAAACCTGCTTCACCAATGCATAGAGCACCATTGATGAAAAGAGGCCTAACTCTCCCATGGTCAGATTTGCAAATAGACTATGCAGGTCCTTTAAAAAGGTCGAGCAGGGGACACCGTTATATTTTGAGTGTGGTATGTTTGATGTCGAAGTGGATTGAATGCATTCCTGCACCAGATTGTAGTGCGCAAACAGCAGCCACATTGCTGGTGAACCATGTGTTCTCAAGGTTTGGGTTGCCACAAAGAATTGAGTCAGACAGAGGAAGTCATTTCACAAGTACTCTAAAGAGTAAGGTATGGCAAATACTAGGTGTGAAAAGGAAACTACATATCGCATATCGGGCGGCGTCTTCAGGTACAGTTGAAAGAAGCAATAGGTCTGTTGTGGATATTTTAAAGAAATTTGTGGCAGAAGCAGGTTCCAGCTGGGATTTACGTTTACCGTTGGTTTTGATGGCAATCGGGTCAACTCCTGCCAAAGCAACAGGTGTTAGCCCCCATGAGGTCTTAACAGGTGGGAAAATGGTGTTACCACAACACCTACTATACAGAACACAGGAGCAGACACTTGTGAGTGCATCCACAGTTCATGAATATATTGATGAACTGAGGAGGCATTTGCAACATGCATTTGCTTTTGTGCAGAGAAATCTTGAAAGAGCTGCTGACAGTGAAAAATCTCATTATGACAAAAAGACATCAGTAAAGGAATACAGTGTAGGGGATCAGGTGTACAAGTTTCATTTTGGAAAAAGTAAACAGAAAAATTCTAAATTTCTAGCAGCCTGGCAGGGGCCATTTCGAATTATAGATAAGGTCTCTCCTGTAGTTTATAAAATTTTGAAAAATAAAGGTGAAACAGCAATAGAGCAGTTTGTCCATGTAAATCAAATCAAACCATGCCATCCCAGACATGAGATCAGGCAGCTTGAGCATGTAGAAACAGATAAAGTCCCTTGAACACAAAAAGAGAAAATAAATAGGTACAATCAGGAGGCAGTGACAAAGAAGTTAAAAAGTTGATTGTTATAATGGCACATAAACACTGTAATATATGTAAAAATATATAATATAAAATAAATAAATAAATAAATAAATATATAATGGAAGCTCATGGTTGGTGTGCGGAGAGAAAATGTATTAAATATTGAATGCTGTTTATATGTGCTTGTTTTCATTTAACTTGTGTTTAATTTCAGAAAAAAAAACGAAATATTTTTACCAAGCATGTTTTATTTTTGGCAAAAGGGTGAAGTTAGTATTGTGCTATGTACTTAATTTGTTTATTTTCTATTTGATTTAGAAAATTAACATTATTTGGTCGGAGGTTCCGGGATCAGAGGCCACGGGAGACGATGGAGCCCTGGAGTCCCCTGGATGAAGACCAAAAGATGCCTGCCTCCAGGTGGAGGTGAAGACAAGATAACCAGAATGCTAAAAAAGATGACTCCTATGGATCTAAGATTGCCAAGATGAAAGTGTACTCGAATGAACCAAATAACATCGCTGGTCGGGACATATCAGAGGCAGACAAGAGTCCTGACATATGGAGTTCCACGTATTTATTATTTTAATTATTTATTTTAATTTGTTATATTAATTATTTGTTTTGGTTAGTTGTTTTATTTCATTGTTTTTAATTGACTTGTAAAATCTAAACTTAGAGTAATGCCACTTCCATTGAGAAGGCAAATGTAGAACATTTTGTAAACTAATGAACTCAGATGAATACTGTGTTGATTGCAACTTTTTCATTGATGCACATGAATATTCATTTTGTTGGATTGCTATATTGTGAAAAGAAGAAAAAGAACAAATTGTTTTTAGGAATTGGCTTGGATCGGAGCCAAATTCTAAAAACAAAAGGAGGGTATGTAAGGATATTTGGCGTGTTACAGCACAGAGTACAGCACTACTGCACAGGTAGCAATTTTTTTTTTGATGCAGCACCAAATGCCTATGGTGCATTGCTATATGTGTTACCAGATTAACAAGGAAAGACAGGCTATTCAGTCAAAAACGATTTTAACATATAAGATGCAAATCTATTTTTACAGTTAAAAGCACACGTGCACATTCAAAAATGCACACTATTTTTCACCTGAAATGCCTATGGTGCAAGAGACACATTTGAAAATGAATAACTAACATTACTCATAAATAACCTGACTAATAAAAATTGAATTTAACATAACCCACTAATAAAAATGTGTCTCCACTGCAGAAACAGGCCTACTCTGAAAGTGAACTTTTAAACGCACATTCATTTTTTTTTTGTTTTCTCTGCTGCTCTGTCCACATAACTACAGGAAGCAAAGGGCTCGAAAGAACAGGAAATCAGTTGGTTACAAAGTATTACTATAAAAATGAGCCATTGTGTAGAGAGGGAGGAGATGGCATGATTGATTCTGATTGGAGCAGCGTCATAGCAAGTATCATGCTAGAGGCAGTGATTAGGGTTTTGCTGGGGGGAGTTTGAGGAGAGAGAGAGGACAGTGGAGATTTGGAGAGCTAGGAGAAGGACCTGTTTTTTCCTGGTTGGAGCATTTCTGCTGAAAAAGCTGAGAGTTCCAGGCAATGACCCCGGTTTGAGAAGGAAAGGCGCTCCTTTTCACTGGGGTTAATCTTCAAGGGAGCCACATTCAGAAAGAGAACAGCTGAAGAAAACTCGGGCTGAACAGATAAGGTAATTACCTAAGTGTGGGAGCTGAGTGTGTACGAGAATATTCAGTCAGAGTAGGAAAGGAGATTCCGGTGCCTTAATCACATGTTAATGTTGCAAATCGAGTTCTTTGCTCCGCCACTCTCTTTTCAGTGTATTACAGACAATGCTGTTACTGTGCTATTTTATTTATTTCTGTAAAGAGTGAGATCGTGTTTAAATGCAACTTTTATAATACAGAAAAATATTTGAAAGCAGACGGGTGGTGTGTCTTATATTTACCAATACAGTGCTGATGATGAGGGGAGATTTTTAAACAATGCAATTGTCATTTTAAGACAGATGTGTGCATGATCATATTCAGTATGGACAGTTGAGAGTGATTGTTTGTAGCATAGCTCGTTGGAGGTACATGGGCCAACGGGAAGAGGGACTCTCTGAACATAGTTCCCTACCGTATATAAGGTAGTGGAAATTACCACAAAATTACCACATATAGCTCTCTGTCGTAAATAAGTCAGTGAGATCGCCCATGGTGGCACACTAACACTGAAAATGTGGTATTCCTAAAATGTAGGTCTGAGGTCTCTCTAGTGATTACACGAAAAAGATAAGGGATTCTGGACATTGGGGCCACAAATAAAACAAGGGAATTATGCTCACCAAAATACCACCAACCACGCATACCAACCACGCATACCAAATATGCATGTCTGGGTGCTGAAATAATGCATGTCCACTGTATAATTGTTGCACATGGCCCAATCTGAATACAAGGAGTGATTATTGCTAAGTTATTTTTCGGCGGTAATAAAATACTGTCAGGCCCCAAATCTCCACAAAATACCCTACAGGCCACAAGAAAAACCTGGATTATACCTCTCTCAATGTCCCTGTTGCACATACTGTGTTGGAGAGTAGGATGATTACACAAATGTGTGCATTTGTGTGCATCCAGCAGGAATTCACTTGCTATATATGTATGTATTGCTGCATGCCCCTTTGTGTTTTTCATAAATCATGCAGCTTTCGTTTTTTGGCTGCTATTTTCTACTGAGACATCAGACCATAATACAACATCCAGGCCACTGGCCAGGAAAAGTAACATGCAAGCATCCAGTTCATTTACCATGACATGGGGCTGGATTACTGTTAGACTCAGCATTTTATAGACCCAGCTGGATATTGTTCTCTTTCTTGGGGAGAGAGGTTATGCTGAGGCTGGGGAACAGTCAAATCTTTAAATGCTGACAATGATCTAATGGAAAGCACTTGTCTCTTCTTAATGAAATGCTGGTTTGAATGTTGGCAGCCAGGTTTCTTAGACCTGCTGTGAGAGAGGCAGTTATCTGATGCCCATTTCAGGTAATTTTATTTTTTAGGAGAGATATTTATTAAAAACAAAGAAAGGTTGGAGCAGAAAAACTACGAGAAAAGAAGAAAAAGCGGATTGAACAGGAAGTCCAGCAAAACAAAACAATTGAAGATTGGTTTACAGTTTAGGCCACCAACATGTCACATGGTATTGCTGGGAGAAAAGTGGAGGAGGGTGACCAGACATCTTTTCAGGTACAACAAGTGTTAAACCTGGTTCTTCACTCGAGCCATCAGCAAGAGCTGAAGATGTGAGAAGAGAGGAAGTGAAAGAAGCCAGAGTCTCTGCAGTTATAGGGGACATCTCAACAGAGGCAGATGCAGCAGCAACTACAATGTCAGTAATCATTGAAGCAGCCCCCCAAGAGGAAGTGTCAGAAACAAGTCTGCAAGAAATAATTGAGGATGTCCGTCTCGTGGAAGTGGCAGCCAGTGGTGGTACCATTCTGTCACAAAGAAGTGAAGCTTCCCCCAAGGAGGAAGTGGCAGAAACCAGTGTGCCTGAAATAATTGGAGACAACATCACCCCCCGCCCCCAGAGGAAGTGCCAGGTACTAGTCATTCAGAAGAGTCTTTATCTGCTTTAATAGTACATACTGAAGACTCAGGGAACTCGGATGTGCAGCACAGAGCTTGGAAAGATGATCCACACACCTTCCAAACATATACACATTAAAGCAGAGTTAGAATTTTGGAGGAAAGATGGGAGTAAATGGCATTGGTTACTCTGAAATACAAAAGGCCCTTTTATGCACAGTTTGTTTAGCGTTTACTAAACGTGGAGAGAGGGGTCCTTTCAACAATGTGATGAAAAACTGGAGGCGTCTTAATCAGCAGATTGTAGAACATGAGGCACGCCAAGGTCATCGGAGGTGCACAGATTCATATATGTTGAATTTTTCAGGGGTCGACATAGGCGATCTACTCTTTCACTGACAGAAATTAGCTCGAAGTGAGGAAAGCAGAAAAAAGAGAGGCATATTGGAGCATGTGATAGATATTGTAAAAGTCATTGGGAAAAGGGGCTCAGTTTTCTTGGGAAATCAGAGTCCATGTTTGAGCTGGATAACGAAGAGCTGGATCATGGCAACTTCCTTGAAATCCTTTTGCTCCTAAGTAAATATGACGGACCTCTAAAGGAACACATTGAGGCCGTGCGAACCAAATCCACAAAGAAAACTGGGCAAGGACAGGGTGCTTCTGTGACCTTCATGTCAAAGACTAAAGTTGGGTATGTGACTGAAGCCATTTCCAAACTGATTAAAATGGTAGTCAGTAAAGAAATAAAGGAAGCAGGACTATTTTCCATTCGGATAGACTCAAACCAAGATGTGAGTGTTACTGATCAGTGCTGGGCCACTACAATGGTCTCACATCCTGGCTCAGTAAGGAATCCTCTGGTCAAATACATATCTGTTGCTATGCACATGTATTAAATATTGTACTTGTAGAAGGGACACCAGCATCACATTAATCCACGTCTTTGTTTGGCCTCTTAAACTCCAATGCCATTTTTTTCCGGGACTCCTACAAAAGGATGGATTTGTGGAGTGAGCAGTATGTGGAAGGCCCCACAGTCCAACTAATAGGAGAAACAAGGTGGTGGGCAAAGGATGCAGCACTACGGAAAGGGGTTGGCTCCTTTAATAACCTAAACAAAGCAATGTTCATGGATGTGTTTGTAGCACTCAATAATATTGGCTCAAATCCAGATAATTTCTATGCAAACGTCAGTTACCAAGCTTTACATTTTCCGAGGCTCTGTAGAAATTCCAAACAGTGCTCACAGCCCAGTTATATCTCTGAGTATTTAATTCGACAACCCCATTATCTAATGACCTCCAGACAAGTGAAATGGACATCCTCCAGGCACAAAGAATAGTCTCAGGCACACCAAAAAAAGCACTTGCTGCAGAGTGAAGAAATTTTGATTCTGCGTAATGTGCAGCAGAAAAATGTGCAGAATTGGCCAATGTGGGTTTGGAAGAGAGAGGCTATGATAAAGGAGTGGAAACTGCACTTTCAGAGGGGAGAGTGTCCCACAAAAAGATGATGCCTGGAATGAGTGCAAGGGATGAGCCAATGACCTTTGCTAAAGACCGGTTTAGAGTTACTGTACATAATGCCATTATGGACAACATTATTCAAAGCCTAACTGGTCATTTTAAAACCCACTCATCTCATGCCAGAGATATAGCATGGCTGGATCCCAAAATCTTCAATGAAAGTCTACCCGACAATGCTCTTAGAAATATTTGCTCCTTGCTTGAAAGACTGGATCACTCCATAATGGTACAGGGGTTAAGGGAAGAAGTCTTGGACAGTGCAACCAAGAGGACTAAACTGAGGAGGACACTACCAGAAGAGTATGCCTTTGAAGCCCTACTACATAGTGAAGGTCCAGCACTACAAGAAGAATTTGGAGCGCTACCTAAACATTTAGTACAGAAATGCAATACATGCTGTAACTGTGCAGCATGTTTCTACTCAATTCTAAAAATGTATTAACTTTTTAGTAGTGCTTACCGGCAATTGTATTTGGCATACAAGTTCATCTTGACCTTATCTTGCAAACAGTTAGCAAGAAACCCCAGCCAGGACAACCTCAAAGCCTTTATGCTCATGTCTGTGGAGCGGAAAGTGCTTGTCCAATTGCAAAATCCGGACATAATCAACCTGGTTGCACAAAAAACTGCATTGTTGAAGGAACTCGTGATTGAGTGCTTTTTAGGATTTCCAGGAAGCTGAAAGCAGGACTTCCAGGAGCTGTGGACCCTGTCACTGACCTGTATGCAAAGTTATGTTTATGTTTATGAGTTGTGTTTTTATTTGAGCATAAATACAACTGGCAACTGGTACTTTCCGGTGTCATCATTTGGCTGTACTGCTTATAACTCTATTTTCTTTACCGGTGGCAAGGAGTAGGCATGCCCTGAGTCTGGTTTGCAAAATAAGTATTAAACTATGTGATGATGTGGATTTTTAAAAAAGAACAAAAGGAATGTTATTACTTTCTCAAGCGTTTACACAAAACATAACATGCAACAGGCACATGAAGTCGTGAATTGACGCAATTTACAGATGATGGTTTGAGGGCCACTTTTTTGAGGCGCAGGGTGGCCCATGTTTTTTTGGGTGTCCGGGTCTTTTTCTTGTCCCAGTCCAACCCTGCAAATGGGTGGTAGATCGTGTTGATTGAAAAATCATTTAGCATGGAAGTCATCAGAGTGTGCACTGGGCGTGAATCTGAATGAGTCTTTGGAGACTTGGAGATGAGTACTGGTGAGTGAGATGTGAATGTGGTGAGAGATGCTGTGCTGTGGTTCTTGAGTGGGTAGTTTGTAGGTGGTTGTGTGCATGTGTGAAGTAGTGGATGCACTAGATGTGAGTGTGATGATGCATGTTGTGGGTGCATTGAAACAGGATTTCTCGTGCCTGGATCTGACCAGTTTCTAACAACACAATAAGAATTGCCTTTGTCTCTAGTGCACTTGGTTGTACCAAAATAGTTAGGACAGAAGTCTGTAAGATTTTAATGCCTGGAATCCAGTTTAGGCAACAATGGCATTTATATTAAAGATCTTATTACTGGCTATAGTTCAGGATTATCATCAACACACTCTTTTAAAGAATGCCATGCCATTTCATATGCAATCTCGATTGCAGAATTTCTGATAACCACGGCCATGTTCAGGATTTAAATTGCCTCAATAAATGTAAGTTGATCTATTCGGTCTCTGGAATACATGCTGCTTGCTGTTAATAAAACAGTTCCAACTACCTGTGTATTAAACAATATTCTTTGCATAATTTTGACACATGAGATTTAGTTCATTGGTCTTTCACATAAAATTACTGTTGTGCATAATTAGGTAAAATGAGTGACGGCTGTTAGCAGTAATTGCGTTTCCTCATAAAATTAGGCATCAACACCATCAATTATAATTTTAATTTCGCATTATCTAATAGATACACTTTAAGCATACAGACTAGATCCCTTGCCTTTCTAGTCATAACGTATGAAAATATTTAAAATACAGCAGGTGTGCGTAGGCTGTGGTTTTGATGTGATAATGTCAGCTGTCAAGCTGCACTTTGGCTCGCATACACCGGAGTGCACTCTCATGCATAACCAATCACATCTTTGTCCTTTAACGTATAAAAAATATCATATTAACACCAATAGAGGCTACATTCCCCAAAAGAAAACCAATTCAATTCAATTCAAACAATCAATTAACTTGCACTTCAAATCTAGTGAAAACAAAGGTTTTGGTTAAACAAGTCAGACACCTTTGAAAAATGTGTTGGTGGTGGTTAGGGGCATAATAGACACACCTGTATCTACTGCTGGGCAGGGGTCATAGGGTCGGTGTAGGTCTTTGGGTGGTGAGAATACCATTGATCTACCTCTCAGTTTTCAAGGAGACCACAGTGTTTACTGCTACGTGAATAACAGTACAATTGTGTCAGGAACAACTTGACTGCACGAATTTCATGCTGTAGAACTGTTTAAGAGGAGCTAGAGATGGAAACAGACCGGTCATATGCAAGTGGTGAGAGAAGATGTCAGTATCGTGTGCACGGATTAACAGTTAGAAACTGGGGCAGGAGTCCTTTTTTATATATACTTTTGTAACCTTAAATAGAATCATATTTTTTTAGCAACCAGTGCCTGCCCCATTTTATCCTGGATAATACAGGGACTGATGTATACTTTACTTCAATAATATGCAATTAGTTAACATGGTAACAGTTGTGTGTTTCAGTTGCTGCAAAATGATGGATGTTGTCAGTTTTGAATTAGTAGAGGGTGTTTTGATTACACTTATATTTCCAGCAATCTAAGTTCATATTGGTCAAGAGTGCATTTCTTGCAAGGCTTTAATATGCATTTTAGCTTAAATAATGTGATATCATCCCTAGTCTCAACAATTTCAGAATGCTGCATACATGTTTATGCTTGTCAGCATATGAAAATCTAATGTTTCACTAAGCACTTAATTAAGAGTTTGGCATTAACAGTAAAAACAATGCTGTTCTGAGGGTTCTGAGAAGCCAATGTAAAGGTGCAAACAGTTCCAGGCCAATCTCCTTTTAGCAATGTTGGTGATCAGTCAGTCTTAGAGCAGCAGGGACAATGCTTGGCATGAAGTACAGTAAACAAGGGCAAGTTATGGAACAAAGGTCCCTGCCATTAAATTCACATTTTTTTCTTAATCTCAGGAAATTACTAAAATCAACACACTTCTCGTGCCACTATTAAACATATACACACCTCAGATTGGTAACACTAAAATGGATTACCTAACATTTAAGATTACAATACAGTTTAGAATGCAATAGCAGAAGAAATGGCTACAGTGGGGGTTAGGGAAAATGATTACGAACATTTGCACAGGCCACAGGCAGCAGACATACACTTCAGTATCAAGTGCAGCAGCTATATAGAGGGTACAATACCGTTCTCTGGGCCCTAGATGACTGAAACTAGATCTACTGATGCAGACACCACCACCTTTGGCCGGGAAAGATAGCAGTTTGTTCACTTCTTTAGGCCCAATGCAGGTCAATACGGTTGGAGTGCTTAAATAGGCATAATGTATGTTGATGCCTTGACTAAGACTTGCAACTCCACAAGCACCAAAGGACAGGAATTGGTGGGGACAATGGGGCTTACCAAAGGCTTTTCTGTAGAATGTCCACAGGCTGTAGATTTGAGTCATCTGGCAATGTTTATGCCATGTTCTCTTAGGGACCATAAGACAGGGTTATAATGGCTCATATTTGATTCCAGCAGCACAGCAGGGCACACCAAAAGCAGCAGTCATTATGGGACGTTGGTGTGACCCAGGGTCATCAGGAGCAGTGTGGTCACGTGAGACTTCGGGTTTCAGCAGGCCCTTCCTGAGGAGAGCTGGCAGCCGCAGCTGGGCACAGTCCCAACAGAGTGTTGCAATGCAAGTTCAGCTCCCATGCTCACCCAAATGATTTAGGTTGAGGAGAATATATTAGTGCACGAGAAAATTAACATGCACGGCCAGAGGGGGGAGAAACATGCAAAATAGGGGTAACACATGCAGCATTTTGTAGCAGTTGTGGAACCATAGGTAGGTCCAGGTATAGGGTGTGTGTGATATTAGAGTATATGGGTTGAAATGTAATGAATAATAATGTAAATGTCAGCCCCTGTCCCCGCTGAGAGAAATACTGAAGCAGCACAATATTGATAGTGAGGCCTAGTCTGCTGCAGGCCATGGCTGAAAGGAGAGGCACAGCATGGTAATGAGTTCTGAAACACTTTCCCATACTATGCCCCAGCAGGGAAACAGAACATAGAGGCCTTCAGGTCCAATAGATAAAATACAATTGTACCATGTTGAAGGCATGTAACTGTTTGTGCATTGGTAGGGGTGTACCCGTCCTTAAGGATAAACCCATGGGAGCCCTGGCAAAGGTCTTGAGCTGCCAAAGGCATGGTCTAGATTTATGGCACTAGCACCCCCAGAGTAATGGCCAACCCTTTTGAACTACCAGTCGCCCACAAACAATAAACCTACATCCATCAGAATTTGGCTGATTAGTGTGGTGCTCAATTGCCCAAGAAAAAACTCCAAGGAGGGGCAGCTGATTAGGGGGGAGTGAAGAATCGAGGGATTTGTACTACGAGGAGAAAGAGGCGATGCCAATAAATGTAAACCTGCGACAGAGCGGCTCCCGTAGGTCTGGGATCAAGAGAAGCACTTCTTTATTCTGAAAGGGCCAATTTGACCTCAAAAGTATCCACTGAGCTCATGTCATTGACCAGGTGCACATCATGTGACTACAGCCATGGGGAGGGTAACATATCAAGCAACCCACCAATTGGGTAGCAGGGAACCAAGGTGACGGGAATGAAGACCACGTGTCAGAGGGCAGGGGTGGATTAAGATGTGGCCAATCTGTCGAGGGAATATAGGGAACTGATAGTATATCTATAGGTGGTACCCAATGAGAGTGGAGTGTTAGCACTCTATGTGCTTATGTCACGTATGACAAATAATTGCCTTAAAAACATTGTGACTGCTTTGAACTAACAGTGAGCTCTGTGGCAGCTGAGTTCTACGGCACCCTCTGTCACTGTTTTCCTTTATGTATACAAAATAAACTTGTATTCCTTGCAAAGAGGTGCACCTAGCCTTTTTCCTTACAGGATTATTTTTTTGGTCTGGTTGTCTGGTGGTCTGCATCATAAGAGCTCAGAGAATGTGGGAATGCTTCAGTGATGAGGCAGGAAGGTGCTTGTACAAAACTCCAGTCCAATTCCAGTCAGGTGCAGGGCAAATTCAGGCCTGGTGACTACTCAGAATGGTTCCATGTGTTAATATCCCTGCAAAAATATTGTGATACAAAAATATCACCATATTAGACCCTTCGGGGGACACCCCCACAAACCCTGCATTATTTTAAAATATGCGGGGGACCCCCCAGAAACCCTCGCTCCCACAAATTATCCCACCAAAAATATCGCTTATGGTGAGACACACGGCCATATGTACGGTAATATTTTTGGTTGGGATATTTTGTAGGGGTACCCTCAGAACTTGAAACAGTGATGGAAGCAGAGCAGAGTTTCCAACTGGTTGACCCCACCAATCCAAAGGAAGAAGACACCAGTTTCAGCACTTGCACGTCAACACAAAGCCAGATGTCCAAGGTTGGTAAATGCTGGTTGTAGAAGCAGTCCTCTAAGGAGTCCCTGACAGTACTTAGGTCTCAGGAATTTGGATCATGTGGTCAGTGATCTCATATCAGTCCAGATCCTCTAATTGTATCCAGATTTCATGCAGGGGGCTGCCGAAGCCCATCTATAGATGGGACCTGCAACATTCAAAATGGTAGAGGTTGGTCAATTCAGGGAGAGCATGTCTGCTCACAATCTACCCAGTAGCATGACAGATCTTGGCTGAAGTATGGATTAAGACTAGTCAGTCTCAAATCCCAGTCGTAACCAGTTCACTCACACAAAGCAGTGACCAGCAGTGCAGAGCTGGATTACAGCTGAAGAACATGCCCTTATTTGACAATTTGCAACCTGAAAGGGAAAAAGATTGCCAACAAAGAAGATGTCACAAAGAAGAGATTGTGCATCATGAGTAACAGCTATTTTAACTATATGGCACACAAAAAGGCATCATCAAAGGAAACAATTAGGGTGTATGGCTGTGCACTGGGAAAAACATTAAATATTGTTCACTGAAACCAGCATCTTAAGCACACATCACAAAAGTAACTGGAATTTTGCATAAGGAAAAATAAAAGGGACACAAAATATCCCTGCAGCACTCTGCATTCACTGTAAAAATAAATGTGAAAAAAAGGGAGACACATTCCCTTTGTTGGTAGCTATGGGGACGGACCAGTACAAATCAAATGAAATGAAAGAAGCAAAACGGCCTTGCCCACACCGAAAATCAGTTAGAACCCAAACAAATAAACATATTTGTCTTGGGTACTCCATTTTAAGTCAAAGGAGCAACATTGTAAAAAGAAAAACTTCCCAAACACAAGCAGTATTCACCACCCGATTTAAGAATTCCTTCTGCTCTTGAGTGGAGGAACCTAACTACTTCCATACAACTTTCTTAAGAGATGTAATAATACTGCATGCATCAATGTGGTATTTTTTCATGGGGTACATTGGAACACAACATGGGGTGTAACTGAAGGGCTTTCATGGCTACATCATGCATGTGGACTCTCCAAGTCCCTGCATACTTATTCAGGAGGGTGCATGCATTGTTTCAGTGTAGAACATTATCATCACTTTATTATATTGTATTTTATCCTAAAGCATGTATGATTTAACATGTTCTGGAAACAGACACTTAAAAATGCATGTGGTCAATTAGTTTGATTAGAAACAATGAAAACATCTGCATGGTCCGCAGGAAGGCAGCAGTTTGTGTAATCGTGTCTTTAACCTGTGTACCCATAAATAAAAGGAACAAGCACTATACTAAAATGTAAACAAGATTGCAGTAAATGTTAGAACGAGAATAACTAATGTAGATAAAATATCGTATTTAAAGCACGTCTTCAAAGAGTAAATTATATATAAAGGCATTCTGAATTAAATTTTTTTCTTTAAATTGTGCACTTGTATAAACTGTAACGTTAACGACTGGGTTACACATGCACGTACAGCACTGAACTGGGAATTAATCACTAAATTATGTTCGAAAATGTCCATATTTTAGAAGTAATGTGCACTTTAGTTGAGAGATAGCTGTCAACCTGCTTCAACCTCCTTAGCACACACTCTACCTACGTTGCGAGCTGGCCATTTTCAGAATTATTTTAGCAAATGCTTCTTCGGGCTCTCTGGGTTTTTACTGAACAATTGGGTTTATTTGGTATCATGCCCCTTGAAACACGTGTGTACTGGCGCGTTATAAATGACATATATCCTATCATATCATGCATAGTAATTTTGGAGGTGAAAGTATATGTGATTTAGAAAACATAAACAATACATATTTTAGATGACGTTTTTCATATTGTGCTATGCAGGTATTTTGGTGTGAGAAATGGCTATCTTCTGAAATCGATCCTTATAGAAAATGTCCAGAATGTTTGTTTTATGTTTTTTAAATTGAAACCCTAGATTGAATGATTCTATGAAAAATGCATTGAAATCATGTTATGCTGGTAATGCTTAGGGTTCTTTCAGGAAATTGTATTCCACAATATGCTAGTTAATGCACAATGCCACACGTTTGCTATAAAATAGAACAACATTGTGTCTACAGATTACTTTCATTACATTTAACCGACCCTCCATGGATATGGATGGGGAAGTGGCAGATGTGCCTTAGTATTCTTTTTCAGAATTCCCAAATGTCAATCAAATGGAAGGACCGGGAGTAGCCTCGTCTGCACATTGTTAGTGACTTCAATCCAGCATTCCAACTAAGTCAATTCCTAGTCTGGGATGCCCAATGGAAATCCTTATTTATATATTTTTATGTCAAAGTTCTTTAAATCTGGATGATGAACCCTTATATAACTCCCCTCTCTTTGAATCTCCCCGAACTCACTGAGCCAGGAAGTAGGTTTGTTTTGCAAATTAAAAGGTTTATTTGAAGAATTGAACAATATATAAATCACACTTTTATGAATAAAATAATATCTGAATATGAACAGTGAGCAGCAATGGGTAATATTACAATATCAACAATCTCTTTAATCACTTATGAGTAGGAATAGAAAGGATAAGGTAGCAGAGAATACTTTGTATGGTTCAAGGA
This sequence comes from Ambystoma mexicanum, assembly GCF_040938575.1. Lineage (NCBI taxonomy): Eukaryota > Metazoa > Chordata > Amphibia > Caudata > Ambystomatidae > Ambystoma > Ambystoma mexicanum. The sequence goes on along the minus strand of NC_090936.1, from coordinate 821,654,506 downwards.
AATGCAATGATGGGAAAGAATTCAACACAGAAATAAATTTGATATGATTTCAATCAAAAGACAATATAATCACGTTTTCCCTTGTGACTACTCACTCCCCCCACTATGCAATATGAGGAGAAGGAAGTGAGGGCACACAGAATACAACCAATAATGCATGTCAATTCCAGTTCCCCAGCAAGCTTAGAGAAAACAAATATGATTTTAAAACAGGCAGAAATACTTTTCAATGTGATTATAATGAAAGGGAAAATATACTAAAATTATTTTAATTCACTAAAGGAGATTCAGCTCTAGTGAGAATTACTTTGGATTGGTACAGGTCAACACTAGCAATGATTCATGAATGATTATCAGATTCAAAACGAAATTCAGCAGTTGAAAACAAGAAACAGCTATTTTGACGAGTGGTGAAATGGAGCTAAATTGCAAGTCGCAGCAATTTCTCCACGTGCGGGAAACGCGATTGCGGAAAAACTGTAAGGAATTGGAATGTTGTTTTGGGTCCGTTGGAAAGCTGAGGATCTTAGCTTCAAAATGACTCGGTTCTAGGACGTGCGGTTCAACAGTTACCGAGGTTTTTGTAAAGGTAAAGATTTTTCAGAAATAAAGTCAAGATTTCAAAATGAAAGATGCGCTTTAAAGATTTACCAACAAGGATAGGCTTATACTAAGGGGCTATGAAGAAGCAAGACACTCAACGGGCAGCCACCAGACAGTGGCGCCTCCGCTCTGATCTCTGTCCATCAAAACACTTGTCCCTCTTCAGAAAAATATCAGCGCAAAGATGATTATTGCTACAATTATCACAGACAATATAATGAGAAGAATTCAGGAGGGACACAAGATTCTATAATGCTGTTCTGGATGGGTTGAAATTAATGGAATAGAATTACTTTAAACTAAGAGATTGGTTATGTACAGTTCTAGACTGGATACTCACTCCTATGGCTTTAGAATGGAGTGGGACCAGTCAAAGATCTGGTCAAGGGTTTGGCTGGGATTCTCTCTCGCCACCGGACAGGTCTCAGGCACTGGGTTCTGCTCTCAGCACTGCACTGCGGTCTGCGCGGCCTCTTGGCTGGATCTGATGGGTTCTGGATACAGCTCTGCTTTCTGGGTCTGGATCTTGGTTCTAGCACAGGGTCTTGGCTAGAATATCAAAACAGCACAGCCTGGCTGTTGAATGGTTTGGTTAGGCCCTGTGGAAGTTTAGGGGTTAGACTCAGGTTGCAAAAGATTCTGAAGGCCTGCTGAGAAGGGTTCAGCTTTTGGGTTAGGCCTCTCTGCTTCAAAGTTCTAGAGTTGGTTCTAGAGTTTGATTCTAGATCTATGTCTGGAGCTTTGTCTGGTGCCTCTTGCAGAGTGTTTCGCCAAGAAATCAGTTGAGGAGTGGAAAAGTGTGTGTCTTGTCTGTCCTCAGCAGTCCCTATTTATGTATTTCCAAAGTGGGTGGGGAGGCTAATTCTACAATGTCCAACCCTCTAAGGATCTAATAGGTCTGGGAATTTCCTATCCCCTGATTGGAGAAAGGATCAACGTGTCATCCTGTGTCATGTTTATGGCTTAGGGGAAAACACTCCCCTTTGTCTCTGTACGGTAAATCTTATTTTTCATAAAACACATATTTACAATATACACAACTTGTTAATATTACAGAAATTACATGACAGATTAATTAAGGTACATTTCTGTTCAACTCTCATCTTCCTAAGAGCTTTGGTACAGAAATGACAACTTTTTCGCGCTTTCGGTGCGTTTCTCAATATTAGTTCTGCACCAATTTTTAGACATGCATGCACCCCCCTTCTGGGCACATTTCTTTTTAGGTTCCTGGCATAAACACAGTAGCTACAATATGAATAATTCTGGGGTTTGGTCTCAGAATATCGCACAGAGTCCAGCTTAGTCTTAAACTGTGAGAAAAATGTTCATTTTAACAATCTCAAAGTTTCACATTTTTGTCAGTTTGGTACAATATTTTATAAGCATTTTTCTAAAACATACATTTGCTGTGCTTTCTGAATCCACACAATGGGTTGTCTCCGCCTCCAAGGTCTGGGCTGACTCAGAGGTCACATGTCTCTCCTTCCTGCCAGCAGTTTATTGTCAGTCACACCCGAATTAGCATTTTCTATTCAGCCCAAGGATTCCTTTGTCTGCACTAAGAGCAACAGGCCAGGGTGCTCCTCCTAGTTCCCTTTCACAACAGCCTGTCAATCTCTTAGCCAAGGGTAGGGGAAAGTTTCCTTTGTCCAGGGAGAAGGTGTGGAATTCGTTTGAACACAGTGTGGGAAACTTCTTAACCCGGTCTGGTGGAGGGGGGACTTACCAGGACATTCCGCCCTAGGCGGACCTGGTAAGTCCCCATTCCAAAAGCCAGTCCCCATTCCCATTTGAGCCACCATAGGGCTCAATGGGAAGGGGGAAGGCGCTAATAACGGACTTGCTAACTGCGAGCCCGTTATTAGCTCCAAGGTCCCTTAACAGGTCCCGTAAAGAACGTGTGGTCCGACTACACATCCTTTACGGTTCCCTCCAAGGGAGCTCAGAATCGGACGGTAAGGGATTACCGGCACCGGTCTCCTTACCGGTGCCCAGTATCTCTACTTCAATGGTCCATGCTGCAGTCATTGCCTATGCAAATGTATTATTAGATTGCTATATAAAAGAACAACACTTCAATAAAATGTTTTGGCCTAAATAAGGCTTTTCGAAACCAGGACCAATATCTGGCAGAGAGACTCCCATGACCCCCACTTGTGTATTTGCATATTTAAGTAACTTTGGGTGTCACCCTAAATTACTAGGGCAATCCAGACACTATTCTTAGAGAGGCGTAGCTCCACCCTACTGATGAGGTCCAACCAGATTGAAACGTGTGTCTGGGGTTGCTGTTGGTACTCTTGTTCAGAGGAGAATTGCCTAGCATTTCGGTGCTGGACTGCCCCTGGGAAGGACAAAGACTGATATGTTTTAACAAAGTTCTTTCAGAGAATTTCATAGGTTTTTTCCAGTGCAACTAAAAAAACGACTAATTACATTTTTGTTCAAACTTTACATCAAAAAATCATTCTACCCACCATTCAGCAGTTCCAATTTCCGCAGACAGTATCGTGCATCCACGGACGTACCTGAGAGCAGGTTGCATGAACCCAACCTCAAAACATAGGGGACAACACAATTTTCAAGTTTCCTTTTAACTAAAAACAATATACATTAACCAATATTACAAACTATTAATACTACCCAAATGTACATCTATGCACGCTTATATCTTTCCAAATGTAAAAGCAATGTGTTTTTCACATTACACAATATTATGGATTATACAAAATACTGAACATAACTGTACACCTTAATTAAACAATGTCCTTCAACACCTATTACAAACGGAAGCACAAAAAGACAGCACAAGAAAACAGTCGCTCTCAGTAAACAATACCTTCTCTTTTATTCTAAATGTTTACCATAGGAAGTTATTACATTTACAATGTTTTTTCAATAACTGAAAATAGTCATTATATATTTGTATAGAAATGGCAGGCACACTTGGGGGGCTCGAGGAGTACTTCCATGAAGATGAGATGATTAATGAAGAATGTTTTAATGGTAAATACAGACATATTTATTAAAATGCACAGAAATAATACAAGTTGAAAATGAATTATTAAATTACATCTTTTTCATATTTCTTATTCTCAACAAAGTCCAACAAGAAAAAATCTAGGACAGTCATCATGAGGAACTAATTGTAAATACTGACGAGGGACAAGTCTTCAAACCAGAATTATTAAATGCTGTACTCAAATGCTTGAATTAAAAAATCAAGTTGCTGAACTATCGAATTATGTAAAGAATCATGTAATCCGTAATATTGATTTTCATTGCCCTATATGTAAGTGTGATCCTTTTTGTACACAATGAACCCAATCCTTCCAAAAACATTATTATCATAAGCGTTTTGATGAAATTTCGATCCCCAATTCTCCCAATCATGAATACTTACAACCTCCAAATTCCCCTATTTTTGTTTCACGGTGTGATTCCCATACCTTTCTTAAAACAAATACATATAAATGTAATCTTTGAATATACGGCCCAGAAATATTTTTTCTAAATATTTAATGTAAATAAGTCAATATAAGATAGCAACATACGTGTTTATTCGAAACGCCATTTTGATGTCCGCAGATTATAATTATGCCCAGGTCCGCATGCTTAGATACCAATGATGCATTTTCAATGTTGTGTTGTTAGCAAACATGCCACCTAGTCTGCGGAGCAAACTACATCACTCCAGCACTGAAAGGCCTACACTGGTTAGTAGTAAGAAAACGCATTAAATGCAAAGCTCTCTGCATCAACCAAACAAAGCCTTGCACAGACAAGGAGCTGATTTCCACCAAGACAAGACCAGCCACTTCCACCCAAGAAGGAACATCAGATCAAGCATCAACCTACAAATAGAGACAAAACATTATGAAAAAAGGAAATTTGTCAGAACAGCATTCTCGCATCTAATTGCAAACCTCTGGAACACCATGTTCAAAGAAATTAGAACCACAGAAGACCCCATCACCTTCAGGAAACTACTCAAAACCTAGTTATTCAACAGACAATGAACATCGCAAAGGGACACCGGCAGCAATAACATCACAGGCAAACAATTGGAGAAGAGATGAGAGGGGACGAGGAACCGCAACCGAGAACATGGGCAGATACCATCAAGCAGCAACCAAAGAGTCACACTAGGGGCTCCACCAAACTGACCAATTTACTAACCCACTTCCCCCTTCCTGCTCCTCCAACATAACCAACAGCACTACAATAGACCTTGGGGTAGCCACACTACACATAAACACACCAAGAATCAATTCAATGTTCACACCACACCATCTCTCTGACATTCTGGAACCACACCTAGAGTGAACAACCAACCACATAATCCATAAAACTGTCAATGACACTAGTACACACCGAAACACCTGATAGTCATACAGCAACAGCCACCCGCAACTCGGGATCCCTTGTGGACACAATCTAATCAGTCTGCACAACCACAACCCACCCTAACATCACGCAGCACACTAAAACCAAAACAAACACTAGCACACAAGTGAGGCACTGAGCCTTACTGATATTTTATAATGCACAGGGCCTCCCGCACCAACCCCACATGCAAAACAACACTCAGAGACACCAGTTGGTCCTGGTTCTAAACCGATCCTCTAATTCTATCCTCACATACCCCTAACACCCTCTCTTGCAGAGACACACGAGCACCTGCAGAGTGCCCGTGGGTGGTAGCAGTGCGTAGAAAAAATCAGCATAATATAACATGACAGCGAGTGAGTTAATAATGGAATAATAGAAAAATAAATGCAACTGGGTTTAAGGAAATAAATTATGTTTTTGCACAATAGCAATGTTTGGCCCTGTTCTAATTGCATTTGCAACAGGGGACCTTTTTGGAATACTGTCTATTATTTTGTTTTAGGTAGATTAGGAGTGCATTTTATTTATTAGATAGTTTGGACATTGTACATCCCAGGGGAAATTTAGATTAAGAGTGCACAATCACATCAACAGCACTGCAAGCACAGTGAAAACACATTTGCAATGACAGTTATTGAAAGGCACAGGTGTGGTCTACACATGCACACATTGAAAACTGCATTTATACATGTATAATGAATTGTAATTATGTCCTTGTTATTTTCGTAAATTACTAATAAAAGCATATTTATCCAGTGTATACGTTGCCGGTGAAGGAGCAAGCCACACCCAACTCTTCCCTATTAGCCACGACTATCCCCAAAATATGGCACATACGGTGCAGCAGTAAACACATGGCCACAATAGGATAATCATGTGCTTAATAATGAACACTATCTTTGAGGAGACTTCAAGCTAGGTGTAGCTGGAGAGACTCCAATCGTCCAGTTTCTGTGAGCAGAGTAGGACCACTATGCACATCCTTTACGAGCAATAGTTCGAGGAGGAGCTAGATTGGATTACCATAACGTGTACCATTCATCAATCTAGAGTAGTGATACTGCTGATGCCATTCATTGATTCATTAACGTGCTATCAAAATATGTCAGCAGTAGTGTAAGCAATATTGTTGTACTTCAGGGGACAGAAACTCTAAGATCAGGGGATGAAGCTTTCATATATTCTGCAAGACACTGACACATGCAAGCCAAAAGAGCGTGAAATTCAAGACTGGGCACTGAAAACACGATAGCGAATCAAAAGAGACAAAAAAACGAACATTAAAATGAACACTTTCTTCTCCTCTCGAATAACTGCATTCCACAGCCAAAACAAGAACCTAAAATTAGGTATCTTAAAATAAGATACTGGAATATCCAGGGGTTGCAGTCAATGATGTTTGGTGACAAAACAATCAATGGGGATTTTATTGGAAAAAACACAGAAGCATGACATCATCATCGAAAAAAAAAAACTCAGAACAATTTAAAGGAAGATCATGAGAGGGAGTGAACATCTGATACAAATCAGAAAGCTTCAAACACACAATACCAATTAAAAGAGGGCCACACCACTTATGTGTGATCCCACATACCTAGGCAGCTATTGCAACAAAGAGAGAAGGTTATGTACTGTACAAACTATTTGGGGGAATCATTAGGATTAGGAGGCATTCAATACAATAGAATCAGAAAATAGGGTTTTTCAAGAATAAGTGGAATACACTGATATGTAGGGGCCTCCAAAAATGTACTCCCAGGGAAATAAGCTTCATCCCAACAGAATGAGATGAACCCATCCTAGAAGATAGCACCATTCATCCAACGCCAAGATGCCTTTTGGTGAGTGTTGTGCTTTACAAATTTCGGTAACACAACATAACAATGACAACCAAAGACAGGCCTATGACCAGCAAACAACCAGCCATAGAAACATTTTCGTACGATCTATGCAAAAAAATTAAGCCTCGTCCTCTTAAATGGCAGAACAATAAGGGGCACTTTGGGATCATTCACATTAAATGGCCCCCTTGTTAGCAGTCTAACCTACTATGTTATCACCGACATTAAGGCAAATCAAGGCATTCACAATGAAACCTCAGTGCCACTTATCTGGCCAAAACCAAACTATTTCATAACTTTGGAGCAAAGAACCTGACATGCTGAACGACAACCCATGACTAGCACTTCATACACTTTTCCTGAGATACAAATGGACAACAAATAGTTGTATGCACTTTGAGGACTGAGTTAATATTTGAGACCCAAATAGACTCCTTCCTACATTGGAAATACAGAGCTGATAAACAAGCGACCAGTCAGACTGCAAAGTCAATAGTCGTGGCTTTTATTTAGGTATCCGTAATGGTACGCCCTGGCCACATAATGGCAACAGCGGGAAAATGGTGTTAGTACCATGGCTTTTTAAGGTAGTGCCTGGCAAGTGCCAATCTAATGCCTATAAAAGAACGTAAATGGTTGGCTTTAGCCATGCTTGTTTTTAACAAGAATTCAGTGGAAGGAACAGCAAGTGCACATACTGTTTATAAATAAGTTGGCTAGCTATTTTAAGGCATTAAGAGATGTGTATTACACTTGGAATGGGTTTATGACTGAATTTATGCCATTTCCTTTCAGATAGCTGGTCCAGTTTGTGTCTTTGGTTTCATTTCACGTGCTTTGTTTTTTATTTTATTTTTTACAGAGCTTGCAGTCCCCGACAGCAGCTGGCGAGTTATTAGGCTTCATTGCTGACGTGTCTGTTCTTCTGTATTTACTGTCCGGCTTTCGCTTTGTTTCCTTGAAAACAGGATAAGGACGTGGAGTTGGAACGCATACACACAGTGAAAACATGCACCTGCTGATGTGACTAGCTCTTTTCTTTTAATACTTTGGTTCGTTATTTTGTGACCGAGTCGTGAATGTTTGCTGCAGAAGAACGGAGTGCACCTGTTTTCAACGCCTTGGAGCAGCAATAAAAGGGGCAACGCTATGTGAGATAGATGCAGGACGTGCACTCATATTCAGATGTTCAGTAAACATGATTACGGTTAATTTTAGTAATAACGGTGCTGCTTTAAACCTGTTGTATTATCATCATGTCTCTAATTCTCTCTGCACCATCTATCACATAAGGGCATCTGCTTTACTCTTATTCGTTCTACATATAAACTTCGGGTTACCATGCTTTGTGTCAAGAAGGGGAATACAATTGGTGTGTCTGTACAAAGTAATGTACTATGGGCCTGATTCATGGAAGTGTTTTATAATGGTGCAATGCCATAGGAAAATGTTCTGTGTACAAATTTAGAGCATTTGCTTGACTGGCAGTTTCATGTGGAAAAGCCCTCATTCAGCACGTTGACTACATAAGCTAAGGGGTTTTCTGTTTATTTCCTATACTGGCTGGACTCCCGCAGCATCAGTTTGTTTTTCATTAGATCAAGAGACATACCTTTACAAAGAAAGGACAAGTTAAAAAAGTCATAACAATACACTCGTGAATTACTGACAGTTGTTGTTGCATGGTAACCCCTCCTGGGAGCATGGTAGTTCCCAGGATGTTGTAATGGCTCACGTGGCAGCAGCCATGTGACCAACATAATAAAAGAAGCGAGCCGCTTCCGGCTATGCAGTCACTGCCATCACGACTCCACTGTGTTCATTGTCTCGTGCCATGCTGGTGCCACGCTGCGTGCTGTGGGCCGAAGGATGGGGCCCAGCACGAGGACGGTGCCCCTGCCGGGCAATGCCGTCCCAGGGTGATCCCTGTGCCATGTGACCATGGCTATCTGTGGTGACCCCGGCCTGGGTACCCCCAGAGCCGGGCCTGCTCTGCGCCGGGTGCCCCTGGCCACGTGTGGAGCTCCGGTGCTCTGGAGCGGGTGGGTGGCCCCCCACCCAAGAATCTGTGGCATGATTGCCACCCACAGGAACCCCGTCGGGTGCTCCCGACATGTGTCTGGGGCTGCCTGGTGATCTGGAGCAGCCCCCCCAACAATGGCAACGAGGAACGGGCCCTGCGTGCCCTGAAGACATTGTGGTGTGGCGGGCCCATCTACATCTGGGCCCGCATTGAAGAAATGTTGTGGCGGGCCCAACACCAACTGGGCCCGCAAGAAGAAGCGAAGATGGTGAGGCGGGCCCAACTCCAGCTGGGCGTGCGAAGAAAACATGGTGGGCGAGCTGCCTGCCCGTCCCCTGAGGGAGACGGAAGAGATCCGCGGCATCGGCCACGTGGGTGGCTGTGCCCCTCCCCCACCTTGAACGCGGACTCTGCCGCTACAAGGGAGGGGAGAAGCAGATGGGCAGCGTTGGCCGCAAGGGGAAGAGAGTCTTCCCTCCACCATCACCAGCAGGAGCGGGGAGGCCAGTTTTTCCCCTTACCCCTGGGAGGGAATGCCCGCGGCATCGGCCGCGGCGAGGAGGTGCTGCCCCTCCCCCACCCGTGACCCACGGAGGGGAGGAGCGGCTAACATCGCCGCAAGAAAGGAGAGGAGGTGGGCCCAACACCAGCTGGGCCTGCAAGGACAATGGAGTGCTCGCGCCGAGGAGCGGGCAGAGGAGATTCCCGGCGGCCCATCCCGCAACCGCATCACAGAGGTGAGCTGCCTGCCCCCCCAACAGAAGGCGGGCCCAAGCCTGTGATCCAGAAGGAAGTCCGCGGCAGCCCCCAAACATCTTGGGCTTACCGTGGTAAACAAAAAAAAAAGATCTGGATTGCAGCACCCCCTGTCGGATGCACAATTGGAGAAGTACGGGGCCCGCCAAACAGCTGAGGCGGCTCCCCCCCCCACGGGAGGCAGGCCCAAATTCAACTGGGCCCGCCAGGAAAAAAAAAAAACAGGAGAGAACGTGCCGAGTACCACCTGGACCCATGTGAACAAAAGATTGGGTGAACTAAGGCCATCAAGGTCTGAATAGGACAATGGAGTGGGTGGGGCCTACAGCAAGCTCAGGTCTGCGGTGATGTGAGAGCACGGCAGCTCAGCAAAAGGGGATCACAACGAAATCCCTGACCAACATCATGAGTTGCCTGGTGCCTGCCAGATGAGTGCTGTAGTGGCCCCTCCAACAGCATGGGCAATGGTGGCGGCAGGCATGGAGGAGGGTTGCAGCTCTCATGAGTGCTTGTGCGCCGTCTACTGGAATGAGCAGCAACCAAAGGAAAGGAAGTGGCCTGCCATCCGGCCACCAGCCCACCGTCCAGTCAGGGCACTACAATGAGCCTGGGCACCAGCAGGAAGAGAGGAAAGGTGACCAATAGCACCCCGCCGAGAAGAGCTGCAGGAGACATGAATGGCCAAACACAATGCCAACAGCCCCTATGTGAAGGGGGAAGTGTGAGGAAGGGCCTATCATCCGTCACCAGTGCCCTGCCACGGGTCGCCCCCATACAAGTGGACCTAGCCATTGTGGCCCCTGGGCCTCCCCAGGTGCGGCTTTGCCGGCCCTGTTTTGACTCTGGTGAAAGTTGGTGAGGGCTCAGACTGTGTTTACTGCAACTCCACAGGTGTGGAAGATGGACATCCCCATCGACATCCCCATGAGGACTGGGGGCCTGCAGACACGGACTTGCTTTAAATCGCCCAGTTGGTGGGCATTGTGATGTTGTGAACACCCACACCTGTAGCATGCGTCCTGTGGTGCCAGTAGCCCTCATCAGAGTAGTGGAATAGTAAAACCACTCACCCAGGTTAATAAAGGGTGTATTAATAGAGTGGTTCAAGGTGTGTGTAGTGTTGCAAGTTCGTTTTGTTGTTATTAAAAAATGGAGTAGTGTTGCATGGTAACCCCTCCTGGGAGCATGGTAGCTCCCAGGATGTTGTAATGGGTCACGTGGCAGCAGCCACGTGACCAACATAATAAAAGAAGCAAGCCACTGCCATCACGACTCCAGTGTGTTCATTGTCTCGCGCCATGCTGGTGCCATGCTCCGTGCTGTGGGCCCAAGGACGGGGCCCAGCACGAGGACGGTGCCCCTGCCGGACAACGCCATCCCAGGGTGATCCCTGTGCCATGTGACCATGGCTATCTGTGGTGACCCCAGCCTGGGTGCCCCCAGAGCCGGGGCCGCTGTGCGCTGGGTGCCCCTGGCCACGTGTGGAGCTCCGGTGCTCCGGAGCGGGTGGGGTGGCCCCCCGCCCAAGAATCTGCGGCATGATCGCCACCCACAGGAACCCCGTCGGGTGCTCCCGACATGTGTCTGGGGCTGCCCGGTCATCTGGAGCAGCACCCCCAACAACTGTTGTGAGGTGGGACTGTGACAGAAGAAGTGAGAAAGCACAAGGAAAACAAATAATAGCAATGGCAACAGTTTGGGATTTTATGTAGGCATGGGAAAGACACTTGTCAGGCACATCTGTGTTAACTGGCCATTGATGGTAGCAACTGCAGAATGGTGTCAGTCCCTCGGCATCTAATAGCAGTGCCTTGTAAATGCATAGTAACTATCCACAAGCCAAAACATGTGGCTTTGCCAATGCTTGTTTGAAACATGACTTCAGTGAAAGGAATGCATAGCACCTATAAGTATAAGGTCTGACGGGAAACCTAGTTGCAAAATTATTATCACACCAGAATCACGTTTACACCTCCAGTCAAGTCATTCACTCTTAGAAGTCTGGTTTGGAAAAACACTGTCGGGCACTTTGAGCAGAACCTTTGATAGTAAGGCATGATAAACCTAGCTCATATCGACCCCAGGAGGACATTTCTGGGAGGGAAGGGGCAGGAAGTGGGTGGGAATGGCTATAGGAAATAGGATGGCCATGGGAAGTCAATGTGAGGGCAGCCAAACAACACCTACACGCTGTGTATCTCCCCTCGTATGCCATTTCTTCCTAGCTGTACTCTAATTCAATAGTTTTGGTTTACAGTTGGTGCTTTAGCACCACCTAATAGCCAAAACTACAAATGAGAGTCTAAAAGGGTATCTTTGCACTTTAGCCATCCATGGCAGTGCACATTTATAAGATATGAGTGACTCAAAGGAAGGAACGTATGCACAATTCAAAAACATGTTAAATAATTTCAGCTGTGTTGCTCCAGTGCACAAAGCTCACAGAGGTAGTACTTCGTGGTGTCATGAGAGATGGGTTAACCAAGAATGTAAAGCCACCAACCTGACTATGTGTACATTTCTCAATAAAGAACTGTAGTATGCGAGCAAGATGTGCCAACTGTCCGAAATAAGAGCATAGCAAGCTACTCGAAAAGAAATTAAACTGGCCCATAGACAATGAAGTCAGATGGCAAATACGTATTTATTCTTGGAGCTAGAAGCACGGGGGGTTGCTAGCTGCATTCTTTTAGGGAAGGATTGGATCCCCTCTTTGTAAATGAATGGCCCACGTTAACAAATGTTACAAGGCACATATGGAATCCCTCCTGGTGAAATGTGGTTGTAGGGGTATCTAAGAGTTGCACTCCTCTTAGATGCTAAAATATTAATGTGTGTGCAATCTACAAATCAAGGAACACGTGACAGCCTTAGATCTTTAGATCTGAATTGAATCGTGGGAAAGGTTTGTGTTCTCCTTTGCCAAAGAGATCATTATTAGCTGGTTTCTAACATCTGAGTATTATTCAATGATTGAACCCTTATATGAGTAGGGGTCCCTGAGGAATCATATTGCTTCCCACAACATCATTACTAGATGTGGCACAGAAAATATTTTTAAAATGGCTGCACTAAAGCTGTATAGTCCTAGCCTGAGGGCTGCACCCAGAGTTATGGGCCTTAAAGACTAAGTTAAGGGCCCAAGCACAGCAACAGTGTATAATGAGGTCTTCAGGGACCAGAACTCCTGATGCGGCCATAGGGTGTGCTCTACAAAAATATTATGTCCCTTAAAAGTATAAAAAAGGAAATCTGCCTTGATTGATGAAGAGGGAGGGGCACAGGTTAAAATATAGCCCGGCTGCATCTGTCAGGTGCGGCTTGGAAAAGACTTTAGGCAGCAAGTGATGTGGAAGGGCCCTTCCCCACCCCAACATTCTAAGGAGTGGGGGCAGGGTGCAGGTGATTTCACATGCTCGCGCCGCGTGAGGTTCAGCATGGGCAGGAGGAGAGCAGCACTGTGAGGTGGGCCTGCACCCTGCTCTCTCCTAAGAAGTTAAGGAGTGGACTGTGTCCGTCAGATTCAGTCCTGGGGAAGAGCACAGCACTACCCCCTATGGCTCACAGTCCCTCTGATCATGGGAGGGACATCCTCACTGAGAGCACTGCAGAGATCTTAGCATAGTGTCCCGTGATGAGCAGAAGCGAGCTCTCAGCATAGTGCCCCGTGATGAGCAGAAGCAACGCTTTTAGCACTCTGCAGCTCTCGCATAACAGACGCACAGTACCGACAGCTGTGTCACTGCACTGTGACACTGGTAGAGTGGCAGAGCTATGCACAATTGGCAATTTCAGGCCTTACGAAAGTTCTGAGCCATACCAACTTGTATGGCCCGGAAATTGGTAAATGGGGGGCTGCGGCATCACTCCGCAGAACCTATTGTAGAGTATAAGATTGTCAACTGCTGCAGTAAAATATCCTAGCCTTGCCCTAAATTTTGGATCCTGAGGATGGGAGCATTGTCTGTGATCCCAGAGAGTATGGACTGATAGTCTACATATTTCTTTGTAGGTATCTTAACAATGAAATGCTTTACTTATAATTTGAATGTTGCTTTTGAACTGACACCTTTGACTTTTGTACCACCATCCATAGCCACTTAAACCTATATTGTGGTATTACTGAGCCGTTTGAGCTATAGATGTGTGTTTGATTTGTTCGATCTAAATCTGAACGGCTTGTCTTACTTTTCTGAATCATACCTGGACACTGTATAGATAGGCCAGGTCTTGTTAAGATGTAATATAACTGTTGTGAGTTACTTATAAATTAAAGTTTTATCATTTTTTTTTTATCATTTTTGTGTTAGTCTTTCTTTCCTCAATTTAAGAACTATTACAGTATATACATCTCTTTACCTGCTTGCATCATATAAAGGTAGGTAGCACATTGTTGCTTACTAAACTATGACTGCATAAATGTTAATAGTCTTTACTTGCCTGTATTAGTGTCTATGGATTTAAATGACACAGTAATTTTGTATTCATATTGTGGGCCTCTGTTAATTATGTATTGTTATGGGAGCCAATTATCCATCCAGATTCTAAGCCTTACTGATCTGTCACTCTACCATCGAGAGTGTGGCTAGTCTTTGGTGTAGCCCTTGTTGGAATACTAAGTTAGCTTCTCAGAATCCCTCACCAGAGTGAGGGATTGCACCTTCCGTGTGTGACGATGTGTTTGGGAAACAAGAGGTGCCAGGTTCTTGATGATCCTCCACTCTGGAAATAGGGTCCCCAGGTTACACCTGTCTGCTTGCACTGCTATGACATGAGCACTGGTCTCTTCTACTTCTGCAATCATGAGGAAGGGACCAGCTGAAGTCCGTATGCAGACCAGTATTGTTTTCCCTGTCCAGCATCCCGTTTTACGAGGGAAAATCCTTTACCAACATGGCTGTCATCAAAAGGGAATTCAGGGCTCCGTATGGAGCCCCTCTTCCCATTCCATGGCGGCCGTTCTGAGCAGAGAGGAAGGTGCGGCTGCGGTGGCGCTGCAGCTGCAATAAGGTAGGTTTAGTGGTGAGGGGTTAAAAAAGGTGACAGGGGCGGGTGTGAGCTTTAAGATGGCAGCAGGGGAGCCGGCTATTAGGCGGCTTTGAACGGGGCTAACACCGGCGGTTCAGGCCTGCGTTCCTAGCCACTTGATTGACTGGCTCCCCCCTGCCGGGTTCTAATGCATGTCCTTCAACACTCATTTCTACTTTAGTAGGGCACTGCAATCAGATTGATCTGCTCAGTGGAAAACAAATTAGATCACTGACATTACTAATCTTTTAAGAAAACTCTGCTGATACTAGTACACGTGACTGTCATCCTTTGACAGTGTTTTGAACCAGCCACATTGCTTTCTGTCCAGGTTCTGAAACGGTTTCTCTCTTTTTCACCTTAAAAGAAACAAAGGGCGTGTGTGGTTATCTCTATAAGAGAATATGCCCAGAAGAGATCCTGCTGCTCTTTGTAGTATCAAAACTAATATCAATGGTAGCAGCCTATTTTTTGTTCCGGAGATCAGCACCATTTTCTGTCATAGAATACCGACATTCCATTAGATAGTTCGTATTGCCCTGTGCACATGAATTTTGCCTATTGTTTTTTAACTGCTTCTTTCCCAAAAAGTAAATAAAAAAAATGAAAACTATAGAGATCCATCAATTTAAAACCATTGTGAGAAGGACTGAAAAAGGAGACATGTGGATCGTAGTCGGCGTATATTTCAAATTAGTACCACGGCAGGGGGTAGGGGAATGAGTGGCATCCTCCCAGCAAATCAAAAGGCTCAGAACAGGGGCTTTACCACCCCTTTCATCACCCCCAGTTTCCTTTTCCTCGTCTACAATACCCCCCACTCCTGGCCCACTTACCTTGTGCTGCCTGGTACCTTGCTAGTGTTCCCAGCGCATCCCTGATGCTGCAAAGGCTGCCATGATCGCCATTCAAAGGGATAAGGGACTATGGGCCCATGGCGGGCAGAACGGCACCCGCTCTCAGAACTCAACGGGAAATGGGCAATTACTGGGTCCGGCGAGCCGTAATGCCCCGGTAATTGCCCATTCCTGGGCGGCGAAAAATTAATGACTCTGGCACCAGCCGTGCCGGAATTTCCCATCACCGCTCCTGCCAGAGTCAGAATTAGGCCCTATGTGTAGTTTTCCCGGATCCATATTGCCCATCTTGTTTGCAGTTTTTACTTTGAGAAACAACGTGTTTTCTGTTTCTCAACTTAAAAAAAAAAAACAATATTTGTATCCCGGTACAATATGCCAGGATACTAATAGCAATATAACCCTTGCATGGGGGTCATTACCAGGCTATTGTTAAAGCTCTCGCTTCGCTCAGCCTGAAAACTGGCCCAGGTCTTTACCTGGCCTGGTAATGCCCCCAGATTGGGTTATATTGCTTAATTATTAATGATGAGGCATGTAGCATTAACTATAATTATCTCGGTACAAGCTTTCCAAAACATCATTTGTGCAGCACACATTCACTAGTTTTTCTAGCTTTGTATAGCATGCTGACTTAAGGTTACCTATTGTTCAGGAGCCTGGAAAAGAATACCTCTGAATTTTGAAGCCCAGGCAATATAGCCTTACAAACCAAGGGAAGGGTAATTGTGTACTGAATAATGACCCATCCATAAATCATCCGTTTGAATAGAAAGTAAACTCAATTGCATATGCAATGGTATATTCGGGGAACTGTCAGGCAAGCGTAACCACCTTTTCAAGAAATTGTTTTCTGCGACATTATTCGTACTACAATTATAGCAACCCTACAATTCTGCCCCATGCAACTTTCCTGCCAGAACCTGTGTTCTATAGACCTCCACCGCTGCTGGCAACAAATTGCACTTTGCTTTGTTAAATTGTGTAATGCCAGTACATTTTCCCCCCATATTAAGGCTTGCATTGATCAAATGATTTACCCATTTTCCCTCACTAGATATTCTTATGCCCACTTCTTCAGTGGTCTCCCCCTTGATATCAACAGACACATTAAATGGACGACCCTGACGTTTAAGACATCTCATAAACTTAAACGTCTGCCATGGTAATTCTGCCAGGTTTTGCAGGAAAAGTGGAGGATTTACCTCTAGCATGTTGCTGGATGTAAAATCTTCACTTTTCCTACAAACTCGGAATTTGGCACTGCAGTAACAACTGTGGTAATTCCACTACTGCCAAAAAAGTGTCAGCAGCAGAATTACCACAACTTTTTTTCACACACCACCAAACTCGTAATGAAGACAATGGGCCTCAATCTGCGAGTGGTGCCTTTCAGCACGTCAGGTCTGACCTAGCAGGCGGAACAGCACCTGCTTGCAGAACTCAACAGATGCACCTGCACCATTCATGAATGATGCCGGTGCATCCATCCTCCCCAATGGGACTCAAATGGGAATGTGGAGTAATGAATACCGGCTCCCGGCAATGGGACCGCCGAGGCTGTAATGCTGGGTGCTGGTAAATTCATGACTCCGGTATTTACCAGCAGGTCTACCGCCAGGGTCATAATGACCCCCCAATGTCTTTTGAGCACCAAAGGCAAGATTATAAGGTATTTGAAGTGGCGCTGTCCCATTGGTCTGCCTTAAGATACTCGAATGACTTTTAAGTCCCCGTTCTCTAACTTTTGAAAGCCATCCTCATTAACTTGACATTGTGCTGAGGAAATCTTGGCCTGAGCAGAACTGTCTTCCATCTCAGAGTGCCTTTTCCTTTAAAGTCTCCCCTCCCTCTTTTTTCACTTACAGAAGTGAGTGAGTCTTGTGTTGTACTCAAAGCCAACAGCAACTGTGAATAGAAATGGATTGTCTTCGGATGGATTGGAACCAAGTAGGTGTATGGGAAACGAATGTCCACTCTCCCCATGGCTATTTGTCCTCGTGATGGAGCCATTTGCTGAGGAGTTCAGAAGGGATCCAATGATTCGAGGAGTCCAATTTGGAGAGGCATCACACACACTGTGGCTTTATGCAGACCACATGTTGCTGGTGGTACATAGTGTGGAAACATGAGTTCTGGTGGCAATGAGAATAATTTGATACCTTCCATGATTACTCAGGATACAAAATAAATGGTTTTGAAATTGGAAGCAATATCGGCATCAGACGCTTGCACCAGTGAGCAGCAGAGTAGTTATGGTTTCAGTTGGTGAACAGAGAGAATGCGATATTTAGGTATTTGGTTAATAAAGGACATGGATTGCATGATGGAAGTAAATCTGAAAAGCAAGATGGAGAATTTGAGAAGATGGAATTAATTGGGTCTGAGTCTTTGGGGGAGAGTTAATGCAATTAAGATGGCTAATACTCCACGTATTAATTACATCCTGATTATGGTCCCCATATGATAAGTCTTTCGTGTGGGATGGAAATCAACCCCACCTGAAGCTGTGGACCATACAGTTATTGAGCGAGAAGGGAGGTTTGGGAGTTCCAGATTTTGCAAATTATCATTTAACTTTAACAGCATGAAACTTGTTTCCTTTTGTTGAGGATTCAACAAATGTTTGGACACATGCAGAGACAAGTAGGTGTGCAAATCTGTCACTGAGGGTGCTCCTGACATCTGAAGATGCAAGTGGAAGCAAATCATAGCCACTGGCAAAATTCTTGAGGGAGTGTTGGCATATTCTTGTGAAGTTGACCAAAGAGGATGTCTTCTGTTTAAAAAAAAATCATTATGGCTTAACCCTGTGGTTACGTTAGAAGGGAAAACGCGGTTCTGGACAAATTAGTTCCTGAATGGTATCCAGTGGTTCAGAAAACTATTTACACGAAGAAAATTGATCACTTTTAGTAGTTTGACTGTTGAAAGTGGTCTGGATTATTGTACATATGCAGAATATTGTATATTAAAGAGGGCTGTCGGTGAGAAAATCCAAGAAGGAAGCAAAGATTCTGCAGACTGGTTGAAGGAATTCAAATTGGATGGTGCTATTGCTTCAATGGTCTATAAACACCTGGATAAATACCAGGAAGTTAATGGAAAACTACCCGACAAATGCCCAGAAGCAACAGTATCAGAAATGAGTGTGTGTAGATGGGACAATTTGTTGACGAATGTGAAGATGACATCATTAAACCTTGGAGAAAGGGCAAAGAAGGTCACAGTGGGCTCCACTTAAACTCTATGAAAGAAGTTTGCTATATTCTGAGGTGTGATGGAGATGCAAACACAGAGTGGGTTAATTTGAACATATGATATGGGAGTTCAGCAGTTTGAAGGTATTATGAAAAGAAATCACACTGACTATGAACAAAGTTTTGATGCTAGATGTCGATTACGAATTTGCAATCATTGTCTTGGAGGAGGATTTAATATCAGATCTTTCATACCCACAGGTGTTGCTTATTTAGGGCATCATTGTTTGCGAAGAAAATTGTACTGCGAGGATGGAAAAGTGAGAAAGTGCCCTCTGCCTCTGCGTGGTTGGAGGATATGCATTGAATGTCTTTAATGGAGAGGTGATCATGTACAGGAATAAGAAAAGTAACCATTATGAAGGAATTTGGGGAAGATTTTTGGCATTGTAAATAGTTGTACTTCTAACTGTAGATATGGTTGGGGGATCTGCATACAATGTGTTTATTATTAGGGGTGATGGTGTATAGAATTTAAAGAGAGACCTTTGTGAAGGAATTTGGAAAGCCTCTTGGAATGGTAAGTAGGGGAACTGTTCATTATACCTGTGAGGGAGAGGACGGGAGGGTATATATGTGTATTAGTAAAATGTTTTTGAATGTCATGTGAAATTTATTTTTCAATAAACATGTGAATTAAAAAAAAAAACGGAAGTGACCCCTGTCTCTTTCAATTTTCTGATTGGCATCTCTACTGGTTTGGCAGTACCGTGTGGCTGAGTAGGTGATTTAATCAGTACTCATACCTGTACTCTTGCAGTGCAGTAGTCACTTTGTCACACTCAAGGAACAGTGCCAGCAGGAAGAGCTCACACCCATAACTTGCTCTTTTGCATTCAATGAATTGCACTCCAGCACCAGCAAATGGCATTGATATACTTCTTGGGACAGACTGCTGTCCCTCTACACCTCTCTTCTTCATCCTTGTGCTTCACTCAGCTCCCTGACATGCTGACCTCCTAGCTGACTATTGCCCCCACATTGCATCCTTCTTGATAAGCAGCAATCATATTGACAGCATAGCCTCCTGTAGTGTCACAGACATAATGGCAAAGTTATGTTCTGGATATCAGCATCGCAGTAAGCCCATGCTCCTTGGAAACCTTTTCCACATTTTCTCCTTCAACCGTGCTCCATAGTTTGAGGAAGAAGAGGACAGTTGTCCTTTGCCCTACCACTCATTGAAAGTCGTTAACTGAACAGTATTAAGAATGATCAGAAATAGTTAAGTTTGATGGGTTGGGCAACATGGCATCCGTTCCTTTAAATCTGATTGTGGCAACAATCATGTCCTTTGTTGATACATAACTTATAGGGCTTCACACCCAACACATTAAGGACAAGATGCATTCTTGTGGATGCTATGCCAATATGCCTGGCCCTTTTTTTGCATAAGCAGTCAACTGCTTCCCTCCCTGCCCTTTAAGGCCAGCAACTATCTCATCCACCTTGGACCAATATGAAACAATTCAACCAGACACACCACAAATTCCCCATGAAAGATCCACAGGAGGAACACAGACTAATTTAGCCATGTTGTAAATGTGCATGTCCAATGTCCTATGGCAATAACCTCCAAGCCGGGGGCCCCGGGGGCTTTACCATTAGGCGGTAATGGCCTGCCAGCGAGGGGGTTATTGCCATTAGTATTCCGGGGTTTGTAGCCCCAGGATACTAATGCCATAGTCAAACCTTTTCAAGCAGCATTTCTTTTGCCGTTTGAAAAGGCTATCACAGCAGTACGTGCTAGTTCTAGAAAGACTAGAACACGTGTACTGCTTCATTACTATGGATCAACAGGGCAAAATTTTGGGCCAAGTAGATCCGTAGTAATGTATGGTGGCGTATGGAGTAAATAAGCCTCAGTGCACCCAGCTCGCAATGCACGCAAATGCATACACGGGATTACACTGTGGTATTTCTCGGAATCGAGCCAATCCACATTAAGTGTATCCTGTGGCATTGATGCGCCAGGTACTTATGAGATGTATATTTCTGCCATGTTATTGGATTGGTTTTAATTTATGCTGCCTGCTAGAGAGTCTTTGGGCTGCCAAGTATGTGGTAGCACAAATATGTATGGGTTATTTCATAAGGCCTTGATTATATTTTCTCATGAAATCTTCCCCAGAAAGTCGAGAATACTATGAAAATAACGGTTTGTGTTCTTGGCATATCCAGACAGGTACTCAATAGCAACAAAGACATGTTTTAATGTGGGAGGGTAGCAGGTTTTGGGACTAGCTTGGGATGCCAAGATGTCTGGTCACACGTGCGGGAGTTTCACTGCATCTAGTTGTTGCTATGGGGAACAGGTCTAAATCTCCCCACTCCCTGAATGTTAGGTCATCTGCAATGGGATGCACATAGAATATTGCATATTGCTGCAGCAGCCAATTACAGTAGGCCAATTTCTGTTGTAATTAATCTGTATAGGCAGGAGTCAATAAGATGGTTAGAATGTACTTACACCTAGACTGTATACAAATGTATTCTAATGCTGTGTTCTTTGCCTTTAAATACTACATCCCGAAGTGGACGTGTCAAGTTTTCAATTTTCCATTCTCATGAGACTGGCTGACCTCCTGGCAGTTACTTTGCATTACTACTGGGCTTTCTTGCAATGTGTGCCTCTCTTTATTTTCTCCTGAAAATTACTAACAATCTACATCTATTGACCCCAGCAGTATCTCCAATACCTCCAGAACAGGTTGGGGTCCCCCAGCACATGCCCTGGACCGTGGTGACTGCCTCCAGGGAGCAGTTAAGACAGGGAGGTGAGCAGATGCCATGTTTCTCTAAAGGTCTGTCTGATTTCTGGCTTGGGGGCACTGGGCAAGGGCGTTAAAGGCTGATGATGGGGGCACAGCATCGTGGGAGACTCAGTGGACACATAGTGAGTGCACATTTTGCATAAAATACAGTGATTTTGATATTTTGCTATTGCATATGTGTTTGATGAATTATTGGGGGATGCTCTTCTTAGAGGGGGACCGTGGTCGAATTTGGTGTGGGGGATGGGAGTGGTGCTCCTCTACTTGATTAATTAAGTTTTACTGTTGCAATACTTTTATTTTAAAATTAAACTGTTCCTGAATGGTTTCATTTTAAAATAAATGTGTAGGAAGAAGTTGAAACTTGCACTTTAAGTGCACTGCATTAATTGTTCCCTTAAACAGTAGGCATTTGATTAGGGGTTTGTATTGTGCATTGCTGGGGTGTAGCAATGGGGTTTGTGGGGAGCAGGGGCAGGCTAATAGTGAACATAGTTTACTTATTTTCGTACATTTCAAGCACTAGCGGGGAACAAAATTGTTGTATGTGCAGTGATCATCCTATGATAAAAAAGGGCAGGATATCCCTCAGTTCAAGAGTAAAGGACATTTTCTCGAGGTAAAGAGACCAAGGAAGGATCTACATTGTTGTGTAAATAAAAGGTATTTTTTTTAGGCATTGTTAGAAATTGTGTAAATAAATGTGCTTTGTATTAGGTATTGGTAGCAATGATGTACATACAAGGTGTTTTTTTGGTAATTGTTAGAAATTGCGCAGACAAAGGTGTTTGGAGTAAGATATGTTTTGCAAATATGACTGTGTTTATCGTGAAGTGTTGTTAGCAGTTGTCTGAATAAGCAGATCTGCTTTTAGGATTGACAGTTTTTTAAATAGGAACATCTGGTGTTTTGTTAAGGGACCAGCCACTAGGCCGGTGTTAGCCGACTTTCTTTTGAGCACGTGAAGAGCCCGTGGCAGTATGGATACGCCATTCAAGCATATGTGTAAAGATTTTAAAATAAAATAATGATTGAGTCCAGGGAACAGTGAGTAAAATGTCTAGACCCTGTCCTGAAGAAGCCGCGCAAGGTAAGAGCTTTTTAGGACATGTGCATACATACTTCCTATCAACCTATAAGAGGAAACAATTGAGAAATTGGCAGGGCCATCTAGATTCATGGAAAATGTTTGTGGAGGAAGAGCAGGATTTTGATAATGGTGGGCAGGGGTCCAACCAGGTGAGCAAAAAGAGCTACTTCCCACCATCCCCCATACGTGTCCTTTTTATTTATTTATTTGTTTGCTTG
Organism: Ambystoma mexicanum; assembly: GCF_040938575.1. Lineage (NCBI taxonomy): Eukaryota > Metazoa > Chordata > Amphibia > Caudata > Ambystomatidae > Ambystoma > Ambystoma mexicanum. Next base: position 821,631,661 of record NC_090936.1, on the reverse strand, counting down.
TTAGGCGCTTGTACACTGGTACAAAGTGCCCACAGGGAGCAAGGGTGGGAAATACATTAAAAACACAATATTTAAGGTGTGGGCTGGCACAGAAAGGACAAACCTACTATGCCTTGTGAGTATTCAGAACATGAAAGTGCTATCCTTTAAATACCGTTGTGGGGGGCACAAACCCCAGTTCACTCCTCCAACTGAAGACAGGAAGGTGAAGCCAGGGGAAACAGGAGACACCACCAGAAACCCATTGATTTTACAAATTGAGAATGTGGCTTGCAGATGATTATGGGCAGCATTATAAAAGGTAGATCAGGAGCTGGAACAATCATTTCAGGGCCAAAACCAACAGCATGGGCAATGGGAGGGGCAGTGTACATCTATTGCCACAGACCAATGGAGGGTGGCACAGATTATTTTCAAGATCAATAGTAAAGTTGCGCAAGATCCCCAATTTAGGGGCCATTATTGGGTTCTGCAAGGTATACATAAACACAGCAGTATTGTAGATTATAATTTGGTATATACAGAGAGGAGAATGATGATGAGTTTGAGTCAGATACCTTGGAGAAGGTAATACCATGGTGGCACATGCTTCGACCACTGGTCAGCCAAATGGCCGTAGCCAACACCAAAAGGAAAGTGTGGGAGTTGCAGCCTGTCAAGGAACCACAGAAAAAAGATGTAGCTAAGGTGCAGGGAGCCTAGTTCCTGTTGTTACAATAGGCACCAGAGGACCTCATAATGTGCCCTGGCCTTGCATAGATTGGGTAGTCTTCCCTTACAGCAGGAGCTGGAAAGTGGATGTATGTCCTTGAGAAGCAGACATCAGGCATTACTTTAGCAATGGGGTACATGAAGAGTTGGTTTGCTTCCATGTTAGTGGAGTAGGCAGAGGAGATATGGACAAAGGCGGGGTACAAGGAGTAATGTTAAGCAACACTGCTCATGATGGTGCTCCGTTTGATAACTGTTGAGCGCACATATTAAAAGTATTGTGAGATATGTACCCCGACAGAGCTATCATGGCATGCACAATCAGAGCAGATGCGTACCCCACCCTTTACATACAGCAGATTCAGGAGATGTGACGGTTAGAGATGGAGGAGACTTGTGACAAAAACATGTTTCTTTTACCGAAATCTTACACCAGGGGGGATTTAAATAAGGTTGTTGGGATATAAGCCAAATCATGCCCTGAGAAACAGGTAAACATCAAACATTATTGTGGGCTGAAATAGGAGAAGGATAAGGATTGGACAGAACAAACAAAGAGGGCAGAAGCATAGTTGGTGTAGTTAAAGCTAGCAAAGCTGAGCGTGAAAGGTACAGTGATAGCAGGCACTGCAGAAGGACAGCCTGAACACAGCCCCATACATGGGTGGGTAGAGGGGCCTAGAGATTTCTGGAGGTAAAGAGGAGAGAATGTTTCTACAAGGGCAGAAGGGGAGGTCTGGGAAACATGAGGCCCCAACTGAGGCCACAATGTTGGTCCTGCAGGATGATGGGGCATTTTGCATGAGAATGCAGGAGCAGGCCAACTATGCAATTTATTTACAACAATCCCTCCTACCTACCCGCCTTTCACCCACAGCCCCAATTTGACCCATATGCCCCAGGCCCAGAACAACAACAATGCATGCAACCTCAGGCTTCCAATTTTAACCAGTCACCTGCTCAGCCATGGGATAAGAACCACCTGCCACAGAGCACAGTCCCTCACTTCACAGAAGTGAGCATGTTGGGGGTACTCCTTTCCTGCTCCCACAATCAAATGTGCACCTCAAATAGGACAGCCCACAGAAAGCATTGGCTTGCACAGCAGGCCCAAATCGGACATAATGGCAAAAGGAAATCAAGCACTGGGGCCCGAGGGGCATTAAATTTCAAGTTAAAATCTCCCAGCACAACAAGATGTGCAAACTTAGCTTGAAGATCAGTTACATTATCTAATAAAGGTTCAAGAGAGGCTGCATAAGAACCTGGTGGACAGTAAATAACCAGAGAATGGCAGGTAGAAAAAGTGAAATAATGCATCTCAGTAATAAGGCTTCATTGGCAGAGAGTGGGAGAACATCAACTGCATGACGGCAAGAGGCGTTTTAAAAATCACAGATACCCCGTCCCCAATCTGAGGAGAAGGCTGGTCAACATGGAATATTTTAAAATCAGCAGGGATGGCCTGAACTAAGGCCAGAGCCGAGCCCTCCTGCAGCCAGGTCTCAGGCAAAGCAGGTCAGGTTGGTGGTCTGACAAAATATGGTAAATGTTGGCAACGTGGGCTGACAATCAGCGAGTTTTGAGTAGCAGAACTGTCAGATCCCGCACATTCAGAACATGGATAGGCGGCAAATATAAGCCAGATTTCAGGGCAGCAACAGGAGAGTCTTGCCAACCCCAAGGAAATTGGGTAATAGGGGGCGCCAGAGTCAGGAGTTCCTGCCGAGATAAGCGTGAGACTCCATCCTGCACGTCCGTAGCACAGATGGGCACAGACGGACTTGCCTTAAGTGCCCGCTGGGTGGGGGCTTGCTCCAACACATATAAGGATGTAGAGGAGTGAAAGCGAGGTGTGAGAATGCCCTCACAAGGAAACAGAAAGAGGACTGCTGACAAGTGGCATCCTAGACTAGATTCACAATGTATAAAACACACACGGTAGCAATAAGGCTACAATAGTAAGTAAATGAACATCAATAAAAGGTAGCACACAATAAAAACAATATTCTACAAGTCTACCACCAAGGGGCTTTAAATAGATGTCCTCACGAAAGGACAGACTCACCTCATCATAAACAACAAATGGCATACGTGTCAAGATCGAGTGCCAAAGGGGAAAATAAAATCACATTTTTATTAACAAAAACATTCAAACCCTGTGTAAACACAAAAAAACGTAGTGTACACACATTATAACATCACATAAAATACCTATTAGGCTCACATATGAGATTTAAAAAAGCACATAATTCATTAAGTGTCAAAACATCTCTAGAGGAGATCAACAATATAGTACATCATTGTATTAATTCCTGATTAGAGTAGGTTCAGTAACCCTCACTGGTCAGTACTAAACATACCGCACTAGCAAATGAATGTGATCTCACATTCAGTCAGATATTATTAATGACTCTGAGCCAACATGTTTCTGTCCCACATACTTGGATTACAGTACATTCCTCAGTGGTAAACAACAAGATGTAGACCTCCAAAATATCTACTCAACAACATTCCATACAAGAAATATCAATAAACATTAAAGCCAAGAATCAGGACAAAAAAGGCATGTGTCGCTCCAATTTGAAAACTAGTCTTCATGATGATTAAATGACCCGTGGAGCACATCACACCCAACCAAGGTAACTTTAGTTATCAAAATATATGAACAAAACGGACAATGAAAAATTATAAAGTATAACCAGAGCACTCATTGTACGGAAATTCTATAGTATCAAATAAATTGAAGTCTAGCAAGCACCATTGCCAACAGCAAGCAGTACGTACCTTAAATGCTCAATCGATGCTGCCAATCTCACAATTATTTGAAGAACACTTCAAATGTGTCAATTTCTAGAAAACATGTTTGGTTTCATAAATGCATCTCAGTTCTGAAAATCTGAAAGATGGCACAAATTATTTTATAAACAACTAGCAGAAGTACCCGTTCTCTGAATAGGATATGTAGACAGACATGATAGCACTGATCCTGTAGGTCAATGTTACGATTTGCTTATCACTTGATGTGCTTTACACCTGACGTAACTTGCCGTAAGAATGGGCGTGTGTGGCTGGCTGACATACCCCAGAGCAGATATTGGAGGGAGGCAGGAGTTGGTCTGCTGCTGCATACTGGGACCTTCTGTGCTCTCTCCCCACCTGTCACCTCAACCTGGTGTGCTGCAGTTTGTTGCAGTGAATTGATGTACAAATATCTTGGAAACCGTGCATCCTAGGGCCTGGACATCAAGCTTTGTTTGTCGTGTCAGGAGCGGTCCATCTACAACCACATTGATGTTTTCAGATTTCAGGCAACCATCTCATGTGTGAAGGTGCTGAAATCCGGGCCGGGGTGGGGTGTACAAATGTCACATAGCTAGTAATGTCCAGAGGGTCCTAAACGGTAACTGTACAAAAATGTGTGCAGATTGATGAAAAGGTGTGGAATTGTGCAAGGAACAATGCTTCGCCACACACCCACACATTTTGACTTTTGCTGATAATGAGGGAAAGGGTGAGGTGTCCAAATATGTAGCTGATGTGGATGTGTATAAAGAGCCATGCTTTGCCACAAACACATTTTGACTTTCATATATATAGATTATGCCATGCTTACTGTCAAAGCATAGCAGTGAATTCAATGCACCAAAAACAAAAACATGCAATGTATGCAACCCACTAGTAAGTGGATTTAGAAAACTGTCCAGTGATTCAAACACTGGAATGCTCATACTCAAACAAACTATTCAGAACAAATATACACCATGGAGAATACAAAAAGATAGAAAGACACAGGTTTAGCTATATACTACTTGGAACAAACCACTGGAATGCTAAGAATAACATATTTTCCAGGAGTAAAAGACTCACCAAAACAACTTCTGCAAATGGACCACAATGAATAACCTGCACGGAGACTGTGAGACGGCTTGCCCTGTATTTGTATCTCTCTGAGGGAAAATGTTGCACCATAAGTGTAAAGTCACGCGATCGGTTCCTAGTGTACAATGGGATTGAGAAGCATAATCCAGAGTGAGACAATGACTAAGACCATCAAACTGGGATTTTCAAAATAAAACGTGTGGAAATCAAATAACCTGTGATCAACAACATCATACAGGAAAATCACCATATGAGAATCTACCCTTAAATGCACAGTAAAAAAATCATTAAAGGTCAGTAGTGTTGGGTGTCCTGACCCACGTTTAAGCTATCATGCCACAACATTTGGTGCTGTGGGCTTAGAAAATTCAAGATGGCGGAAAACCCACATGTGCGCCGAAATCCAGGAAAGCTGCGCAGTTTGTGCGCACACCGAAATGGTTGCCTCACTTGCCACCCACCAGTGCGAGAATGAAAGGCCGGGTTGCCATGAGGGAAATGGGTTGCCAAAGGAAAAACAGTAGCGCCGGTTAGCTTCAAAGCGCTTTAAAACCACCATTGGACTACCCGCACAGTAGTCTGAAACCATTGGGAATGGCAATGCTGATTGCCAAATGCAACCTAGAATGGTGGGGAATTCATTTCTTAAATCTCAAAAATGGGTGCAGTACCAGTACTCACCACTATCCAAAAGCCGGCATTTTAAAACCACACCAGATTTTACTTTTTTGTGTAAAACTGAATGAACCCAAAGCAGGCTAAAGAAAGACTTACTGAGAGGTGGATACAATGTAAAGTGATATTCTGAAGTGACTTGAAGGTTTATAACAAGACTGGCTGAGCTGTGGATTGCAGCAGTTTAAGTTGCACTGGATTAAAGACACTAAAATCGAAAATGTTTAGATTAAATGAGTGACCTATGTTTGGTGTCACATGCCTTTGTAACTGTTGAAATGTCATAGTTTTGCACTTAGAATCAGCATTCTAGCTGCATGTGTAAAATTGCAAGTTAATTTAAAAAGCAACAAAAAAACATGACAGTTAGCTGAAAGTCTGGCTTAAGGAACTTGATTTTGCCTGGCAACTACCCCCATCAGGAGTGAAACTTGAGTCACAGCTGTGTTCCCAGGCTATCTGCCTTTTGCTGGCAACACTAAGGATATGCCATCTATCTGATAATTGAATTACCTGTGCTCTACAGGAGCTCTGAACAAAGCCTGTCTTGACTCAGGCAAAGGTTTTATTACAGCAGTCGTAAAATGTAGCTTCCTCGGGGCAGAAGCTGGGAGGGGCACTGCCTGTGAGAGCAAGCTGGCTTGGCAGAACTGGATAAACCAGTATTTCTACTTTGTGCTGAGAGGAAACCACACCCCTTTGGAGCCAGAACATAACTTTAAAAAGATGGATCACTCATAGTACGGACATGTGAAAATTTTATAAATGACACCATAATTCTTGTGATTTTTCTGCCCACATTTTAAGAGGTTTTTCGACCCGGTGGCATGTTCAGGGGGGTTTTAGCGGAAAAGTGTATATTACTCTAAATGTATGCATGTTAAAAATCTGAAACTTCATCAGTTAATGTCCATACTCCCTGCGCACATGTATGTAAAGTTGGGTCAATGTCAGAAATTGAAAAATCAGTTAAAAAGTCAATTATGTGCCATTTCTGAATGCAAGCTCTTAGAAACAGCAGATTTGGACAGAGACATGGCTAAATTCAGCCACACCATGTATATGTAATTTCAAGCAACTGTGTAACTGTGAAATATGTCTTTTATTATCAAATATAGAATGTGTGCAATCTGACAGAGGAGTGTCCTATCTGCAAGCCATAAAATGACATCACTCTGACACAACTTAGCTTCGCCAATCAAATGATAAATGGAAGTTTGACCAATTAGAAGCTGAGAGAGAGGTAGGGTCAGTGATGCTAGAACAGACCTACATTCAAAACACATAAAAGCAGACAGACAGGACAGATAGGGACCTTCAATTCCATCTGCAGCGGGACGCTCTGCCGGAAAAATCCATACTTACCTCCATCAATCTTCAAAGAGCCAACACTTAGACTCCAAGATAAACAGAGACTTCAGAACCTTAACCAAAAAGGCCACTGCCAGCAAGAGTATTTGTCAGCAGGCCTCAAAATATTTTTGCAACTGAACTCTTCAGACAGCCGGGCGAGCCGTCTGAATTTTGCCAAGAACTTTTGCAAGAACCCGGTGACAGAAATATCCAAAGAGAAGGCAGGACCCGACCCAGAGAACCGGTGCCTAGCAGAGACCAGGCCATTGTATCCAGAGTGCTGACCCCGATGCTGTGAGCAGTTCCAGAGGCCAGGCGCTGTGAGCAGAACCCGGGAAGACCTGACCAGACTGAAGTCCGTGACCAAGTCGCTTTCCGGTTCAAAATCTCTTGTGAGTACTCAGCAAAACTCAGAACACCTCTCTTAGTTAAAATCATATAATTCAATCTATTTAACCTAAGTAGAACTGCCTCCTAGCTGTCACCTGTCATTTTAGCTGCAAAATCTGCCACTTGTCATTTTGAGCTTTTAGAATTTGCAAAACCAAAAACGACCTCTATTAAATCGGTCATAACTCTGCGACCGTTTGTGCTAGAGACTTGCAGTAACTTTCATTTGAAAGCTTAGAATCTTAGCTTTGAATCGCACCAAGAACCACATTCCTACCCCTTATAGTTTTACCGCAATCGCGGAAAACGCACGCGCGAATTTTGCCGCGATTTGCAAATTTCTTCACGTGTAAAAAGACAGCAGTTTTGCTTTTCCTTGCCAAAAACTTCGTTTACCTGCTAGTTACTACTAAAGCATTGTTAAGGTGATCCTGAATTCATAGAGAGTAGATACCAATCACCCTGAACCTCTGAAAGGGAATTAAAAGCATTTTAGAATATATTTTTAATTCATTGCCAGCACATATCAAAGCAATTTGGGCCTGTGTTTTCAAACTTCTGTAGTGTAGGTTTGCTGGGGTGAACTGATTTACATTGATTGCATTTCTGAGAACTGTGTGTTTTCCTTCCATTTCCTTGCCTTGCATCAAGGGGGGGAGGGGATTGCCAGAGAAAAGTGATTACATTGTTTGGTTGAAATCATATTGAGTATTTTCTGTACTGCATTCATTGAATATTGCATCCACCTGAGCTTACATAAAGCATCCTCTACCACATTATACTTTTGTTCCTATTTACCAGTGTGCTACCTTATCCATTTCATGTCAACTCATTAGTGATTATAAGAAGTGTGCTAGTGCCAGATTCTCCGTTGTTGATCTTTATCATATCAGATTAAGTGTGCTATTCAATTATTAATTTATTATAAAGTGTGATATATATATATTTTAAATTATCAAATAAACCTTTTAACTTGCAAAACAGAACTACTTCTTGGCTCAGTGGGGTCAGGGGGATTCCAAGAGAGGGGTGTTATATAGGGGTAGTCATCCAGAACGCATGAACTGGACATAAAGTTATATCAATAAGGGTTTCCATTCAGTATCCCAGACTAGGCATTGACTTAGCTGTAGTGTTGAATTGAATCCTCTTACAAATTGGGGGCTCGAGCCGAGACGTTGGGTTAGATTTACCACTTGTGCAGCTTAATACAGTGTACTAACTGACGGGATACATACATCCGGTCGGATCACCACGCTGCATTACGCTGTGAAGCATTCCTCAAAAGGGACACTCCAAGAAAAGTTCTGTTCTGCAAAAATAAAATACAAACTTCTGTAAGTCAGGACAGAGACCAATCTCTAGAATGACGACCTTAGTAGACATGAAAATAGCCAGAGAGCACCTCTTGCATAAGCTATTTGTGAGAGGTGAATGGACCGAACAGGGCCAGGATGTGTGGTTGCAGGCCATCACACAACAGGTCACTGAAACAGGGTCAGATATATATAGAGATCAGGGTCCCTTACATGTGGCCCTGAGTGAACTATATATGGCTCCTAAAGCCAAAGAGGAACACAATAAGATTGCCAGGATAGCAGCATACCTGTACCTATATATGGGAGACATGCAGGATAGATGTGCTGAAAGCCAAAATCTGGCAAATAGGCAACAGATGGCATTACAGAAGGCCCAATCTGATCTGGACTCTTCTGAGCAGAGGCTGCAGAGGAGCCAGGAGGCAGAAAATGATAGTAGGCAATATATCATTAAAATAAAAGAGGATATGGGCATCCTACAACAGGAAAAGACAGACCAGGATACCCGATTTCTGGCCCTGCAGAAGGAGCACCAAGACAGTTTGGACTCCTTACTGCAGAACCAGAAAAAGCTGGAGCAACAGATCAATTTCAACAGGGCATGCACAGAGCAGGTAGCCACCCTGCAAATCCAACTAGACAGAGAGAAAGAGGAGAGCAATAAACTGATTCTGAAAGACCTGGATACCCAGGCAGAGTTTGATGAGGAGCGCCAAAAAGCTGGTGCCCTTCAACGGCAAAGGGACGACCTGGCGGCACAAATGCAGGCTCTTAGTCAGGAAAGAGACGCCATAGGCCAGGAAGTCTGCCACTTAAAAAAGGAAATTGAAGAAAATCACCTGGCCCTCCAGGGGCTGGGTGATCTCCAAAAAGAAAACCAGAACTTGGTAGAGCACACCAGAAGGGTGGAAGATGCTCTAGCAAGAAAGGAGCAGGCCAATAGGGACATTGCCCAGGAGGTAAACCTCCTGCAGCAAAGACTGGCCCAGTTCTCCAGGACCAAACAGGAAGCACAGAGGGAGAATGAGGCCCTCTGTCAACACAATGATAGGCTCCAACAACAGGTAGCGATGCAGGAGAAACTGATAGAGTCGAGTAAGGCCTTAACAGAGGAACTGAAAGCACAAATGCAGGCTCTTGCATTGCAACAGGGAGCAGGGGCGGATAGAGATGAGGTCCGCTGGGAAAGAGAGATTCCTGACCATAACCGCAGGAGCCCTACCACCAGGGGCCTTCATCTCCCCCAGTCCCTGGACTCTACCACCCCCATGTCCCCTGGCGCACATGAGCACAGGGCCACAGGGATGGCAGATTACTATCCAGCTAAAAGTATGGGGCTCATAGGCCAGTACCACTCAGGAATGGAGGGGTGGGCATCCGGGTATGGGCACCCAAGTACAGTACAGTTCAGTGGGGAACCCCAGGAGAGTAGGCCCATTAAGGGCATCCTGAAAACCTCTGCCCAGTTAGGTCAGTGGAGGGGGTACCCATCAAATCCTGGCAGCAAGGAGGAATCTGAAGACCCCTCTGAACTGCGCAGGACACAGGAGACCAGGTCCCCACATTCTGCCAGCCATTCCCAGGCTCGCAGAATCCGGGAAAACCTGGAAGATCAGACGGGAACCTCTGGGAGCAGTGCCTCTGAGTCCGAGGATGAATGGACAAGGGTTACCCGAACCAAAAAGGCCAATAAGGCAAAAAGGGCCTTGCTTAAGGACCCCTTAAAGCAGATTAAGGCGATCAGGAGCGTCATCACGCCTTACCATAAGAACGCTAAGTATTCTGTTTGGGAGCACTTAGAGTTGTTTGAACGAATGATGGAGACTTTCCATTTGAAGGACAGCCAAAGCTGTATTCAATATGTAAAGTGGACATTCTCCCCGGAATACTCCAGTTTCTTTGCGGGGCTGGAGGACCAAAATCATTTAAGATGGTCCACATATAAGGCGGCCATCCTGAAACATTTTTCTGTTCACAGAAATCCTCAAGAGGCTCGCAAGGCAGCCTACAATTTGCAATGTGGGGAGGATCAGGCCCCACAAGAATTTGTGCAGGAGTTAAAGCGTGCTTTTGCACAGACCACAAGAAGGGTGCGCACAGATAGTAGAGAGTTCATAAATACGTTTTTCCATGCCTTGCCCAAATACATCATGACCCAGCTCGTGACGGATTTTCACGAGAAAAGATCCTTAGATTGGGTCATTGAACAGGCTACCCGGATCTATGAGGTGCAGAAACCGATAGATAGCAAAAGTAATGCCCAGAAAAACCCCAAAGCCAACAGCACCCCTGCTGCTGCCAAGGTGGCAGAGGTAAAGGTCACCCCCGTTTTGGATTTGGAGATGGGGGGGCCTAAAAACCTACCTGCACCTAATAATGCTAGGCCCAGGAGGTCCTCGGGTCAGTCACAGACAGGGAGCCAGGGAGGCAGCCCCACAAATGGGGTCCCTCGCTCTCCTGACTATGTAAGTCCTCGCTACAAAGGTAACAGACCCATCCTGGGTTATGTGTGGACTCCTCCAGCCCAAGGGGGGGGATCCAGCCAAGCACCTAACCCAGGGAACTTCCCTCCAAACTTCCCACAGGAGGGCAGAAATTTACCAAACCCTGGGCAGAACTTTTTCCCCAGATATCCACCCGACTTACAACCCCAAAATCATCCATCCTTCTTTCCCCAATTCCCTGAGCCCAGACCACTGAATCCGGGAGAGGGGAGGCCAAGGGTGGAGGGGTACCCAAATCTTCCCAACCAGGGGTACTACCAAAGAAGGGACAGCTACCCTTCCCGGGATCAGCCCAGGGGAGAAAACAGGGTCCCGTATCAGCCTGAGCGGGTTTCCCAGTTAGAGCGCCAGGTTCAAAACATGGCGCGGGATATGGGTCAAATACTGAGGGCTCAGCAGAACCCTCAGATCGGCATGCCGGCGCAGAACGTACCCAACTCTGGACCTGGTGCTCCAGAACAATGACGGGGGCAGCACCCCGATAACTCACCGGTTCCCAGGGAGGAGGCACAAAGGGGAGGGGGGTGTAAAGCCTTGGAGGAAGCTTCCTTCCTCACTTGTAAACAGCCCCTGGAAACCCAGGAACCGGAAACAAAATCTCTTGCCCCTGAAAGTCTGCCTCCTAAGGAGCAGAGGGGGGGTAGGAGAAACAAAAGACCCAAACAGACTCAGTTTGAGGAGGAGGTACGGATCTTCCAATTTGAGGGAGAGGGATCCCCAGAGGATCCTGGGAAAAGGATCTTCTCCTTCAGAGAGGGGGGAACTCCTCCCAAAGAAAAATGGGTCCCTAGGGATGCAAATCCAGACTGGGGAGATGTGGAGACTGAGCTACCGCCGCCCACCATCTCATCCCAGAACCAACAGCAAGAAAATCCCCTGGTTCAAACCCATCCTGGGGACTGCCTCCAAAAAGGGGGGGGCAGCCCAGAACCGGAACCAGGGGAACCCACAATGGCTCTGATCTCCAGTTGCCAACTTTTTCTTTCAGATTCCCAAGACTCTCCACAGAATTCTGCCCAAATCTCTTCGCTATCGATGTCCAAAACCAGAAAGTTAGCCCACCAGTTGTCCAAAAATGTGCATTACCTGTGCCCCCTTGAGGAGAAGGAGGGAAGATATTATGCCCCGGTACAAGTACAGGGGCAGGGTACAATCTCGGCACTGGTAGACACTGGATCTCAAGCTACCCTTCTGTCCAGAAGGGCCTTTGACGAACTGAATGCAGGAAGGGGAGAGAATTACCAAATTCCTCTCACCTCTCTTCCTGGACAACTACAGAACTTTGACGGGAAGGAAATTCCCGTCGAGGGGACGGCAGATTTGGACATTAAAATTGGGCGACATAAGTTGAAACACCCGGTCATAGTTGTGACCCCAGAGGGCACCCCTTGTTTACTAGGGAATGACCTCCTGAGAAGGTTGTCACCCCTAATAGATTGCGTAAACAAGGTCCTCTGGACCCAGACTAGCCGACCGATAAAATTAAAACAGAGTGTCAACCATGTTAGTTTAAACGGCACCTGCCACATGGTTGAACAAAAATCTGACCAAGTAGAATTTCACTTCCAGAACAACCAAATTCCAGACGTGACAGTCATAGCAGTAGGACAACAGACTGGTGATGGGGGGTCCTCTCTATTTCTGAAAATCAACCTTCCTTCCAGTCTAAAGTGGTATTCCACGCTGGAAGGAAACACTTTGAAATTCTATACCAATCCACAATCTGAAACTCCCACTCCTATAGTCCAGAAAGATGTGAAATCAGCTCAAAGCCTGGCTGATATTCAGCAAATTGGAGAGCAGTTGTTCATCCCTGTTCAGTTAAATGATGGGAAGGACTCTGTTCTCGCTCGAGTGTGTGTGAACAACGGTAAGAGCTTCATCAGCGAAGCCATGTTCCGCCAACTCCCAAAAGATCCAGCCATTCCCACCTTCAAACTAATAGACAAATGGGAAATGGACCTGGAAGCACCTAATTCCAAACATCTCCTGCCAAGCAGGTGTATGCTCAAAATCTCCATTGGCAACAAGAGCATAGTCCATAATTGTTGGGTCGTGCGAGACGTCCCTGCCGCCTTTTACTTAGGCAGTGACATTCTCAATCGCTTTGCCATTAGTTTGGACCTAATAAACTTCAAAGCTTGGTCCCGATTAGCGGATAATCCCATGGGCTTTGATGATCCAGAAAAAGCATTTAGGTCAGCTCAATTGCTACCTTATGCAGTTGAAATTCAGGTTAAAGAGGAAGTCACCATCCCAGAAAGGACCCGACAATTCTCCCTGGAAGTGAAAGTTAAAAGGCGACAAGAGTTGAAAAACCCTGATGCTTACATACATCTAAATGCTTCTCTCCAACAGCAAGGGTTGGGGGTAAACCCAACACCATTAGTCAACATAGAACATGACACCATTCCAATAGAGGTGGATAACAGCGACTTAAAGAGTATTACTCTAGCCGCAGGCACCATTATTGGAATGGCGGTTGATGACCGACATTTTTCCATCGACTTAGTAAATGAACTGTTAGGACCAATCCCCAAGGACTGTTTTGACAGTGACAGTGAGGACAATACAACACCAGACAGGATTTTTACCCGGCATGGGGGGAACTTCCTGGTGTACACTTCCTGCCCTTATGGTAAGGAAGATGTGACTTGTGAATTCAGGAGGGATGAGGTGATTTTCCAGGTTCATGAAGGCTGCCTTGCCCACCTGAAGCCTCCTGTCCAAATCAGCACTCTGACCAGGGACTTCTCCACCCATCTGGAGGAGGCCGCGGAGATAGCCAAACCAGAAGTCTTTCCAGGCTTCAGGCAGATGGTGGAAGAGAGAGTCAACCTAGCTGATGCCTGTGTGACTCTGGAACAAAAGCAAAAGTTGAAACAAGTTTTCTTGGATTTCCAAGATCTCTTTGCGGTAGACTCATATGACTGTGGTCGCACTGACATCCACACAACAACAATCCCCACGGACCCTGGCATGACTCCTGTGTTTGTGAAGCAATATCGCTTGCCTCTCGCATCAATGGAGTCCCTTACTGAAATAATTAAGAACCTTGAGTCCCGGGGAATAATCCGTCCCGTCCACAGCACCTTCAATAATCCGGTGCTGGGAATATTGAAGCCAAACGGCCAGTGGAGTCTCTGTGCCGACCTCAGGGAGCTCAACAAACGGGTCCATACTTCCCGATGGCCTCTGCCCTACATTGACCAAGGGCTGGCCCAGATCCAGGGGTCACAGGTATTCACAGCAATAGACCTGACCAATGGATACTGGACTGTGCCTGTCAGTAGGGAGGACCAATACAAGCTGGCTTTTACCTTTGGGGGCCAGCAGTACACATGGACCCGGACTCCCTTCGGATACCTCCACTCCGGTAATGAGTTCAATATTTTCCTACATAAGGCCATGCCCGACCTGGGTGCGAGGGGTAACCTGGCTTATGTAGATGATGTCCTCATCAAAAGCTCAACTGTTGAGGAACACATAGCGGAGATCCGTTATGTTCTGACACAGTTGAGGGCCGCCGGAGCAAAACTTTCCTTTCAGAAAGCACAGTGGTGTAGAACCCGTGTTAATTTCTTGGGGCATGAGATTACTCCTCAGGGTCTCTGTCCCCAGGAAAAGAAAGTGGAAGCACTTCAGAAACTGAAAGACCCCACAACTCTGCGAGAACTAAGGAGCCTCCTTGGACTGACTAATTACAGCAGAAAGTTCATTGAGGGCTACGCAGAGATCACCAGACCCCTGATTCATCTCCTAAAGGGGGGGTCAAGTGGGAATGGGGTCCAGAACAATCCGAGGCAGTAAGACAACTCAAAAGAAGCCTCTCACAAGCGCCTTGCCTAGCTTACCCTGTCAGAAACAAGGAGTTCTTCCTGGAGACGGGGTTCTCTAATACGTGCTTGACGGCAGTATTATACCAAAAGCATGACAAGGTCAATAAAGTAATCTCCTATGCGAGCAAAACTTTATCCTCTGTGGAGGAAAAATTCAACGATTGTGAGAAGGCACTCCTGGCAACGGTGTGGGCATTGAAGAATTACCGCCCGTTTATCCAGGGGGAACACATCATAGTGGAGACTCCACACCAGCCTCTGCAATATCTCCAAAGTGATAGAATCCGGACCGGAAATGTGAGTAATTCCCGAATTACTTCCTGGATTCTGTCAATGCAAGGCTTTCCTGTGGAGGTCAGATATGGCCAAAACAAGAAGAGTCCCCTCGCGCAAGGTCTGGCTGACTTGCATGATTGTGCCAGAGAAAACTGTCTCGAGGTCGAAAGTCTAAAAATAAAGGACAACATGGAGGCATGCCTTAATTCCCCACACAAAGTCTTTGAAGAGGACAAGTGTGAGGGAATGCCCACTGTCTATGTGGATGGATGCTCTTACCATGTTGACAACAACGGGGAGAAAGAACTGGTGGCTGGCGTAGGGAATGCATGGGTGAATGAGTCCCCAGAACCCTCCGCTGGATACAAAATTGGTCCCCGAAGTAGTCAGGTGGCAGAATTGATGGCTGTGCATCAGGCCATCCTCACTGCTGTCCAGCATCAACTCCACGAACTGGTCATAATCACAGATTCGGATTATGTACGGAACGGGTTCGTGGAGCACCTGGTTAATTGGAAAACCAGAGGCATGTTATGTGCTAACAACAAACCCTTGAAACATGGGAAGTTGATCCAAAACATTGATGATCTGGTCACATCGAATGAGATGACCATCTATTGGAAAAAGATCAAGGGTCATTCCAAAGTAGAGGGACCAGACAAAACTGGAAATGACTTAGCTGATCAGCTGGCCAAAACCGGGGCCATCCAAGGGGATCTAATTGAGATTGAGTCCCTGTTGGGGGAAATCCAGGTCACTGCCATCACTAGGTCCCAGACAAATGCTCACAACGACCTTTCAATTGCACAATGGAGTAAGGAGACCCCTGATGCTGATTAGATTACTGCTCAGAAGGGGGATCCAATTATTGGTAAATTTTACCAGCACCTTGAGGACCCTGAGAACTTTCCCCTGACTGATACCGATTACATTGGGAAAGAGGACCTAAGAGTGTTGATGAAATGTCCAAAAATGTTCCGGATCCAAGACGGGTTGCTGGTAAGGAAATCCAAAGCTGGCCACGATCAGTGGGTGGTTCCTACCTCATTCCGAAGCCTGATGTTAAGTCACGCCCATGATGCGGCCACCGCCGGTCATAGGGGGTTTCACACAACATTGGAAATCTTAAGAGAGGTTGCATACTGGCCACACATGGGGCAGGACCTCGACCAATACTTGAAGGGGTGTCTTGTGTGTGCACAATTTCAGCCATCATCCCTCACGCACCGGGCGCCTTTACAAAAGAGGGGGATGACACTGCCATGGTCAGATTTACAAATCGACTTTGTAGGCCCTGTGATTCGCTCGGCTAGGGGGAATAAGTACATGTTGACTGTGACATGCTTGTTTACCAAGTGGGTGGAATGTCTCCCAGCCCCAAATTGCAAGGCAGAAACTGCAGCTGCCTTGATGATTAACCACATCTTTTCCCGTTTTGGTCTACCTCAAAGGATTGAGTCAGACAGAGGTAGCCACTTCACCAGTGAAGTAATGACAAAGATGTGGGAGATACTGAGGGTCAAAAGGAAGTTGCATATTGCTTATCGGCCAGCTTCTTCTGGGGCAGTAGAGAGATATAACCGAACCATTATGAGCATATTAAAGAAGTTTGTGGCAGATTCTGGGCCAAGTTGGGATATCCGATTACCTCTGGTCCTAATGGCTATCAGATCTACCCCTTCACCTGCAACCAAAATGTCACCATTTGAGTTGATGACTGGGCGCAAGATGGTGCTTCCTCAGCATTTGCTCTATAGGACCCAAGAGCAGACACTGATAAATGCCTCCACTACTCATGAGTATGTAGAGAATTTAAGGAAACACCTCCAACATGCTTTTGCTTATGCTCAGCGGAATCTAGAAAGATCAGCTGATAGCATGAAGACCCACTATGACCTGAAAACTTCCAGGAAGGAATATCAGGTGGGGGACCGGGTCTATCTATACAACTTCCAAAGGAACCAGGCCAAGCAGCGCAAATTTTTGCCTACATGGAAAGGACCCTTTGAGATCATCGACAAGATCTCACCTGTGGCCTACAAAATCCACATCCCCAAAGGCGGTTCGGCAGAGGGGGAAGACAAGTGGGTCCACATAAACCAGTTGAAATGTTGCCATCCCAGGCACACTCTGCAACAACTGGAGGAATCCTCTGGAATCCTAGCGGGTACTGTCTCAGACTAATTCAGTTCCAACCATAAAACATACCACATCTAGTCTCTAAAATATTGTGATTTGCATGAAACTGTCTCTTAGTTATACTGTTTTTATTGTTTCAAAATAAGAATGTAATGTGTCGTGATGATGAAATGCATATGCTGCCCCACTATCTCAACAGTGGTGGAAAAAGTCTATGAGTAGGTAGTGCCGCTCTTCCTTTGTCGTCCTAGGAGAAAGAAAACCTGAAGACGGGCCAAGGAGGATGATACGGAGACCGGGAACGAAGATCCAATGGGCCCAGTGGACCGCCCAATATTCCCATCAGGACCGGCGAGGAGAACTGATCGATCAGTAACGGATGGAGAAGAAGATGCTGAACTATGCCATCTACAGAAGAGGAAGAAGATTATGCGGACAGACCGGTGCGTGGGTCAAAACCCTTGGGCACGCGACTCCCCATCGACTCAAATTCAAAGTGCAGTCGCGTGGGGGGGCTTGTTGGGTGTCCTGACCCACGTTTAAGCTATCATGCCACAACATTTGGTGCTGTGGGCTTAGAAAATTCAAGATGGCGGAAAACCCACATGTGCGCCGAAATCCAGGAAAGCTGCGCAGTTTGTGCGCACACCGAAATGGTTGCCTCACTTGCCACCCACCAGTGCGAGAATGAAAGGCCGGGTTGCCATGAGGGAAATGGGTTGCCAAAGGAAAAACAGTAGCGCCGGTTAGCTTCAAAGCGCTTTAAAACCACCATTGGACTACCCGCACAGTAGTCTGAAACCATTGGGAATGGCAATGCTGATTGCCAAATGCAACCTAGAATGGTGGGGAATTCATTTCTTAAATCTCAAAAATGGGTGCAGTACCAGTACTCACCACTATCCAAAAGCCGGCATTTTAAAACCACACCAGATTTTACTTTTTTGTGTAAAACTGAATGAACCCAAAGCAGGCTAAAGAAAGACTTACTGAGAGGTGGATACAATGTAAAGTGATATTCTGAAGTGACTTGAAGGTTTATAACAAGACTGGCTGAGCTGTGGATTGCAGCAGTTTAAGTTGCACTGGATTAAAGACACTAAAATCGAAAATGTTTAGATTAAATGAGTGACCTATGTTTGGTGTCACATGCCTTTGTAACTGTTGAAATGTCATAGTTTTGCACTTAGAATCAGCATTCTAGCTGCATGTGTAAAATTGCAAGTTAATTTAAAAAGCAACAAAAAAACATGACAGTTAGCTGAAAGTCTGGTTTAAGGAACTTGATTTTGCCTGGCAACTACCCCCATCAGGAGTGAAACTTGAGTCACAGCTGTGTTCCCAGGCTATCTGCCTTTTGCTGGCAACACTAAGGATATGCCATCTATCTGATAATTGAATTACCTGTGCTCTACAGGAGCTCTGAACAAAGCCTGTCTTGACTCAGGCAAAGGTTTTATTACAGCAGTCATAAAATGTAGCTTCCTCGGGGCAGAAGCTGGGAGGGGCACTGCCTGTGAGAGCAAGCTGGCTTGGCAGAACTGGATAAACCAGTATTTCTACCTTGTGCTGAGAGGAAACCACACCCCTTTGGAGCCAGAACATAACTTTAAAAAGATGGATCACTCATAGTACGGACATGTGAAAATTTTATAAATGACACCATAATTCTTGTGATTTTTCTGCCCACATTTTAAGAGGTTTTTCGACCCGGTGGCATGTTCAGGGGGGTTTTAGCGGAAAAGTGTATATTACTCTAAATGTATGCATGTTAAAAATCTGAAACTTCATCAGTTAATGTCCATACTCCCTGCGCACATGTATGTAAAGTTGGGTCAATGTCAGAAATTGAAAAATCAGTTAAAAAGTCAATTATGTGCCATTTCTGAATGCAAGCTCTTAGAAACAGCAGATTTGGACAGAGACATGGCTAAATTCAGCCACACCATGTATATGTAATTTCAAGCAACTGTGTAACTGTGAAATATGTCTTTTATTATCAAATATAGAATGTGTGCAATCTGACAGAGGAGTGTCCTATCTGCAAGCCATAAAATGACATCACTCTGACACAACTTAGCTTCGCCAATCAAATGATAAATGGAAGTTTGACCAATTAGAAGCTGAGAGAGAGGTAGGGTCAGTGATGCTAGAACACACCTACATTCAAAACACATAAAAGCAGACAGACAGGACAGATAGGGACCTTCAATTCCATCTGCAGCGGGACGCTCTGCCGGAAAAATCCATACTTACCTCCATCAATCTTCAAAGAGCCAACACTTAGACTCCAAGATAAACAGAGACTTCAGAACCTTAACCAAAAAGGCCACTGCCAGCAAGAGTATTTGTCAGCAGGCCTCAAAATATTTTTGCAACTGAACTCTTCAGACAGCCGGGCGAGCCGTCTGAATTTTGCCAAGAACTTTTGCAAGAACCCGGTGACAGAAATATCCAAAGAGAAGGCAGGACCCGACCCAGAGAACCGGTGCCTAGCAGAGACCAGGCCATTGTATCCAGAGTGCTGACCCCGATGCTGTGAGCAGTTCCAGAGGCCAGGCGCTGTGAGCAGAACCCGGGAAGACCTGACCAGACTGAAGTCCGTGACCAAGTCGCTTTCCGGTTCAAAATCTCTTGTGAGTACTCAGCAAAACTCAGAACACCTCTCTTAGTTAAAATCATATAATTCAATCTATTTAACCTAAGTAGAACTGCCTCCTAGCTGTCACCTGTCATTTTAGCTGCAAAATCTGCCACTTGTCATTTTGAGCTTTTAGAATTTGCAAAACCAAAAACGACCTCTATTAAATCGGTCATAACTCTGCGACCGTTTGTGCTAGAGACTTGCAGTAACTTTCATTTGAAAGCTTAGAATCTTAGCTTTGAATCGCACCAAGAACCACATTCCTACCCCTTATAGTTTTACCGCAATCGCGGAAAACGCACGCGCGAATTTTGCCGCGATTTGCAAATTTCTTCACGTGTAAAAAGACAGCAGTTTTGCTTTTCCTTGCCAAAAACTTCGTTTACCTGCTAGTTACTACTAAAGCATTGTTAAGGTGATCCTGAATTCATAGAGAGTAGATACCAATCACCCTGAACCTCTGAAAGGGAATTAAAAGCATTTTAGAATATATTTTTAATTCATTGCCAGCACATATCAAAGCAATTTGGGCCTGTGTTTTCAAACTTCTGTAGTGTAGGTTTGCTGGGGTGAACTGATTTACATTGATTGCATTTCTGAGAACTGTGTGTTTTCCTTCCATTTCCTTGCCTTGCATCAAGGGGGGGAGGGGATTGCCAGAGAAAAGTGATTACATTGTTTGGTTGAAATCATATTGAGTATTTTCTGTACTGCATTCATTGAATATTGCATCCACCTGAGCTTACATAAAGCATCCTCTACCACATTATACTTTTGTTCCTATTTACCAGTGTGCTACCTTATCCATTTCATGTCAACTCATTAGTGATTATAAGAAGTGTGCTAGTGCCAGATTCTCCGTTGTTGATCTTTATCATATCAGATTAAGTGTGCTATTCAATTATTAATTTATTATAAAGTGTGATATATATATATTTTAAATTATCAAATAAACCTTTTAACTTGCAAAACAGAACTACTTCTTGGCTCAGTGGGGTCAGGGGGATTCCAAGAGAGGGGTGTTATATAGGGGTAGTCATCCAGAACGCATGAACTGGACATAAAGTTATATCAATAAGGGTTTCCATTCAGTATCCCAGACTAGGCATTGACTTAGCTGTAGTGTTGAATTGAATCCTCTTACAGTAGACCCAAACATTTAAAATATTGAGAATCCACAACAAGGTATCTACAACAAAGTATGCACCCCCTGCAGATTGTTTGTAATAGGGGTGATTAAATGATCACAACTGTTCCAGAATCAATAATGGGGATTCACCTCACAATAAAAACCGGAACTTGATTCATAAATCAAGATACACATTGGCCCCCTCTCTAAAACAAAGGATGGGTGTTATGCCTCTTGATGTTTTCATTAAGACCCACCAGATGACATTTTGTAAGAAAAATAAGTTTCTGTTCCTTTTGCAGTAGCTTACAATTGATCATCTCCTAAATGGTCCCAGAAATTATTATCAAAATATCTGATGTGATGTCTGAATAGGTGTCACCCAAAGTCTGGAAATGCTTAACCAGAGGAGCTCTTACAGCATTATTTTTCACAGACCTTTGTGCTTGATATTGCAGATCTTGCATTTCCGATTGGTTTTTCCAATATGCAACAATCCACCAGGGCACCGAATCCTATATACCACGTTAGTGGGGTTGAAATTAATTAAATCCCTCATTTTCCACATATGAGGTAATCTGAAATCAACCATTTGTGTGTTGTAGGTCAAATTCTAAACAGCACAGTATCTGCAGCGGTGGTGACCAACAATGGGCTCAACACCCCATATCCCTGTAATCATATGTTGTTTCAGGTTACCAAACTGTATGTCATTGTGTACTACCAGATTCCTGATACTCATGCTTTTTTTGAATGGAAACAATGGAAATGTTTCAGATTTGTTAAAACAGCATCTCCAATTTTTCTTAATCAAATACTTTATTTTATATATTCAATTAGTGAATGTATTCACCTACACCACTTTGTCAGAGTGTCTTTCTCTATTATGTTCTTCGCCCAAAAGGATTTCTTCATAATTGTATAGAGCTCTCTTCATGGAATACTTAGCCAATTGTCTGGGTAAGCCTGGAGTTTCCAACGTATTGGTGAGATGTTGCGCTTCAGATGTGTATGATTGTCTAGTACTGATGTTGCATCTCAAATGGAGAAAATGTCTAAATGGCAGATTCATTTTGATATGTTTGGCATCATGACTTTCATATAGCAATAATGCATTCTTGTCAGTTGATTTATGATAAGGTTTGACTAAAAGGGCCCCACTGGCATTGTAAATGGTGATGTCCAGAAAATTAACCTCTAAAGGACTCATGGTCCAACCGAATTTTAAATATCTGTTCTGAGCATTAATCCATTACACAAAATATAGGGCCGAACTGCTTGTGCCTGACCATCCAATGAATATGTCGTTCATATAATATAACCATAATTTTGTATTGCCATTGTATGATTCAGAATCAATGTAGATAGTGTTTTTTTCAAACATATCGAGGTATAGATTTGGCAGATTGGGGGTCATCGTCGCCCCCATAGCAGCTCCTTTAATTTGCTGGTGAACATTGATTTTGAAAAATACATTTTTATTTTGTCAAAGCAAACACAACACACCACTACATAATTTTAATTTGACACTGGATGGTCATCAGTCCCCCAATAAGGATGTTCTCAATAACATTAAGAGTGGCTTGTTAGGGTATATGAGAATGTAATGACTGTATCCAGACAAATCAGCATTTGACATGACAAATCAAAATTAAGACCATTTTACTTTTTGATAACACTTCTGGTGTAATGGACATAGGATGTCATCCTACTCACAAAAGGTCTAAAGTAGAAGTTAGCAAACTTAGACAAGGGTTCCAAAATTGATGCAACCGCTAAAACAATGGGTCATGCTGATAGATTAACCACATCATTATGGATCTTTGGAAGAATGTAAAATATGGAGACCCGACCGCTTTGTCTTACTAATAATTCAGTCTTTTGTTGACTGATCCATTTGTGGACTAAACTGCTATCCACTTTGGGTTCAATCCCATTCAATAGCTCTGTAGTGGGGTCACCAGGTAGTTTACAATAGCATACAGTGTCAGAAAGCAAATGGTTGCATTCTGAAATATAAGTAGTCAGATTTAATATGACTATGCCACCCCCTTTGTCCGCTTGACAGATGATAATCTGTTGATTATGGCCAAGTTTATTTAACAAATGAATCTCATGTTTGCTCAAATTGGAATGCTTAGAGAGTGCTTTGGACTCTAAAACCTCAATATCTGCTAACACTTCCTTCTCCAATAGTACGGATTCTGGAGAATGAAACTGAACAGGAGGGCAAAAGGAAGGAGAATTCTTGAGTCCTGAATGTTTATTAGTGTCTTGAACCTCACAATCATTAAATAACTCTCTCAAGTGAGTTTTCTGAGGAATTGATAGAATTCATACCAGAACAGAAAAGCGTCATGATGTTTTGCTATAACGAAACCAAAAACCACATTCAACACTATGTCCTCATCATGGGAGATTGGGATGGGATGTTTAGACACAACTCCATTGTAAGTTTTTTGAAATCTCATATGTGAGCCTAACAGGTCTTCTATGTGATGTTATAATGTGTCTACAATACTTTTTTTGCATAGGTTTTAAATGTTTTTTTAATACAAATGTGTTTTGTTCCCCTTTGGCACTCAGTCTCGACACTCATGCCTTTTGTTGTTTATGATATCTGTACTTCCCTTTCAGTAGGCGGTGTTGCAGCGCCCTGTTCTTAGAGTATCCTGCAAGAGAAAATGGTAATAGGAAAAAATTGTTTGAGTGCACTCATAGAAATGTATCGAAAGAGAGGGCATGGGATACCTGAGAGATGGGAAAAGCAGGTCAAGAAGAATGTTTTTTTTAATAACATCCCCCAAAGCCTAAGTACACCGTATTTATAAACAACAGGTGGTTTCTTCTACAATGGCAGATGGGTCCCAGGACTGTTTGGATGCAGAGCAGGGGGGATGTTTAGGTTACATGAAGCTGTGCTTGTAAATGCAAACTGTATTGCAACATGGGGCAAATATGTGAAAGGTCTAACGTGGTTAAATCAAAATGTACCCCTACTAAAGTTATGCGACTCTCATGCTTCTCCTTGTTTTTCAGGAGGAACAGCACTGTGTTTGTGGGATGAACTCAAACTGAAATGTAACTTTTGATCTTCCTGATATTGAAGGGGGTACTGCTGCTCTCATGGATTTATACTGGTTGTGCAGTGGTCTTTCGTACTCACAACTGCCACCGTCCTGAGGAGGTGTTTGTTACATGGCAGCCTTGCAAACTCCTGTCCTGCTATTAACTGATGTGAACATCACAGCAATACACAAGCATCCAATGATCAAGCCCATGTATTTATTGCATCAGCAGGCTTGCGAATCTCTGAGCCTGTGCCACCATTGACCTAACTATATAACACAGGAATCAAGTGACAAACTGAATGCAATAACATAGGAATACAGATTGTTCGGCAGTAATAAAACGATTTTTTTAAATTTAATTTCTCACTCATGTGGTGCAAGCAGGAGCAAACACCAAGTGGCTGCAAATAATGATGTGAAGCTCATTCAAATGGAATCCGAAGAAATTATTGACTATAAAATAATGAGCTTAACACTTAGTAAACAAGAGAAACATATATATCGAATTTATCTACCTTTATAGGACAAGATTTTGCATGACCAAGCGTCTGGATATCTGAATTCCCTTGTTACATGCTGCATCATCATACAGGTACTTACAACGGCCCTCATTACAAGTCCGGCGCTGGACCATGTTGCTATTAGCACCATGGTCCATGCCGGACTCCGGCATGGTGGATGGCAGAATTACCGCCCCATTCCAAGGTGAGTGGAATTACCATTTGCCCTTCCCCATTCCCATTTTTGCCCCATAGGGAATAATGGGAATGGGGAAAGGCGCTAAGTACGGTGCCGCAAATTGCGGCATCGTACTTAGCACCAAGGTCACTTTGCAGCATGGGTTTTAACGCCTGCAAAAAGCAGACGTTAAAACCTGGGACCTCTTAATCAGGCGTTAAGGGTTAACGGCGCCGACGGCGCCGTTAAACCCTTAACGTCTGACTTGTAATGAGGGCCAACATCTTACCTGACTAACAGTAGAACTCCCACTGAGTTACACAATACTAATATTATTTATTAATATTATTCACAGATTCTCAGAGATTTGTGCCACGAGATGATGTTTCCATTACCCCACAGTCAAATGATCTTTTGAAAGACACACAAGACAATTTAGTTGAAAAATGCAATCATGTCTATATTAAATGTAAAATAGGCAGCCATTGAATTGCTAAAATATTTTTGTCAAAAATTCCTTTGTCAAAAGAAACTTCACATTTTTTTGTTTAAAGCATTCCCATTGACATGATTCTGTGAAAAATATGATGTATTGCTCCTGAAGAAGAGAGGTTCACTCTTGAAACGCGTTGAGCTCATGATTAATATAATTTGATACTATTGAGTGAATTGAACTCCTATTTTGATTCTTGATTAAAAACATTCTTGATTGTATGTATCCTTGAATGTTTTTGAAAACAATTGTCACAACAAAAATTGGTTACCTAAAGATAAAACTGATTTGAACTACTTAAGCTATTTAAATATTGTTTGGAATTTTGATTTCCAATACCAATTGGTGTGCAGGGGACGGGAGTTCCTATTTGACAATAGGAACTTTGTTTGTTTCAATGATATATGTGACTTTCTGATACCAGAGTCCGTTTTTTTCTCCCCGGCACCCTTTAAGATTGATAAGTTGTGTGAGCATTTTTTGGCTCAGATTATTTTGTAAAATTAACAAAATTACCTCTCACCCAAAGGTTTGCAGTCTCTCTCGCATATGTTCTTTGAGTATAAAATAACAAATGGGTAAAATAATGGAATTTCGTTACTGAAACATTTCAAATTTGGGGAACATTTTTAAAAAAATACTGGTGTGGCATCTCCCCCCGCATTAAGTTAAAGGAGTAATTTCTCCCATTTGTGTATTTCTCTATAATCCCATTCAAATGGCCAATGACACAGAGAAGGAGTTGAATGCTATTAGGGAGGAACTTTGGGCCATCACACTAACAACCTTGCAGAACTGTTACATACTCAACATTTTGACTGCCATGGAGAGAACTGGCCACTTATTACTGCATGTTCATACCCTACTGTGATGCAGATAATGGAAGCCTCACACAGGGAATACAAGCTTTGCACACTTAGTGCACCACCATGGTGAAAGAAGGTGGGGTGCAAAACATCGACTGGTTCACATCGATTTTTTCATGGATGAGTAATCTCCTTAAAGTGCTGATATCTATCATTGTTTTGATGCTTGTTCTTTATTGCATTTACCAACTGGTCCTGGGATGCGGCAAGAGACTAATATTTAATGGAGTCCCTATGATGTCACTCACTATACAATCCACTGATCTTACCCCACTTGTGAAACACACCCACAACTAAACTGAACAACTGGACAAGCCTTTCATGATTCGAATCTGACACCCAATTGGCCCAGAGGGAACAGTCATTCAATACCCCAATGATCATGAACATTATTATGATACATATATCTAACCTTAGGAATTGTTGTTTTTTGCAATGTAGCCCAGAAGAGTATACTGGGATTTGTGCAATGTGATGAAAGTGTGGATACCAAAAACTCCCTTTGACAAGGTGAAAGAGATGGGTGGTGTACTTTTCCAAAGAATTAGGCCTCGATTATATTTTCTCATGAAACCTTCCCCAGAGAGTCGAGCACACTATGAAATAACAATTTGTGTAATGGCATATGCAGACAGGCATGTGATAGTAACAAGGGCATGTTTTAACTTGTGAGAGCCGCAGGTTTTTGGTATAGCCTGGTATGCCAAAATGCCTGGTCACACAGGAGGGAATCACTGTATATAATTGTTGATAGTGAGGCAAGTCTCACTCTCCTTACTGACTGCATGTTAGGTCATCTGCGATGGGATGCACATAGAATGTTACATACTATTGAAGCAGCGAATTAGAATAGGCCAATTTCTGTTGTAATTAGTCAATATAGGCAGGAGCCAATAGGATGGTAAGAATGTGCTTACGTCTTATGTCTAGAATGTATACAAAAGGTTTCTAATTGTATGGGTTTCACCTTTAAATACTACAGCCCAATGTGGGTGGGTTGCGTTTTCAGTTTTCCTGTCTCGCAAGACTGGCTGACCTTTAGTATGCTATGTTGCATTTGCAATAAAAAACTATGTGTTCTTGCAATGTGTGCATCTCTTTATTGTTTCCTGAAAATTACTAAGGGTCTAAAATGTACCACATTATTGCTAAATGTTCACATTTTTCATTCTTATCTAATCAATATCTGCAAATAATGAAGACAAACAAATTGCTATGTTTTACATTTTGCTCAACAGGGATGGGCAGACCTGATAGCAATGAAAAGAATGTCATACAATATTATTAAACACAATTAATCACTATTATATGCTGGAAAAGGCTTACATAATCAGGGTAAACAACTGCAACCTGCTACTTTTGAGATGATACAGACTTCCACTCCCATCAGCCCTCCACATTGAATATCCTGTGAAGAACTGATGGGATTTGTTGTAATAAAAAACATGCATTGAACAGCTACAGAGAATACAGCCAATGCTTATCTAACTGTGTATGTCCCAGTCGCAGAAGAGACATGAAAAAAGTTAATATCATTTGACATTACTAAATATTAATAAACATATTACATTGCAACTGAATGCACCATTCACATAAAGAAACAGGGTTTGCAAATGTAAACTGTGGCTAGCAAGATGATTTGGACTGATGGGAGTTGCCATTAAAATATTTAGTGAATAGTGGCAGAGAATAAAGTCATTACTGACCTGGAGCCAGATCACAGAAACGTTGCACCGGTGCAAGTGCTAAATTGCACTGTATTAGCAATAGGGCAACGTTTGTCCTAAAACACTGGGACATATTAGAAAACTATTGCACCATGACAAGTGAAGTTTGGCATGTATAAGCCCAAGGGAAACAATTGTTCTCGGGCAAAAAGGATAGTTTCACTGCATTACTGCAACAGGGCAAACTTTGCCCTAGTGCTAAAACAGAATGGTATTAGCACTAGGGCAAACTTTACCTTGGAGAAAACAAACATTGATTTTTTTTTTTTTTTTTGCACTATGGCAATTTTTGCCCTGGTGCTTGTTCCATGCCAAATTGCACTCGTCATTGTGAACAAGTTTTCTTGTATGTCCCAGTGTTTTTAGAAATAGGGCAAACTTTGCCCTAGTGCTTATACTGTGCAACTCTGCACTTGCACCAAGGTAAAGTTTCTGTAATCTGGCCCCTGAACGCATGTGGCTCAAGGGCAGATGGGGAATTTAAAAAAAAAGATCAACTGATATAAATTAACATTTAACAAGATGTTTCATTATCATTGTGCACTAGCATGTTCATGCAAAAGCAAGTGGAAACTGGATAATGTATGCAACTTGTGGCGCTTTGATGTTGTGGAATTCCACTCCCATTGAAATTCATGGATACGACTCAGTGATGCTGTAGGAAAAACATTATGGGCATAGAGTACTCACACGTGAATGCGAACTAAGAGCTCCCCCTTGCCCACAAAATTGCAGCATAGTAAATAGTGTGGCCACACTGCCCTGGTATGGTCACAGTATGCACTATTTGCTCAGTACTGCAGAATAAGAGCATTTGTTATCAAAATGCGTTTGAAATGAAGGTAAATTGATGCTTTTTTTTGTAATATCAACAGTACTAACAACCCCTGCAAACTTGCATGAGTATACTGTTCACTACACACCAGATATGTTGGCAACTCATAGCTACAGAACATAGGGAACCCCACATTAGAGTTGTGTACAGTATGACTGTGCCCTATACTGCACCATATGGTACTCATTCTAAAAACACTTGCAAATCATGGATTTTCTGAATAGCTTGTGCTGACATGATGGCAGTTTTCAAAAGAACTGCAAAATATGTTTTTTTAGTTTTTTTAAAGTCACCTAACTCCATATACTGGACACAAAGACAGCATTGATAGGGATTTAAAAGCACACAACTCAGCATAAAACTAATCACAGAACTGGGTACAGCACCTGGTACAGCAGTGGTTCAGACACCAGTGTGCCTAGTTATGTGTAACATTTTATCTACCATATGTTATGTTATAGTGCATTTGTATAGTGCATTATGTACCATTGGTATGATCTGAAAGCTCTGTTGGTTGAATGCCCTCGGGGACTGCAGTCCATATCAGTTGAAAGAGTAGCATAGCATATAGTGCTAGGGTGCACTTGGAATGTGAGCAGCCAGAGTGGTTTTCACGGGTTGGCTGCATTCTAATGCTAAGTTTGGTGCAGTGGATGTGAGAGATCAGTGTAATGTGTGCAGCAAGCAGGGTGGTTTCTGAGTCTGCATTCTCGCTTCTGTGAGGCATGTGAGGCAAAATATGTGTGCCGTTACAACAATTCTTTTCGTGGGGTGTAGCTGCCTTCTACCAGGCTATTGAGGTGTTTTATGAGCGATATAGGTATATGTGCAGCTAGGCCGAATTGATCAAGTGGTGTAGCTGCAGTCTATTGTTTGTTGATGTAAAGAAGAGAGTGAGCGTAATGGTATGAATTACTGTCTGTGGTTATCAGTGGGTGGCTCCTGGCCGGTGAGGGTATGATCATGTATTTTGGATAGGCATTCCTTTTTCCGAGACGCTCTGTGGTTGGACTTGAAGGGCCCATTTTCAGGGTCCTTGTAGGGATTTTGAGTTGGGTTGTTGGATGCTTCTTGGGATATTCTGCAGTGTTGTTTTGTTTCAGGTTAGTGCTGATTCTCACAGGACAATGGTCATAAGGGGATGGGTATATGGCCATGGGCGGTCCTTTTCAAGACGCTTTGTTATTGTACTTGGAGGGTCCATTTTCAAGTTCGCTGTAGGGATTTTGGGTAGGGTTGATTGGTGCTTATTGGGATATTCTACGATGATACTTTGTTCTCACAGGACAATGGCCATAAGGGGATGGGTATATGGCATGGGTGGACCTTTTGAAGGAATTGGGAAAAGCCATGTTTTTACTGCTTTACTGAAGGTGATGTTGTCCTGGTTGTGCCAAATATGACTCGGTATCAAATTACATAGAGTTGGTGCAAGGGTAGAGTTGGCTGACTCTCCAAGGCTGGCAGAATTCGAGGCTGGGATGATTAGGAGGGCCATGTTGGGCGGTAGTGCATAGTCTTCTCTAGGATGTATGATGAGCTGCCCTTGTACACTGCTCGGTGGGTGATGCACATGATTTTGAATGTAGGTCCTTTGTCCAATAGATAGCCAGTGGAGGGTGCGGAGAGCAGGCGAGATGTGGTCTCTTCATCCCAGTGCAAGTAGGAGTTTAGCAGCTGTGTTTTGGGCTCTTTGGAGTTTGTTAATTTGGTATGCTGGAGCAGCCATGTACATGGAGTAGAGCTGTGTTGCACATACCATGACCTCAGTTTTCCCTGGGTTGAGAAGGAGGTGGTTTCTAGACAACCATAGGTCTATCTCATTGAGGAAAGCTGCTAGGTTAGGAGGGTGATTGTCTTGGGGATTTTCTGGGTGTCATCAGCATAATTGTAGCAGGTGAAGTTGTGCGAGTGGATGATCGTGTGCGAGTGGATGATCATCTGGTAGCGGGCTCATGTAGAGGTCGAAAAGGAGCGAAGAGAGGCAAGCACCATTGGGTGCTCCGGTGTTCATTGGTTGAGCTCAGGAGGTAAACGAGGGAGGATAGTGATTTGTTTCCTGCTGTTAAGGAATGAGACAATCCAGTTGAGTGCCAAGTCTCAGATTCCAAGTGAGTGAAGTTGGTTAAGGAGGATTGAGTGGTAGATGGTGTCAAAAGCAGCTGTGAAATCAAGGATAACCAGATCGGTGCAGCCTTCAGAGTCTGCCGTGACTTTGAGGTCATCCCAGATTGAGATCAGTGTGGTTTAGTTCCATGGCAAGGCCAGAAGCCAGACTGTGGGGGTCTACTAAGTTGTTGGATTCAGCGATTCTGTGAAAATATTGGTTTTGGAGAAGGCAGAGCAGTCGATGAGTTTCACCAGTAATATGGTGTTGGAGATGGGCCTCTAATTGGATGGTTGGAGGCAGTCGAGACCTGCCTTTTTCAGAATGGGTTTGACGTGCACTACTTTGAAGGGGTCTGGGAAGGATCCATGTGTTACTCATTGGTAAGTGGTAGGTATATTTCCCTTCACCTAATTAAGTCCAAAAGAACATACTTCCATTACTAGAACTCAAATTAAAATGAAAACTGTAATAAGCACAGATCATCTAAACATATCTGCAAGCAATGAAGAACCCAAACACTGTCCAATTTATCTTGAAGTCCTAATGGGCAACTAACTAGCACAAGAACCACAAGTAAATACAATAATCATGAAATGTTCTTCCTCCTGCACACAGTAAAAAGGATCCCACTTTTCCTCCACTTTACCCATAAAACACCATCATCTCCCTCATGTCCAGAATAGATTATACCAGTGCTTATACCTAGGAATGCTGGAACACCTACTAAACAAACTGAAAAGTATCCAAAATGCAGCATCCAGACTTTTTATCCGACTATTACAAAGGGCCCACATCACCCCATTGCTAACAATGCTAAATTGACTGCACATCAGACAACAAATAAGGTTTTAAACAATGTGCATAATGCACAGAGCTATCCATTGCCAAGGAGCAGAATTCCTACAAAGGAAAATAACCATCTACCTACGGCAAGATCACTCAGATGAAGCAACAACATTCGCCTAGAACTGAAACCATACACAAAAAGAAAACTTGGGTTGGGGGTGGGTTCATATTTCACCCACCTGGCCGCAAAAACTTCGAACTACCTTCCAAAACACACACGCGATACTAAGGATGACCTAAAATTCAAAAAATGACTTAAAACTTGGCTCTTCACCTCAGAATCAGAAGCAAACGACTAGGAAAAACAAGGACTCCACTGGAAACAGAGCACACCTCAACGATCATACATTGAAAAAACCAGCCAGGGAGAGAGTCTGAAAGCCATCTGAATAAGAGGGGTGGGGGGAGACCCGCACAACCGCTAGGAAATCCCAAATAACTGGCACCCCAGGAGGCCTTAGTGCACCCGGTCCTCGGTGGACAAGGAATCGCGCACAAGATACCCACAGAGGAAACAAACCCCAAATCACAAATCATCTCCAGCCAGGGGATGCGGGAGGCCCGCACAACCTTATACACCCAAAGAACAAGACAAATAGAGAGAAAGTCTACAAATTGTGCAATACCAGTCAAAGAAACCATTACAAAACACTGAGCACAGAAATCGAAAGCAACAAGGTAAGAATAAGCCATACTAACCCAACCCCAAAACCTCAAGATCTGCATACACTTCTCACACGCAAAACAAAGCCAACCACCTCTATGCACAGCAATCTGCATGCACTTCACTACACTGCAACGACAAAACAAACCACGTACAGCCCTGCACAATAGCACATGGGAATGTACTGAGCCGCAAATCACACCCCAGCTCAGCAAACGGTACACACTGAACTGAAGCTGTCAACAGGACATCAGAATTCTTGCTTTACGTATTCACGCTATACACTACTAACCCCCCCCACACTCACACTTACCTTTCAGATGCACCAGAGCGCCAGGGGACCGCCTCAGTGGTGATTGTGCGTGGTGCAAATGATCTTTAAAATTAACATTTAATATTACAAGACTGAAGAAAGTGGTCTACAAATCATAATTTGTATATCTAAGAATAATTAAATACTAACTGTAATCGACCTAAAATTGTCATGTGCTAGCCTACAACTAGAACCCTCTGTACAATAAATGCTAAAGGCCTCATTACACGGTAGGCGGTAAGGGTTTGCCGGTACCGGTAAGGGCACCGGTACCGGTAAACCCTTACCGCCTTACTACGGGGTTCCTTTGCGGGACCCGACCTTAACGGCTGGTGTAGACCAGCCGGTAAAGTTGGGACCCGCAAAGGGACCTTGGTGCTAATTACGGTACCGCAATTTGTGGTACCGTAATTAGCTCCTTCCCCATTCCCATTGAGCCCTATGGGGCAAAAATGGGAATGGGTAAGGGCCATGGAGAAAGGGGGAATTACCGCCCCGCCAACCTTGGAATGGGGTGGTCATTTCCCTTTTCTCCATGGTGGTACCGGTATGGTACCGGTAGCAACCATGGTGCTAATAGCACGATGGTTTACCGCATAACGTGTAATGAGGCCCTAAGTCCAATTTTTAACCATAACAGTGGGCCTCATTACTAGTTTGGAGGTAGCCATGGCACTATTAGCGCCACCAAACCCGGGTCCGGTCTAACAGAATGGTGACTTACCGGGTCATTCCGACCTTGGAGGACCCGGTAAGTCCCCATTCTGTAGACCATTCCCATTCACATTGAGCCCCTATAATGCTCAATAGGAATGGGGAAGGTGCTAATTAGGGGCCCGCAAATAGCAGGCCCGTTATTAGCGCCCTGGTCCCTTAGCGGGACCCGCAAAGGACGTGTGGTCAGACCACATGTCCTTTGCGCGTCCCGCTAAGGGAACTCGGAATTGGGCAGTAAACGTTTAATGGCAATGGTCTCCTTACTGGTGACCGTTAACCCTTAGCGCCCAACTCAGAATGAGGGCCTGTCTCCTAAGAACTACCACCCTACCTATATAGCATGTGACAGACTATTAGTAAAGCATATCTGACTTACTCATGAGTACACAATACAAGATCCCTTTTCCCCCCATTGCTCGATTTGTATGTACACATTTTCTCTCCCATCAATCCATTTCTATATAGTGAGCAGGAGTGTTGGATAAGGCTGTGGTGAGAGACTGCTTCGCTATTCATTTTCTGCTGCTGTTACTGACTAAGAAAAACAGAATATGCCTTCTACCTCTACCCGTGCTGGGAGGTGCTACAGCACAAAAATTCACTCCTGTCGTGGGGCGACACGCATTGCGCAGGAGTGTTGGCTCTGGTGCAAAACTGCTTCACTACGCATTTTCTACTGCTGGTACTGACTCAGAAAAACAAAGATTGCCTTCTACCTCTACCCGTGCTGGGAGGTGGTACAGCACCGAAACGCACTCCTGTAGCGGAGCGATGTGGAGTGCTCAAGAGTCTGGCTGTGTTGCCTTGGAGCCCTCCGAGACCTAGGGACAAGCATTTTGCATTCTTGGATTTCCCTCTGCGATGGACCCCCTCATGGAATCAATAAGGTTTTTCCCGATGCCCTGTACCAGGCAACAGCTGAAATCATAGGTGAGCAGTCTTCCTACTACTCGCTAAAATATTGAGAAACTATCACTGCATTCATCCCCCCACTCTGAGTTAACTCACAAGCAGGTCCATTTGCTGACAACGAAAGATGCTAAATCCTGATTACAGGACTCCAAGGGGGGGTGGAATGCCTGAGACTTGTGCATGCTTTGAAAGTGGAAAAAGCGCCTCAACACAATGTAAATACGGTTGTGACGCCCATGAAAGACTCTTTTTCTCTGAACCTAAGTGAGAAGACACTGGTACGAAAGACTGAGACCTTGCCTAACACTTCCCTGAGAACTTCCCTCCAGCCTGGGATTTCTCTTGACATTACAGATGCAGAAATCCTGCAAGTGAAGCTACCCCAAAAGACTCAGCATTGTATGAGCTGGAGGCAAACAAATATTCCACAAGTTGTGTACCTGTTCAATCCAACTGGGGTGCGCATGACCCATTGCGACATAAAACCCTGGAGGACAACTCTGTTGCCCAAAATGTTGTTTTGAGACAGGACGCTCCACACTTATGCCATATCTATAAAGCAATAACAGGACTTGTGCTCCCCTCCCCAACCTCTTCTTTGGGATCAATGAGTCCTTCTGGTGCCGCACCAAAAAATACCATCAATGCAAAGACAACAACCGGACCCTCAGATATAGAGACCGGTAAAGGGGTAGAAATAATACCACACAAAGAGGCCCTGGTTGATGATCCTTGGTTCTCGGTAGAACAAATGAACCCTCGTCATACTGTTGTGGCTCTAAGGGTACCGCCATAGATACTGATGTCTGTGGCGAGAATCAATGATAACTTGTCTAACCAGTTGGACCAATAAATTCCATACTAAAAAGTGACATCACCTTCCAAAGCTTCCCAACGCTTAATTTATTTTTCTATGGAAAACAGAGCTCTGCATCATACACCAAAGGGCCTCCAGTCTACGGTGACTCTGTTCTTGGATGGTTCGGTATTTTCGCCCAAAACATCTGGTGACCTCAGACAGGGGGTTTTCCTCTCTGTATTCAAGTCGCCACGTAATATGATGGCGGCGCTTACAATCTCGTTGGCCCCATTTCTGAAACTATATGAGACTATGAATGAAAACGCTCAAGACCAGGCCACTCTCCTCATGATGATTTGTTCGAAATTGATATTAATTGAATGATTTGTTACATCTCTACAATCCGGAATCTATCACGAGGCAGAGTGTGTGGATGTAATTCAAAAGAAGTTGCAGAAGGCTCTGGATCTAGAAAGAGCAGATAAAAAAATGAAAATTGAACTCAGTTTTGGAACTGCTCCAACTAAGGTCTATGGTTCAAAACAGGAAAGTGTGGCAGCCTATGGTACAGAGGCCATTTCCACTTCATGGGCACCTTTGCCACATTAGAATACCACTGCTGTAAATTGCTTTGGATTGGCTGACAGGAAGCCATATCATAGATGCAACTGTCACATTGGATGTGGGAGTTGCCAGCACAATTAATCTGTGTCCTAACAAACTGATATGCATGATCAACTATTTGCTGAAACTCGCCATGCATATTTGTTACAACAGAAGTCACCATTTAATGGTTTGAATCTACACCTTTACAATAGACAAAAGTCCAGAGGGCAAAAAACATGAAGTACTTGGCACTTTGCAAGTAATTAATGCATGACTCCCTATCAGCCAGGCACACCTAGTCTGTATTACTATGCAATTCAATGCAAGATGGATAAAAATACCATGAGTTAACAGGTACAATGACCCATTAAACATGCCATTAAACATGCCATGTGCATGGCAGAGGGCAGGTGAAGAGTGCTGAGATAAGAACAGATAGTATAAGCCATTATATAGTAAAGTTGGTAGTCCACTGGAAAGCAAAATCCTGTGTTTCAATTGAGCAAATTATTTGGGGTTGTTTTGTAAGTTAATTACAATGGATGCCAAGGGGCAAATAACAAGGACATTCTGATATATGTAGAGGCTATTTTCTGTTGCTAAGTGAGTGCAAATAACCCTTTCTGTACCAAACCGTGACACTAATTGCTGCCCGTAGAGTACATGCACTTTGAAACATTATTGAATATGATGTTTAACTATTGTTCTTGTCAATGGGCAAACAAAAGCAACAAAAGAAAATGAACAACATCAAAGGCCAATTAAAAAATGTATTGGTGAAAATGAGATCCAAACCTGGAACTCAGTAGTGCTCCATTTTCCAGATGTTAGTGTTAAAAGCATTTCACAACCAGTGGAGTAACTTTGAAGTCCATTGGCCTCATTACACGGAAGGCGGTAAGGGTCAACGGTCACCGGTAAGGGTACCGGTGACCGTTAACCCTTATCGCCTTACTACGAGGTCCCTTTGCGGGACCCCACATTAACGCCTGCTGTAGACCAGCCGTTAAAGTTGGGTCCCGCAAAGGGATCTTGGTGCTAATTACGGTACCGCAATTTGCGGTACCGTAATTAGCTCCTTCCCCAATCCCATTATGCCCTATGGGGCAAAAATGGGAATGGGGAAGGGCCATGGAGAAAGGGGGAATTACCGCCCCGCCAACCTTGGAATGGGGTGGTAATTCCCCTTTTCTCCATGGTGGTACCGGTATGGTACCAGCGGCAACCATGGTGCCAATAGCACCACGATTTACCGCCTTCCGTGTAATGAGGCCCCATATATGCATATGTAAGCTTCAGAAAGCCAGGCACGTCATCACACAAAATGAGGTACTTGGATTGGCAAAGCCGTGCACATTGGTAAGCCTGAGTGAACTTTCTTAAAAGTGATCCACAGGCTCCCACGAATCTGCTGGCAACATTCAGGTAGGTTAGCAGATTCACACTGATTTTTCTCTCAGCCCAAATCTGCCTGAATCTCCTTAAAGAGACAAAAATCTTCAGTTTGGGAGCAGTTGGGAAGTTTCAGGCTGATTCATAGGAAAATTGCATTTACAAAAAAACTTAAAAGGCATCAGGGGTAAAGAGAAAGGGTAGGGGATAGGGAGGGGTTAGGTGAGGGCGGGTGGGGGGCTTAGCAACAAGAAAAATAGTCCAGTGCATATGTGAAAGTTATCTAAGAAGGGCAACACATTGAACAATGCAGTAGGATATATCATAAGATTAATTCACCTTCTTCATGGATCTTTGTGTAACCTGCAGGTCCCACGTTTTAATCTGGGTAAGAAGAACTCAGCCTTTCAGACATTTGAAGTGATCATTTTAGTGAAGTTCGAGTGGATTGCATGTCAGGGCAGAAGAGTCTGTCAAGCCTGCCTGGATCCGCTTTTCATCTTTAAGTGGTCACCACATTATGTATTATTGAGATTCATGATATTACAAATAGGGAATGCATAATAGACATGAACCTCTGAAAAACATGCATGGCAATGGAACAGTCAGTTATGCATTGTGGATGCATGCAGTTTTAGCCTCCTGAGTTTGCTTGCATGAGGACTGAGGACTATGAGGTTATTTATTTAATAATAGGGTGAGTCAATGGCTGCAGGTTAATGACCTCAGAAAGACCAGTAGGGCTGAGATAAAGGCCCTCATTACGACCCAGGCGGTAAATTACCGCCTGGGCCGTGACTTTACCACCATGGCGTAAACTATGTTTACGCCATGGTGGTTGGCGGACTTACCGCCCCATTCCGACCTTGGCGGGGCGGTAAGTCCCCAATCCCCATTTACCCTTCCCCATTCCCATTTTTGCCCCATAGGGCATAATGGGAGTGGGGAAGGTGTTAATTACGCCACCGTAATTTACGGTGGCGTAATTAACTCCATGGTCCCTTAGCGCCATGGATTTTAATACCTGCTAAAAGCAGGTGTTAAATCCGCCATGGCGCTAAGGGACCTCGTACTCAGGCGGTAAGGGTCGGCGCTGTTTACGGCGCCGTAAACCCCTTACCGCCTGAGTTGTAATGAGGCCCAAAGTCAGTTACAAGTTAAGCATGCATGATGTAGACTCTAATGCTCCTCCAGGGCAAACTATTTAGCTCTGTGTCTGAGAAAGAACTCATAGCATATATCTGCACTAAGAGGCCGATGGGTGCAGGGATCACCATAGGTGACCCTGACACTAATCTATGCATGGTAACTGCCCAGTTTATCATTTGTGCTGCAGCACAGCCCCATGGAAATGCAAATGACACCTTTGAGAAGAAGGTGACCAGCACATTTCTCAAAGTAATGCAAATACATATTCAAATATTTACATCAAAATCTTTTGTCAGCTGCAAACACTTATTTGTGGTTCTATATTAAATAAACGGCCAGATGAAAAGCATTAGTTTTTCAGACACTTTGCTTTCTTATAGTATCCCTGGCAGGAAAGGTTCTTAACTTCTGACTTATTCCATTAACTTTATAATTTGTTTGCTTTGAACATGATCTGGCAAGAAAAGGTCTGACTTCTTCAACCCAGCAACATATTATCAGCATGAATTGTCATGAGCTTAACCCAAGTCTGTCACCCCAATCTACTAAATGTTCGGCCAAAACCGATTCAAACGAATACAGTACAAATTCTGGTGATTTCCGGTTTGGCTAAATCTATTCAACCAGGTTTACACAAGGCCAGCACAGTTTCCATCTAGTGCACACAAAGAGAGGAGTGGTGCCTTAGTTTATCTTAGAGTATAAATAAATAAATCTACTAGAGGTCAATCAAGACAAAGGGCCTGATTTACTAAAGCTTTTTCCATGGGAGTGTGCTATTGTAAAATGCTTTTGCAAATCAGGCCCTTAGGCTCTTAAATTGAGGCAAAGAGGGAATCAGGTGTCAGGCAATATTCCAAATGTTGCTGCTAAGTACTGTACATTCATGGTGGACATTTGGCGCTGCAGGCCACAAACAAAAGGGATGGAAGCAGTCAGAAGCAAAATAAGAGATGTGAGGAAAAACTCAATTACCTTGATAAAGCACAACTGGCCTGAAATACATGTCAGCAGCTACAAATATCCCCATCAGTGTATTAAATAAATCTTCTGCGAACATAACAAATAATCAAATTATTGAACATTTGTTCATTCAAAATGGACTCCAAAGTGTGTTGTTTAGTTTACAAATAGGAGAGTTTCTTTTTTATCTGTTGCAATTTGAAGACATTACATTTTATCATGGGTCTCAAAGCATTAACTTTATTGCAGCATCCCCATCCCATGACCCAAAGATGTATCTGATAATACAGAACTAGAATTGTAGACATTTAGCAGATGTAAGTTAATTTTGAATAATATGAATCAATTAAGCAGAACTCCTTGAAAACATCGCAAGTTAATGTACTTAATATGATGACTTATTGACTGCCATTAAGTGTAATAGACTTGGCCTTGGAGACACAGTCACCACATGTTGGTTGGTTGTTATATGACAAATCCAAAGTAAATACATATTTGTCAATTAAAATCATCTTTTATGCAACAATATTTAGCCATTATTTGCAAATAATGGCAATAAAGAATTAAAATGTTCAAATAAAAGGTGCACATACTGATGTACATCGGGATACATGCCATTAGTGATATTCTATCTTTTAACAGGTTCTAGGTCTTCGTATCCCGGGAATAGTAAACTAGACTGATCATAAAAAGGTAATAACCAAGAGACATCATTTTACATTGAAACCAGTGTTAAAAATAAAAAATATATATTTTTTGAACAATTTGGAGCATTCTTTGTTTCTACTGGGGTGGATATGGTATGTTAATGTAATATCTTAAGCTCACAGTCACCAAAGGTATCTTGGTGCTGGAGAGAAGGGCAAACAACCATGGAAGAGGCTGCAAGCAAATGACTACAGAACTAGCAAAACAGGAGAGTCTTAATTGCCTTCCTAAAGGTCATATGGTTCGAAAGTGTCTTTATTGAAGGGAGTAATTTGTTCCACAATTTAGTTCCGGCTATGGAAAAAGCCCTGCCTACGATCCTCGTACAGTGGTAGGAGGGTACAGTAAGCAGATTAGCGCAGACTGAGCTCAGTTGATGACCTGGGCAGTAGCGTGAGAATTTGGTTTGTAAATACTAAGCACCCTGAGCATGTATCACGTCGTGAACTGTGCAGAGTGTCTTAAAGCTAATGCGCTGGTTGACAGGGAGCGAGTGCAGAGAGCGTAGCACAGGGGATATGTGTGTTTGGTAGAGTGTACCGGTCGCCACCCGAGATGCCATATTCTGGAGGCGTTGTAATCGCTGAATGAGACCATTTGGCTGGGCCAGATATGGTGAGTTGCAGTAGTCCAGCCGAGATAATATCAAGTATCCTACCACTGGAGGGCGGAGAGAAGCAGGGATCAGAGGGAGAACTCTCTTTAAGACTTTCAACTGAAAGTGTCCCGCTTGACAGATAGCAGCAACTTGGTTAGCCATAGACAAGGAAGTCGAAAGAATAACACCCAGGTTTTTCACTTTAGCCACTGGGAGGGGGAGGTCACCCAGAGAGGTAGGCCAGAAGGAAGAAACCCATAGTGAAGGATCGGGGGGACACCCCACCACCAGCACCTCTGTCTTGTCTCCGTTCAGTCTGAGCCAATTGAGATTCATCCATGCTCCCACGGCAGTCAGGCAACCCCGTAGGCACAACAACATCTCAGCCTGATCGAGATCTAATCGGATCCGAATCTGAATGTCATTGGCGTAGGAGTAGCACCTGATGCCGTAGGAGTGGATGAGACACACAAGTGCCCAAATATAGATGTTAAATAAGATCGGAGACAACGACGGCCCCTGCTGAATTCTGCAGCTAAGATGGCAGGCAGTAGATAGAAAAGGTAGCATGGAGATATTCAGAGCACTAGAGCATACCATGAGAATGGCTTGTTCCTACTTTCGTCCTTTCAAGTATCCAGCCTGGTGATTGCCTTACTGCAAGATGACGATATGCCACATAATTTTTTTAGTTTGCCCATCAGGTGATTGTATTGTACATCAGGCACACAGCTTAGAACAGGGTTGTAGCCATAATGGGGAGCCAGTTTAATTTGCAAAAGTAGGGGGTGATGTTGTCAAAGTTCCTAGAGCTGGGGGGTCAGACAGGAAGGGGCATGGTGAGGCCCTTTAATGGGGGTTCAGATAAGGTCTATTTCAAAATCCTGCAAGGATGGTGTTACCCCTATAAAAATGCAAAATCACTTCAGCCTGAACCCCTATTTGGAAGTCTTAGGGC
Organism: Ambystoma mexicanum; assembly: GCF_040938575.1. Lineage (NCBI taxonomy): Eukaryota > Metazoa > Chordata > Amphibia > Caudata > Ambystomatidae > Ambystoma > Ambystoma mexicanum. The sequence goes on along the minus strand of NC_090936.1, from coordinate 821,590,395 downwards.
ATGAGGAAGGGCTTCATCTTGTGGGGTACAGAGGTTCTATACAAAGCCATTTGAGTCATTTTGCAAAGTGCATTTGGGGTGATAGATTATCCACAATCCAGCCTAGGTATTTTGCTGAGTAGGTGAGGTGATGGTTGAACCCATCGAACCACATTTCACCCATCCAGCTTGTTGTGGGTTCTGGCTCAGAGGATGGCCCAGGAATACAAATTCAGTCTTAGTGGGGTTAAGCTGTATGCAGGAACTTCTCATCTACATTTTAATGTTTGCAAGGCATGAGCGAATTTGATCAATATATTACATGTGCTTGATCTTTAGGTACAATTGCATACCATCTGTGTACTGGGGTATCACAATGTTGGGCGCAATGAGGAGTGATCCTTGTGGTTCCATATTGAGGTTAAATGTTACCGGGGAGAGAATGAAACATTGAGGGACTCCACATGTGAAGAGGTAGCATTCAGAGCCTTGGGCCCATCTGAATAGTTTGGTGTATGCCAGATCATTTTTTTTGTGAGCCTTTTCAGGACAGTGCTAGAGAAGCCCACCCTGTGTAAGTAGGTTGAGTAGCCTGTGATGGCCAAACATGTCAAATGCAGCTGAGTGTTCCAGGAGAGTTAGCAGGTATGTTGAAAAAGGTATGTCCCCTTTTTCAATAAATGTAAGGGCATCTTTGGCCTCATGGATGGTAGCTGTTTCAGTACTGCATTTGGGGTAGAATCTGGATTTGTTATCCTAGAGTAGACCAAGTAACTTGATTTTGTTAAAGTATCTTTTTAGCACAACCTTCTCAATGACTATGCTGATGAACGGGAGGTTCATAATAGTGTGGTATTTTGGTAGATCTTTGGGTAGATCTTTGGGTTTGAGGGTTTTTGTTTTCAGGAGTGGGAGTACAAGCCCTGTTTTAAGGACATCTTGGAAGGTACATTTGCATTTAGGGCTGGACTGGAATGTTTTTAAGGATGGTGGTCAGGAGGATGTTGCTGATTTAAGAGGTTGCTTTAAAGATGAAAGCATGTACAAGAGGTCCTCAAGATAGATGGGAGAAAAGTCAGTCAAGGGTACAATAGCTCATCGAGGAATATAGAGAGGGGAATCAGAGGATTTTGGAGCCTGCACTTTGGAGCCTGATCATATCGATCTTGTGAAGAACTTATTGATAACCTCACACTTCGCCTGTGCTTCTGTTACCAAAGGGTATGTTGTGGGGTAGGAGCAGTACTTGACTGCTGTGGAAAGGGCTTTGCTCCTGTAAGAAGCTGCCACGTTGGTTGTGCTGTGATAAGAAGCATTGGCTTTATATAGCAATGTTTGCCACTTAGAATGTAAGGCTTTGAGGGATAGTCAGTCCTCTTATTTGTGGGCCCTGCTCCAGTTGACTCCTTTTGTTGATAGAGAGTTCATGAGTATGCGAGGGGCAGACCGTTTTGTTCTGGTGTGGCCCAATTTATCTGGAGCAAAAGTATCTGCAAACTCATTTGAGCTTTGGCTAAAGGTTTCTAAAAGTGAGGTGATATTACAAGAGGTGGGGAAGTTGGTGAAGCTATTATCCAGTACCTCCACTGAACTATCTTTGAAGGAGTTACGTCCCACCATGCAGCATTTATCCTGACATCTGTGGGTGGGTAGAGAGTGTGATAAGGAGAATGGGACAGCTGAATGTTCTGTGCAGTTGAGCACCATGTGGTCAGAACAGCCTATACGCGGGAAGAGTTATGATGACCTCTAGGTTATTACTTCTGATGTGTGTGGGGGCTTGTACAATTTTCGTTAGGTCCAGCAGTGCTACCAAGGAAGGGAAAGAGTCTCTAGAATTTTTAGTTGCTTGGGTGCCATGGATGTTGGTCCCAGCAAATATAATTACATTTTTTATTTAACTTGTTTTTCTAATACTTGGTAAGTTTGTGCACAGATGTGTATTTATTTTTAAAATGTCTTTCTTTGCACTTTGATTAACCAGTGCAAGGGAAAACCCTACTTCTGAACTCATATCACAACCCTTTATTTACACCTTCCTATTTTTATCTGTGAAGGTAATAAAATAGAGGGGTCGACTAGTATCCTAGTGCATCTTTCCAATATACCTTTGTTTTTCTTGTACTGTCCTCTGTTATAATGTGTTATATTTAAATGTTCATGCTGGTTTACTTTTGTTTTCTTCATGCATAGCTTAGATGGTTTGAGCACATGTGTTTGAGATTCCTTATTTTTGATGAGTTGTGCTCACTGTCTACTTTAAAAAAAAAGTGTTCACTTCTCTCTACAGCCACAAATGTGAGTCTAGAAATTACCCTCCCATTACATAGGCGATGTATTTTGTTGGCTGAAAACCAACTGCCTCATATGTTCAGCATTATTAATACAGACTCATGAGCATGACCAGAGAGCGTCCATTTTGTAGGAATAGAATTTGCCATTTTGACAAATTTTCACTTCTTGTTTTCTGTTCAAACTGCTTTGCTGTAAGCATATTGTATTCCGTTATTGCTCATGCATAGAGCAAGGTCACAAGTTACATGTTGAAACGCAGCTCAGGCGACCCAGACAGCAATACCCGGTCTCCTCCTTCATAAGTCCTTGGAAGTAAGCAACAAGGCATTTAATCAATACGCAGATGCCAGCTAGTCTCGCTGATGCGGTAGAAATGGTAGAAACGAACAATTAATGGCATGAATTATGCTCTCTTTTACGGCCCCCCTTCACTGAGCCCCTGTAGAGCGAGCTGTCCTCTAGCACACAAATAGAAACTAGAAGATAGTGAGGCCTGGAATGTGTCTCTCTCCTGCACGTAGCTTGCTTGTAAGAACAAGAGCATTATGTTCCCTAAAACAAAGAATTGTGTCTGCAAGTCCACAAATTGCAAACTGTTGCTGAATAAATGTCTGAAGGTGCCATATTCGTCATAATTTTCAATCGTCAAAACCATTTCAAAGGAAATACATTATGGGCAGTATTGAATATGTCACGACTGATAATAAGATGTTTGTTTTGCATATATGTAACTGTTGTAGAATGCTCGCTCTCTTGCGTCCCACGGGGTCTGGAGACACACGTTGCGGGACGTGAGACCTAGTCGGCCGACTGAGACTATATGCTTTGCAATAAACCCTAGATTTCGGGAATTGAACCTCGTGTCTGGCGTATCAGTTCGTGTGTGGTGATTTTGCCTTGTTTCCATACGCGAGGGTCCCCTTGGGGCTCCATCACAAACATGACTATCCCATGTCCGATTTGTATTTATTTATGAGTGAGCAAATATATCTTGACTAAACATGTACAGCATAACAAACAATAGGATAGGATGTTCTTCTGTCAGGTGCACTAATAAGGAAATAATAAGTACTGCGTAGTTAGCCCAAGACCTAGTTGCGATCGGGTAGGATCAATACCTGGACTGGGGACAAATATGGAGTAGGATATCTACTCATATGTAACGGGATGGATAAATGGGGTAAACAACAGTTCAGTGTTGATAGCTTCAATGGGAAGTTATGATGTGCTGGAGGGTGGCGGCTACTTCTAGGTGCAAGTGGTGGAGCTTGAATGTTATTTTAAATGTGTGAATGACACTGTTTTTTTTCATGTTCAAGGAAGATTGCAGAATTGGCAATCCTAGAATAACAAGTAGTACACACAAGCATATCTCCTTCCCTGCAATTCTTAATGTAAAATGAATTATCCTTTGAAGTGTCAAAATTGTTAGGTATTGTTTCTGAAGTTGATTGCATTGTTCTTTCAAATTATGAGCAATTAACCTGCTTGTCTGATTGGCAACCTGACACACCACACTTTTAAATTCTGGACTACCGCACCTTTTTCCACGTGCCAAAATTTAAAAGACATGAATACCACATTTATTTTGCAGCAGGAATGAAGGCTGCATCAAGTATTTTTGTGTGTCTTCCGGAAAAAAAGTGACATTTTGCATGTTCTTACAATCGTCGAGATTCACTGTTGTTATGGTGCCAAAATGTCACCCCAGTTTTCCCTCTGCTGATAATGCCATTGGCAGCTACATGTGATTACCTTATTGTAGCAGTGGTCCTGCTTTGGAAGTCACAGTATACCTTAATATTAAATCAGTATTCTCATTCTCGATACAAACTTCTCCAATTGTAATAATTGTAATAATTTGTTATAATGGATCATCCCCCAATCTTGGATTCCTAATTCTCTAGAGAAACATTTTCATAGTTGTATTGTAATTGTTTGCAACTATAGTCACTGCTAAATTCATTACTACCAACATTTGCCTACAGATTCTGCCATGAAATTTTACTGAGCGGCCAGCAAGAAATACAGCATCGCAGGGTGGGGTACTGTCACAACTGGAACTCCCCCACATCAAGAAGACTGCAGAAGGGTGCTACTTTCCCTCTTACCCATAAAACTAGGGTCAGGATTACAATGCCTGACGAGGCCGCCTCTAATGAGGTGGTGGTGTAGATGGTCTGGCTAAGCAGCAGGAGTGAGAAGCAGTGAGTTGCCGGGTGGACCATAGGCCAAAGCAGAACATAGCCGGGAGGTCAGTGGAACAGCCACTGTGCTGGAGAACATGGCATTGACGGGACCAAGAGCAGAATCCCATGCTCCCATTTAAGTCAAGGAGTGACTGTGCACCGTAGGCTGAGTGCTGGCAGTGGGGCGGGGATGAAGAGCTGGCCTTTTGCAACCCATGGCCCATGAAGCCTGTCCCATTGGAAGAGGGTCATGGGTGGAGTGTAATGAGGCACGGTTGAAGTCGTGGAGTGGATGCATTTGGCCATAGCGGTGCTTCCTGCCACGCGGAGACCGGGATGCTACCAGTGCGGTCATACTGGGGCTGCTAACGCCTCTGCTGGAAGCAGAGAGTACCTCAGAGTGTGGTGAGTCGGAGCACACATTCGGCACCCTCCGGTGATTGATGCATCGTGCCAGGAGGCAATGGCAGCAATTCAGAAGCCTGGGATCAGGGATATGTTGGAGCGATGTGCCTCCCTGCTTGCTTCACTGCGGTGAGCGAGGATTGACCAGCGGTGAGCCCTGGAGGAAGCAGGCTGCCGTGGGGTCGGTTCCTGGAACATACAACCAACTCCTTTGGCCAAAGTGCACTGATCCTGCTGGACATAAAGCCTGGTCACACAAGAAACGAGGGCACAGAACTGTGCCAGCTTAAGTGTTTGGAGATAACTGGTGAGCTGGGGTGTGGGGGACCCTGAGAAGCCAAGGGGATCCTGGGGAATAATTGCCAGGACAAGCCAGCATTGCAGTGGCCTGGGGGCCTCACATGGAGTCCGGATGTTGATACCATTGGAGTGGGACCTCCGGGTGTTGATACCATTGGAGCGGGAGCTGGCCTCCTTGAACTTATAGATTATCTACTGATGGGGGCTCTGAAGGTGAGATATATATTAAAGATCAAAGGACATGCTGTGGTAGGGCCTCTTAAATACAGCTAAGAGTAAAGGGACATTTCATGGGGGGGGACATTTCATGGTTTGCTGCACACCAGAGCAGATTAGGTTACATCAACGACCATTTTAACACAGAGCCACGGTTGATTGGCATCAGAAATCTAGTTGAAGCAGAGTTGCCTGCCCAGGCTCGGTCATGAGTGCTTTGCTATGCTTGGTATACATGGATTGTGAATGGGATTTAGGGTCAAGACAATGATTCTGTGTATCACAAACAGACCCTATGGATATAGGGCAGAGCAATGCCAGAGTGATGCTCAGAGAATTGTGAGCAACTGGTGAACAACGGTATAAGGTGGAATGCGCAGACTGTGTTGTTGCACTGGTGGAGCCCTGAGGCAGGTGCTGGAGTTCATGGGGCAGTGGTACTTTACAGTGGACTCCTGAAGCGCAGGCTAGTGTGAGAGTCTTCCTGCTTTAAGAACCTTAAGAACCTAAGGCCTTCATCCGCTTGGAAAGAGGGCCTGACTGGCCGTTGCAGCCATGAAGAGTCTGGTAAAGACACTGGCCCTCATTACGACCCTGGCGGAAATCGCGGTGCAAAATGCACCTTGGAGCACGGCGGAAAGCTGCCGATACCGCCATGGGGGTTGGCGGATTTTCCGCCCCATTCCGACCTTGGCGGGGCGGTAAATCCCCAATCCCCATTTTACCCTTCCCCATTCCCATTTTTGCCCCATAGGGTATAATGGGAGTGGGGAAGGCGTTAATTACGCCACCGTAAACTACGGTGGCGTAATTAACAACAAGGTCCCGTAGTGCCATGGATTTCTCTGCCCGGAAAAACCAGGCGGAGAAAGGCTCCATGGCGCTACAGGAACTCGTAGTAGGGCGGACGGGTCCGCCACGAATACCGCTGGCGTAAACCCACTCCACCAGGGTCGTAATGAGGGCCACTGTCTGCTTCTTTCTCGGCATACGTCTGGTGCTAGGTCAACTGGTGAGTTTGTCATGCTTTGTGCAGTTCTCTGTTCTCTCTCCCCTCTTTATTTCCATCTCTCTGCTTTCTTCCTCCATCCATGGGTTCCATGTGATAATATCGCCGCAAAAATATCGTCATACAAAAAGTTTGCCATATTTTTGCGGCAATGTTACCCCACGGAACCTGCGGGGGACACCCCCGCAACCCCCATATATTTTGAAAGGGAGCTGAGGACACTCCCGCAACCCCCCCATCCATTTACCCTATAAATTATCCCCACCAAAAATATTGCCTATGGCCGTTCCCGACGACCATATGTACGCCGATATTTTTGGTGGGGATAATATTACCTGATACCCATCCATGGTGCTCTCCATCCCACCTATTTACTCTAACTGATATTCTATCACCTATCCTACCTCCCCCTCGAAACCTGGAAGAAAAACATTAAACAAGGGTCCTCTGGTATCCAATCCAGGCCTGCCCATTGCCAAAACCTACATCAACAGTTCTTCCTGGCAGACTGTCACTGTCACCCTCTTTGTCGCTCCCTCCCCGGACATATGGACACCACATATGTTCTATGTCCTCTTTCCTTTCTTCTTTTCTCAAATTAATGGAGGTGCCGATTGGGAATTATTCTGGGAGGGCTTTTCATCCTTCAGGTGCGTCATTCATGTCTATCACAATGGCACTGTCATGGCCCAGGGCTCTCAGCCCAACCTTCTCCTTCATGATAGGCGTCTTCTGTCTCTAATCAACTTCCTCTCATCTCCTGTCTCTCCTCTGGTGGACACCCCTCCTGCCCCTTCTTCTCCTCCGATGAGCATACCCTCATAACCCCTCTACCTGCCTCGGAATACCTGCAAAGATGGTAACCTGGCCGACCTAGCTACCCTCAACTCTCGCTCTGTCATCAAACATGCTTCTGATATCTGTCTCCTTCTCAAAACTTTGACCTCAATGTTCTTGCCCTCACTGAGACGTGGTTTACTGCCTGCTCTGTGACTGATTTTGACATAGTCCTACCTGAGGGTTACAAGATCCTTTCCAAGCACATGCCTAACCGGTCAGGAGGTACAGAGGCCTTAATCTTCCCTGACTGGATCCCTGCCACTATCATTCCCACACAGTCCTACTCTTCCTTTGAATGCCTCATCTGCAGGATTAGCATCTATGCAACCCATTTGCTGACTATCGCCACCATCTACAGGACCCCTGGTATAGTTGCCCTCTTCCTCTCTGATTGGTCTGACCTCACCTCTTTCCTTCTTGTCTCTAACACCAATCTTCTCCTTCTCAGTCACTTCAAACTTCACCTTGACTCCTCTGAGGGGGCCATTGGACACTTCTGCAGCCGCTGTGATGTAGTTTCCCTCATCATTCATCCCTCCAGTCTGACTCACTTTGCAGGACATACCTTGGATGGTCTCTCTTCTCAGATATTCCAATCTCCAACCTTCTCACTAATGCTCTCTCCTGGTCTGAACATTCCCTCCTGTCTTCTCATCTTGATATCTTAGATCCCCCTGCTCAGCCTCTGCCTGAACTGCCTGTCTCCTTCTCAATCATTTGACCGATGAAGCGAAAGTCAGTTGCTGCCTTCCTGCACTCTTCCTTGGCAAACTCCTGGAGAAGCTTGCAATCTCCCACCTGACCCAACATACTGAATCTGTCGGCTGTCTCCACAAACACCAGTCTGGCTTCAGAGCTGCCAGAGGCACCGAAACTGCTGTACTGAACATCTGTGATGACTTGCTCTCTAATCTTGACTCTAACTCTCCTTCTTTTCTTATCCTCCTGGATCTTTCCTCCGCCTTCGACATGGTCAGTCATGCCACCCTGACAAATCGGCTCTTTGACACCCTTGGCATCATGGGCCTGGCACTGGACTGGTTGGCCTTCCTCTCAAACCGACCTTCCCAGATTCAACTGGGCTCTTTTCTCTCCGTTATTACACTCTCCACCTGCGGCATCCCTCAAGGCTCTACCTCTAGCTGTGGCTTTTCAACATCTATCTTGCTCCCTTGGCCCACTTGATCTCTTCCTTCTCTCCTCACTTGCAGTGTGATGCAGATGACATGCAGCTCTTCTTCAAGCGTCCCTCCCCTTCCTCCACTTCCTCCTCTATCATCCCTGACTGACTGAGATTCAGTCATGGTGCACTGCCAATGATCTCTACCTTAATGCCAGTAAGACTGAGATCCTATTCATTGAAACCCCAGCTCCCACCTTCCCTCTCTCCTTCTGGCCACCCTCTGTGGGTTCCCTCACCCTCTTGTGCGGCAAAAAACATTGGTGTCATCTTTGATTCCTCTGTCTCTCCTTCTCTCCTCACATCACAAACCTTACCAAGAAGGCCCACAATCTGTGTACCTCCTCAGAGGTATTCACCCTTTCCCACATTCCCCCAGAAACTCAGTCTTCAGAGCTCTGGTCCTCCCTAAGCTTGACTACTGTAACAGCCTCTTCCTCAAACATAATTCATCATGCCTTCATCCCCTACAACTAATAAAGAATAGAACTGCTAATATTATTCTTGGCCTCAAGCCCACAGACCGCCTCTCCAGACCTATTTTCTCTCCCCTGGCTACGGATTGCTGCACAGATCAAATTCAAGTCCCTCTGCATCATCCACAAGGCTTGCTGGGGCCTTGGACCCCTCTACATCCAACCCTCTCTCCCTAAATATCTCCATGCTAGAGCCCTTCGGTCTGCTAACTCCAACTATCTGCGAGTCAATGCTTCTCTAAAACAAAGAGTGGGGGTAGATGTCTCTCCGCAGGAGACTCCCTCTGCAATGGTCTCCATGCCCTTCTCCTTAAGTTCCGTAAGCTTCTCAAGACCTTCCTTTTCTCTTACTCCTTCACTCGTCCCCTCCCCTGCTAACACCTTCTTCTGAATCAGTGAAGGGCTGTCTGGTTGCCTCTGAGTACCATAGGGCTCCATGCCCCCTCTCCCGCAGTTCACCCCCTTGAGTGTTTCGCCGAACTTACCTGCGTTCCCTGGCACTTGCCCTCTGGCCTCCCCTTAGCACTTTCACTTTGCCCCTCACCCTTTCCCTTCCCACCTAAGCATTACATTTTTGCACAGACTGGCAATTCTGCCCTCCCCCACACTTCATGTTCTGTACTTGAACCATCCGAATATCGCAAGGCCTAGCACGACTGTTATTGTATCTTTCTTCCTTGTTCTCCACCCCTTTGAAAGACCATTTGTTGGTCCAAATATATACAAATATCCAATAAAATAAAAAATAAAGAACATATGCATTCTTCTGTGTGCAGTAAAATCGAATTCCTAAGAATGTAATTGTTTTGTAATATGAAATGTAATATGATGTTCCTTGAATCCCCATCACTTAAAAAAATCTCATGACCTTGACTTTGGTGTAGCAAAAAAGCAAAGACAATAGTTCTGGCTGTTCTGTAGACATGTCACTGCGGCACTAAGAAGTCCTGAGATGGCAGCAGCTGGACAATGGTGTGATTACCCCAGCATGTGATACTAGTGCTAATGCTTATTCACAAGCCAATACGCAAGTGGCTATACATGATATTATTCTAGAAATAATAACCCAGACTGAAAATGATGAAGGAACAATTAAGAGGTTTGAATATCACATTTTACATTGGAATCATCAGTAAAAGTGGCCATAAACAATGCTTGTGTTTTAACAGAACATCAGTGAGAGGAACACAGTTCTTTGACTTAAAATAACAGCGGCAGGCTCTATAAAGCACAATGTCCTATGGTATTGCTAGCTAGATCTAACTGAAGTAGACCCCAGGAAAAATGTGGTAATGGTCAGCTAGTGGATGGGAATGGTCATGGGAATTAACATGGTTGTGGGCAGTCAGTGCGAGGGTAAATAACCAAACAAAAAAACAAAAGGCTATGTGTCCCTCTTCACATTCTATTTCATTCCTATATGTACTCCAATACAATGTGTTTTGCTTATAAGCGCCATATAAGTGCCAAAACTAAAAAACAGGGAGATGAACCTAGGTACCACAGGGGAATCAACCAATTTCCGCCCATGAATACCTGCGATGAAGCGGGTGCTTCGGTTAATGCAGTGTGAAACGTGTCAGCGATTAACACCCCATCTTCTTCTTATCTGTACTCCAGTGCAATAGTGTTCGCTTATATGTGGCACGAAAGTGCTCCAAATAAAAAACATGAATCAGTGTACTAAAGAAATCATCTGATTTTACAACAAAATCATCAATTTGTTGAATTGTATTGAAGCGAAATTAGCATTAAAAGGTGTTGGTAACTGCACATATAGACAAGACAGATCTGTATCAGTTACAAAGTTGTTGAAATATACACATTTCATTTTATGATAGCTCTCAAGGCATTACACTTTTCTTAAGAATTTGTATTCCATGATTGGGAGGTGTAGTAGATGAATCAGAATTAGAAATGTAGAGATTTAGCATATGCAAATTAATTTTGTAAAATGCGAATCAATTAAGCAGAAGTAGTAAAAAGCATCAACAAATTAATACGATTAATATGATTAATATTGTCTGTCATAATGTGTAATAGGCTTAGCCTTGCAGACACAGTCACCACCTGGCGGGTATTACATGAACAATCTTTAAAGTGCAGACATATCAAGTAAATAATGTTTTATGGAACAACACACGCCCCATTATTTGAAATGAACGGCTGTACAGAATGAAAACTTTAAAAAATAATCCATGACGAAATAGATTGTATTACTGATATCCATCCTTTCAAGTTGCTATATATCATCTTATTCTAGCAATAATAACCCAGACTGAAAACGATGAAGAAAAAAATAAGAGGTTTGAATATCATATTTTACATTGGAAGCATCTGTAAATGTAAACATAAATAAGTGTAGTTACAGTTACATGGCATCAACATTCTAGGAAATGCACAGCCATTATTGAGTAGAACACCAAAAACATATATAAACTGAAATGTGCAAAAAAGTTCAATTTATGTTATCTAAGAACTATTAGTTAGAAAAGATTCATACAAAATACAGAAAGAATGTATAAAAATCAATTTGAAAAACATATATCCAAATAACGACTGTAAAAACGTACACACAGGAGATCCCTACAAGAACATAGCACAAAGAACCATGAATTCACAATATACAAAAAGAATAAAAGCCAAAATCCATACATTAATTTCAATAAATATGAACTGAATTAATCTGAACCCATGTATGAAAGGAGTAATTTAATTTCTCAAAAAGAAATACTTCATTTAAAAGTGTTTTTTGACATTTCCAACTTTCATACGTTTATTCAAATCAAAACAACTCGCTTTTGCAGGTGATGAATGAGATAATGTTGGACACTTAGGTTTCAGCCTCACAGGTTTGGGGGTCAATAGGCCTGGCCTTCTTCAGGGCAAGACAACAGATCACTGTGGATCAGCTGAAATGAGCGCATGTAGTATGTACTCCACATTTATCGTAGGTGGTGACTTGACAAGTCACAAAGTTCCAAGCTGAAGTGCACCAAAACTCTAGGTTGCCATTCAAAAACACTTAGAGTTGGACTTCCTATTTTAAATATTGGTAAAGAGACTTCCCAATTTTGTGAAAAGTAACAACGATAATACAATGGTGCAGCTCTATCTTAATTGTTTTACAAAGTGCCACTGCCGATAATCTGCCCAATATTGAATATCAACATTTTAAGTGAACCCAGTAAATATAACAAAATGTAGTATTTGACATTGGTATTGTTATTATTTTCCATTAAAAAAAAAACAGTCTGTTAACATATCTATACTTGTTTTCAAAATGTGCGTTTGTGTTAATTGTTTAACTAGTACAAAAGCTAAAACCCCAAAGCAGGCACTAGCTAAGCTCAGCATCACTTTCGTTAAACTTTCATATTTCCATCAGCGACGTCATTAAAAATCGAGCAATGTCCTCATATGTTTGTGCATCTTCCCAGCACCCCTGTGCTTCTTGTTTTGTTATGAGTTTGTTCGAATTAAATCTTCAAGTTAGTTTATTTTTTAGCTTTGTTATGTTCAATTAAAGTTATGTACTTGTTTTATCAGTATTCTACATTTTAGCTGATTTATTTTTTACTGTATGTTCTATAGTATTTCATTCACATACAACCACCAATATAAGCCAACAATATTTTTAGTTTATGTATTTAAAGATGGCACAGAGCAAGACAGGTTTGATCCATGCTTAGAAACCTCAGGGTATAAAGAGCGTTATAAATAACATATCATATCATACTACGGAGGAAATATGTCAGTATCACACATTAGGCTTGGCAATCCTGCAGTCAGTGACGCTGCAAATTAATTATAAAGAATTGTATAGTTAGAACATTACCATATCACGATGGTGATTGAGTAACACAGGGTGGGGAATCATTTGGAGCAGTACGTTATAGGAGGAAAACCTGGGGTGACAGTACGCGTAGTAGTGGAAGGTAAGGAAACTTCAGTGGAAGTTATGTTGTGTGATGGGGTGGCTAATTCATTACGTTGCAGAGGTGTGACAAGTGCTAAATCAAATAAATGAATGTTAGGGTTTGTTTTGCTATTCAAGGGAGATTTTGCCTCGTTACGATTCTGGCAGTAACCGAGCCGGAAAAACCGGCAGGTTACCGCCGGACTTGTATTACCATTCCGCCTCCGTGATTCCCGGAATCACCGGGGCATTACAACCCCGGTGACCCGGTAATTCCAGAGGCGGAATTCGGTAAATCCCCATTCCCATGGAGTCCCATAGGACTCCATGGGAATGGGGAAGTGGAAACACTGGCACCATCTCGTGATGGTGCCGGTGTTTCCACATCCGCCTGCAGGCGGGTGGTGTTAAACCCGCCATGTCAGACCTGGCGTGAATGACACCTCCCACCTGCAGAACTCTAGATCAGCCGGTCCGGAAACAACGGTGGCGGCGGGTTTACCGCCACTGTTATTTCCGGACTGACTGACTCGTAATGAGGCCCATTGTCCACTTTACACTCTTAGGGCCTCATTACACGGATGGCGGAGAACCATGGCACTATTAGCGCCATGGTTCATGCCGGTAAAATACCAGCACCGCCTTGGCGGAAAGGGGAATTACCGCCCCATTCCAAGGTTGCCGGGGCAGTAATTCCCCCTTCCACCATTGCCCTTCCCCATTCCCATTTTTGCCCCATAGGGCTCAATGGGAATGGGGAAGGCGCTAATTACGGTACCGCAAATTGCGGTACCGTACTTAGCTCCCTGGGTCCCTTTGCGGGTTGGTTTTTAATGCCTCCAAAAAGCAGGCATTAAATCCCCCAACCCGCAAAGGGACCTCGTAGTAAGGCGGTAAGGATTTACCGGTACCGGTATTTTACCGGTACCGGTAAATCCTTACCGCCATCCGTGTAATGAGGCCCTTAGTCCTAAAAGTACGGCAGGATCCTAATTTCTTGAACACACCACCCTTCTTGCAGTGGTAAATGTAAGATATACCACTCTTTGTAAAGTCATGTTTCAGGTCTTTAGTCTGAAGTTGATACCACTGTAGCTGCACGGTTTATTTGATTTTGCACAGATGGCAAATATAGTCTAGCTGAGCCCAGGGGAAGTTCTTGGATCCCTTCACAGCTCACATATCCCTCCCAGTGCCAGCACGTAAAAGGCATGTGCGACACATTTCAAATAGAGCAGGGATGAAGACTGCATCAAGTATTTGGTTTCTATTAGGAAATGTGTCATTTTCACCCATTTGCAATGGTGCCACATTTGATGTTATTAGGGTCGCAAAATGACAGCCCGAGCGACCACTTTGGTGGTCCTTGTGGTTCAATAGATAGCTGCCTTTCAATATTTTACTATGACAGTTGCCCTGGTTTGAAGGTCACCGTTTATCCTCATACCATATCAGTATATTCGTATACTCACATGCAAGCTTTTCTAATTGTAGAAAACTGTGCTCGATTTTCCCTCAATTCTAGTCTCCCACTTCTCCAAATAGAGGCCTGCTTGCACAGTTCAATTTGAATGGCTTTCACCTATTTTCACTGCTATGTTCATGACTACCAATGCATAAATGCAAACAAGTCATCCAGATCTTGTCATGAAATATTCTACTATGTGTGCACACATTCTTCAGTAAATAAATAACCAGATTTTGTAGCAATTATTTTATCTGTTTATCTGGACAATAAATGTTGTATTCTTTGGCTGATCTGATGTGCCTTCAAACACCTATCACTTATAAATCATCATTTGACTTTGAAGTTTTTGAAACATTGAGATGGGCCTCGGTACCACAGGGGAATCAACACATTTCTGACCATGAATAGCTGTGTCCAGATCAATTTGGAGCTCAGCTAAAGCTCACAAATCACGTATTCTAGACCCTAACATTATGAGGCCCGTGACTCCCTCTAATGTGTAAATAAAATAGCAATTTCAAGATGACATAATAAAGACTACCTCTCCCAAAGAATCACAGTTAAGAGTTACCTATAGTTTTCAAATTATCATTCTTCAGTCTTTTTTTTAAAAGTCCCAAAGCGAATTTGGGACTTTTTCACAAAAGACTGAAGAATGATCATTTGAAAACTATTTGAACGCTAATTGAACATTGGGGAAATAGCTGCAATGTTCTCCAAAGGGCTCAACGAGAGTGTATCATTAGCTTAGAGACTACTCTTAGCTTTCTAATTTATACTATATATCCTTGTACCAAGGTTTTGCTGGCATGCTCCGAAGAATTTTGTTTACGAATTTGAATATAATTTTATTTGAAATGACTATTACTTTTGAGTGAAGCAAACAAGTGGTGCCCACCGTCCCATCCAGTTTAAATTAAGAGTTATGTACTCAAAACGGCCCTGGGGTTGATGTAATGGGATAGAAATGTGTAGTTATTGATTCAGAATATAGTAGTATTAAATGGAGCACTGTTCACCTATTTCAGTGAAAGTAATCCAATGTGTTCACTTCAGGTCACATATTGATGAACTTGAAATAATCTTTCTGATTATCAATCAATCTCTTAACACTAGTTTTGACCCATACATCCAGCTGGAACTGTGAAACATTTCACTCTACTTGCTATTAATGCAAATGTCATCTAGTATCACATGAGTTTTAAAACGACTCCCCAACTCAATCAAACTGAAACACATGCAATATTAAAACAACAGAACCTGAGGAGAGGGGAGGGGGCCTTACCAGTCAGGTAATGCCCCTGGGGCGAGAGATACAAGCCTAAGCAAAGCATGGGTTTTAACGTAGCCCCACGGGCATTACCTGGCTGGTAATGCCTCCCTCCTAGGGTTTTATTGCTATTGGTACCCCGGCATGTTGTAATGTGGGTACTAATAGTATTTCTTCTGGAGTTGGGAAAGGGCATGGACACAGTTTTGAGACTCGAGAAGAAGAAAAGAAAAGAAAATGGCCGAAATTGATCGCGGTGAAGGGACAAGACGTAGCCCCTTCTTGCTTTCCATGCCAGCCACAATAGAGATTTTTTTGAAGTAAACAATGAAAATGGCTGACATAGAACAGAGAGAAGGGAGTACACGTAATCCCTTCTCCCTTTCCATGGTGGCTAGTTGCAAATTGGGAACGATCAGTGATGCACGTGGAGCACAGCAGGTAAGTCTTTGTGGGGCTGGTAACGACCCGGCGAGGACCAATCGGATCAATTGTAACAATCTAATTGTCCCTCGCCCAGTACTAATAAAAGGTAGGAACAATATGTGAAGTAAGTATAACAGTAGGGATAACAGGAGTGCGCCACAAGATTGTGGACATATGCTGTTCTTCATGTAAGTATAACAGGTACATTTGTCCATGTGTGCTCAAATATGTAATGTGTTTGCACAAACTGGGCCAGATTGACAGAAAAACGTTTGAATGGGAAAATCCCTTTGAAAAAGGCTTTGTAAATCAGGCCTGCTGTATGTTAAAGTAAAGGAGTGAGAGGAATCGCCAGGGTCAGAGGGGGGAGAAGAAGTTCCGAAAATAGGGACTAATGAATGAGTTTGAAGAAGTAATACAGATGAAAAGGTGATGGATCAGGATTGAACTTATTAAATAGGAAATCAGAGAACACTCAAGAACAAGGGTAGCAAATAGTAACACATGATAAGGAAAGATATGGAGACTAGGAAATGGAGAGGGGTAAGAAGGAAGAAAGAGTGATGAGAAAGAAAACTGATGTGTGACAATTAATATAATGATTATATTCCGACAATCAATGGTCTGCAACCTGCAACATTCCAGATATTTTGGCTCACAACTCTGAAGATTACTCACCTTTAATTATTCGCCTTCAGACTGATGGGAGTTGTAGTCAAAAGCCGCTGAAGAGCTGAAGATTGCAGACCCTTCAAACATTACCTAATGGTTGAAATGTTAGCTCTTGTTTCACTATTGCCCATGCTAACATATTTCCCAACTTCATGTGTTGATCATTTGAATGGTACAACATGACAACTATTAAGGGCTAACATGTTGTCCCGTAGATACGTGGATGTATTGGCATTTTCACATCCATCTTATTTCCCTTTTTTGGACATTTGGGGCTGCTTGAGGTGTTTTCTATTATACTCTCCATCTTCATCTCCATCTCCATCTCTCTCTCTCTCTTTCTCTCTTACACACACACACCTCTCACACACACACTCTCCCTCTCTCTCGGAAACACGCACACTTCACACACACACACACACACACAATCTCCCTTTCTCTCTCCCTCTCGCTCTCTCTTTCTCACTCATACACACACTACACAGACACAAACACACTCTTTCTCTCTCTCTCTCTCTCTCTCTCTCTCTCTCTCTCTCTCTCTCTCTATCTCTATCTCTCACTCACTCTCTCACTCACACACACACATGCTCTCTTTGTCTGTCATTCTTTCTTTCACCCTGCCAAATGTCTGAATGTTTCTATGTGATCAAATTAATGAACATTTTCTATTATTATCAGACTTGCTATAGTGCAAGAACACGCAGTGTTCTTCAAAATACCTCAATGTTCCTGTCATTATACAGAACACTTCTACAATGATGAGAGACAAGAGGGTCAACCAAAAGTAAAGATAGCCCTTGCATTCTGGGAAGTTCACCGTCCTATAATAATCTCCCAAATGAATGTTCTATTTTTACCTATACTTAGTATAGCATATTATTATTCTTTGTTGCTGTTGAAAGTACAAAAATAGTTGATGGCGGGAAAAAAAGACTCCCTTTCTCCTGTTCTCTCTGTATCGAAATATCTCATAAATGATCACTTTCTTTTAAAATAGCAGATAATGTCAGCATGTAGAAGAAATACCCATCAGAAAAATCCCCAATTTTTGTTAAATATTCAAAGGCTCACAAGTAATCCGTATTAGCAACGCATGTTTTAAATATCTGGAACGATTCTTAAATCACATTCAATAGTATCACATGTTTGTGGGACAATGCAATAGTATTAACTGTTTGCACATAGGAAGGAGGAATTGTTAAGACAGCCCCACAAGGTTTCAGGCATAGGTCCGTACAGGTCATAGATTGTATCAGACTAGTCCTTTCGTGCCTCTAGATAGTTGCATCTTTTGTTTCGTCTTGTCCTGTCTTGTTTCCTTGTGAGCTTTGAGGCCTACGGGCGAGTAGCGCGATATAAGAATCAAAAATATATAAAGAAATAAATATGGCAGCATCGTACACACAGATTATGAAATGACTGCTTAAATCACTGAGCTATTTTGCGTGATAGCTTTGTCAAAGAGTCTTTACAATATGTTTAAAAGAGCTTTGTACAGACCACTTGTTTTTAGTAGGCCATATCAGCCTCATACACAGATCTTAACTCTGTCTTCAATGTTGATCATGGAGAGCCTGTCAAGATGCCATCGTGTCATTAAATGGCAATGGAAGCACATGCACCTTTTTGCGCTTCTTAGCATGTATTTTGCTTTGATGTTCAGGGAGTGAGAGATAAATACTGGTAATGAACGCTGGTGTCTGTGGGCAGTGTTGTTTATTGTAGCTGTAAATGATTTCAATCCGGCATACACCCAAGTCAAGCCCGGCATGTAGTGCACAATTGGAACCCTTATATATTTGTGTCTATAAATTCAATATTCTGAATGATATACCACTCATTTCACACCCTTCTCCTGAGACACCCCCACCCCCGGTCACACTGAACCAGGAATCAGGCTAGTTTGGAAAGGTAAATATTTATTTATGTATTTAGAATTTAATCACAGTATATGTTAATAGGTAAACAACAATCACCAGTGTGGTGACAGAACACTGAATAATATCTTTAATACACTAGGAATCAAAGAAGGAGCACAAAAGCAAATGCAGCAAAGATAATAATACTTTTGTGGTGGTTGGGTATAGATGGCACTATGGTTAGAGGATCCCCCTGCAAACCTTCAACCCCCCAACAGGCAATTAAATAGATGTGAGGAGAGAGTCAGTATTCAGGAATAGCACAACTCAAACAGAATATCAGTCCCACCTTCCCCCTTCAGCTGTCAGTATGGCTTTTAAATTGTCTTTGGAATTGACTGAGCAAAAACACCAAATATGGTCAAAAATACTTAAATTGTTATAAATTCCTATGGGAGCCGCGTTGAACAGTTGCACAGTCAAAAGAAAGCATTTGGAATCTCAAAGTCCATGTAAGAAACAATTTAAAGCTATTTCACACTTGTAAAACCTTTCAAATTTTAAAATTGTGGCAAACTTTTCCTTGCCCGATTTTTGCTATAACAGGAGAAATTTGGTTTCTGTCATTAAAAACAGGGGGAGTTATAGAGGTTTTAGTAAGAGGTGTTTTTGCGAAATAGGCGCGAGAATGGAAAACAGAAATGCACTTTTGAAAATGACAAATGGGTTTGATTACACTAGATGATGACTATGAAAAAGTGAATGCCACAGAGGTATCTTACAGTCAGGTGATCAGCGTAACCCGCCTGCTGTGGATACTCTACTTCTTCAGATGAGAAAAGAGTCAGTGCAAAGATAGTTCTAACAATACTGGTTCTGAAGGAAAGAAAGGATGGGTTTGAGGTTGGAGTAAGACAATGCAAGTATACTGTGGGTCACTGTTTTACCTATTAATACTTACAGTCCTTTGTAATTAAATGGGACCATCAGTTCTGGTCATTGGATTGGGTCTGGTCTGGGACGGACAGCACTTCAGTGTGGGACTGGATCAGCTAGGCCGGTCGCCGGATTTGCACAGGATCTGTCATTCTTATTTGTGGGTATTCCAATCAGTTGCATAGCGAGTTCCCCAGGCAAGCCTATTGGTGGCAAGACAGAGAATTTCAGGATACTGGTTCATAAGGCTTTCTCATCCCATGGGTGTATGGGTCAGCTTAGCTAAGCTTGCCCCTGTGCACTGGGATTGGAAGAAAACTTCATCCCTGCCTTGCTTTTGAGAGATTGGATCCAGGCCGGATGATGTCACATTTTATGGTTTGCTTTAAAGTCCTCTGAGACCTCCATTTAGCCATTGGTCTCAAAACCGGATTTTATACTAAATGTACATTTCTACATTGATCCCCTTTATACAAATCACACACAAAGATGTAGCATCTGTTCCTCCAAATCCCGCAGCTGTGGGATCTTGTTTCAACTTTCTACAGAATTTTGTCCTTTTCGCTATGAACACAATTTCTAAATCTTATGCAAATTTCCACAACTGTGTGTGTTTAACATAGGGATGTGTGTGTACATTTTCACAACCTTAGCATTAATACATTTCGCGTAAAACCACATATATTGACATCCTGTCCAGAACATGTCACACAGGTCTACCACCTCTTCACATGTGCAGCCAAATATTAAATTAACAACTCTGTCCTTTTTATATTTTTCACCACTTTGAATAACAAGTTATGATTTTTTTAAACATTGTTCCTTTTTCATTCTTAACAGCAGATGGTCACTTGGCTCTGCCCCTTTGTCTCTCCTGGGAGTCCAGTGCACCACCCTCCTTGGGGAAGTGACTTCCAAGAGCCATTTACGACCACCTTCACACCTCTGTTTCCTGGGCTGAAGGTCTGTCATTGTTCCTTCTCTTTCTATAGACAAAAGCCTGGGCTAACCCGCAATTAGGACCTCAAAGTGAGTTTCTGCTGAGAAGAAGGCCCTCCCCCTGGGAGAAACCTGCTTTTCCAGTTCTTGCAGCTCAGCCAGGCTAATTAATTTCTTAAATCCAGCAAAACCCAAACTTGTTGCATCAAACATAAATACATTACTTTTTTGGCTTTACATCTGGGGGATCAAAGCACAACTAAGGTCTGTATTCCTTTTAGCAAAAATCCTTTTTATGTTTTCTAATTCAACAGACTTTTTAGTTTTAGCTCACTTTAAGGTTTCATCAGTAACTCATCTGACAGCTGTCATTCAGGTAGCCCAGGGTACTGCAACCAGATTTTGACAGAGGCTGTCAGTTTACAGAAAATCCAGCTTGTCTGATGAAGGTTTTGCTCTTCAAATTAGGACTTTGTATGTTCGCAATGTTTCCTTAGATTGCATGAATTTTAGCGCCAAGCAAGATTTTGAATGTTGAGAAGTGTTGTGTTATAGGCATTTTGGAGTTTTTAGCAACAAAGCAAATGTTATTTTTAGGCACATTTTGGGGTTTCACTTGCAAAGTGCTGCTTCTCTCTCTCTGCACTCTGTTTGCTGGTTATGGAGCCCACTGGCACATTTTCTGCAGGGTGTGCTCTATTCCACAACACATGCACCATTGATGGCTGGTTATGTATCCATCTTTTTGTGCGCTTAGGAACGCAGTTTTTGTAGGTTTTTGGCACACACAAGGGTTTTGCCGCCATTGTTGTAGTTTCTTTCACCATAACTGGCAGAGTGGTGCCGCATAGCACAGCAAAGTGGGTCAATACATCCCACATTACCTATCGCCTTCTGTTTTTTAAAGTACATAGTAAATGCATGGGACATACTATATTGGTATGTACTACCTGCAAAACAAAACAGAAACAATTTCCAGTACTCTTCATGATGAATCCCCCTTAATTAAATGTGTTGTTCAGCTATAGCTGAACCTACCTTCCTGTTGTTCATGACCATTCGACAGTCATTGATACCTGAGAGCAACCACAATCACAGATGTAAAGGTGAGGGGTGTGGACATTTTGAACTTGGCCAGAGCCAGCATGAAACACTCTGCAGGAGGTTAACAATCTCCATTTGAGTGGTGCATCCTCACCCTAAAGCCACCAAAATCCTACATTTTTAGTTGAAGCTGCCACAATAAAGATACACTACTCTGATTATTATTATGTTTTTCAACAAAAACAAATGAATGATGTACAATGTCAAACAGTTCCAGCACTGTGCTATTTAAGACGTGGAGAGATTGCTTCATACTAGGGGTGTACCAAAATATAGCTATGAGAAAGTAGTTGGCCGAATTGAAGCTGAAAATATGTATTCAGCAGTGAGCAAATAGTTTGTTGATATTTGGCTTCTCATATGAATGCACGGTAACGTGTTGGAGGCAAATATGATACTTAGAATGAATAAGAGAATGGAATTAAACATTGACAACAGTCCTTATATAATATCAGACTAAGAAACAAAGGTTTGTTTCTTGGAGAGAAGGAGAATGCTTTAAGAATTCACAAATGTCAGTGGGGAACAGTAGGTCTGAGTCAGTCACTTATGTGTTATGTACCCCTGCCCAGGAACTTTTTGTTGGTATTGCTCCAGTTCCAGTTACACTGGTGGTCAGTCTGCCAAAAGGAGTATTTATTTTATTGTATTTTTTTCTACAGAGCTGAAATCCTGTTGGGTGGTGCTGGGTGGGAGAACTAAAACAAAATGCAAAACACAGAAAAAACAGGACAGCTCAGCATGGTTATTCAGGAGATTATGAAAACTACTCAGAAAGAAACCTTTTCAGTTGTTGGCGCAAATTGACCATGTTTGTTTCAACTCTCAAGGTCTGAGGTAGTGAATTCCAAAGTCGGGATGAGGTCAAAGGGAAGGATTTCCCCAATCCGTTGACATGCTGAAAGCTGGGTTGAGTCAATAGGGCCTGATTGGAAGAGCGAAGATCTCTCGTGGGAAGATGAGCGGTCACCACGTTCTTGAAGTCTATTGGGGTGTGTCCATGGATACATTTGGCTGCTTTAATTGTATACGTGCAGAGATAGGCAGCCATTGAAAGGATTTCTGACTACTCAAGATGTGATCTTTCCTAGCTGTACCTTTAATGATTCGCACAGCATCATTCTGGGAGATTTTCAATTTTGCCAGGTTTTTCTTGCATGTGCCCAGTAGCACTGTGTTGCAGTAATCCAAACATGAGAGAATGGTAGCACATGTGATGGATGCACAATTGGTCTATGAGAGAAAT
Source organism: Ambystoma mexicanum (assembly GCF_040938575.1). Taxonomy (NCBI): domain Eukaryota; kingdom Metazoa; phylum Chordata; class Amphibia; order Caudata; family Ambystomatidae; genus Ambystoma; species Ambystoma mexicanum. The sequence continues at coordinate 821,567,664 of NC_090936.1, read as the reverse complement.
GGGCAAATGTTCCTGAGCAAGTGAAGATGGTAAGAGCAGGATCTACTCACCTGGCTGACTCTGGTGTCAGCATTAAGAGCAGAGTTCAAGTAGGACCCTAGGGTCTTGATCTTTCCCATGACTGGGATGATGCAGTCATGAACGACAAAAGACTGGTAATCAGGTTTCAGGTTACCTCTGGCTTGAGGAAGGCCCAAAGATCAAAAGTTGCATTGCCATTAAAGCACATTCAGTGATGGTTCCTCCAGGACTCAATCCAGGTCTAAGGCATGTTGAATCTAGCTTGTGATCCCCAAATAAATCGAGAACTATCTGGGTGTCGTCAGCGTAGTTTGTAAAACAATGAAATTATTATTTTCCAGGACTTCACAAAGGGATCAAACATACAAGTTAAAAAGGAGTGGGGATTTGCAAGCTCTTTGAAGAACGCCACAGGTAATGTGTGATGAGGGAGAAGTAGCTTCATCCCAGCACACTCTGGAAACTCGTTGCGATAGAAATTACTGGAACCAGATGATAGAGTCTTCACAGCATTCACCAGAGTTTCCAAGGATGGATAGGAGACGTTTGTGATCCAGGAGATCAAACGTGGCTGACAGGTTCAAAAGGAGCAGGAGGCCAGATTTTCCCCTATCAGCAATTTCAAGCATATTGGGACTGTAAATTGATAAGGGCCATCTCAGTACTGTGAAAGGGGTCTGAAACCTGTGTTATCAACAAAGGTTTGATATTGGGTGGTCGCAATCTTATTCAGAATTATTAGCAAAAAGTTACAGTTTGTAATAGGTCTTAAGTTGTTGGAAACATTGGGCTCTAGACCGGGTTTCTTCACAAGGGAAGTGACAGTGACTACATTGATGGCGGTAGGGACCAGTTTCCATTGAAAAGAGGAGTTGACAAATCAAAAGAGGAAGGGAGCAAATATCTTCTGGTTTGCCAGCACTAATTTAGGTGGATAGTATTACCTGGCATGAAGTATATTGGCCAAAACCTTTATGATCTTGGTGGTGGTAACAGCAGATGATAGAAAACTAGGAGGGTATTCCGTAACGTGATGAGGCGTGGGGTGTAGTTTGGGAGGTTTCTTAATCAAGTTGTTCTTTATCATATTCCAGGCTTTGACACTTTTGTTTCAAAAGCTAGTTGGGCCCCTATGCAGTCCTGGTTGAAGGGGGTAAAGTCAGGGTGCAGACCTCTGGTTTATGCAAGGATTTGAGGATCTCAAATAATTATTTGGGTTTGCCATTTGCTTCAGCTATCTGATGACTGAAAAAAAATCTTTTTGGCATCAAAGATGGAAGATTTGTCGATTTTTTCCAGGTATTTCCATTTATTTTTATTTGTTTCAGACAGTTGCTTGAGTCATGTGGATTCATTTCCTTTTCCTTTTCCTTTTTTTTAAAGGTTAAGGTCTGCAGTGAACCATTTATGGTGGGTTGAATTTTCCTTGATGGTTTTGGTCCTTATGGACACAAGACTTTTTATCAGGCAGCGAAGCAAAGAATCAAATATGTTAGCTAAAGTTTCAGGGGAGTCAGCATTCTGTGTGGAGGCCATAACATTCTCTATGCATTCCTGAAAGTCTGTGGCGTTCACTTTGTTAAAGTTGCGGTTGAGGACCCTTCTAAGAGGATTTTTGATTTTCACAGGGAGGTTGTGGAATTGAGTAAGCAAGTCAATTATGAATTGGTCCGACCAGATACAGGAAGTAGTATTAGATATCTGGACTGTTAGGTTTCTGGTCACAACCCAATTGAGGATGTTACCTTTCACTGAGGTTGGATCACTGTTAACAATAGTGTAGTCAAGATTATTCAGGCCGGTTGCTACGGTGGTAGCTTCTTTATCCTGGTTGTTGTTGAGCTACCAAATGAAGTGCCCAGCAAGTAGAGTATAGCAGTTTGGGCCACTTAGCTCACTGAGAAAATGGAATATTTCCTTGTTGAAATCTGGCATGTCAGCAGGGGGCCGGTAGACAACAATAATGTTAACACAACTGTGTGCAGTAGGCGTCATTTTTAAGTGAAGTATTTCACAGTTCTGACACTGGCTGGGGGCCTAAAGAATTCCAAGTGTCTTTTGGCAATGACTGCCTCAGTATAGAGAGATAGGCATCATTACTCTGTATGAGATATCGTTTGGGAGCTATGCCCTCTTGGTCAAATTGGTAGGATGGTAGGATGTTTAAAAATCGAGATTCTTCCCACCAGGTGGACTGCCTCTTATAGCTCAATAGAGCTGGTGATGAGTCAGTTACCTGTCAAGCAGGTCAAGATGTGACCGGCATTCCCAACCCATATTGGACATTTGGTCGCACTTGCTTATAGGCAAATCTATCAGATACAATTGTTGTCCTGTCTACTCATTCATGAAAGGTACGGCAGATGAGATCAGAGAACAGAGAGTGATACCAAATTCTTTATCTGCTGTTATTATGGAGTCGAGGGTTGAAGAGTAAGAGATGCAAAACAAGCCACAGATCCTTGGATCCTCCAGTGTGGTAGTAAGGCGAAAACCTCTGTAGTCTGAGTCATCTTGCTCCCAAGATGAGCGCATTGCCACTGCACTATACTACCCATGCCTTCCCTTGGTGTGGTTATCCCTGATCCAAACCCATGGACCTGTCTATGAGTGTCCTCTCCTACTTCGAAAGGGTAACAGGTGTAAGATGGAGTCCACTAACTTTACATGTACCCATGACTTGTGTCCTGCACAAGCAGAGAGAACCTTTTTATGTATTTCTATGAGAGCTGCAAAGGGGGCCGGAATCTCACTTTCTGCCTAAGCTACCTTGCAAAACACAAGAGATTGCAATGTGTCTAATTCGCAATGACAGTTGAAAAGTGAAATTCCCATTTTGCTCACAGCAATTTATCATGTTATCAGGGCAAGAATTCACTTGCCAGCTCAATTCTATCCATGCAGACAACACAACATTTCTTACTCACCAAGAGTCAATTATTACTCACCAATGGCTAGTGGTGAGTGAACATTTTGTAGCATGATTTTAGCATGTGTGTTTTCCAACACTTTAAGTAGCACTGGTTTTGTATATACAACATCCTTCTGTATATTTGGCCCCTGCAATTTTGTTAATCTGTTTTTTTCTGGTCTCTATACATTACATAAGGTTGGATGATATGTTGGTATCCAAGAAAACCTTTTACAAAGAAAAGAAAGAGCATAAAACAATAAAATGTCATCCAATGTTAATATGATGACAATCGTAATACTTAAAAAAAAAGAAAATAAGAAGATGGAAAAAGAAAACAAAAAAGAAATATGACTTCACACTCTATACATATTCTATAATGCACAACGATAAAAACAAGAGAGCTAATTATCCAAACCAAGTACTCACAATGTCAGGAATTGCTCCCTATAGAGTTATCTAAAGCAAATAAATAGCTTTGAAACAGAGGAGGCAAAGGGGAATAATAGTCGTTAACGATTTGCTTGAAATGGCTATGTTGGGAGACACAGAAAGGGACGAGACAAGGAAGAAGGTTTGCCACTGATGAGCCAACTAATTTGACAAAACGATGCTTCATCATACTACTCCACCCATTATCTGTCGATACATCAGTACCGATTTTAAGCTATGATGCCTTGTTTCATGGCAAATGAAAAAATAGAACGAGGGGAAGAAATGTGCACTAAGGGCGACAAGATGCATGATGTACCAGAGAAATTAAAATGTGAATCAAAATCCACATCCCTCGGCACCAAGTGAAAGATGGAATCAAAAAAGAAGGAAGGCGAAAGCCTTGCTGCTGTACCTGTTTAAATATGTTTAACTTTTAAAACAACACATACATTGTTACCTTTGGTTCTACAAATGTTTAGTCCAACCATACCCATCAGCCATACATACCAGTGTCAATGGCTAAGCATCATGAGAATCGTAGTCCAAAATATTGGGAAACGCGTAGGTTACAGACCCCCGCACAAAAGCTGAAGCTAGCTTTGCCAATGCTTGTTTTGCAAACAGTATAAAGGTGCAGAGTAGCATAAAGAGGAATGGTTTGGATCTGCAATGAGCTTTGCCTGCTGTGATGTGGTGGAATGCAATTGGCACTGGTATGAGATCACATAGTGAGAAATTCAGATGGGTTGATGCTCTGGTTTGATTTTCGAGGATTCGTCTTCATGATGTTGGTGGTGAAGTGGCAACAGTATTAACGTCTGGTAGCGGGAGGTTAGAGTAGCTGAATTTGACTGTCACCCACGGCAACATGTATTTCCTTGCACCTTTTTTAATGCATTTTGCAATTTTTGTTTCGATGTCTTTAAGCATTCAAATATGCAAAAAGCCAAAACACAGACTACAAGTAATAGTCACAGCCTACAATACGATATACAATTAAAGAGACTTGGATCCAAAGTTATCATCGCAGATTGATTGACTGAGGGGTTTTGTGAACTGACATCCTGGCTGGAGATAGTCTCTCCTGTATCAAAGTGCTCAGGGAGGGTTAAAAATAATCCCTCCAATGACAACACACAGGTTTATAACTGCTTGTCAACCAACATCATGTTGGGCTTTTATGTATTTGTATTTTGTATTTTATTTATTTGTAATGCGCACCTAACCCGAGGGTAGCCAGGCGCAGAGGCAGCAAGAGGGTTGCAAAGCTTCGTTACATACGTGTGGTGAGGTCCAGCTAGGGTTACATTGCCGGACGTATCACGCCAAATAGGAGGGTAGAACATGTACATTAAAGGCAGTACTATAAACATATTTACATTCAATGAGTAGGGGTAGAACATAACATGTACATTAGGGCAATACTATAAACATATTTACATTCAATGAGGCACCACATGGTAGTGGCGAATCTGGGTCTCTAAGAGTCGTTATGCGTCGAGAGATTTGAGCCAGTGGACGGTCCTAGCTCTGAACTGGTGGTAGGGTAGGTCCTCCCTGCACGACGGAGGGAGGGAGTTCCAGAATTGTGCTGCTTTTACTGGAAAGCTGTTTCCTCCAGATGTAGTACGTTTAAACCTGGGCACCAGAAGAAGGTTGGAGTTGGCCGTTCTCGCGGGGCGGGAGAGGGTAGGTCTAGTAAATCTGGCGGTGAGGTATTGGGGGGCTGCTTGGTGGAGGCATTTATGAATCAAAGACACTGATTTAAGAAATATCTTGTCCTTGATAGATAGCCAATTAACAGATCTTCTGGAATCTGAAATATGGGCTTTCTTCGGGATACTAAGTGCCGCTCTGAGGGCATTGTTCTGGAGGATTTGGATTTTGTTAGAGATATATTTGTTGCAGCCTACATATAAGGCATTGCAATAGTCCAACTTGGACAGGATCAGCGCCCTGGCCAAGGTGGTGCAGTTGGTGGGGGAGAGAAAGGGTTTGGCTGCCCTGATAAGTTTGCAAGTGTAAGAAGTGGCGGAGGCCATTGCGTTCACTTGTTTGTTGAAGGTAAGGGTGGAACCTAGATAGAATCCAAGGGTTTTAACCTCCTTAGCTACCATGATTTTGTTGTCGTCAATTATGAATGAGGAATATTTGTGGCCCAGTTTGTTGAGGTAGTGTGTGGAGCCTAGAATGAGAAGTTCCGTCTTGTCATCATTCAGGCATAGTCCGTGCGAGGCCATTCATGCCTGGATGATGAGGTACACTTTATTAACGAAGGCCAAATCCTTGTCATAATCCCCCGACAACGGGATGAGGATCTGGGTATCATCGGCGTAATTAGTGTAGGTGATACCCATATCGTCTAGATCATCAAAAAGGGGCTTCGTGAAAATGTTATAAAGTGCAGGGGAGACGCACGATCCTTGCGGTACGCCGCACGTGATCGGGATAGGGTCGGCTGCTGCTGTTAATGAGAAGACTCTCATCGTACGGTTATTAAGGAAGGATTGGATCCAGTTAGTTGCATCTTGAGAGAAGTGGCAGCTATTTGTAGGTGGTTGCACAAGATCTCATGGTCGACCAGATCGAAGGCCGCAGAGAGATCAAGGAGAAGCAATAGTGCTGTCTTCCCCTGGTCTCTCAACTCATCTATCTGTGCCTTGAGATCTATGAGTGCAGTTTCTGTTCCGTGTTGTGGCCTGAAGTCTGATTGACGGACGCCTAGGAGCTGGAAGTGCTCAAGGTAGTGTTGGATTTGTTGGTATGCTATTTTATCGATGATTTTAAGGAGGAAAGGTACTGTGGTAATAGGACGGTAGTTAGTTGGGGTGGATGGGTCCAGATTCGGTTTTTTAAGCAGAGGAAGGACCCAGGACTGTTTTAAATTATTAGGTACGGTGCCTGATGTGAAAGACGCATTTATTAGTTTGGTAATAAATGGTGCGAGATCACGGGCAGCATCCTTAATCAGTTGAGCGGGGCATAAGTCTCCATGGCAGTTTGAGGGTTTGAGGGTGAGAATAGTATTCTCTACCTCTTTGGTGGATACTTTGTGGAAGTTAAAGGAGGGGTTAAGCGCTGGGGGGGAGGATTGAGTCGGGTGAACCTTTTTGTGGAGACGGTACTCTGCTTGGTGGAGGAGAGTAGAGATTCTTTTTTAGTGCTTATTTTAGTCTTAAGGGATGAGATTTTGTTCGCTAGGGCATTTTGAATGCCCGTGCACCAATTTTTATCTTTGATACACGAATCAGGTACTTGAATCGGGGATTCAATCTCTTTAAGTATTGTGAAAAGCTCTCTAGTGTTGGATTTGGCTTGTAAGATCCGCATGCTGAATGACGATTGTTTAGCCAGTATAATTTCTTTTTTATATTGGGAGGCTAGACTACTCAAGTTTTTTTTGTTTTTTTCTGAGGGGGAAGCTCGCCAGATTTTTTCACAGCGTCTCTTTTCCTGTCTGAGGGCTTTGAGATGAGGCGAGAACCAGGAGTTAATGTGTTTCCGGGGCTTACTCTTTTTTAGCTTCAAAGGGGCTATAGCGTCGAGGGATGAGAGCATGATTTTATTGTAGATATCCACCATTGTGAGTGGATCAGTGTGGTCCGGGATGGCATTCAAGGTTGGTGTGATAAGCGGGATCAGGTTTTCCGGGGTGATGTTTTTTTTATTTCGGGATCGGACAGCTGGAGCTATGCAATATAATGTAAAATAATAATAATAATACTAATAATAATAATAATCCTACCAATGGTGTCACTTTATTGTGACATCTGTATTGAAATACACACTACGGTTTGGCCTGCCTTTTTAATTTCTCACCTTTATTACAGTACCTTTGAGGTGCCAACTCGCTAGATAAGGTTTAATACTATCTCTGTTGACATCTTACACCGTTTCGCAAAGGGCCCATTGTCTGACTATTGGAGAGGTGAGCCAAGGCAGGACCACTTTAGCACCTGCAATCCCTAAAAAAGTCAGCCCTAACAATTTCTCATCTCATTAAGTAACTGCTTCCATTTCTAGAATACAATTCTCAAAGGAGATGGTATTCGAACGCAGATCACATGACTGCTCTTCATTTGGAGGCCCATGTTGTATCCATATGACAATCCAACAGCATGCGACTGAAGCCTGCAGATGCACAGGTGAACATTGGCAAATTCCATACCTCACCATTAGCTCTGCTTGGGAAATAACTTGGGCATGGACAGTGTGGTTTCCGTATAGCGCCGGCCCATGGAAAGAGTAAAGAGGTGTGGTTACTTTCTCTTAAGGTGTAACAGTGACAGAGAATAAAATCAAGCAGAAGTCACTTGATGAAACAATGGGCCTTGCATCGGGTCTAAGCATGCTTTATGTGCCAGCCGATGTTATAACTGTTGTGGACAGGGACTGTACAATGTCATGAAATTAAAAGTTTAAACATGTATTAATTCATAATACATGTTGCAAGGGATGTACTAGCTATGCAAAAACACACACTTTGAAGGAGGCATAAAAACACAATATAAAAGAACGAGATCATAATATTCCTGTTTGGGGCGTCTTCTTTTCTGAAAATTACACCCCAGAAACTCTTTGTGCTGTGGCCTTCCCTCTGATAAAATGCAAAGGACATCATTTAGGGGTCGCCAGGCGTCGCAACTGTGACCCCTGTGATCTCCCTTGCTACCCCTGTGGTCTCCCTTGCCTCCCCTACAAAAAATGGAAAGAAAACAGTTTTTTTTTGTCATTTTTAAAAAAATGCAAGTTCCTGGGCTCTGATCAGCACCATGTGGCTCTTTGCTTCTGGAGTTGCTGGCTTTCTTGTTCAGGCCTCTTATAAAAATAAAAAAAGACAAACAAAGAACAGGGGTTCCACAAGTCTAACACGTTCAGCAGTGACCCTAAATAAGAAAGACTAAGAATACCAAAAATCTTTCTTTCCGGAATTCTATACAATAATTTCCAAACTCATGAAAGGTTTATTTCAGGTACACTTCAGGGGATGAATCATTAATGTAGTATGTTCTTAAATACCTCAACGTAGCCTTTCATCCTTCTGAGGTCGATAAATGAGTACCTCAGATTCACAAATCCCTCACTAGACCATCAGGGAGACCAATCGTGTCAGGATGTGAATCAGTTGTAGAACCCCTCTCAAAGTTTGCAGATGCATTCATGCAACCCATGGTAAAAAAGATGCTGTCCTTTGTTAAAGACACTACTCAACTAATAAAAGAAGTAGAAGGAAGACCCTTTAATACGGAAGAAGAAATCCTTGTTTGCCTAGATGTGGTTGCACTGTACACTAATATACCACAGCAGGCATCCTTAGAAGTCCTAGAGGAAAGACTCTTGAGCGAAATAAGAAACAGCAAGACCCCAAGTTCTCTGACCCTGTGGTGTGCTGAAGTAGCACTTACAGAGAATTACTTCCATTTCAACCGAAAGTTTTACAAGCAAATGCAAGGAACAGCAATGGGGGCTAGGTTAGCACCCAGTATAGCCAACCTATACATGGAGGCATTTGAAAAAAGCGTCATCTACAGTGAAAATAACCCATACAAAGATAACATCAAATTATGGAAAAAAGTACATGATGCGCTGGTAATATGGAAAGGTGATGGACAAAGAATGTTGGACTTCTTTGTATGGCTAAACCTACTAAATCAACATCTGAAGTTTACATATAATCATAGCAAAGAAGAAATGGATTATCTCGACATTACCATAAAGGCTGACACAATGAATGACACACTCTATGTAAAGCCTTATAGAAAGCCAACAGATTGGAATTCCATCTTACACTACCAAAGCTTCCATCCAGTCCATATTAGAGACAATTTGCCTTTTGGACAATTTTTAAGGTTCAAGCATAGGAGAAACAATTTGCACAATCGGGGATATCCGGCAAATCTGACAACGAAAGCCTTGAAGAGGGCAGACAACAACAACCGGGAGGCCCTCCTGGAATATCAAAAAAAGCCAATGGAAAATAAAAAGGTGGCATAGTGTTTGCTAACACATACAGCAATCTATCGAATTAAATTTGAAAGATTATTTACGGGAACTGGAAGATCTTAAAAAAAGGTAACACTCCAATAGAGAAGCCTTTGATAGCGTTTTGTAGAAGTAAAACCCTCAGAGACCAAGTGATGAGGAACAATATTACAACACAAAAGAAGAAGCAGCCAACATTGACTGAAACATGGGGTTTAAAAACTCCAACAGGACATTTCCCGCGTGGAAATTGCACATGCTGCCAACAGACTAGAAAAACAATGGAAATAGATATAGGATTCGGAAACAAAATGGAAACAATGCAGCATGACAAACTGCAATTCGACCTTTGTAGTCTATGGCATTTGGTGCCCATGTAATAAACTGTATGTTGGAAAAATGGAAAGGAAAGTAAAATTAAGAATTTCAGAACACAAGAGCTGCATCAAGAATCGTGTCCATACAGCATCTCTAGTAGGACATTTTGTGGAAAGAATTCACAAAACTGAAGATCTGATATGGTCAGTCATTTTCAAGTTAAAAGGAGCAATGACATCAATATGGATCGAAAAAGGCTACTTAAGAAAGAAAAAGAGCTGATTGTCCTTACTAAGAGTGCAGAAACAGCCTTAAATGAAAGACTATACTAATTGTAAGATGCCATCAATGAAATACACAAGAAGATAAGAAGAGACTGCTGCTACTATGGGCCAGTACCTACACCTTATATTTTGGACTGCAGTTTTACATGCTGGACAGATGCAGACGGGAGCTATTGCTTGAATTCATCTCTACTGTCTAATACGTATACTCATTTGTCGAGTGAGTAGCAGAATAAAACATACTTGAAGTGAGAATCGACTTAACCATCAGGTTGAATCTAAAAGAAGTGTTAAAACGGAGTAGATGTACCTCTAATTACAATAATTACCTTTAGGAATAAATAAACGAGGGAAAAATGTGTAACCATTAGAAAAAAGGACCTAAGATACGCCAAATTGACGGAATGACATCATTGTGAATATAAACCTATGTGGGATCCAGCCAATAACAGATGTGAGGTGGGACAGACGGATGTTGCCAGCAAGCAGATGTGAAGACGGAACGAGGTTCCAAACAAGGAGGAAGACGAGGCTACTTGAAGAAGGACCCCCATGTAGAAGTAACAACAGGAGTACGGGAGAGTGAGGACACAGCACTCGCTAACAAAGAAGAGGATGTCTGAGTACCTCGGGAAAAATACGCAGGAGCAGAAATTCCTACATGACGCGCGTTTACGAAAAAGACCCTTGGGAACCTCAGGAAAAGCACGCCGGAGCGGTTTCGTAACCGCGGGAGACCACGCAGGAAGAGGAAAAGAACAACCGGTGCCTATTTTAAAGGTAAAAGGTAAGACAGATCACATCCTTTCCATACCCAAAATGATCCTAAATTGGAATTAACTGCTGGAACACACAGGTGACACAATACTCAGTAATTTCACCTAATGAATCTCTAATTTGTTAACCCCACAGGGTACTGAAGTCTGAAATATAGTTGTACCTGCCTGAGACATCAATAAGCCCCCTGATCAAGGCCAGTAGAAAAGGTCTTGACTGATTTACTCTAGAAGAGGAACAGACAATTGTCCTTTGAGTAAGGATTGTGAAAATTGTAAAAGAGGATAAACGTGGAATGAGGTAATACTTAACACTGAGGAATTAAGATCTAACCCAATGGAAGCATGACGTTGGGATTAGAACCCATTATAATACCACTCTAATCTCATTCTATTATATTGGGAGTGGAATATCAAAAATTAAATCCAAAACAACCAAATAGAAGAACAGATACGGCAGCAATAGAACTAACAGCTACCCGCATCAGGAAGATTACTCCCTCCCCAAGTAATTGTGTCTTTTATATTGCCCTATTAATTACCATCTAGGCACAAAAGTCTCTCATATTTGTATGGAAAGAGGACTCCCTAGCAGGGAGAGAAAATAATGTCAAACACGTGACAGCGTGACAGGGTTTGCTAACAAGTATATGGGGGATGCAATTGTGGAGAAAAAGAGAAAGATGATAGGGACAATTGTACCCATCTATAAATGTAATCAAAACATAAAAAAATGTATGAGTTATACTACATTACAAGAGTGGGAAATAATAGAGCCCTCTGTATTCCTTGTGTTTCCACAGAATATCATCCAGAAATTGACCTAGAGCTATAACTATAAGGGATAAGAAAGGAAACCTAGAAGTCTGGTGAAATCCAAGAATAAGGAACAATTTCGAAAACAAAGATTGTTTTTTATCTAGTGTGTTTTTCTTCCCCTGAAGAATTTCCTGTAAAGTAGTGTGTTAATTGGTAATGAAGAATGAAACATTTCAGGTATATTCGCTTGAGGAATGAAAGAATGGATGAATGATGAACCATCGGTGCAAAAATGTGGAGATACTAATAGACGGTATTCTACAATAACAAAAACCGTGATTGAGTATCCCATGGTGTGATTTAAAGCAATAACAAATTAGATCCAAAATTAATTGCCTTTGAGAGATGTACCATAGAAAATGGTTGCCAGCCTAGAAGGCTAATTGTTGTTGTATGCAATAATCTATAAAATAATTGAAACAAAAAAATTGATTGTTCTCACATATAATGAAATATGTATTTTCTATAGGTGAAATGAAGATACTGTATATTTTTATATGAAAATAAAATTGTGATTTTTTTTATACAAAATTCTCTGTAGTATGTCGAAACTTAATTGAATAAAGACATGCACTTAGGGTCAATAGCTGGATGATCCATGGAAAGCAAGGGACCTTTTGCACATTTAATACTATATTGTAGGCAGTGTTTCGAAGAGGGTTGTTGCATAAAGGTCCAAGACAAAAATATAAGTCAAAAACCTCGGGTCTCTCAAATTTGTGCAATAAATGAGTACCAACACAGGTTGGGTGATATTGTATGTATTCTACATAAAGCACTTAACCATAAGTGGTATATAATAAAACATAATTATCATTCGGCCATGGACGTCTACTTGCAGTCACAGTCATTTGGTAATATGGGCCTATACACACTGATCTTAATGATGCATATGGCGATCCATTCTTGTATGAAATGTATATAACATTATAGTGTTATTGTAACCATATTTTTCGTACTGTACTTAGGAACAGTGCTATGCGATACTACTTCCTGTTTTGCCAAGGGGTGAAAGGTCGTGTTCCATCACTTCCTGTTATATCACTTCGGCGTGGGGTCAAATGACATCACTTCCTGTGATGTCATCAGTGGTCAAGGGTTGTATGATGTCACTTCCGCTACACCTTGAATTTTGGTGAAATGGTGTCCCTGTATGATGCCCGCCCTCTTTCTCCTTTCCCACCCTTGCTTCCCCAGCCTTGGCGGAATATCTCAAGCTGTGACTCCCTCATTTGCCAAGATCCCTGCCGCTCCCCATTCACCCCTGTCCATCTTTTTATTCATGGTTAGCCATTTCCCTGTGGCATACTTCTGGTTCCAGGTACTTGTCCCTGAACTTGCCCACTTTTCCATCTAATGCGGGACTAAAACCAGGGTTCAAGTCGAGGGTACATGCGGGTTGACAGAGTCCACCAACTTTTTTCAGAGGATTGACTCAGTCCCCCCCAGCGAAACAAGAAACATTGAATGTCCTCTTTGAATGTATGCATTAAAGCCAACCTCAGGGATCGAACCACAGTCGTCAGGTTTGCAGGATGGACACTTCATCGCTGCACTATACAACATGATGAAAAATAACAAACAACTCAAGGTGAAATGTCTCATTTCGGTATTGCATGTTGCAGGGAAAACATTTATATTGGTTCTAGAAGTTTAAAACATGCACATCTTTTAACGTTTTCAAAAACACTATTAGAATACAACATGATGAAAAATAACAAACAATTCAAGGTGAAATGTCTCATTTCGGTATTGCATGTTGCAGGGAAAACATTTATATTGGTTCTTGGAGTTTAAAACATGCACACCTTTTAACGTTTTCAAAAACACCATTAGAAGACAATATCCTATCTTGGTTCTGTGTGTGTGTTGAATTAATGAAAGACATATGCCATTTGTCATGTGCAATGTGGGTGGTTATGCAAAGCCAATTTAATCAAATGTGCATATTTCACCTTGATGTGATAATTTCTGATGACATCACATTCCAGTGCGTTTATTAATTAGTCCCCCCACTTTAAATTTTAGGACTTGAGCGCTGACTAACGCAGTCTCCCAATTTAAGGCCTGATTCATGGAATGTTTTGCACGGTTCAAAGTGACTTTGCACTGCAGAAAAGTGACTTTGCACTGCTGACACAAACCCTGATTCATGGAACTGTACACAGTTTATTTTTGCAGCACAGGGTCATTTTTGCAGTACAAAATTACTTTGCACTGACTTTGCACTGCAAAAATACACTTTGCACGGTTCCATGAATCAGGGTCTGAGCAAGCAGTGCAAAATCACTTTTCAGCAGTGCAAAGTCACTTTAAACTGTGCAAACAATCTATGACCCTGTCTGGTTTATTTGGTGTTGTTTTTTTCATAATCCCTATTTTTCTATCCTTTTTCCACTGGATACTCTGAAAGGATCCCAATTTATGGGCTAAAACAGTCCCCTTTTTACCAAACTTCGCACCGCTGCAACTCTTAGCCCTTTGTCTGAAGTATGCGTTCATGCGAATTTCAGCCAGGGGTAAGAAAGCCCAGCTAACTTGGCCCGCCTCTGAAAATTCATTGAGTTGTTTAACACTTTAGCCGAAATTATATTGGTCCAAATTTCATAAACAAACAATTACATGAGGAGAAACCGCCTTTGAACATGCATTTCAGTGTAACTACAGGAGCATGTGCATGATTTACATATAGTATACTGAATTAAAACATTTTAAAACAACTTCACACATTAGTTTCCAAATGCAAAGCAGAATACTTTTTGCTGTTAGGTTTTTGATTAATTGGGAATCTCTACTTTATAGTTGACTTCATTAAACATATACCAGACTTTGGAAATGTGCTTTTCCACCTCTGGTTTGTATGAAACAAATATGCAACAATAGCCAGAAGATAGGTAACAGCTAATAAACGTTATGCCATGTTTAGTGTTGTCTCTTTGTATCACCTATGTGTGAGTCAAAATAAATGCTATTGATGTGCAGCTATTAGAATGTGCACATTGTTGACAGATTTAGATAATAGATTTTCAGATGTTTTACGGTCATGCAATTGGTAGTATTACGTGCCTGTACACAAGAAACACTTGTGTACAGGCACATTATAAATGCAATTTCATAACATATCATTATTGAAAGCGGTCCAATTTTATGAGCAGGGAGTGGACTTGCACACTTGCAGGCTCCATCGTCAACAATAGCTGACCATGGAAAAATCATGGACGTCAGTTCACCAAAATGCCAGGGGTAACAGAAGTGACATTGCACAACCCTTGACCTCTGATGACATTCCAGGAAGTGATGTAATTTGACCCCACCCTGAAGTGACATTACTGGAAGCGATGGAAAGTGAGCTTTCATCCCTTGACAAAACAGGATGTGGCATCACATAGCATTGTTCCTAAGTACACTATGAAAAATATGTTTACAATATCACTGTAATGTGATATACATTACATACATGAATGGATTATAATATGTATTGTTAATATTAGTGTGTATAGGCCCATATTACCAAATTACTGTGAATGCAAGCAGATGTCCAAGGCCAAATGATAATGATGTGTTAAGCGCTTTGTATTGAACAAACATACATACAATATCACACAAACCTGTGTTGCCACTCATGTACTAACCTCAGAAAGTTGGAAGGTTGAGTTGGCTTTGTGGGGATTCAAACCTGCAACCTGCTGATCACACACACATTGCAGCAGCAAGTCCTCAACCCCCTGAGCTATCTTACCAGCTAAGCTAGCTTACCGGCTATAGTAAAATGAGCAAGTCAGAAAGCAAATTACACTCTGTAGTGGATTCCATCAAACTGGTAACTGAGATTTAACAGCAGGCCAGTTCATCTGCAGGTCTGGTGCAAAGTTGGCCAAATGTCAAGTCTGCATGTATCTATTTTTCAGGCTTCAGAGATTGGCAAAATACATATATCACAGGAAAAGCAGCAACTCACACGCCATCCCGTACTCGTTACCTCCTACATGCAAACAAACATCCTGAACAGCATGCTATGGATAAAGGAAAGACACATTACAACAAAACATTAATTGTGTCACAATTAAATCAATGGCCACTTTATGTGCTTTGGTCAAACATTTCTACACTGTACACAAGCTTTTAGGCACAAGGATTTTGCAAAGTGACCGAGGACACTGAGATGAGATGTCTTGTGATGATAGTAACAGAGAGAACGGCAGAAAAAACATGCTATAACTGCAACTTCCGAAAAGCAAAATACATATTCCGAAATGGATGCTTATTCTACTCTAAATGCTTTTTGTAGGTTCTTGTCTGAAGTGTGAATTTGAAGTGTTTAAGAACAGACTAAATCAGTGACTCAACCCCTGAAGTGTGCCTGAAATAAAGCTTTAATGAGTCTAGCAATTATTGTATAGAATTCTAGAAAGACACATTATTTGTGATTCCTATTCTTTCTGATTTAGGGTTAATGCTCAAAGTGTTGCACTTGTGGAACCCCCTGTTTTTTAAGAAGCCTGACCAAGAATGTCAGCCACTCTAGAAACAAAGAGCCACATGGCACTGGCCACAGCTCAGGAGCTTCAAATTGTAAAAAAAAATACATTTTTTTAGGGGTAGCAAGGGAGGCCACATGTGTAGCAAGGAAGATCTCAGGTGTTGCAGGTGCGGCCCCAGCGACCCCCAAATGACGCCTCTGACCACAATTGCCAAACATGATCAACCATCACAGATCATTGCCAATCATTGTTGGCTATCCCCAAACACTGGCTCATAATATTAACAATCCCCAACCACCACCGTCTGAGTGGACTTTTGCCGTCCATTACCAACCATTGACAACCATGGTTGACCACCACCAACCATTGCCGACCATCCCCTTTCATCTACTGGGATTTCTGTCAGGACATGCGCAGTTCCCTTTAGCAAAGCCAAAATTATTGGCTTTGCCAAGTCTTGTTTAATTTGTGCACGTTTCAATGGCGTCCTTTCGTTCTTCTCAAAAGCACTGCAATTAAAATTAACTAATGTAGGTGTCATCGAATATTATACATAACTAAATGTGACTGCAGCTCATTTCAAGGGTTAAGACGTGTGATTGGATGACATGCATATACCTCTCCTTTTACATAGGAGTCTATCAGATGCACACAAATGCAATTTGGATTAAAGCAATACCCTTCAGAATATTTCCTGGCATTTCAATTGACTGCATGTTTCTGTTGTTAATGTTAAGTTCTTAAGTCAGTGGGCCTCATTACAAGTGAGGCAGTATGGAGTTAACGGCGCCGGTAAAGGTGCTGGCGCCGTTAATCCTGTACCGCCCTATTACGAGGTCCCCTTGCGGGACCCGCTCCGGACGTCTGGTCAGACCAGACATCCTTTGCGGGTCCCGCGAGGGGATCAGCATGCTAACAACGGGCCCAACATTAAGGGGCCGTTGTTAGCTTTCTCCCCATTCCCATTGAGCCTTATGGGGGCTCAAATGGGAATGGGGCTGGTCCGGGTTCCCTGGATGGGGAAATACCGGGCCCTCCAAAGTCGGAATGGCTGGTATTTCCCCATTCAAGGACCACGGACCCAGACCCGAGTTTGGAGGCAGCCATGCCCTTATTAAGGGCATGGCTGCCTCCAAACTCGTAATGAGACCCAGTGACATGCAAACCATATGTTACCTAAAGGAAGTAAACAACGTATTTAATGTTTGTTCTTAAAATACACAATCTCATATGTTATGTTGTACTGCAACCCGCTTTGGCAATATATTCCGATACCGCACATAGCCTAAAGAGGCCAGTGAGAAGGTATATGCTATTAACAAGGGCGAAGCTAGAGACCCCATGACAAAGAGGAGTGCACTCCTCGCGCTTGTGTTCGTTGGGCAGATTTCAGTGCAATTAGAAACTGCTGGCAACACTCATTTGATTGAAATTAAAACATGTAGCACACAATATCGCAGGATGCTTTGGTACACTGATAATAGAGGTAACTGGACATCACAGCCTTTCCCCGGGGGCAGCAGATGCTTAAATGTTACTTTAAGCAGCCATTTTAGAAGAGAACAACCAGGGGTCTCATTAACTAAAGTGCGCTCCCTGCATAAAAGTCACAATCCTCAATCAGGCCCACAGTGTCGCTTTTGCTAGAGTCCATGCACATTAGCATTAGTGAAGGGGTCGCTATATTTCTCCTGGGAGCAAACGTTTAGCCTCATGCAAATGCGGGAATCTGATTGCCTGTGAGCATGTTTTGTATTATTTAAGTATGTATTATGGAAAACAAAGCCCTCCATGTGCACCACTTTGAAAGTTGTATATGCGCACTTTGGGCCCACAAGATACACTTTTCAATAGGGTCAGCATAGTACAAGGGACCTTCCTGCGCAACCCATGAAGCGATGGTTTATTTATCGATTTATTTATTTTGAAGCTTATATAGCGCTGCGAGCCCACAGGCATCTGGGCGCTTTCTTGAGAACAGAAGTGTTTCAGTTACAGTTGTTGCACAGAAAGTACATAGAGGACAGACAAAATGCATGATATTAACACTGCTGAGAGGACGTAGATTATACAGTATTTACCACTGGTCGAAGTGAGAGGGACCGGGTGGGAGCGGTGCTCCTCTACTTTTTTAAATTACCTTTTGCAGCTCCTATACTTTTATATTAAAAAGAAACCGTTCTGGAATGGTTTCATTTTAAAATAAAAGTGTAGGAAGAAGTTGAAGCTTGAACTTTCACTGCACTGTACTGAACGTTCCCTTAAACAGCAGTCGCAAGTGTTTGGGGGTGTGTATTGTGTGTGGGAGGGGACGTGGTGATGGGATTTGTGGGGAGTGGGTGCAGGCCAACAGGGAACATAGTTCCACTACTTCTTTTCATACACTTCGACCACTGGTATTTACAATAATTACAGGTTTTTGGTGTGTGTTGTGTACTGTGAGGGTGTGTGTTAGTTACCCAGGCTGAGGGTGAAGAGGTGCGTTTTGAGTAGTCTGCAGAAAATCCAGAAGGATTCTTGGGCTCTGAGCGGGAGAGGCAGTGAGTTCCAAAGTTTGCTGGCAGTAGTAGGAAAGCTGCTACCACCAGCATTTGGAGCTTGAACCTGGGAATAGCGAGACTGCTCTGGTTGGTCTTGTAAATTGTGTCATGGTGATTTTGTCAGAAAGGCATGCAGGGGCCATCCCGTGAAGACATTTGAGAGTTCTGGTGTTTTAAACATGATGCGTTCATGTATCTGTAGCCAGTGTTGTTGATGTCTTATTGCAGATATGTGTGCTGATCTGGGGATATTCAGGGTGGCTCTGAGGCCATTTTTTTCGATGAGCTGTAACTTTTGGATGTTCTGGAGCTTGGTACCTGCATATAGCCTGTACTACTCACCTGTGTGTGAGCCCGATTCCCTTTCATACAGTAGTCGGGATTTGGCCATTGCAGCCCTGAAAGCAACATTGAGGGCCCAAAGAGTAAGCCGCCTCAGAAACATGATGAACCCCCCGCAAGTGCAGCAGATGAGCTTGAGAGCGGTATGTGGATTCTTTGCCTTTGTACCCCATTGTGACATGAGTGTGCTGCACCATGTGCTGCTTTGGGCCTAGGTACATACGCCCTAGGAGAGCAATTTGGGTATTTCATGTACTTCTCAATTGTTTAAATATCTATTATTTTATTATCATCATGATAATACACGAGTGCAAGCCCAGTTTCCTATTAAAGTGCTCAAGGCAGTCATGCATTTCACTTGCATATGAGTTTATATTATGCTGGTGTGTAATGCAAATACCTTGCATCTCTATATTAGTGATTGGTTCAAATAATGTTCTGCTCATCTACCAGGTGCAGTTGTATTTATGGTGTTTCCAGTCATCAAAAGGGATCAGCTATTGAATTTACAGGGTGTAGACCCAGTAGGTGTGAGCACCATCAGGATTCTTGACTAATTTTCATGGTATTGCTTCAACCCGATATGATCCTCTTCCTACAGCCTCCTCAGACAGTCTCATCGTCACGCTCATTTAACTCTCTGGCTTATCCCTGTCCTGCTATAAGGATGAACACATTGCTTGCATAAACACGAGGCCAGTTCACCTCTTTTGACATTTGCCATTGTTCGTTTTATGCTTGCATTAATCTATTTAGTTTCTTAAGCTCCCAGATACGAAATCCAGTTTAGCTGTTTGTCCCTCAGAATCAATTACGCAACATTTAAAACAAACAATGACCAAATAGATCAATATCTTTCATGCTACATTACGAATCAATTTCCTTTCCATCTTGCATAACAAGCGTTTTTACCCTCCGCATAGAGATCTCACAAAAGGTCAAGAAGCTTTACGGTAATGAATTCCACCCGTTGACTCCCCATGCCTTGAAGAATATATTACTCTATTTCTGTTTACAGGCTCGTAGGGAGCGGAAAGGAGAGGAGACACAATGCACAATGGTGTGTGAAAATTACGTTCAGCATCTGCTCTGAGGTGGGCGGCAAGAGAACACAGTGTTTGGAGTAGATTGGTGAGTGCCATTCAATGGAGTGAATGAAGTGGGGAGCCTAATGGATCGGCCCTGGGCAGGGGGGCAAAGAGCCTCCATTGCCAATGTTGAAACTGGGCATTCCAGCCCACACGTGTAAGCTGTCGAGGAAAACAGTGTCTTAGCCAGACGGTAAGAGTGGAACTGAGAGTGTCAGCCCGGCCGCAGGAATAAACAGACACAGACATGGGGAGTCCTGTTAGTAACTGACCTGCATGGTCACCTTTATTTATCCCTTGTGATGCGGCACGCACCACGTGGTGTCGTGTTCACGTCACCACATCCCTTCTTAACGTTAATACTACATCACAACATAAACAAATAACTTTGGTAATGACAGCTATCTCAGTGCAATTCTGTTAATTCCACCACATTGTCCTGTAATCTTGATGGTGGCCTTCTTGCCCTGCTCAACGGGTATCATCAATCTCCAGGTGGACTCCTCTGCTGACCCTCCCATGCTTGGGAGTGGGGACTCTGTCCATCCTGACCGTGTCGAGACCTATCGATCATCTTCACTTGCCTCCTTGTTCATGTCTTCCGTGTCCTTTCTATCTTCCCCCTGCACAACAATCTTCCGGGACCAGCTCGGTTTCTCATGATGCTCTCTTGCTCTCTGTACCCCTGCTTGCCATCTCCATCGACCCTTTTCTGTGCTTCACTGTCCATGGGGAGATCTCACATGGTAAGCACAACTTGTGTGTGGTGTGACGGTTATTGACAAGCGATGTCCCTCCAACCCGTGATATTCGACACCACCAGCCGCCTTCATGCTATCTCCCACTCATTGCCCATATTCTGTGCATTGTGTACCTTGTCCATGTCTATCACAGGGCTATTTCCAGAGCTGTGTCCGGGCATCGCTGAGTGCACTGTGCATCCCTTAAGTGCTTTAGCCGGAGACATCCTTGCCGACGAGTGAGGGGACATTCAATATGCCATTAGGAATGTCAGTAGAGCTGTCTTGATTTCCGTGTCTTCTTGCAGTGCATTTCAGAACACCTTTTTGAGGGTTCTCATGAAGTGATCCCTGTCTGCAATCATGCTTGACCAGCATAGCATGATCCGGATATGGTGTGTGCCTTGAGCTTCAACAGAATCTCAGAACTGTTGCCCTTGAAATGTTGCTTCGTTATCTGACCGGAGCGAGTGTGGAAGTCCATGTCTCTCAAAGATATCTTGTAGTACTGGCATCACACATTCAGCTCCGGTGGACTTTATGGGCTGAACCTCTGGAAACCGGGAGAATTCATGGAGCAGCATCATGAAGTGTTTGTCCTGCTCGATCATGCCAAAGTCTACACTCACCAGCTGCCATGGTGTCTTTGCCCTTGCAGGGGATTCGATGAGTGATGCCTTTGTTGGTGGGTTTGCTGTTTGGCACCTCATGCATCAATCTGAGAGTAGTGTTTCTCCGTGGCTGATAACGTCTTGCTGCCATATGCCACGGGTGTGTACACACCCTTGCTGTCCGTCTGTACAAGTACTGCC
This sequence comes from Ambystoma mexicanum, assembly GCF_040938575.1. NCBI lineage: Eukaryota > Metazoa > Chordata > Amphibia > Caudata > Ambystomatidae > Ambystoma > Ambystoma mexicanum. The sequence continues at coordinate 821,546,115 of NC_090936.1, read as the reverse complement.
CCCTGGCCCACAGGGCTTGCATCCATCCATATCACATACTTTTTCCTGGTATCAAGGAACGCCCTCTTTGTTTGAACAGTGAAGGCTGCCTTTAATTGTTCAAATGCATTCTGGCCAGTGGTCAACCATGCCCACGCCACCTCCTTCTTAAAGGGCACTCTGAGCAAGTCTGTGATGTTGGCTAGGTTTAGGATGAATCTGCCACAAAAGTTCACCATGCCCAGAAAGCTTCTCACCTCTAAAGGATTTGTTGGTGGTGGCAAGTCTTGTATGGCGGCTAATTTTTGCAGGACCTGGTATATCCCATCCCCTTGAAACACAAGCCGAAATAACTGTACTCTGGGCTGAAGGAAATTGCATTTTTCTCTGTGCAGCATAAGGCCCTTTTCCCTCAGGCACCGGAAAACCGCACGCAGTAATTGAAAGTGCTCCGATTCAGTGTGAGTAGATCAGCACTTTGTAGCTGATCTTGTTTACTCCTCTCAATCCAGCAAGTACTACCCTGATGGTAAACTGGAAGACTTTGGCTGGAGAGGAGACTCCAAAGCTGAGCCTTTTATACCAGAAGAGCCCAATGTGGGAGGAGAACGTCATAATGGATCTTGACCCCTCACGTACTAGTACCTGATGGTAACTTGCTCTCAAGTCTATAGTGTAGAATACTGTAGTGGAAAATACTGCTGCACCTTGCAAGTCCGCCATTATGTTGTTGAGGGTGGTTGTTGGATGCCATTCCCTCTTGATCACTTTGTTGGGAATGTGCATGTCTACACATATCCTCACTGCCCCAGGTTGTTTGGGCTTGGGACGACTACTATTAGTGACACCCAGGGTGTGTGTCTACTAACGCTCTCAATGATGTCCACCTGTTCCATGTGTCCCAGCTCCACTTCCACCTTCTTCCTCATATGGAAAGGGATATGCCTGTGTTGTAGGGCCACGGGTTGATTTGTGTCATCCACATGTAATCACACTTCCTGCCCTATTAGGCACCCTATACCATGAACGGGTCTTATATTCTCTACACAGCCATTCAGCATCTGTGAGATAGACCTGGAATGCAAAGTGCACTAGGCTCAGTATTTCAGCCATCATGCTACTTAAGAGTGTGTTGTCTGCTTTCCTGGTATAATAAAAGGTTGCCAGTGTTTATTGTATCCTCTATGTGAGTCACTCTGGAAGTGGAGAGCTCATGTGCCCTTCCCAGCTCCAATATTCTCATCAGTGGCAGTCCTCGTTCCTTGAGAATCTGTTTCCATAGCTGGTTGGAGCTACATTTTTGGATAATCTGTCCACGCAACTCCCCTTCCGTGTATGAGAATGTACATGTCATCGCCAGCTGTCGGAGTAGGGTATAAAAACTGTCAAGTTACTCATTTGGCCCCTGCACTGCATGTCATAGCTGAAACCGTTCATAATCCACATTCACCATCGGGTTGAAGTAGTTATTCAGGGCCCTGCCTATGTCAGGGTAGGAGACGTCACCTTGTGGTGGTGTCTTCAACAGCTTGTGTTCCTCACTCCCTGCATAGAGCTGCGGCCATGAGAATCACCTGTTGAGTGTGGACACTAGGTGGTGCTGTACTGTGCCACGCCCGCACTGCAGGGTCCGGCTGCAGGAGCACTCTCATTGGAAGAGCTGCAGCCGGGATCCTCCCCTGCGTTGTGAGGAGGAGAGGGTCGTTCTCCCAGTTAGTAGACTTGAAGCACAGGTTGTCACAGTGGTCCCGCTCACAATTTACCTCATGTACTTCCTATGCTTGGAGGTGATTTACCAGCTCTCTGCTGAATGGATTTTCCCCAAATTTGCAGCAGGAACGGCGGCGTGGTTGCAAAAGCGTGCTTTTGTAAATTTGGTGGAAATCTGCCCAGTAGTTTTGTTTGAAACAGGCAACATGTAGGTCCTCCAGCCATGCATCCAAGAGTCTAGGAGCAGGCCACAACCATCACAGCATAATGCAGCCATGCACCCAAGAATCTGGCCAGTGGCCCCAACCCACACACATAAGACAGCCACCCGAGGCCCTGTCCACTTCTGTACATATACTATTACAATACTTGCAACCAGTGGACACCACAGCATAATACAGCCTTTACAAACATCCTCATATCATCTACATTCCACTTCCTTACCCTAAAGAAACCTGCCTGCAGTCAACAGACAAGCAGCCCCCGGCCTGCCGCAGTACCCACACAGTCTTTTTACACCTAAACAAGTACATCATATCAACCATCTTTCACTCCCTCCCCCTTCCCAACCCCACTTCTCAACACCAAATGCCCCAATAAATGTTTCCCAGTCCTGTTCCCCACTGCGCTATCCGTGGATATTCACGGATACAAAATGGTGCGCATTCCGGAAAAATATGACGCATATCACGCTTCCCTCCAGCCAATCAGCCGGCGCATCGTATATCTGCAGACATCACGTGGCCCTCCAGACCAATCAGAGTTCATTTCACAGAGCGAAGAGGAAAATGGTTCTGCAAAGGGGACCAAGATATCACTAATTTTTGGGGACCTACATTTTGTCTGTTTTGTCAAAAACTACTGGACTGATTTCCACTATATTCACAAAATCATGCTTTTGGGACCAAGCTGCCGCTCCTGCCGCAAATTTGGTGAAAATCCATTCAGCGGTTTGGTCTGTAGGTATGAGCAAAATTTGTTTCCATTGAATCTATGGAAGAAAAAAAAATGTGGGACCCCCGCCTATAACTTTGTTCCTCATTCATGAAACCTCACCATATTTGCCAAATAAATAATGAGCGGGACATTTACTTTTATTGCAAGGTTTTGTAAGGTTTTGGCCGGGGGAGCGAAGGTATAAACTGTCCAAAAGGTGCTCTTCCTATGAGATGACCAACTTAACCATAACTACGCAGCCGCTACGCCAGGCCTTGTAATATATATTTGTTTTAATTAAAAACACCATATGCAAAATAACTAAATAGAATACACTACAATAACCAACCTCTGTGGAAACAACACAGAACATGCAAAGATAGAATGGGGCAGCACTCTTTACTAATATAATATGGCTGAAGGACAATCAACAATCACAATTTTGTAAAAGGATATTTCTTGTGCAAGAAAAGGGATCGAAAGTGACCTAACTAGTCTCTAGGGTCCAAAGAGCTTGGCACTGGGCCAGTGGTTCAAAGATTAAGAAAGTGCTAAAAGCAGAACCAACGGGTCCTGGCAGTTTGAATTTGTCAAACATTCTCAAAACACATCTCAATGCAGTTTAACAGTGTAAAAAATTGATACAGACTGATCTGGCTCTAAGGTTGTTGTAACTCACAATACAGGGGCTTATGGGCAAATTAAGTCATTGCTCTTATTCTCCCCAACATGGGCGAGGCAGGCAAACACTTAAGAGTGAGGTACTGGTAAAAAGTGTGGCTGGCAGTATGGCAGATCTTGTTTGAGAAGGAGCCCACAATGTGCACTGGTGATGGTTAGAAAGAAAAGCCTGCCTCTGTTACGGAGCACCTGCTTTTCCCCCATAACTGGAGGACTTTGGAAAGGACTGTTCTCCCAGCATGTTCCAAATAAGTTCTTTCTTGAAGTATTGAAGTCGAAAGAAGAATTCAAGAAACAATGTGAGACCCCCTCTTTTATAGGCAAAGGTGTACAGGTGATTGGACAAATGCAAGTCAGATTTAAAGGGTCTAATCCCTGTCTTGTGATAAGTGAGCTCTGCCTTTATACTGCATACCAAAAGTGGTGGGTGCTAAAGAAAGTGAACAATCAACGAAGGAAAGAGAAGAGCAGAGAGAAAAAAAAGATTGTGGAATCCTTTCCCATGTGTGCTGTGGTCCCTCTCTCTACAGTAACACCACCCAATTCTCAGACCTATAGCATCAAAAGTTATTTGGTTTGCACTACCCTGGGGGGAGGCTAGTCTTTTTGTGTACTGTGTGCCCTTTGATTCCTGTTTCCCAGGACAGCTCCTAGTGCGAAGACGTCTTACTGAACACAGGTGTTACATGTCCTCACAAAAGATCAGATAGAGGTAGCTGGGTGCAGCAGAGATAGCCAGTCTGCTGGGAATTAACACAGCTTTTCCACAGCAGGCCTGGCCTCACGGCATTGGCACATGTATGATACCAATCAGATGTGTCTTTAATAATTATGAGAACTGCTGGCCACCATACCCTAAACTCTGGTATGACTTACATTTACATTTTACAACTGCCAACAGGATAGTAACTCTCATAATCATGTGGTTTTTGGACAGAGGTGCAGATTCAAATGCAGCCTCTGCACCACAGTGTCTTGGCTGTCAATGCATCTGCCAAAAACAACTTCTTTGACCTCTGAACCTGCTCTATGCCACTGGAAAGCATGTGCTGCAGACCAGGAGGTTGATGCAGTAGGGCATGTGTGTTAATATGCTTTTGGCATGGAGCTTTATGAAAGGGTGGGTCTGATTGGCAGGCATTTCTGAAATGTATTAATAAAATAATTAAAAAAATAAATAAAGAACATAATTGTATTAAATAATACATATCAAACAATCAAGGGATTTTACTCCCCTGCCAGATGTCAATTCCTTACATATAGTCATATTGGTTTGGTGATGAGAAGGCATGTGCCATGACTGTAATTGTATAGTGATGCAGCATCACAACAATTAAAAATTGTTTCTTTGAAAGTGAGATGTGGTGACAATGGGCACAGTCACAGATGCAAGTTGCACATTCAGCATTCCATGATGTCTGAAAGGCAGGCATTTAATGCAACCATTTTACTACTGATGGTAGATGTCTCCAATTTCCTGTCAACACTTGTTAACCTCATAAATGGCTACAGGACCGAGTAGCGAAACATGGAGGGAAACTACGTGTTCCCCCTTTCAGTTTGTCAGAGAAATCAAAGACCGTACCTGCTTCAAACGGCATGCGGTATAAACCATCTCAGTGTTTACATCCTGAATGGTTCTCTTTTCAGTGTTAATTTATGTCTGCAGTGCCCAAATAAATCCCCAGAAGACAGCGGTAAAGGGTGATTTCAAGGGGATGCAAGGATGACACTGGTGTGTGGAAGGAATGAATATCTAATTTAGGATAGATCAAAATAAAAACATTGTACATGGCTAACTCTTTCGAGCATGTAATTCCCAAAGATTTCCTGTTTTAGCCCTGTTGAGAGTAAATAAATGGGTCTCTTCTTTTGCGAAATATTTAAATATATTACTGAATTTGAGTTCTAAACATGCCTTTGTTCCGTAGTAGGATTGGCATGCTTCTACTGTGTGCAATCTTCCCAATTTGTAAGTAGTTTTGTGTATGATTCTTGTCCTCTCCTTAGGCAACCGTGATTATGGAACGAGAAAGAAAAAGCGTTCCATTGTTTTCAAAATCTATGTTTATTCTGCTCTGACCATACATACCCATTTTAGGTTTGTTAAAAGGGGAATAGTCTGTCTGGTGCAATGACTACTTTACCTGTTGTGAAAATTGGTGGCTGCAGGGGTTTGTCTCTTTTCCAAATGCCTGAGCAAAATCTGCAGCAAAATTAATATAATTTCTGTCTTATGCTTCTTAGCCACATTGTTAAATATAATAATTGACAACACCTAATTGTGACTGCTGGTTTAAATAAATGTACTTTTAATTTAATTAAAACAAGTACTGGCAATGCCAACCGTTTTGTGAAGGCATGGGAAAGGCACTTTCCAGGCTCTACTGTAGTGGGAATAACTGGCCGTTGATGGTGGCAGGGGCAAAATGGTGTGAGTACCTAGACATCTAATAGCAGTCTTGGATACAGAAGTGAAAGAAGCTGTGGGGGAGGCAGAGGTGCCTACTTGCACTCCCTTATTTGACAAGGAGATCCATGAGGAAAGAAAAGTCTGAAGGCAGAGAGGTTGAAGGTAAAAATGTAAAATCTTGGGAGAATCCTCCAAAACCCAAGCTTTAAAGAGTCGTAGCATCTGCATCCTGGAAGGAGATGCTGGTCAGGAAATTTGAAAATATGCTCACATGCAGAAGAAGTGTGCAGTAAACAATCTTTCATCAGTGACCCACATGCTTCAGAGATGATTTCCAAACCTGTGGCAGAATAGTTTTCTAAGAAAACCAGCTGCCTGAAAATAACCCTAATGAGTTGAGGATAAGTACCCATCCAAGTATACTATACTCACGGTCCATGAGTGACCAGTCATGAAAACCCAATGTTGATCACGAAGTCCAGAAAAGCCCATCAAAGAAAGAAAAGGCTAAACCTGAGGTCCAGGAAGAACAAGACAAGACTGCAAATGGTGACTCTGAGCTCTAGAGCTGTAGGACATGACAAATGCAATAGAGTCTCAATCTGTTGTCTTGGCAAAAGGGCAACTGCAACAGGCCCAATCCTTATCCTTTGAAATATCAGTTACTGGGTATTATTGCGAGTTTGGCGGTGCAGGAAAAATCAGAGGAAATGCAGCAGTAACTCAGTTACCACTGCATTACTGCACCGCCAAATTACAATTTTGGTAGTGAAGTGGAGGAAAAACCTCCAGCAAAATGCTGGAGGTAGTTCTGATGCCTTACCACCAAAATATGCCCATTTTGGTGGTATTAATGCATGCAGTAATGATTGGGTACTATTTATCAAATAACCTGCCCAGTGTGGCATGCTCGTAGCTCCATCGGGATAACCAAGATAATAGTTGGAGAAATTCACACCAAATCTGCGATATGCAATATGCTCCAATCCCAATTCTGCATGCATTGCATAAATTGGTCCAAACATTGGTTGGACCTGCAATTCCGGTAAAAATTGTTATCAACATTTGAGTAGACAGTCTCATAGCATCACATTTTGGTGCCATATTGGTCAATGGATTGTACTGTTGCCATATAGTGCCTTAAGTAATATATCCATTAGTTAACATGGCAAGTGTTTCATTAATTCTCTTAGACCACATACTACGTGTGAAATTCTTCCCACCTGACTCACAAGGGGCCCTTTCCTGTTAACATGTGGTATACAATGAACATCCAAATAGTCAAATGATCTAACACTTTCTAACCACAGATGATCTTAGTAGAATGTTCAAATTATCTTATGTGGAATAACCATACGCAGAACAACTGGTTCACTAACATTAATTTTATGTGCTCTGTGTACGTTGTTAAAGAAGTACCACCATTAGTCTGAACCTGCAAGGCTTTTGGGTTCTGCCCATCAGGACAACATCATCATCATATGCCAACATTGGCAATTTGCATGGACCATACTTGGGCACATCTGTTCAAATCTTTTCTAAAAGACTTAAACAACAACCTACAAATATATAAATTGGCTCAGACAACATAAGCACTCTACTAGAAACTCAAACTGGTTGAGACTGTTTCATTGGTTAAAAACTAACAACTCTAGTAATTTTTGGTCTCAATATAACGATTTCCATAAAATAAATGTCTCCTAGTGAATTAAATCCAATATCACAAGAGGTTTTGTGTAGACACATCCAGGAAATTTATTTTACCATGGTTAACTTCAAACTATGAGTACTGTTATGTCAGTACTTAAGCCCCATGTCACAGAATATTTTAATTCAGATTCTTTTAAGACAATTTTCATAGACTAATAGGTAAATCTAAAGCCTCTTGTGCACCAGATCCGGATGGTGTTCCAAACATAGTACTTAAAGACCGTCTGGAACTATGGGCTAAGTTATTAAGTGCTCTTTTCCAACATATAGAGCAGACGGGAAGCATTCAAGGTATTCGGGGACTTGGCAGCAATCTATAATGGTCCCAATATTTAAAAACGCAACAGGCTGGATCCATCTAATTATCTTCTATTGGCAATGATGGACTAAAGCCAAAAGATATTCGACAACATTATTTTAGAGAAATTCACCTTTTGGTTAGAGGATAGAAAACTCCTTACCATTTTCCAAAGAGGATTTAGAAAATCATTTAGCACAATTACAAACATTTGTGTGTTCCAATTTCTTAACGCAGAATATGTAATTAAGAAGGGTCTAAACTTATTCTGTTGTTTTGTGGACTTCTCAAAGGCCTTCGACTTCGTTTCAAGACCTAAACTCTGTGTTAAACTGAAAGAATGGGGAATTGATTGCATCTTGCTTTATTACATCCAGCAATTATATTCCATCACCTCCATATCTATACGGCTCAGGACAGAAGGTGTTTATTCAGACTTTTGCCAAACTAATAGGGGCTTGAAGCCGGGCTGTGTGTTAGGCTCCATTTTGTATAATGCCTACACTGCGGACTTAGCGCAAAACATGCATCAGCCTCGTAACTTTCCTCCTCAGATAAATCGCACTAAGGACACCATAAAGATGATGTGTCTTGGTAGGGTCCCTTTTACTATTAAGCACTTTAAAAGGAGCATTGAGAATACCGTGTTGGAAGACACACAGGAAATAATACACTTGGGATTTCCAAATAAAATGTGTCTGTCCTCTACCTATTACGAATCTCTTTTAACAGAGAAAATTTGGAAAAAAATGGCTATTGATGGAGTCGAGAATCGGGGGGATATAACATCGAGGGCTTTGTTGAGATCTGCAGACTGAACATCATTCCTTCCATTTTATACTCACTGGAATTATTCTGGGTTTACCAAGTAGGATGATTAGGAAGGTTTGAGGCAAGCCTACTACGATGTATTTTTTTATTTTATTTATTTTGACATTTATAAAGCGCACAAAGCCCACAAGCATCTAGGCTAATCTATAATCAACCTCCCCAAAGCTGTACCATTCGAGGCACTAAGGCTCGAATATGGCTTATCTTCACTGTACTCTTCATGGTGCATTCAGAGAGTTTTACTTATTGGAAACTGCCTAAACTCGACCGAAACTAGAATCTACTGTTACAAATTTTAGGAGAACGACAGGGTGGCGAGGGAAATAACCCCTTCATAGAGGACTTAGACATTTTTACTCTAAATCATCTGACCTATTTGGGTATAGATAAAGTATTTTCAATGAAAGTCCTGATTATAAAAATATTATTAAGCATAGAACCCAGCAGTAGGATCTTGCCTTACACACTGAAAAACTACATGACCTCAAAAGGTGTAGAGAATGTTCCCATCAACGTTTTTGGGGGAACAATATCACTATTTATTTAACCAAAGTTGTAATATTGAATTGAATCAATTTATTTTTCACCTCCGGCTTAACATTCTATCTACTAATGAATATTTATGAACATTTATGACTCGTCGTCACAAGACCTTCTTTGTAGGCTTTGTCAATTAGGTACTGAAATTAATCGACATGTGCTTACTGCTCGTCCTGTATTGACAGATCATTATTTGAGGCGATACAGCGATATGTCAACTGCATTGATAACATTCGTGAAGACCAATTTTGGTCATCACTGCTCGGGGCTCAATCAGTTTTGATTACTGCTGCTGCTTTTTCCATATGGAATATTGCGATAAAGAAAATTGAGTTTTGGAGTTTATGAATTAACAATAATTTGTATGCATACCTATGTTGATTGAATTTTTCTTTTTACTATTTTTATGGAAATGTTTTTTTCTTTTTAAATTTAAATTGTTCTCATTATTAGGACATAGTTATGTGTTTAACGCTTTGTAACTAAACTAAAGCACAATAAAATTCAGGAAAAAAAAACATTACACATAAATTAAGTAAGAATGGGGCAAGGGCATAACTGCCCACCCCTTCTCTTGAGTTGTTTAGGAACTGTGTTTTAAGTAGGTTAAGAAGGCCTCACGGCATTACCATCACATTTAATACAGTGCACACCCACTGGCAATCAACCAATTTCAATGCCTTGGACAAGTCCATAAATGCTAGGTAAATTGTTGACCTTTGCAAAGTAACATATTATTTTACAAAATAAAGGTTCATAACATGATTAATTACATTGTATCCCTCCCTAACGTCTAGCTGTGCATCAGCCATTATATTTATATTTTCTCTTTTAAGCCATTTTATTAATCTTAGACATACAAGGCATCCAAATAATGTTGCTGATCCATCAAGAAACAATATCAAGAGATATGAGCTGGTTGAAGATGTATCCCCCAAGTTAAAACATGGAATAAATATTGCCTGATTCCATCTTTGTGGTATTCAAAGCATGCTTTATATTGTGCTGAAGACAATAGTAAGTAATGGTGCCCAGAGATCAATAATGTAGTTAAATAGATGAATAGGTATTCCATTGTGTCCCTGATTTTTATTAGAATTGTGGTTGCCAATGGCCTGATGAACCTCACCAATGTAACTAAAGTGGTATTTCCTCAAACAAATTGGTTAGAGGAGTTGGATCACTGGCCCCAGTTATGTTTTGAGGTCCATTAATACCATACAATTTAGAGATTTGATAAATCCGGACTTATGCTGGCACATTGGACTCTAACTTATGGTTAATGTGATATGGGAGATTGATGCACCTGCTGATCTAGTGATCTCTTCTCACTTTTCAGCCACCTGTTCATCCTTAATGTTCTTGCAGGCTTGAGTGTAAGCGTTACTTACCATTCCTATCAAATCAAAATTGTCTTCACTGCATCACAATACTGCCCATAACTATTTCCTGGTCACTCTACACCATTCATTAAACCAGCAGTGGCACTTAATTTAGGATCCTGTACTAGATTTCTATAAATAATGTTGTGGCCTTCTGAAATAGACTACAAACAGCATTCATATGAGTGTTCACTGGGAAATTGGGGTCAAGACATGTCATTTTGTCATTCCTCACTCTACTCTTCTCACTAGTGAGTGAAGAACCTTCTCATAACATCTCATCTCCCACAGTATCATTCTCTTTGAATTTGCAAATTCACCCTAATTTCCAATCACAATTTCCATCTTCTGACCCAGAACTTTAAAAATCAAGACAAGTGGGAGATGACTGGTTTTGTCTTGCTTGACCATCACATAGTCCACTATGAAGTTCCAATCCTTCGATATCACCATGAAGTAGACAATTAAAGATGATCAATGGTGACCAACAAAATGCCTGTTTACCTGGAGAATCAGATTGCGTGTGACCATTAACAATTTGCTGTATTTATTACAAAAGTATTAAAAGTTAAAACTTGCTCAGACAAATTAACAGATGTTAACTTAGAATTTGGAATACCCCTAAGCTAGATCTTCTTCTGGGTGTATATAATTTGTTGGTAGTTCTAAGCCCAATTTCATACTAAAATTGCCAAAAACAATGATGAATTGGAGGATCCATGTCAAATACTCGAATAGCCATTGAAAAAATCGTACAGCCTATTAACTGGTCCAACCCCCATTTTTGCCTTAGCATGATGAAAATCAAATATAAAAATTCCTTATTGTGTTTTGACCTCAATCTTACTATAATTAATTAATTCAAAAATATTTGAGTATCAATCGCCACCAGTGGTAACCCAGTAGAAATATATACCACTGGTTAGGCCCATATTATTGTGGGAAGCTGATGCCTTGAATGAACTTCAACCATCTATTTATATTTCTTCGAAAACCCAAGTCTCCTGGAAACAATTATATCCCGTCCGCATATGAAATTCTCCAAGTGTGATCTAGCAAACTCCTCTCCAAGTAAAGAAATGTTCAATGCCAAACATCACAGGTGAAATGCTCCTGTATCTTTCTCAAATTGTTGACTACACTGGAATGTTGTAGACGTACCTAATTATATGCTACTCCTGGTGGCGATCAATGGTTATATCCCTGATTAAGGCTATAGGCAGTTAATGGAGAAGCTGCATAACCTGGTTATTCTGGCCAGGTTGTATTGGTTAATCTTATCATGGAATCAGTGTTCTCCAAACTCCATGGGTTCATCATGGCTCTTATCTCTAGCTACAGTTGTGGTCCTAGTGGAAACATTTCCCCTAGGATGTATTTTTGTTTCATTATGGGTGACATTGTGGCCTTGGTCAATTTACCATAAGCTACAAGTCCTAAATATCCTGCTTCACTCGTATACATAGGCCTGGTATTGGGTGAGAAGTCAGTGCACTCATTCATAACTCCTTAAGGAAGCAAATCTATTGCTACACAACCAGTCACCTGCCAAATCATATGATTTCAATAGGCAAACATTAAACACTTGAGGGAATTCTGATAATGTTAGAGTGCAAGTCGGTGGCTTTTACCTGAGCCAAAGTTTTGGATGTTGCCATAAATCCCATATGACCAAATATTGTTTATGGAAGACCCCTTCTTTATAAATAAAACCTAAATGGAGAGCTGTAATTTGGAAGGTCTAAATCATACAACACGAGGTCCCCTGAACATGGTGTGGTAACCCATGGATCTCAATACAATTTCAGACAGATGTTGCAATTGAAACATCACAAAAACGCAGCCATCATCCAATAACATGGAACCACAGCCTACTCGGTTTACCCACTGTGCCATAACGAGTTGGCGCCCGGCTCCAGCTTCAGGCCTTCTTTAAGTGTTCATTTGATAAACAGATTTTGCCAGAGTGAGCTTGTAGACTCTCTCTGCTGGTTTTTGTGTACAGGTACAAGAGCTAGAAGCATTAGTAATCATGTTGCTTGTAGAAGTAGACTCAAGACCACTGAACTTGCAGTAGTTTCATGAGTACCCACATTATTTGTTTCAGATTGGCTCAGATATCTAAAGAGCTCTTGCCCTTCTTTTTTCTTGTCCCTTTGTTTTTTCCATAATTCGTCCAGAAGAGACAGGAATGGTCTTGTGCAAGGCAACTCCCACAGGCCTCTGCCCTTTCTCTGCTCCAACATACATCTGACTCTGCTAGGACATATGTGCTTTAATGGTTATTCCTTCATTTCACATCAATAAAACTACTATCTTATTTTGAACCAGCTGTTCTCACTGTGCTGCCAACCTCACTCCTTATTGTGGTTTGCACAGCTTGTTGGGAACATTCTAGTTGACTCTGCTTTTCCAGAATGTCATACCTATTTGAAAAGGAAGTTAATCTTGCTTCAATGGCATTGATTGAACCATGAGCCTTGTCAAGGGCCTCCTTCAAAAGATCAATCCCAACTCCCCTTCTTGACAGCTAGTTTATACACATTGTGCAGTTTTCCATGCATTTCAAATGGTCTAAGTCTGTTATTCCATAATGATAGTTCTCTCTTGGCATTTTCCGATCATATCAGCAGCATAGCACAATTTTTACCAGAGAGTTCCTTTTGAATACTGGGATCATCAGTCTCCTTCAAGTGTAAAGCGATGCAGGTCCAGTGGGTCTACTTCCTAGCTTCCTGGCTGAATCCCCATTGTCTGGTCAGCCAGCATTGCATGATCTTGCTCTGCAGGAAGTGGGGGACAAGTGAAGAAGCTGTGCTGCAGTGTAAAATGACTTATGTGCCTCATCCCTCACCTCTCACTGCTTTTCCACACATCTTCATCCACAGATTAAAGGTAAATTATTCTCCATACTGTAAAAGTAAACAAATGGGCCATCCAGTGTCAGCATTCAACTCAATCTAGCCATCTCATGCTAAAGTGTTCAGTATGTATTGCCCTTGGCGACCTAGCTGCATTTCTGTCTGGTTTCGCATCCTCACGTTTTCATTTTCACAACCAGCTAAAATATGTTCAAATGTCATAACACTGAATGTGATGGTAGCATCTGACCCAATGTATTTAGACAGTTAATGATCCTCCTTTTCCTTTAACTGCCAATTTCAGCGTGGGATAGTATGTGATGCCATCATACACATGCAACACCTCCTGGCACATCAACGGTCTGGGCATAGGGTGCTCTTCTGTATTATACATATCGATAATAATGTTAATTCAGTTGTTACCTTGTTGACATTACAGTAATGCAAACAATGAAAAGAATACATTGAATAACATTAAATCTTGCATACTACTATTAATATCTTGTACTGTCACTATTGCTACTAAAGTAATACACATAGCTGTTAATTTCATGCACACACATAGTCATGTTGTACTGCAAAAATGACTATGCGCTGACTTTGCCCTGACTTTGTATTGCAAATATACACTTTGCACAGTTCCAGGAATCAGGTTTGTGTCGGCAGTGCAAAGTCACTTTTCAGCAGTGTAAATTCACTTTGAACCAGGCAAATAGTCCATAAATCACCCATTGAGTGTCACTAAATATCTTCCTTCTCGAGCTCTTCTCTCATCCGCCTCCAACTCCCTCAAGGTCAGTCGCTTCTCCAAGCAATGAGTTGGTGGTAGATCTCTTTCTTCGGCCGGGTCCTCCCTCTGTACAGCCTCCCTGCCTCCCTTAAACTTGAGGAGAACCACCTACGGTTCCAGAAGCACCTCAAAAACTTTCTCTTTGCTTCTGCTTTTTCTCCTCTTCTCCCCTGCTGACCTCCTGGCTGCAACCGGAACTGCACTGGTTACCTGGACACCCTCTGATCTCAGGCCGAGGTCCCCCCGCCAGTCTCACATACCTGCACTGCCCGCCTGGCAATCCCCACACTTGGGGACTGTTTCTGTATCTCTACAGTCCCCCTACCAGCCCTTGACACCTGATGCCTGCACTTACCCTTGCACTTGCCACTTGCTGGCCGTTACTTTTACTTATTGATATTATCTATTCCCATGTACTGCATTGTCCCTTCCACCTTCCCACGCACTTGCGCGATCTGAATGACACCTGGCCTAGTAGGATCGTTGTCTGTCCTCTCTTTGTTCCCCCTCCCTTGCCTCATCGCGCCTTGAAACACTTGTGTACAGGCACGTTATAAATACCATATCATATCATACCCTAAGCATTTCAATCACCTGAGCCAAACTTAAGATTTTGTTTAGGGTGCTACTGCCGAATTACTACTATTATTACAAACCATGTTTATACTATTAGCACACTAATGAATATAATAATAAGAATAATAATAAGTGTAATACTAGCAATAATAATTAAATAAACAACAATAACAACAATAGAACAAAAATAAGTAATGCTATTAATTCTTGCTCCTTCACCATAAAGGGCAGATTTCAGCTGTTAAGCACAGAGTACATATAAACAGTTTCATACTGAGATTATTTGGCAAGGGTAGAGGAAGGTCTTCAGAAGCACATGTCAAGTTTAAGAATATGTGATCCTTGCGGAAATTCCAGACACGCATAGTGGACGTATATTCGCAAAGAATATATATCACTTCTCCCATTTTAGGGATTTGTGGCAATGCAAAAATAGGACCATGCTTAGTTTGTGAAAAAGAAAACTGCATCAACGTCAACTGAACATTGTTTATAAAGAGGCAAGCCACTTGATCTTGAAAACACAACATTAATGTGAACTATGCAACTCTTCGCTGTTTATATTTGATTGACAAGGTAATAGTAAAATCAGTCCTATCCAACTCATCGAGGTTTGCACATTATTTGTAGTCTGAGTACCTCACAGGACGCTCATGGCAGATCGCAGGCAAATCAAGAGAGCCCAAGCTAGCATCCCATGTTGGTAGATATCGGGATAATATGAACTCTAAATAATGTATAGCACTTGCTTATAAGCATGATGTGTCAGCATAGACAGACCCGCTCAGTACAAAATGCTTTCAGCACTTAATGAAGACCTGTTGTCAGGTGGATTGCTGTGATCACATGGATGTCTGCTGATGGGAAACTTGACAAAAAGCTCAGAGGTTTTCAAGCGTTACTTATGCTACAGAAATGCTGTCCTGGCAATGTCTGACGTGTCATCTCATTCATAATCCAAGGCTGTGATTGAGTGCAGTGCTAAAGTGGCACGCCAGTACAGATAAAGGAAAATGCTGTCAAACTGCACTCGACTTTCTTGCAGTACCGCTAAAGCAACCCAAGACTGGAATACGATAAAGGTGAGAGGTCTGCCATTCCAGCTTTGTGCTTAAGGATAAGAGGAATGCAGGAACTCCTGATGTAGATGTGTTTAACAAGCACAGAACAAGTCTTGAGATTAAAGAAAGGGAGGCAACATTTACAACTCAAATTTAAAAGGTCTCGGAAGTAAATAAAATACTAAACAAACCTCCAAATCATAAGTAGCACTAAGAATGCAAAAAAAAGACCCAGTTGAGACTGTATGATAAATCCCTATCAGCCATCATCTATGCATTGCTGCTTCTCGAAGCGAGGTCCGCACTCAGTAAATACCATAATAATAATAATAATAATAATAATAATAGTTGATGTCTGAGAAACTATCGCTGTTCATCCATCTAGTGCTACAATAAGGTGATCATAGACAGCTGATTAGGCCATCATGAGCCGAGTATCACCAGAATATGATGCCCCTAGAAACATCAAAGTTGCCCCCATTATGAAGGAGGGGCACCAAAATGGCACTTCAACTGGAGCAGCATGTATCTTTGCATGAGCCCAGTCTGTTCCTCGACTGATCCGAAAATGTTCTGTTTATTGTGCACAGCAACACCTGAGTGGACAGAAGGCACACTTCAGCAGGCCCCTTTTGTCTGCAATAGCGTCTGTAGTGCTGCAAAAAAGAGAATGCATTCTATGGAATGTTTGTACCAATTTCTATTATATTGTGCTTGAAAAGTGTTACATAGAGCGACATGAAACATCAGAGATGGAGATGAAAAGCAGCTGAGCCACACTCATAACCGCTTGCTCTTTGGAATAAGAGGATTTCACGGGCATTGAAATAGGTGCTGGTTGTTGGAAGAGGTGATGCCAGAGGCCCAAATGTAGAGAAGTGACCACATTGTTGAAGGGGGTGGCATCCACCACTGCTTCAGTGGGTATTTTTGGTAGCTGGGTTGCTACTTATTATTTGGATGTATCAGCCTTTCTACTCCACTTGATGAGCAGATAGACCAGACCATTGAGAAGACAATCTCTGAATGTGAAACAAGCCATACTAAATCCAATCTATCACTTAACTGTGAGCTGACGGGCCACCGACAAATATATTTCACACAGCAGCAAGTGTTTGAAAACTGTGATGCAATTCTGTAGCCTACTGGCTGAATTTACTGGCAGGTTAGAGTATAGAGAATGTACAGTAGGCAAGCCATCACAATATCAATATGCAGATGAGGAGCGGTGATGGAATATCGGAAGATACTGAAATATCTTGAGACCTATTTGGTATTTACGCATCCTAACATTCTGAGCTATAGATGACTCAGAGGACATGTCTGGTTACATTAAATCCTTAGGTTGCATGTTATTAGGGCAATCACCAACAACTCAACAAGCTCTGAGAACACAAACACAATACTGCTTAGAGAGCATTGATGTAAATGGACTAAAAAGCTGTTTTCCTTCCTAATCTACATAACAAATAGGCAGGCCAAGATTTCTTCCACATTAGGTTTTGTACCAGGTCTACCCCTCTCACCAGGCACACAGCCAGCTGTGTGTCATCAACAAGCATCTTCAATTCTAAGCCATGTAATGTATTGTAAGGCAGTGTAAGGTAAAGTGCTCTTGTATAGCTCACTTCTGCCATTTTGGTGGCCTTTCTATTTTCAGCCCTAAAAAAAAAAAGAGTGAGCAGGTTGTTAATGGGATAGAGGGAGAAGCAGATGTGAATCCTGTGAATCATGCTCACATGCAGTAAGTACCCAAGCCCTGAGTATTAGTGTGGTTCTAGGTGCGCTTTGGCTGCAAGAATCTTTGGCATGTGTTTCATCCAGAAGGGAGAGCCCAAGATCAACCTGTTATAGTATGCACTATGGGGAACTTACAGGCCGCTTGCATGGGGATTAGAGGATGATGAACTAGGCCTGGAAGGATAGCCCAGGGGCAACACACTTGTCTTGGAAACAAGACAACATGGAGCAAGGGTTTGATACTATTTAAATGGTGTGGGGCAGACTGACACAATTGAGTCTGATGCCTTGTAGTCCTTGGCTGATGAGTTCTGTATAGATTGTTGGCATGTTTTGATGCATTGGACTATTCATTGTGCAATACCTGGATTGCTGATTGAGTATCCCATTTGGACCAGTCCCTTGCACATTAATATTGGATTGTTCTCCTAATATGACTTTATCTTTCCATGTAAAACCTGACCACACGCCTTACATTTAGCGTGTAGGCTCCTTTCTACACTTTATTGTGGATGCTTGAACACACAGTGGTAGTTCAATTGTTTGATTGACCAGGAATTTGGATAGGACTTTCAGAGAAAATCTTAGCTGTGTTCTGAATACCACCTTGACTTTGTGTATGGCATCAAATTCCCCTACATTAGCAGAACTTGCCCCATAACGAGTTGTTGCCAAAACTGTGACATGAGAACGAATGGTGATTACAAATGAAGCTGCCATATGTCTGCTCTAGACTCTTAAACAAATCTGTAGAGAGAGGTGTGATTTGGGAGGAGAGAGAAGGGTAACTGTCCAATCCTATTTGTGAGAATTCTTCCAGGATCCTCCCCAAGATTGTACATTTATGGTGTCATCACTGATATATAAGGTGGAATGTACTACAAGGAAGGGACAGAGCTGCTGAAACTTACCATCTGACAGCTGCAAGAAAACACCAGAGGAGTTTGCTGAGAATGCATCTGGATGGAGCTGTCTATTTCTGGAAAGGTGTAGAAGCTGACTGGCTCCTATGGTGGAGAGCTGGGGACTGTCCTTGAGAGTGTAGTGACCAGACCCTTTCCCTACCTTTCCAGAGGGTCCTGACATGCAGCTGGCTTTCCTGAACTTTAAACAAAGATGTTCTATGTTCGTAGAAGTGAACGCTTTGCAACCAAAAGGTGGGGGAGTCTGGTTGCCTTAAACCCTGTCCTTTTATAGCTGGCAGGTGAGTGGGGAAGTCTGTGTGAACCCTTAGTCTATTTAACTAAACATATTAATTGAATTAATTCCCTTTGGCAGAACACAATGGGGTGATTTTTGTTCAAATTGGAAATTAACAAAGCTCACTTCCCAGTGTGCACTGAAAAGCTATAGCCTATAATTGAATTGGGTAATCTTTTTTGTCTTGTGACCCCGACTTCTTCAAGGAAGAGTGGTGTCTTTGTTCTTAAATTAGTCCAATGTTTTTGTCCAACTTTCCCCAACACAGGGTTTTCAGTGTAGGGGGATCTGAAATCCAAAATTCTTCAATCCTAATTTTTCTGTCAGACTTCCCCAACCCAGACCAAAACCGGAGGGGGCTAAAAACAAACTGCTAAATCAATCTGTGGTTATTTTAAATCAAATGTGTGGTCGAAATCATAATTGCCATATGCATATCTGCAAATCTAAAAAACAAAACTGCTAGCCTTTTAAGCACGCAGGAGAATCAAAATTGAAAAACACTACATTTGTAAGTTGTGTTCACTGACCAGCACCAATTCTTTTTTAAGTGAAATTTGTAGAAAGTCAAGAATTGTGATTGTGTTCTTTTCAACACACTTGTGTTATTTATTTTTGTTGAGAGAGGTTTATTGTGTTGTGCCACGGATAAAGTGGTGTTTTTCACTGCCAGTTTCATAACATCTAATTCAAATAACATAAATATGTTTCCTGTCCGATGGCCTGGTTCTTGGCTCATTGGTAGCGCAGGGTGAGGCATCCAAGAGGTATTAGATGAACTGGAGATAGGGCTGAATAAAAGAATCCATTAAACAGTTTGTTGTGTGACACCTTGAGTGGGGAGGGAAGGGACTCTCTGTGTTGAGGTTGGCCTCTCAATAAACCGTTCCATGGGCTAAGCAAAAATGTGTACTGTCTACTCCTATTGTCCAGTGTTCTCAGATCTTGAGTGCAGACATTGTGCAAAAATATTGACTTTTTCTAAGAAAGTAGGGAATGTGTCATATCTGGAAGGCTAGCTTCAGAACCTGGGCATTCCCAGGAGCCATAATATATGGGTCAGTGGACCTAGGTTCAGGGACTTGGCCCAAGATAGAGACCAGACTGAAAATGTTTGCTCCTGCCACAGCCTACCACATTGCTTGACTGTATATAAAACATTGTATCAAAAAATAATTGCAAAGACAACCTTTGAAATATCAACAACTGCTAGGTGGATTTAAGCCAAACTAAAAAGAAAGGATATCAATTTGAAGGAATATGTACATTCAAGTCCACATTTTGTGCCATACGTTCCAATATTTTTGTATGTTTAGTGTTCAGAAGTTCCTATGAGAGTTTGAATGAAAAATACTATTTTTTTAGACACCATTATAACACCTCCCTACCCGCTGACCTAGCGGCATGAACCTTTACAGTTTTAAATACACAAATAGTTTTTGAGGGGCAAGCTTTCTGCTGATTTGTTAAAGTAGACCAAAGTTGCAAGTGGGTCTACCAACAATCTATGTATATGGGAAATGGGATGGGCAAGTGTCACTGTTCTCCATTATGTAATGTTTATGATGAAAAAGAAAACTTGCACATGTACTTTTAGAAGAGCTAAGTAAATGGTTTGAGAATTTAAAATACTGCCTTTTAACCAGACTAGTTTCAGGCCCAGGGAGTTCTGTAGAACAATTGCGGGAAAACAGTATCCTATGTGCTGGACTAGTAACAATTCGTATCTATAACGCAGTAGTGCATTTCCCCTATTGGCATCCTTCTCCATCCCTATGGGAATTAAATTGGATACCTACGTCCAAGGGTCGGAGGCTCTGCACTTTAGTACCAACCATGTGAGCTACAATAGCTATATCATTTTTGTAAACCGTTGTATAGCCTACATTCCAAAATGATACTCTTCATTTTATTATGCAGTGACAAGTTTGTTTATTTTCGTGCATAAATATCACACCGCCTACAAGTATTTTGAGCATGACATTGTTCTCTTAGACCACATCCCCACAGGCCTCTCGAGAACAAATAGGGTACCTACATTTTCTGAAGGGCATAGGCTTTACTTTAATGGTAATAATAGTAAGATAATTGTTGTTAACAGCAATTCCAGGGAGAGGGAATTAAATGTCATCTGAATGGAGGTCTCAATGAACGGGTACACCTTTACAAACCTCTTGGAATCATGATAAATAGGTGATAGGGAGCTAACTTGGAATGATTACTTAAATTATTTTGCTGACAATGTTAAACAGTACATGTGTCCATTACAATGTTTTCTTGCCAAACATAGCGGATTCAATAAAAGAGCTGTCATTGGGGCTTATATTTCTAAATAACTCTAATAACATTATATAATTGTGAAATAAGGGGCTACAAAAATCACAATCAAACTAAGAAAACTGAAGGGAAATGCTTTCTACCCCAGGGAATTCATATTACCTTTGTTCTGACTGACCTGGGTTACATATTTACCAACATTCTTGCAAACGGATCCGTCTTAAACTTGTACAATAAGTTAATGGCAGCCACCCCCTACACCTTCAGTGCTATCACAAGGGAAGAGGTACCAAAAAGCAAGTTTGATGGTTACTGGAAAGGTTTGATGAGGGAGTTGATCTGAAATCTGCTTTATAATGCATGTCAGAAAGGATAAAAGGAGCAAATTAGACTTCTGCAAAAACTATGTGCAACTGAGAGCATTACTGTGAATCCGACACTACTCCACTCAGTTTCACTGCCCTAGTAAGAGGTGGGTCTAACTGAGACTCGTGTTTAATCCCCTACCCACTTTAGAAGTTATGGTACATGGAAGGGCATACCACAATCTTGAAGGTTGTGCAGACTGTGTGAGAATGGAAACTGTTGCAAAAATATTACACATGCATTGCTTTATTGTCTGATATTGGAGTCTGAACCTTACATAAATTTAGGCCTGGTGTATAAAGGTAACAACGACTATAAGGATATGTGCTCCAGGATTATGGAATTTGTCGACCCTGCAATAATGCTAAACTGCATGAGGCTCTTTGCTATAAGTCATTGCGTGAAGTGTGGAAGGCAAATTGTGTTGTGATTCACTAACGGGAACACTGCATTTATTTCTCCGGGAGTCTGTCCCTCGCTGCAGCCTGCGGTGCCTTTAAGTGAATTGGAGGAGCCCTATAAAGACCAAATCCCGCACAAAGCATGGATGCGAAGTTTGGAAGGCAAAGTTGGTTGTGTGTTTGGTGGTCAGTGGCTGGTGTTCAAGGTGGAGAGCACAGAGTTCCCTTGAGTTCCATGGAGATCTACGGTAAGCGGCAATAATGATCCATATATCTTGAAAGCAACCGACTCCCTGCCCAGCACACATTCAACACACCTTTGAAAAACACAGCAGAGACCCCGGGCAGATATAACTACCATTATGGCTGTCTACTCTGCAATAGAGATTGTGCATTGTTGTAACCAGATTTGTGGTTTGGACTATCAGAGATGGCAAAACTCCCTCGAATTCTTCCCACAATCCTGAAGTATCCTCGAACCGGCTTTGGTGGTGGAATTGTTAAATGCAGAGTAGGAGGTTGCTGATGTAGATCGGAGTGCGAGTTGACATATAAGGACTGTGTCCCCATATAGGTCTACACTTGTGGGGAGATTGGCCCGAACGTAAACAAAAGTGAGCTGCCGGCTGACTGTGGGAAGTTTGCCTCTGGACCCGACAGCCAATTGTGGCCGGTTTCAATTATTCATTTATTTATCGGAACAAAGATCAATGGGGTGTTATGTATAGTATTTTTTGACTCACTGCATTTGATACTTTTGGAAGGGTTATTTTCCAGAGCAAAATTCAGGGTGGCTTTGCTAAGAAGTAAATTGAGTCAACAACAAGGAGAGTATGATCCAAGCCAAATAGTAGATTTGGTTATGGACATTTTTGAGATTCTGAGATTGTGTAAACTAGATTAATTTCCACTACCCAAGCATAGCTGGTTACTTAGGGCATGGAGGAGGCAATTGCTGGAGGGAGTGGGGTGTGTTTAAATATAGCCAAGCACGAAATTGGTGATGGGGCAGAAGCTCCATACTGTAGCCCAAAGAAGGCCGTGGCTGAGACAATAAGATCTAAATTGATTGGGAATCTACATCCTGCTTGAACCCCCATATTATCCCCGGGGCACGGCCAAAGAAAGGAGGCCTTAGTATCATTGACCCCAGAAACAGGTGGTAATGTTCACTGTGGAAATCATTAACAAAGTGGATCTGGTCTCGGACATCTCCATATTGGCCCCCGTTATATAACATGAACTCGGGTAACAAGTCCGATTGTCCTTGGACTCCAAATCAAACTTGTGGTCAAAATTAACTTAACTACTGAACCTACTGAACTGAGATCCTGCTGAATCGGCTCATGCAACCAGAACTTATTCATGCTGCCCTGCCATCACCATCATGGCAAACATTTATGGAGTCAAAGGGGGAAGAGCAGCAGGGGGACATGGGTGGGATTAATGTACACAAGTGTCTGGAAGCAGTAGGAGGTATTGGCCAGCAAACGTTTGAAAGGTGTTTGGGAAAGGGCCATGGAGACAATATTTCATTTCCAGTGCTGTCACATCTACTGAACTCAATGGACCAGGCTTATGATACCTTTAACTTTGAAATGTGTGAAGTGCATTTGATTTTGAACGAACTTTTTGCAAATATTAGTTTAATTTCAGCCTCAAATCTTTTACAGAAAAATAATGACTTGAGGGGGTGTGGAAATGTACCAGTAATTGGCCATATGGTATGGTTTATGGTAATTGGCCATAAAAAGGTTGAAAAATTGAATCCGGGTGGCAATGGAGAAAGGAATAAGCCCTTGGAGGTTATTGATTGGTTATCAGCCCCCTTGCCAGATTATGGTATACATCATATGGCGAAGGAGTCTCCTCCTACTGTACAAAACATCTTGCCACAGACCCCAATATGTAAGGATATGCTGCCAAAAGTCTCGATGTTGGGTGACGCACCCTTGGGACAATGGTGGCTAGTGATCCGTCTCTGCTAAATAGTAACATGATAGAATTATCAACTGGTCCCATGCCTTTGGCCCAAATTGTGCTAAAAAGTAAGAATCCTGGAAAAAATGAAAAGAAACCTAAAAATTGGAAAGCTCAGTGGAAAAAACTGTATAATAGGTCTTGACAATTTATGCATCAGCTACGGCTAAGGGCGGATCATACCATTGGTAAGCTGGCTGGTTCTACGGAAACTGTGAAATTTGCACCCATTTTCCAAACAAAAAACCAAGGTGCTACACAATCTATGGAAATTGATCGGCACCTAATCAACTGACAGTTCAGGACTCCAAAAGTCAATTTATGGGTGATGAGGGAAGATAGGATGAAGTATTTGAACTGAGTAATATCTCAGTACACCCTAGTTTGGGTGCTCTTGATGACCATATATTGGGTAGTGTTGAACTGAGCGGGCCAAAAGAAGGATCAAGTTGGATAAGAATGGGTGCTGGCAAAAGTCGCTCTATACTTCTGCCCTATGTTGCAAATCTAATGTTCAACATAGGGAGGATAGCTCAGGGGGATAGCTCAGGGGCAAAGTGCTCACCTTGGAAGCAAGACGACACAGAGCAACACGCGTTCAATCTCGGGGTCTGCGCTTAGAAACCTATGGGTATTAAGCGCGTTATAAATAACATATCATATCAATATAAATGAACTGCTACTGTATTTAGGCAATGGGAAGGCCCTCCGTAAATGTATCCCATCTTTAAGACACTAGAGGAAAAGAGAATAGCAGCTAAGGAGGATACATATCGAGGATAAAGTTATCCTGCAAGCCCCAAATAGAGGTGTTGAGCCTAGAAGTGCACTGAGTTTGAAAGGAAGGGGTAAGACTCATCCTGATGAAAAGGCAAATGATAGCAAGAAGGAAAGAATTCCTTTACTTGGGTTGCCTTATTGATGAGCGTAAAAGGATCCCCCTGAATCAGACACATATTTGGCCCTATCGGGGGAGGACCCCAATGTCTGTTTAATAAGCTCCAATGATATCCTACAGGTTGTGTTTGTCTATGTTGATTGTATAGATTTGGTAAAGATAAAGCTGCACTCACAGATAATTAAGAATGCGATATTGGCCAAATGTGAAGCTTCCTGTCTTTGAGTTTCAAAATGTTTGAATATTTTGCTCCTGAATCGATTAGTTATCAAGGGCCGATTAACTCACCACCCATGAGTCAGGAAGGAAATGTACCTCTCAAAGGGTCAATGAAGCAACTTGTGATTAGGTTATGAAATAATGGGGACACCAAAGAAGGGGATACCTTAAGGTTTAATTCACAAAATAGAGAAGTCACATATGATTGTTCATCGATTGTGGAATCCTTGCACAGAATGGTGCACAATAGCCAGCAGAATCCTCTCTCTTACCTCTAGAGGGTTTGTAAACATTATTGGAAATAATGCGGTCTTAAAATCTTTTATTATTATATGCCTACAGGGAACCCTGATGATGGATGCACCAATAATGGATGGATATGAGGTTTATACCATGGGAGCCAAACGTGGCCCAAAGGGTAGGCCCCTAGGGCCTTCTAACAACTGTAAAATGTAATCAAAGGTTCACTGTAAGGTATATTGATACGGATGGGCCTGATATGTTGGTGACCCTGCTATCATGGGAAGACATGTCCGCAAATAAGAGCCAGCAATATTTACAATTTAACATGTATGTTAATCTGAGAAAAGCCCCAATTCAGGCATTTTTGGTTGAATTCTCATTTCACATTTTAGGTGAGACTCCTGAGGGGGGAGCCTCTACAATAGTTGAGGGTGACTTTAACTCTGAATGCCTGGATGATGACTGGTATCATAAACTGGGTAGGCTGGGTGCTCCAAGTATAAAGATAACTAATGGCCACCTGATCAGGCATAAAATGGCTGCCTGGGACTTGTCCCCACTCAATGGTGTAATCGAGGGTGACATTCCTCTGAATTTCACCTGGCATCATAACAAATGGAAGTCGGCTCTTGATTATATTTTTGTTTCGGTGGATCTTCAACTGAAAAATGGAGCAATGGATATTTTACTGTCCCCTTTAAGTGACCATTTAATGGTCACATATTGGTCCTCTTTGATGGCTTTTAAGCCTAATGTTCCATTGAATCTGGATGTTGTGATCAACCCCAAGAGACTCTAGAGTAGGATGGCACCATAGAATTGCCCTGCCTTTTAAGAACATGATGGCAGCCCGATAATTCAGGCAGTACACTGTGTGACCCGCTTAATTTTGAGCCCATAATACGCTCTACCTTGGGCCGCCTTTGGCTGCTAGTTAACTCCATTGGGTGGTCTCAGTTTCACCACATAGCCAGGTGTTTGACCAAGAAATTCAGCTTTGTAAGAGGGAACTCAGATAAAATGTTAGGAGGTTACAAATGTTAGTACCTGCAGCAGATAGAGAGATTTCTGGTCTGAAGGCCATATTTTAGAATTGGCTTCGCAGTCGTAGATTTGTTATGTTGAAACATGATGCCGAGAAGATGTTAAGCTGTATCTCAGAGTCATCTCTGGATAGATTATGGAGTCTGATGAAATCTCCAAGTATCGACCCCTTTATGCAAACACAGCCGATAACAGAACAAACGTGGTTATCCCATTTTAAGGAATTGTATACCGCTGATAAAGAGGAAGTGGTTATTGATTACAGTGGTCCCTCTTGGCTTGGAGCTATAAAATGGGATCTGGAAGACATAGCTAGCTTGAGTAGAAGTAGTAAAAAATCTAATGCTCTGGGTCCAGATTGGATCTCACCAATGACTCTAAAATCTGATGTACTGCTTGGGGCAAGAATCCTCTCGACGCAGTTTGAAAATATTGTGGCAACTCAGCTCCTTCCACATACCTGGAAACTGGCTGTTATAATTTTGATATTCAAGGGTGGTGACAGATTCTCCCCCTTGAATTACAGGCCAATTCGTTACTGGGTGTTTCAAACAAAACTTTTGCAAAAAAATGCTGCTGTATGAGCTCCAGGTTTGGGCTAAAAATACTGGCAATTTGGACCCATATCAGGCGGGCTTTAAAAAGGGAGTCACAACGGGATTAAACAATTTATCTGTCTCCCTTCTAGACACTCAAATAAGGGGCCAGAAGTGTGCTTTGTATCGTACTTTTCTGACCATACGGAATGTTCTTGACAGTGTCAATCATGCAGTATCATGGAAGGAATTGTTTAAGTGTGATGCCCGGCCCCATTAATGGGTATTCTTGTGGCCCTTCACAAGGACACAGGATTATGTGTAAGGCTGGACTCTTCAGTGAACTGCTCACAGTGGATTGAGACAAATCGGGGATTACCGCAAGGATGTGTCCTGGCCCCCTTTTTGTTTAATTTTTACATCAAAAACATGGGGTCTTGCTGGGACTCAGTATGCACTAATCCCCCACACCTGGGTAACATTAAGGTCCAGTATTTGAACCATGCTGATGACATTATTATATTAAATACAACCACGATTGGCTTGCAGCATGCCTTACATGGTATAAATCAATTTTTGATGGGACTTGAATGGAATTTAAATGTGCCCAGGTCAAAGGTTTTAATTCAGAATGTGGCTCAATCAAAATGGAAACATTTTAAATGGCACATTGCTGACCAGTCAGAGGAGGTTGTGTCGCGTTTTAAGTACCTGAGTGTTATTTTTGTCATCCGCATATCAGCTAACTCAATTTGACTACAAATATGGCTGTTTTTTGCCCATTCCAATGATTAAGTTCTATAAAGAGAACATTGTGCCTAAGTTGATTTTTGGTACAGAGCATACATTAGTGGAGATACCATGGTCTACACTGGAAGCACTCCTGTGGAGAAAGGTATTACAACTCCCAAATTCGGTCCCAATATCAAGAATAAGGTATGAATTGGGATTTTTGCCATTGGGGCTGTTTGTAGACTGGAGGGTGTTGCAAACATATGCATGAATTATGTCACCACCAAGTGATTCTCTGTTTGTAAGCTTGGGGAACGCTTTGTGAATGGGCACGTGTAAACCCCTGTCACAGTGGAAAAACAAGTGCAAGGAGCAATTGATTAAGCTAGACTCCTCGGTGGAGGTGCACATTACAAACCCCAATAAAGCCAAAACTAAACTCTATAGGCACAAATCGATTAAGACCCGGGAATCAGTAATGGAATATCGTTGTTTTGATTACCACTTTAAATGGAATATAAAAAACTTTGGAAATAACCATATCTGATAAAACATCCATCGAAACTTTTCAGACTGACGATTTTAAGACTTCAATTGAATCTTTGGCCAACACTTGGGGCCTCATTACGACCCTGGCGGTAAGGGGTTTACGCCAGCGTTAGCTGCGCCGACCCCTTACCGCCAATTACGAGATCCCTTAGCGCCATGGCGCTTTTAACACCTGCTTTTAGCAGGTGTTAAAATCCATGGCGCTAAGGGACCATGGAGCTAATTACGCCACCGTAATTTACGGTGGCGTAATTAACGCCTTCCCCACTCCCATTATGCCCTATGGGGCAAAAATGGGAATGGGGAAGGGTAAATGGGGATTGGGGACTTCCCGCCCCGCCAAGGTCGGAATGGGGCGGTAAGTCCGCCAACCACCATGGCGTAAACGTAGTTTACGCCATGGTGGTAAAGTCACGGCCCAGGCGGTAACTTACCGCCTGGGTCGTAATGAGGCCCTTGATGTCCTGGGTATAAGGCAGCAGATTCCAATAGTACGAAGGCGTTGCTGTCACTGTGGTCAACATTTGGAGATACTCAGACATGTATGCATAGAATGCTCTGCCCAGGGAGAAACTGAGTAAGTGTATGCAAGCTGAGGAGGGTCATGATCATGTATATCTGTGGGTCCGCATCCTAAACACAAATTAAATCTCTCTACTACTCGTGACTTCAGAATGTTTAGCCATTGGGCCTCATCACGACTTCGGCGGTAACCCTTAAATCTGGCGGTAGTGCTATTACCGCCGGATTTAAGGGTCCGCCGAATCAGGGCTTCGGCGGATTTCACCCCAGCTCTTGGCTGGGGGGAAATCTGCCGAAAATTCGTGCTATTACCGCCGGCGGGAAATCCGCCGGCGGTAAGAGCGCGAATTTTCCCCATTGAGCCCAATGGGGAATGGGGCATTCCCGAATGGGCTCAATGGGGAATGGGGACTTCCAAGTCCGCCCAACTCGTGATCCCACGCTATTAGCGCCGGGGGCTATGGCGGTCGCGCTAATAGCCCCCGCGCTAATAGCGTTAGCGTTACCGCCGATGTCGTGATCAGGCCCATTGTGTGTGACAAACTGCAATGAATGTGTTTGCTTATAAAATGCAATATTTCATATTTATGACGATTTTAATTATTTATGAGGATTTAAAAGGATATTTGTATCTTGCTATTTTATATGTAATGATGTGTGCTGTTTGTTCTACTTCTTGTAACCAATACACACAATAAATAAATACATACAAATAAGTCATGAAAAGTTGCTATTTTATATTAGGAGTTATGTTTAATGAACACTGTATAGTTATTGTATAAAAGGTTATAATAATAACTAAAGTACACTAAAGAAAGTAACCATACTTGCATCTAAAAAAGATGCCTTATTTGAAAAAAATAACAATCTCCCAAAAAGTACACACAGAGGATACTCTTTTTAAGGGGAAGCCAAGACAAATGCAATCTTTTTAAGACATAAATATGTAAGTTGTGAACAATGAACTTTTGCTGTACACCGAAGACGCAATTGTTCTTTTTATCCAGTCATGACAGACGGTTCAAAAACAAACAAAACTGGCACAAAATCAGCGGATATTAATTTGTGGTTTTACATAATGGGCCTCATTACAACTCAGGCGTTAAGGGTTAACGCCACCGTTAACCCTTAACGCCTGATTCCCACCTTAACGCCTGCTTTTTGCAGGCGTTAAGTTCCATGGTGCTAAGGCACCTTGGTGCTAATTACGGCACCGTAATTTACGGTGCCGTAATTAGCGCCTTCCCCACTCCCATTATGCCCTATGGGGCAAAAATGGGAATGGGGAAGGGAAAATGGGAAATGGGGATTTACCGCCCCACTCACCTTGGAATGGGGCGGTAAATCCGCCATCCACCATGGTGTAAACGGAGTTTACACCATGGTGGTAAAGTTGGTGCACTTAGCACCAAGGTTGTAATGAGGCCCAATATGTTTTACAATAGAGTGAGTTTGTTCACAGCTGACAGAATGTATGCTTTATTAAGAAGATGCAGATGTTGGCATATAGTAAGACTCCCCTATCTGGTACAATTATCAAGACAGTGGGTTATCTACACATCATAGGAATGGATGGAAAACTAGATGGCCATTGACAGAAAGGGCCAGGAAGAGCTGCATGGATTGAAATCCTAAAAGGAACATGCACAGCACATCAGTCGTGGGATATCAGTCTACTATGGGATATGGTGGCCACAGAAAACAACATACCACCAGAAAGACAAGATTGAACGGCATCGCTGCATGCTTTGTGGGCCACCTTGTACTGCTCCTAGTTGCTCTTCAGTGGCTCACCCATTCTGTATGATTGTGGTGCTCCCACTGAAATGTTGTATTGCAAGAATGACACGCTGAAGCTATTCGGAATGTTCACACAGCCAATAAAAAACCCTCAATTGCCCAACTCCTCACTTATGGAACATAAGTGAGATATTTCACAGATAACTCGTGAACAGGAATAGACAAAGCAATCGTGAAAAGGGATAGTGAATGCCTCTTTGGGTGACAAATATTAATACAATCGAAATCGTTTGTCTTAAATATCGACAAAAATAAAATCTGGTCATGTGGGTGTTCCTTTTAATATGTAGCACACAGTAAATCATGGTCACATAACTTGTAAATCATTTTGAATTTAGTGATCTCCATTTTTGCTAAAAAATGGTATGTATTTTGTTGGTTGTATAGTATCTAATAGGCAACCGCCAAACACTGAAAAGTGTAAGCCATTAGAAGGCGAAGTTAACACTCATATCAATATGTAGACAACATTCTGGCGGCCATTAGGTCAAGTCAATCAATACTGGCTTAGGAGTACATACTCACAAAGATAGACGTGGTGTGCCCAGTGGCATAATGGTAAACTTTTAACTGAAAAGCCATAACGTCTAATGTGGCGTAGGAAAGAAACATTCCTTCTAGTCTGGTGTATTTTTCAAGAGTTTTCACCTTTGAAACACTAATAGCCCTTATTCACAGAGAGTTTTACAATGGGGCTTTGCCATTATAAAACGCATCTGTGAATTAGGCCCTGTTTAGACGTTTCATATCAAAAAGCCTGCGAAAGCATAACTGCGTGGGTCTGAAAGCTGTACTATTGCACTGCGTTTCCTCATACCATTGTCTCGGCAAGCAATGGCAGCACAATAACACTCCTGCCACTCAGACTTAGGCTCCCAGTAGCTGTAAAAGCGTTTGTGTGATTAACATTCCAGGGCATAAAAGAGAAAGGAAAGCAAACATTGCTCAACTTTGGGGAGGTGTTTCCCTTTCAGTCCTTCCTCTCCGCTTTAAAAAGTTGCAGGGGAAACACCCACAGGGCTGGCGCACATTGACCTTCCTGCCTCAAAAGGATGTGGAGTTCAAACACCAGCTCCAGCAGCGGCAAAAGTGACGCTGCTGAGGTGGTGATATTCGAATATTTCAATAAGTTTGCTTCATCCAGACAAAGTAACAATCCTACCGTGGGTTTCTTTATGCGTGTTCGAGTTTGGCATTGAATATCTGTTTTTGTTCTGTCAAATAGTTTGCTTTAAACTTGACTAAAGTCAGCAGATTGTATAGTCCTGTTGGGTAAAGAGCTATGAACCACTGCACAAAAGCTCTAGTATTTAGGAAGAATAATGTAGGTTTATTATGTTTCTCCTCTAAACATATTCACTGGCAAGTTCCCAAAGACACAATTGGCTATGGCTTTTTACACGACGATTCTCTGAACCAAAACTCAGCCCTCAGACGTTCAAGCCCACATAGCCTAAAGCAACCCACATCCACTGGCTGTAAAACGGCCCGACTCACAAGACCCCACACATCAACAAACACACTTGCAACCTAAACAACAACGTATATGGCTGTTACTGGCCCAACCACCCTCAAACATACCACCTACCCACAGACATGTATACGTTCATTCCTACTGAACACTTAAGATATGTGCAAGTGCTCTGCACAGACAATACATATTCCAACTCCCTTACTTCTCAGATAACCCTTCTAGTGATCTGCAACCAGCAGCTCTCCACATGATTTGGACTCCCATAGTCCTTTACCATCGCCTGTGCTAGCTAAGGTTGGTGGTGTGAGATGTAGTCGAAAACACCTTGAGAGCCACAGGTAGCTGACCTCATCCAATCATTGTTCTGGGAATAACCTGGCCCACTGTCTTTTATGATCCGCTCACAGAGAAACTCACAAACACATATCCCTGGACCCCACTTCCCCTAGGAACACATGCGTTAGAGAAGGCAGCCAGCATCCTATCTGGCTAATTGTATGTAATTCGTCCTCTACCTGAAAACATAACAATTCTCTCCACACACACACACTAATATCCAATGAAAAAAACCTGATGTCTCACGTGCCACATAAATCAATTATAATGCAAGATAATGAAACATATACATGGTATAATACTCATATGCAAGGATCACCATCACATGACCAGTAGCCACCATCATATAGCAAGCATACCCTCATGTGTTCCAGTAATGCCCTCCCATGCCAGTCAAGGTCACATATGCATGTTATCATCATCATTTGTAATGGTCATTCTATATGATGTGCATCAAGTAACTACTATCATATGCCAAACACAGCCTTGAATGCCATCAAATGTGCCATGTCCCTGATATTGTTCCCATGTTTAAGGTGCAGCATCAAGTGTGCAGTGTGAAGTGCAGCTTTGTACGCCTCAGAAAGGACATCTAGTGACATGTAATACCTTACATGGATGGCATACATCATATGTAAAGGGGAACCTAAAATGTCCAATTTCCATTGTAATTTATGAAGCTTCACATGTTCCAGTCATACCGTTCTATGTGGGTTAATAACTTGCATGCAAGGTGCAGCCTCACATGTGAAGGAGAGTATAGGTTGGGAGCACTAGAGGTGTCGAACTCCAGCGCCTGTTCGATAATTAGGACGGTACACTGCTGTGTATGCTGGTGTCTCTTTAGGACAGTGCCCCACTGTCCTGGAAGGTAAACATGGAGGAGTGGTTGGAGACCCTTCACAGTCACACTCTGCACTGGAAAGTATTTAGATCAATATCTAATCTTCATTGATGAGTGTGAAACTTGGTTGGATACAGTGTAATGGTTGTGTTTATTCTTAGTGTAGCCGACTCGTGTATCAACCCACAGGGGTTTGTCTCAAGGCTAAGAAATTAATGATCAGAAAATCCAGATGCGAATTCTGGGGAGAGGCCCCATGCAAACACATAGTGGAAGATCCACAGAATATACGATAAGAAGCCTGAAGGGTACCAATACTTTCGAGTACACAGCACAATTGTGAAGGGTCTCCAACTACTCCTCACATGTGAAGGCATTGCCATCATATTTCAAGCACTGCACTGAGCACCCCAGTAATGACATGTAATTGCAGCTAATCCGTCATATATATGGTGTAAACACACCATCTAATGTGTATTCTCGGAAGTACAGAATCTTACCCATGATCTATCCCTCACCTATTGTTCCCAAACGAACTATTCCAAATATGTCTTCAGCTCTGGCTCCATCTCCTAGCACAGCTTTGGCACCCGTACAGACAATCTGACCAGCTTCATCTTCCCACATATTTCTCAATTAACATGCACACATAGCAGCCAATACTTTTGTGCTATGTAATAGTGGGAATTTGTATTTGTATTTATTTATTTAGCAGTGTGGATGTAATTTGTAATCAAAATGATGTACAGAAGAAACAATACATATGGCGAAGGGATTCCCTAATTAGGGTGCCTTTGCAATTTACAATGTTTGCCTGCATGAAAATATGCCGAGTGTAATATTAAAAGATGGCGAGGACAAGAGAACAGATATAAATAGGATATACTTTTAGGATCTCATTTCAGCATTTACTTGGTCAAAATGTACATATATGCAATCATGTGTGACATTGCCGATAAAGGCAGGTTGGGTGAGCAGTTGAGGAGGAATAGCATGGAGGCAAGTAGACTTCGAACAAAATTACACCCAGGGAAAGGTGTGATGGATGGTGGAGTGCGTTTCTATGGAGGGGGACAAATAGAGACAGGGGGTGCAAGCATGAGAAATCACAGAGAAGGGGGGGCAGACTTGTGCAGAGACATGAATTGCATAGTCTGAATTGCATAGTCTGTGTGGGATGTTCTTTCCCACTAGGCTGCCCTGCAACATCACTGTGGGCTGCTTTCATCAAAAACAACAGAATGGCCGCCAAAAAGCCCTATGCGCTAAAAATCTCTGAGAAGTGCGCAGGGAAACCTGAAAAATAGGCCGCCAATCCATTTTGCTTATGTCAGTGGTAAAATCAGGAGACCACACTGCCAAAACCTATCATTGGGCTGCCCGCAGAGTGAAATGAAACTACTTGAAAA
This sequence comes from Ambystoma mexicanum, assembly GCF_040938575.1. Lineage (NCBI taxonomy): Eukaryota > Metazoa > Chordata > Amphibia > Caudata > Ambystomatidae > Ambystoma > Ambystoma mexicanum. Next base: position 821,511,777 of record NC_090936.1, on the reverse strand, counting down.
GGCAGTGCTACATTCCAAAGGAAAACCCAGAAGTGCTTTAAAAATCAGTTTTTCCTTGGCTATTGAAAGTGCAAAATCATGGTTCCCAAACAGCAGGGAAGATCCAACATCCTTGTGGGATGTTCACCATCACCTTATTTAAGGAATCCCCATAAGCACAATGTCAGGAGAAGCACCTTTCATCATTCAAAAGGTGCTTGCCTGGGAAAAATATGTCAGATATGGACGTCATACCGCCGCTCGCCTGTATCCAAGCTGTCATTTACCTATACTGTCAGTTTAGAACTTGTGTCTTAAAGTCAAATTGTAGAAAAGAAGAGAGTTGCCATCAAAAGCAATATGGGTTGCTACAATTCAATTTCTATGTTTTAAAAAGACTGGAATGAAGAGATCTATGTATATATTTGTAGAAATTGCAAATTGTATTTTTAGAAAAGGCCATTTTAAAAGTGAACTAATGTCATCCACACTGGACTTCAAAGACATTCCACAGCTGCTCCCAAACAAAGGAATCTTCCTCCTGCTCTCTGCTCAGGAACTGGCATTGAGTTGTTAATGGAGGTGGGAGGAGATTTTGGCCTGTTGCTCTGAGTGGAGACAAAAGACTCCCTTGACTGAAAGGAAATGCAAATTTGGTTGTCAACAGAAACCAACTGCCAAAGGAAATAAAGCCTGGGACTGCTCTGGCCCAGCCCAACCTTGGAGGCGGGACTAGACAAATATGTGTATCTTAAACTCCAAGGAAATATCTCTTTGGAAGAAGACTCATAGAAAACTGTGTAAAACTTGGAAAAATCTGTATTTTATAGGTTGTTAATATGAAAATGCTGCTCACAGTTTGAAACTACTCTGAACCCTGTGCGATATTCAGAGACCGGACCACTAAAATGTTGATGTTGTAGCAATTGTGATAATGCTAGGAATATGAAAATATACAGGATTATGCCCAGATGTCATGCACATGTATGTGAAAAAAAAGTGTAAAGATCTGACGCTGGGTAACCAACCAAAAGTGCGAAAAACTGTCAATTTTGAACCGAAACTCTCAAGAAAATGGGACTTGGACGGATACGTGCTGTGTTAAATCTGTGATGTGAATATGTATTATTAGCCAGTTGGTGATATTGTAAATATATTTTATATGAAAAATAGGTTTTCTGTGTAGAAACAAAGGGGAGGTTTTTACCTGGATTGTAATTTGCAGCATCACTATGACACTCAATTTCCTTCTCAAATCAGGAGAGGAGAAATACTCTGACCAATCGGATTCCTAGGGTGGGTTTAGTATAATCTGCCTATCCACATCTTTGGGAAATACATAAATAGGGACTGTGTAGGACATAGAGACACACAAACATTCACCCATCAACTGACTTACTGCCGAAGCGCTCTGCAGGAGAACCCCAATCCAAGACTCCAGAAATATGAAAGCAGAAGGCACAATTCCAAAGCTGAACCCTTCTCATGTTGGCCTTTAAAATCTTGCAACCTGATTTTAACCCCAGACTTCCAAGGGGAACCCCACAAAAAGAACAGCCAGGCGTGCTGTTTCTGCTTTCTTGCCAAGAACTCTTGCTAGAACCCAGAGATCCAAACCAGTAGAGCAGAGCTGTAACCCAGAACCAACCCGTCAGATCCAGAACCAGAGGCCGTGCAGTGTCCAGAGTGCCATGCTGAGTGCAGAACCGGGTCCCTGAATCCTGTCTGGTGGGCTAGCAGATTCCCCTCCAAACACTTTGACCAGATCTTTGACAGGCCGATTCCAAACCATAGTTATGAGTATCTAGCATAGAATTGTTCATAGCCAATCTCTTATCCTTAAGTAATCCTATCCAACCCATTCTAAAATATCCAAAACTGCATTATAGAATCTCGTTTGTCTTTTATTGAATCTTTCCCTCACCCATATGGTCCTTTGATAATTGTATTGATAATATCATCTTTGCGTTAATATAGTTACTGAAGAAAGGCAAGCGTCTCGGCAGATAGAAACCATCCAGGGGCGTCACTGGATCGGTGGCTGTGCTGTCGTGTAGCTTGTGGCTTCATAGACTCCCTAGTGTAAAAAAATCTTTGTTTGTAATATTCAAAAGTGCATCTTTCATTTGAAAATCTTGACTCTTTTTGAGGAAAATTGACCTCTACTAAAACCTTTATAACTTTTGAACCGTACCAGCTAGAAACAAAATTTAAGTGTCAGATTGAAGCCAACATCCTCAGCTTTCAGAACGCATTCCAAGAGCATTTGACCTGTTTTGAAATCATTCCTGTTTCTCTCTGCTTGCTGGGGGAATTGGGATTGAAACTGCAATTGTTGAGTGCATATTCCTGAAACCTGTTTTCTCTCCTTCCATCTCTCTATTGCATATCAGGGGGGATTGAGTAGTATCAGGGGGAAAGAGTGATTACATTGCATTTGATTGAACACACAAAAGTATGATTTCTGTGCTGCATTAATTTCCTATCATTGCATTTGACTGAACCCACACAAAGTTTTGCTCTATGCTACATTATTATTCTCATCCATACTCCTACTGATTAAAGAGATTGTTGATTGTGATATCACCCATTGGTGATCATTGTATAAATATTAATATAAAGATATCTAGATATTTTTCAAATTCATAAAAGTGTGATATATATATTGTTCAAATTCATAAAATAAATCTTTTAACTTTGGAAAACAACCTACTTCTTGGTTCAATGAGACCTGGGGGAGGGATTCAAAGAGGGGGGCATGATATAAGGGTACATCATTCAGAAATAAAAGAACTTTAGACATAAAAATAAATAATTAAGGGTTCCAGCTGGGCATCACTCTCTAGGCATTGGCTTAGGTGGAGTGCTGGGTTGAAATCACTTACAGATTTTGGGGCTTGTGTCCGGGATTTCTGAATTAGATATACCACTTGTGACAGCTTAATACAGTGTGCTAACTGACATGGTACATACATCCCTGTTGGGCTACTACGCTGTGTTACGCTGTGAAAAGCACCCCTCAATAGGAACACTCTAAGGAATAAGTCTGTTTTGCAAAAATAAAATAAACTTCTATAAGTCAGGAAGGAAATCAATATTTCCAGAATGGTGACTTTGGTGGAGATGAATATGGCTAAAGAGCACCTATTGCATAAGTTATTTGTAAGGTTTGAATGGACAGAGCAGGATCAGAATGTGTGGTTGCAGGCAATCACAGAACAGATCACTGCAACAGGGTTAGATATATGGCAAAATCAGGGTCCATTACATATGGCCCTGAGTGAACTATATATGGCCCCTAAGGCAAAGGAAGAACAAAACAAGATTGCCAAAATAGCGACATATCTATACCTATATATTGGAGCCATACAGGATAAATATGCTGAGGGCCAAGATCTGGCAAACAGGCAACTGCAGGCAATAGAAAAGGCCCAAACTGACCTGGACTCTTCTGAGCAGAGGCTGCAGAGGAGCCAGGAGTCCGAAAATGAAAGTAGGCAATATATAATCAAAATAAAAGAGGACATGGGTATCCTGCAGCAGGAAAAGGCAGAACAGGATACCAGAATTCTGGCCTTGCAGAAGGAGTACCAAGAACGTTTGGACTCTCTACTGCAGAGCCAGAAAAGGCTGGAGCAACAGATGAATTTCAACAGGGCATGCACAGAGAAGGTAGCCACCCTGCAAAGCCAACTAGACAGAGAGAAAGAGGAGAGTAATAAATTAATCCTGAAAGACCTAGATACCCAGGCAGAATTTGATGAAGAGCGCCAAAAAGCTGGTGCGCTTCAAAAACAGAGGGATGACCTGACGGCACAGAGGCATGCTCTTGCTCAGAAAATGGACTCCTTAGGCCAGGAAGTCTGTCATTTAAAAGAGAAAGTAGAAGAAAATTACCTGGCCCTTCATGACTGGGTGACCTCCAAAAAGAGCATGAAAGATTGTTAGAGCACACCAGGAGCGTGGAGGAGGCTCTAACAGGGAAGGACCAGGCCAGTATGGACAGGACTCAGGAGGTACCCCTCCTGCAGCAAAACTGGCCCTGTACTCAAAAACAAACCAGGAAGCACAGAGAGACAATGAGGCTCTCTGTGAGAACAATGACAGGCTCCACAAACAGGTAGTGTGCAAGAGTGATTGATAGAAACCAGCAAGGCCTTGATAGAGGAACAAAAAGCTCAGGTTCTTGCATGGCAACAGGGAGCAAGGGCTGATAGAGATGAGGTTCGCTGGGAAAGGGAAACACCTGAGCATAACCTCATGAACCCTAGTACCAGAGGCTTTCACCTCTTCCAATCCCTGGACTCTGCCACCCCCATGTCCACTGGCGCACATGAGCCAAGGGCCACGGGGATGCCAGATTTCAATCCAATCAGAAATATGAGGATCATAGAACAAAACCTCCTAGGAATGAATGGGCGGGAATCTGGGTATGGGTACCAAAGTACTGTGAAATATAGTGGGGAACTCCATGAGAGTAGGCCCAATAAGGGCATCCTGAAAACCTCTGCCCAGCTAGGACAGTGGGGGGGTACTCATCAGATCCTGGGAGTAAGGAGGAATCAGAAGAGTCCTCTGAACACCCCAGGACACAGGAGACTAGGTCCCAACATTCTGCCAGCCATTCCCAGGCTTGCAGAATCCGGGAGAGCCTGGAAGACCAGACGGGCACCTCTGGGAGCAGTGCCTCTAGTCAGGGGAGGAGTGGACCAGGGTTACCCAAACCAAGAAGGCCAATAAGGCAAAAAGGGCCTTGCTTAAGGACCCCTGAAAGCAAATCAAAGCGATAAGGAGCGTCATCACGCCCTATCATAAGAACACTAAGTATTCTGTTTGGGAGCACTTAGAGCTTTTTGAGCAGATTAGTTTAGTTTAGTTTAGTTTATTCATTTGTATTGCGCACCAGACCCGAGGGTATGAGGGCGCATGAGCAGCAAGGTGATTCAAAGCTTGGTTACAGGATGCTTATACTTTACATTACATAATTATACTTTACATTACATAATTACAGTGTGACGATGAAGGAACATGTGTACAGTTTGGCAGGAGAGAATGCAGTAGATGTATTTGAAGAATTACAAATATATACAAGTTTAGTATTACAAATTTACAGATTCTCTTAAAGCATGCAACGCGGAGAGCAGCCGTGTGGTGTTAGAGGTGTTAGTGGTTCGTGTTCTTTAACCAATGGATGGAGTTGCGTCTAAAAAGTGAGTAAGGTTGGGGAGTTCTGAGCGATGGTGGTAGGGAGTTCCAGTGTTGAGGTGCTTTCACCTGGAAGCTGTTGCCACCCATTTTAGTGCGTTTAAACCTGGGGACGGTGAGCAGATTAGCATTGGAGGTTCTGCTGGGTCTGATGGGGGTGTGTTTGCATATTCTGTCTGCCAGATAGCGTGGGGCAGCATTATTCAGGCATTTGTGGGTGAGCGATGCTACTTTAAGTAGGATTTTGTCTGTTGTGCTGAGCCAGTTATGGGATTTCCTGATATTGGAAATGTGTTCCCTCCTGGGAATATTGAGTGCTGCCCTAAGGGCGTTGTTTTGATGGAAACTTTCCATTTGAAGGACAGCTAAAGCTGTATTCAGTATGTGAAATGGACCTTCTCACCAGAATACTCCAGCTTCTTTGCGGGGCTAGAGGATCAAAACCATTCTAGATGGTCCACCTATAGGGTGGCCATCTTGAAGCATTTTTCAGTGCACAGAAATCCTCAGGAGGCTCGCAAGACAGCCTACAACTTGCAATGTGGGGATGATCAGGCCCCACAAGAATGTGTGCAGGAATTAAAGCGTGCCTTTGTGCAGACCACCAGAAGGGTGCGCACGAACAGCAAAGAATTTGTCAATACTTTTTTCCACGCTCTCCCCACATACATCATGACCCAGCTAGTGAGAGATTTTCATGAGAAAAGATCACTAGACTGGGCCATTGAACAGGCCACCCAAATTTATGAGGTGCAAAAGCCCATAGAAAACAAGAATAATGCAAAAAGCTCCAAAGCAACCAACACCCCTGCTGCTGCCAAGGTGGCAGAGGTGAAGGTTGCCTCCATTTTGGGTTTGGAGATGGGGTACCTAAAAACCTGCCTGCACAAAATCAGAGCAATTCCAAGCCCAGAAGGCCCTCGGGCCAGTCACAAGCAGGGAGCCAAGGAGGTAGTCCCGCCAATGGGATCCCTCACTCCCCTGACTATATTAGTCCCTACTACAAGGGGAACAGACCTATCCTGGGTTATGTGTGGCCTCCTCCAGCCCAAGGGGGGGATCCAACCAAACAGCAGCTAACCCCGGGAACTTCCCTCCTCACTTCCCCCAGGAGGGCAGAAATTCCCCAAATCCTGGACAGACTTCTTCCCCAGGTACAAAGAAACTTTCAACCCCAGAACAACCCATCCTTCTTTCCCCACTTTCCTGAGCCCAGACAACTCAATCTGGGAGAGGGGAGGCCACGGGTGGTGGGGTACCCAAATTTTCCAAACCCGGGGTATTTTCAGAGAAGGGATAGCTACCCTTCCCGGGATCAGCCCAGGGGAGACAACAGAACCCTGTATCAGCCTGAGCGGGTGTCACAGCTAGAGCGCCAGGTCCAAAACATGGCACAGGATCTGGGTTGCATGCTGAGGGCTCAGCAGAACCCTCAGATGAGCATACCAGTGCAGAATGCCTCAAACCCTGGACCTGGTGCTCCAGAGCAATGATGGGGGCAGAACCCCGAAAACCCACCCGGTTCCCAGGGAGGAGGCACAAGGGGAAGGGGGGTGTATAGCCTTGGAGGAAGAATCCTTCCCCACTTGTAAAAAGCCCCTGGAAACCCAGGAACCAGAACCAAAACCTCCTACCCCTGAAAGTCTGCCACCCAAGGAGCAGAGGGTGGGTAGGAGAAACAAAGAACCCAAACAGACCCATTTTGAGGAGGAGGCACAAATCTTCCAATTTGAAGCATAGGGATCCTCAGAGGATCCTAGGAAAAGGATCTTCTCCTTCAGAGATGGGGGAATTCCTCCCAAAGAAAAATGGGTCCCAAAGGATTCAAATCCAGACTGGGGAGATGTGGGGACTGGGGATTCTATGCCCCGGTCCAAATACAGGGGCAGGGTACAATTTTGGCACTGGTGGACACTGGATCCGAAGCTACCCTTCTGTCAAAAAGGGCCTTTGATAAACTGAATTTAGGGAGGGGGGAGAGTTACCAAATTCCTCTCACCTTTCTTCCTGGACAACTTCAGAACTTTGACGGGAAGGAAATTCCCGTCGAGGGGACTGCGGATTTGGATATTTAAATTGGGCGACACAAGGTGAAGCACCCGGTCATAGTTGTAACTCCAGAGGGCACCCCTTGTTTACTAGGGAATGACCTCCTGCGAAGGTTGTCACCCCTAATAGATTGCGTAAACAAGGTTCTCTGGACCCAAACTAGCCGACCAATAAAATTAAAACAGAGTGTCAACCATGTTAGTTTAAACGCCACCTGCCACATGCTTGAACAAAATTCTGACCAAGTAGAATTTCACTTCCAGAACAACCAAATCCTAGACATGACAGTAATAGCAGTAGGACAACAAACTGATGATCGGGGGGTCCTCTCTATTTCTGAAAATCAACCTTCCTTCCAGTTTAAGGTGGCATTCCACACTGGAAGGAAACACTCTGAAATTCTTTACCAATCCACAATCAGACATTCCCACTCCTATAGTCCAGAAAGATGAGAAATCAGCTCAAAGCCTGGCTGATATGCAGCAAATTGGAGAGCAGTTGTTCATCCCTGTTCAGTTAAATGAAGGGAAGGACTCTGTTCTCGCCCGAGTGTGTTTGAACAATGGTAAGAGCGTCATCAGCGAAGCCATGTTCCACCAATTCCCAAAAGATCCAGCCATTCCCACATTTAAACTGATAGACAAATGGGAAATGGATCTGGAAACACCCTATTCCAAACATCTCCTGCCAAGCAGGTGTAGGCTCAAAATCTCCATAGGCAACAAGAGCATAGTCCATAAGTGTTGGATCATGTGAGATGTCACTGCCGCCTTTTCCTTAGGCAGTGACATTCTCAATCGCTTTGCCATTAATTGGACCTAATAAACTTCAAAGCTGGGACCTGATTAGCGGATAATCCCAAGGGATTTGATGACCCAGACCCGACAATTCTCCCTGGAAGCGAAAGTGAAAAGAGGACAGAAACTGAAAAACCCTGACGCTTATCTAAATGCTTCTCTCCAACAGCAAGGGTTGGGGGTAAACCCAACACCACTAGTCAATATAGAACATGACACCATTCCAATAGAGGTGGATAACAGTGACTTAAAGAGTATCACTCTAGCCGCAGGCACCATTATTGGAATGGCGGTTGATGACCGACATTTTTCCATAGATTTAGGAAATGAACTGTTAGGACCAATCCCCAACGAGTGTTTTGACAGTGACAGTGATGATAACACAACACCAGACAGGATCTTTACCTTGCATGGGGGGATCTTCCTGGTGTACACTTCCTGACCTTATGGTAAGGAAGATGTGACTTGTGGCTTCAGGAGGGATGAGGTGATTTTCCAGGTCCATGAGTGCTGCCTTTCCCACCTGAAGCCACCGGTCCAAATCAGCACTTTGACCAGGGACTTCTCCACCCAGCTGGAGGAGGCCGCTGAGATTGCAAAACCAGAAGTCTTTCCAGGCTTCAGACAGATGGTTGAAGAGAGAGTCAACCTAGCTGATGCCTATGAGACTCTGGAGCAAAGGCAAAAATTGAAACAGGTTTTCTTGGATTTTCAAGATCTCTTTGCGGTGGACTCATATGATTGTGGTCGCACCGACATCCACACAACAATTCCCACGGACCCTGGCATGACTCCAGTGTTTGTGAAGCAATATCGCTTGCCTCTCGCATCAATGTAGTCCCTTACTGGAATAATTAAGAACCTTGAGTCCCGTGGGATAATCCATCCAGCCCAGAGCATCTTCAATAATCCGGTTCTGGGGATATTGAAACCAAAAGGCCAGTGGAGACTCTGCGCCGACCTTAGGGAGCTAAACAAACAGGTCCATACTTCCCGATGGCCTCTTCCCTACATTGACCAAGGGCTGGCCCAGATCCAGGGGTCACAGGTATTCACTGCAATAGACCTGACCAATGGGTACTGGACTGTATCTGTCAGTAGGGAGGACCAATACAAGATGGCCTTCACCTTTGGGGGGCAGCAGTACACATGGACCCGGACTCCCTTCGTACACATCAACTCCGGCAATTAATTCAACATTTTTCTACATAAGGCCATGCCCGACCTGGGTGAAAGGGGTAACCTGGACTATGTAGATGATGTTCTGATCAAAAGCTCAACTGTGGAGGAACGCATAGCGGAGATCCGTTATGTTCTGACATAGTTGAGGGCTGCCGGAGCAAAACTTTCCTTTCAAAAGGCACAGTGGTGTAGAACCCGTGTAAATTTCTTGGGGCATGAGATTACTCCTCAGAGTCTCTGTCCCTAGGAAAAGAAAGTGGAAGCACTTCAGAAATTGAAAGACCCCACAACTCTGCGGGAACTAAGGAGCCTCCTTGGACTGACTAATTACAGCAGAAAGTTCATTGAGGACTAAGCAGAAATCACAAGACCCCTGATTCATCTTTTGAAGGGGGGGTCAAGTGGGAGTGGGGTCCAGAACAAGCCAAGACAGTAAGACAACTCAAAAGAAGCCTCTCACAAGCGCCTTGCCTAGCTTACACTGTCAAAATCAAGGAGTTCTTCTTGGAGACAGGGTTCTCTAATACATGCTTGACTGCAATATTATATCAAAAGCACAACAAGGTCAATAAAGTAATCTCCTATGCAAGCAAAACTTTATCCTCTGTGGAGGAAAAATTCAACGGTTGTGAGAAGGCACTCCTGGCAACGGTGTGGGCATTAAAGAATTACTGCCCGTTTATCCAGGGGAAACACATCATAGTGGAGACTCCACACCAGCCTCTGCAATATTTCCAAAGTGACAGAATCAGTGCCAGAAATGTGAGTAATTCCGGAATTACTTCCTGGATTCTCTCAATGCAAGGCTTTCCTGTGGAGATCAGATATGACCAAAACAAGAAGAGTCCCCTCGCGCAAGGTCTGGCTGACTTGCATGACTGCGCCAGAGAAAACTGTCTCGAGGACGAGAGTCTAAAAATCAAGGACAACATGGAGGCATACCTCAATTCCCCACACAAAGTCTTTGAAGAAGACAAGTGTGAGGGAATGCCCACTGTCTATATGGATGGATGCGCTCTTACCATGTTGACAACAAGGGGGGAAAAGAATTTGTGGCCGGCGTAGGGAATGCATGGGTGAATGAGACCCCAGAACCCTCTGCTGGGTACAAGATTGGTACCCGAAGTAGTCAAGTGGCTTAGTTGATGGCTTTGCAACAAGCCATCCTCACTGCTGTCCAACATCAAATCCACGAACTGGTCATAATCACAGATTCGGATTATGTACGGAACGGGTTCGTGGAGCACCTGGTTAACTGGGAAACCAGAGGCATGTTTGCATTGATGGTCTGGTCACCTCGAATGGGATGACCATCTACTGGAAAAAGATCAAAGGTCATTCTAAAGTAGAGGGACCAGACAAAACAGGAAATGACTTAGCTGATCAGCTGGCCAAAACCGGAGCCATCCAAGGGGATCTACTTGAGATCGAGTCCCTGTTGGGGAAAATCTAGGTCAATGCCATCACTAGGTCCCAGACAAATGCTCACAATGAACTCTCAACTGCACAATGGAGTAAGGAGACCCCAGATGCTGATTTGATTACGGCTCAAAAAGGGGATCCAATAATTGGTAAGTTTTATCAACACTTTGAGAACCCTGAGAACTTTCCCCTGACGGATACCAATTACATTGGGAAAGAGGACCTCAGAGTATTGATGAAATGTCCAAAAATGTTTTGAATCCAAGATGGTTTGTTGGTAAGGAGATCCCTAGCTGGCCATGATCAGTGGGTGGTCCCTACCTCATTCCAAAGCCTGATGTTAAGTCACGCCCACGATGCGCCCATATCCGGTCATAGGGGGTTTCATACAACACTTGAAATCTTAAGAGAGGTTGCATACTGGCCACACATGGGTCAGGACCTCGACCAATACTTGAAAAAGTGTCTTGTGTGTGCACAATTTCAGCCTACAACCCTCACATACCATGCGCCTCCCCAAAAGAGGGGGATGACACTGCCTTGGTCAGATTTAAAAGTCGATTATATCGGGCCTGTGATTTGCTCCTCTAGGGGAAACAAGTACATGTTGACCGTGACATGCTTGTTTACTAAGTGGGTAGAATGTCTCCCGGCCCCAAATTGCACGGCAGAAACAGCAGCTGCCCTGATGATCAACCACATCTTTTTGCATTTTGGACTACCCCAAAGGATCGAGTCAGACCGAGGTAACCACTTCACTAGTGAATTAATGACAAAGATGTGGGAGATACTTGGGGTCAAAAGGAAGCTACACATTGCTTACCGCTAGCCTCTAGTGGTCCAGTAGAGAGATACAATAAAACAATTGTGAGCATATTAAAAAAGTTTGTGGCAGATTCTGGGCCAAGTTGGGATATTCGATTACCTCTTGTCCTAATGGCCATCAGATCTACCTCTTCATCTGCAACTAAAATGTCATAGTTGAGCTGATGACTGGACGCAGGATGGTGCTTCCCCAGCATCTTCTCTACAGAACCCAAGAGCAGACATTTATCAATGCCTCCACAACTCATGAGTATGTTGAAAATCTAAGAAAACACCTTCAACATGCTTTTGCCTATTCTCAGCGAAATCTAGAGAGATCTGCAGACAGCATGAAGACCCACTATGACTTAAAGACTACTAGAAAAGAATACAATGTAGTAGACCGGGTCTACTTATACAATTTCCAAAGGAACCGGCCAAACAGCGCAAATTTTTGCCTAGCTGGAGTGGACCTTTTGAAATTGTAGACAAAATCTCACCAGTCACCTACAAAATATGCATCCCCAAAGGCAGTTTGGCAGAGGGGGAAGATAAGTGGGTCCATATTAACCAACTGAAGTGTTTCCATCCTAGGCACGCTCTGCAGCAACTGGAGGAGTCTTCTGGGACCCCAGAGGGGGTCACTCCAGCTCCCTAGAAATTCCCACTATAAAATATTCCATATATAGTCAATAACTTACAAATAGAAAAATGTGTCATGATTTGTCAAAATGTATGTGTCCGCCCCACTATATTAATAGTAGTGGGGAAATGTCTAAAAATATGTTTTTGCTTTGTCATCATAGAATTGGAAACCATGGAGACTAAAACCAAGGAGTACCACCCAGGGACCGGGAGGAAAGATCCAAGGGGCCCTGGGTATCGCTCAATACTCACATCAGGACTGGGCAAGGAGAACTGGTCGATCCACCCCTGGTGGAGGAAAAGATGATGAACTTTGCCATTTTTGGAACCAAAAGAAGAGAGACTGAACATCCCAATCTTGCGACTTCCCATTCATGAACGTTCAACGCCAAATCGCAAGGGAAATGCAAATTTGGGTGTCAACAGAAACCAACTGCCAAAGGAAGTAAAGCCTGGGAGTGCTCTGGACTAGCCCAACCTTGGAGGCGGGACTAGACAAATCTGTGTATCTTAAACTCCAAGGAAATACATTTTTGGAAAAAGACTCATAGACACTGTGTAAAACTTGGAAAAATCTGTATTTTATAGGTTGCTAATATGAAAATGCTGCTCACAGTTTGAAACTACTCTGAACCCTGTGCGATATTCAGAGACTGGACCACTAAAATGTTGATGTTGTAGCAATTGTGATAATGCTAAGAATATGAACATTTACAGGATTATGCCCAGATGTCATGTGCATGTATGTGGAAAAATGTGTACAGATCTGACACTGGCTAACCAACTAAAAGCGCGAGAAACTGTCAATGTCAATTTTTAACCGAAACTCTCAAGAAGATGGGACTTAGACGGATACGTGCTCTGTTAAATCTGTGATGTGAATATGTATAGCCAGTTGGTGATATTGTAAGTATGCTTTATATGAAAAATAGGTTTTCTGTGTAGAAACAAAGGGGAGGTTTTTCCCTGGATTGTAAATTGCAGCATCACTATGACACTAGATTTCCTTCTCAAATCAGGAGAGGAGAAATACTCTGACCAATCTGATTCCTAGAGGGCGGGCTTAGTCTTAGTATAATCAGCCTACCCACCCCTTTAGGAAATACATAAATAGGGACTGTTTAGGACCTAGAGACACACACACATTCACCCATCAACTGATTTACTGGCGAAGCGCTCTGCAGGCGAACCCAGATCCAAGACTCCAGAACTCTGAAAGCAGAAGGCCCAATTCCAAAGCTGAACCCTTCTCAGCTTGGCCTTTAAAATCTTGCAACCTGATTTTAACCCCATACTTCCAAGCAGAACCCCACAAAAAGAACAGCCGGGCGTGCTGTTTCTGCTTTCTTGCCAAGAACTCTTGCTAGAACCCAGAGATCAAAACCAGTAGAGCAGAGCTGTAACCCAGAACCAACCAGTCAGATCCAGAACCAGAGGCTGTGCAGTGTTCAGAGTGCCGTGCTGAGTGCAGAACTGGGTGCCTGAATCCTGTCAGGTGGGCTAGCAGATTCCCGTCCAAACCCTTTGAGCATATCTTTGATGGGCCCATTCCAAACCATAGTTGTGAGTATCTAGCATAGAATTGCCCATAGCCAATCTCTTATCCTTAAGTAATCCTATCAACCCATTCTAACATATCCAAAACTGCATTATAGAATCTCTTTTGTCTTTTATTGAATCTTTCCCTCACCCATATAGTCCTTTGATAATTGTAGTGATAATATCATCTTGAAGAAAGGCAAGCGTCTCAGCAGATAGAAACCATCCTGGGGCCTCACTGGATTCGTATCTGTGCTGTCGTGTAGCTTGTGGCTTCATAGACTCCTTAGTGTCAAAAAATCATTGTTTGTAATATTCAAAAGCGCATCTTTCATTTGAAAATCTTGACTCTTTTTGAGAAAAATCGACCTCTACTACAACCTCTGTAACTTTTGAACCGTACCTGCTAGAAACTAAATTTTAAGTCAGATCGAAGCTAGCATCCTCAGCCTTCAAGGGAACCTAAAACTGCTTTCCCTTTAGTTTTCCCACAATCGCGCGCTGAAAAGTTTGCCGCAAATCTGCATTTGGCTCAACTTCATCACATGTAAAATAGCTATTCTTTGCATCTGACCTCAGAATTCAGTTTCCAATCCACTAGTCATTCAATCCTCATTGCTAGTGTTTACCTGGAGCTATCCAAAGTAGCTCCCACTAGTTTTGAATCCAAGTTAGAGAATGAAATCCATTTTTCAGTGATTTTTCCCATTCATCCAAACCGCATTCAAAAGCATTTGACCTGTTTTGAAATCATTCCTGTTTCTCTCTGCTTGCTGGGGGGAATTGGGATTGAAACTGCAATTGTTGAGTGTATATTCCTGAAACCTGTTTCTCTCCTTCCATCTCCCTGTTGCATATCGGGGGGATTGAGTAGTATCAGGGGGAAAGAGTGATTACATTGCATTTGATTGAACACACAAAAGTATGATTTCTATGCTGCATTAATTTCATATCATTGCATTTGACTGAATCCAGACAAAGTTTTACTCTATGCTACATTATTATTCTCATCCATACTCCTACTGATTAAAGAGATTGTTGATTGTGATATCACCCATTGGTGATTATTGTATAAATATTAATAGTGTGATATCTAGATATTGTTCAAATTCATAAAATAAATCTTTTAACTTTGCAAAACAACCTACTTCTTGGTTCATTGAAACCAGGGGGGATTCAAAGAGAGGGGCGTGATATAAGGGTACATCATTCAGAAATAAAAGAACTTTAGACATAAAAATATATAATTAAGGGTTCCAGCTGGGCATCACACACTAGGCATTGACTTAAGTGGAGTGCTGGGTTAAAATCACTTACATCTGTGAGGGAGCAAAAAGAAAGAAGCAACCAGCAAGGTATTGGAGGCAAAACCATGGACTGATTTAAAGACATGGAGTCAGAACTTAAAGAGTGAGCAATTTTGCCTGGAGAGCCACATAGCATGGTGTTGGACTGATGATGTGGGAGAGGAACTGAAAAGGCTACAGGGGGTGTGTGGCAAAACTAGGAACTCTGTTATAGTCCAGTAGTAGAAGGGAAGATTACCCCTACGTTGAACAGCTTAATCCAGTATGTGAAGGCCAAGCCCATGGTTAACTGATAAGAGTGTAAGGCATTGGTTAAAGACAACCCCAAGAGTGGTGGCGTGGGGTGGGCAGTATGAAAGCAGAGGTGTGAGTTTGCTTAGCATTGGATGGTTGGAGAATGTTGACGTCCATCTTGGAAGAGTTTAATGGCAGGCAGAATAGTGTCATCCAGTGCCAGATGGTGTAGAGGTAGCCAGGCACCTATGCTAAAATTGTAGGGGGGAAGAAGGGAAGAATTCAATGATCTGGGTATCACCGAAAAGTGGTGGTAATGAAAACCAAAGGGTGAACTAAGTGGATGCATAGAAGAGGTGTGAAAGGTGAAAGGGAGTGGGCCTAGGACTGTTCCATGAGGACACCGATTAGAAATGTGTGTAGAGAGGTGGTATGTGTTAGAGGCCCAAGAGATGAAGATGGGGTGGCCAGAAAGACAGACCACCCAGTCAAGTGTGGCATCCTTGAAGCTAAGGAAGGAGAGAGTTTGGGTGAGGGAGGGATCATTTATAGTGTTGAAGGCTGTGGAGAGCTCACATAGAAAGAGGATGGTTCAGAGATGAGAATCATGAGCAGTGGTTAGAAAGTTATAGACGTGTGTGAGAGCCATTTCACTGGCGAGTTTGCTCTGAAATCCAAATTCAAGTGGGTTGCATAGTGTGTACACCTCAAAGTGGTTGAAGATGCAGTTAAAATACCTTGTGTAAGTATTCAAGAATGGTGGATCAGGAATAAATAGGTCTGTTGAATAATGGATTGTTGGTGAATTACGTGAATTTCTTCGGTATGGGTGCAGTGGGTTTCTCTGACATGGCAAAACACTGCTATAATTAGAGCCCTGGTTTTACTGAAGGAAACATCACTATGAATAAACAGCATGGGCTACTTTTCATATAAGGTCATTTGCAAATACAGCTGCAATTTTGTAAGATGTTGCTGTTGTATATGTGCCAAAAAGTGAATAATTGAAATGTCACTAAACCTGAGACTTCCAAGAGTAAGTGGGTCAAATTGATTGCTTGGTTATTTAAGATCCTCAAGATGCTTATCTGCTACACGCAATGTGTGTTACATGTGCAGAAGTTGGGTCACAAAGCTAAGTTATGCGTGCAAATTTACTTTAAATTGCAAAATGTATGTTGGCACAATACGTACTTGTTTCAGAAGAAGTAAAGGGAACACAAAGTAATGTAGTGCATTTTCCCAAACTGCACTGTAAGTGCACAAATTGCCATTGATAGATATGTCTGTAGTATATGATTTGATTATTATTTGAATTTCACAGGAAACTGAGGCAAAACTTTTCAAAAGGTCAGAACTATGCCACCTCGATCATCTTCCATCCCGCAAGAACTTATCCCATCAACATAGTTATAAAGATCTTGGACTTGCTGCCAATTGTGGCCCGCCACTAAGGATGGGTGGGCGCTACCCTCTCACCTGAGAGGTACCACCCGCCCAAGTGGCAGGCAGCACAGTCCACCCATGTTCTTTACTTGGAGGGGCCACTCTGCTGCCTGCGTCTGAGCCGGGGCACATCGCCCACTAAAATATGATATGGCATTTATAATGCGCCTATACACAAGTGTTTCAAGGCACGGCGAGGCAAGGGAGGGGGAACAGAGGGAAGACCGAGACAACGATCTTGCTAGGCTAGGTGACATTGAGATTGCGCAAGGGAAGGGGGAAGAGGAAAAGTCGGGGGGCAAGGGAGAGGCACAGTGCAGTACATGGGATTGAAAGTAAAAAATAAATAGAATAAATAAAAGCAATATGCAGAAAGTGCAGCCAGCTGGTGGCAAGTGCTGCTAGGGGCTGTAGGGATAAAGCAAACAGTCCCCACGTTTTGGAGGTTGACAGGGGGACAGTGCAGGTGTGCAACTGGCGGGAGAGGGGACCTGGGCCCGAGATAAGAGGGTGGCCAGGTGACCAGTGCAGTTTCAGTTTCAGTCAGGAGTTCAGCAGGGGAGAGAAGGGGAGAAAGCAGAAGCAAAGAGGAAGGTTTTGGGGTGCTTCTGGAACTGGAGATGGTTCTCCTCAAGTTTCAGGGAGGCAGGGAAACTGTTCCAGAGGGAGGCCCCAGCCGAAGAAAGAGATCTACCACCAACTCGTTGCTTGGTGAAGCGACTGACCCTGAGGGATTGGAGGCGGATGAGTGAAGAGCTTGAGAAGGAAGATATTTAAGAAGAGAGAGTTGAAGGAATTGAATCCCCAGGCCCCAGAAGGATTTGTGGACAATGCAGGTGGTTTTGAACTTAATCGTCACAGCCACTGGGAGCCAGTGCAGAGATTTCAGTCCTGGAGAGATACGATCCCTGGGCTTGAGGCCAAGGACAAGTCTTGCAGACAGATTTAGAAAGAGGTTGCTACAGTAGTCCAGCCTGGAGAGAACCAGAGCTCTGGAGACAGTGAGCTTCTGGGGGAGGGAGAGGAAAAGAAGAATACCTCTGAGGAGGTGCAGCTGGTAATGTGACTTCTTAGAGACATCAGAGATGTGAGGAGAGAAGGAGAGTGTGGAGCCAAAGAGGACCCTGAGGTTTTTAGCCTCAAAGGTGGGAGCAGGAGGAGGGCCAAGAGGCGGGCCATAGAGTGACAGGAAAGGAGGGAGATGGTTTGCCGATGAGGAGAATCTCAGTCTTACTGGCATTAAGGCAGAGATCATTGGCAGCACATCACTTGTGGATAGCAGACAGACAGTCGGAGATGAGAGAAGGAGGAGAAGAGGCTAAAGGGAGCCTGAAAATGAGTTGAGTGTCATCCACATAGCACTAAAAGTTGGGCCAGAGAGTGGCAATGTGCTGGGCAAGAAGTGCCAGGTATTTGTTCAAGAGCCAGGGAGAGAGGTTAGACCCCTAGGGAACAACACAGGTAGAGATAAAGAGAGAGGAGCGGAAGGACCGAAGTTGGACCTGGGAGGGTCGATCAGAGAGGAAAGAGGTCAGCCAGCCAGGGCCTGATCGTTGATACCCAGGTTATCATGGAGATGGTTGAGCGGGGTGGCATGGTTGACCGTAGCAAAGACAGAAGAGAGATTAAGTAAGATGAGGACACAGGGGGTGTTGGAATTGAGGTTGGAGAGAAGGTCTTCATGGATGTTCAGGAAAGGATTTTCTGTGCTTCTGGCAGCTCTAAAGCCAGACTGATGATCATGGAGACAATCAACAGATTGAGTGTGAAGATTAAGCTGGGAGATGGCCAGCTTTACCAGGAGCTTGCCCATGAAAGGAGTGAAAGAGATGGGGCGATAGTTAGCTGGGTAGGACAGGTCGGCAGAGGGTTTCTTAAGAAGAGGGTGCACACAGGAGTGCTTCAGGGGGGAAGGGAAGACCCCAGTGGCAAAGGATTTTTTTTGTGGAGCACTAAGGCAATAAATGTAGTGCTTAATAATAAGAGGCTGCGGGGTGGCGGAAGACTGGCCACAACGCCTTTCATTATTGTGCTAACACTGTAGACATGCTGACTGACAGGAGAGAAGTCTTCTCCTATCAGTTAGCATGTCTACAGGTGAGGGACATCCGGTTCTCCAAGATGATGTGAGGCATCCAAAGGGTGCAAGCAGATACGGTAAGTGTTTTTTTTTTAATGTAATATGTATGTGTATATGTGCACGTCTATTTTGGTGTGTTTGTTTTCATGAATGTGTGCATGCAAGGAGTGGTTTGAATGATTTGTGAATGAAAGTGTTGTATGTGTTCTTGTGTGTGTGTGTGTGTGTGTCGGCCTCCATCCCCAAACTTAGTGGCTGAGCTCATTGGGGCCCCTACATTTAGGGATGGGGCTGCTGTTTGAGCATGGTATTGAGTTTTCTTTACCCTTGATGCACAGTACTATGCATTAAAAGGTAAAGAAAACATATGTGTTATTTGAAGTGTTAGTACATGGCTAGACTGGCCTATCCTGAATGTAGGCCAATCTAGCCATGTAATAACAATTTTGTTTGCTTTCTCCTTGATGCACACTGTGTATTAAGGGTAAGCAAACATGATGGGTCGCATTATGTGAACAGTCTAGCCACGTAAAATGTTTGCTTTACCCTTGATGCAGAGTAACTCTGCATCAATGATAAATCAGAAATGTTAAGTGAAGTGCAAATAGCGTGGCTAGACTGGCCTGCATTCAATGTAGGCCAGTCTAGCAATGTAATAATCCTTCTCATCTTTGCTTTATCTTTGATGCCAAGTAAAGAATGCCATGCCACATTATGCAGTATATGCAGACTGGCACTACTCGTGTCAGTCTGCATATACTTTCTTAATGTGACATGGCATGTTTTGCTTGGATTGAAGTCTATAGCAAACATTATACTTGTTATAATGTGAATTGACTGGCCTACATTATTAGTGCCAGTCTGAATTTACTTTCTTATTGTGACATGACATGTTTTACTGGCCTACATTAATGATGCCAGTCTATATATACTTTCCTACTGTGGCAAGGCATGTGTACTTGAACTCCAGAGTAAGGCAAAAATAAGTTTATTTACATGGCTATCCTGGCCTTTGGTGTCAGTGTTCATTTACCTTCTTATTGTGGAAGGGCAATGTGTTACTTTTTACTTGGTACCAAGGGTAAAGCAAACATGAGAGTTATGATGCTGCTAGACTGGCTTACATTGGTGGCCCCAGTCTGATCATATAGTCATTTTGTGTCATGGTATTTTTGTACTTTTTGTACTTTGCACTAATGGTCAAATCAAACGTAAGTGTGATGAGGTGGTAAACTGGTCTATATCGGTACAGTCAGTCTGCATACGCTTTCATTCTGTGGCATGGCATTTTTTATGGTGCTACTGGCAAATGGTGATGCAGCCTGCATAAACATGTATAAGCACAGTCAACATTATATACTGGCATATGCAGTGGGCAAAAGCATCAAGAAAATGTGTTGGAAAATGGTCCTGCACAGTGTTGGAGACTTGCATCTATTCTTGTTTTTTTTTCATGTACTACCATACAAATCGGATTGCAAACACTCTGGGGTTTTTTCCCAATTTTTCACAGAAAGTGCTGAAAAATGCACTGTTTTACCCATTATTTTTAAAATGTTATCAGGGGCGAACTCTCTCCCCCTGAACCACTCTTGTTTGGTTCAGGTTCGAGCTCTCTACTCAGTCGATCCCACATATTAAGCACAGACATGTATGCCCCCTAGTTCAAAACTTCGCCAGCTGCCACTTTTTGCTGCCTAATAAACAACGAATGGGTTTAAATCTATTGTTTAGAATCCATAAAGTAATCCATGCCCAGGCACTACACCACTTCTCCGAAGGTCTATCAGTTTACCAGCCAAAGTGTGGGCCATTTCCCGTGACCTGTTGGCTCGGCACCGATCAAAATACGCTAGTTATCACGGAAGATGCTTCCATCAACAAGTCTCCTGGCAAGACCGTGCAAGATTCTGGAGCACTCCCAAGACGCGCTTGCAGCTCTCGGCATATCTTACATTTGTCCCTGGGCCTTCTTCTTTCCATACCACCCTTTTCCCTAGTAGTTCTGTAAAGTGACTATTAGGCGTGATACAAAAACACCAAATAAAATGCATGCAATAAAATAAAGACTCCAGGAGACCTGGAGGGAACAATTATTAACCCCGATTTGTAAAGAGTACACAGTAACATTCAGTGCAAAGGAGTGCTGCTTCTGCATTGAGTGCTAAAGCCACGAAATGCTTATGGATTTACAACAGAGTAGCATATCACGTATTGGTGTTTACTTAATCCGGGTTTGGATGACCCGACTCCAACAAGACGTGCCCTGCTTGGGCATATATGGTGAACCATTCTTTATCGCAATTTTCTCTGTGTCTACCCATTGCTTTGCTTAACATGTTTAAGTGAATTCCTTACAAGTGTTTCTTCTTAATTGAACTTGAGGATGTTCCCTACGTGGGACTTGTGCCTGTGACCGAAATTTGCATTTTTGTAAACATTCACAAACATGTGCCCCTGTAATTAGAGCCAGTGCAATTTGCTGAAGGAGTTCAGGGAAGTATTGTAGATTGGCCAACGTCAATAATGTCGCGGGCGCAAAGAATGCCTGTTGCACTCTGCTTTTATTTTACTTTTCCGGGCCTTATTTGCACCAGTGGTACGTTTCTGTAAGACAGCCGCCGGTGTGAAACCTTCCAAAAATAGCTTTTTTAAAAAAAAATGAATCGGCCCATAATTTTTAGTCATTCTCTCTGTCTAGGCAGGCCAGACATTGCAAGAGTTTGAGGGAAAGTACTAACAAGCTCACGGTTTAAAATAAAATCGAAAAGCATGGGTAAGAAAGTCACTACTGAGAAATGCGTCATTTCAATTAATGTAGGGTTTAAGTAAATTCAACGATTAACGATTAGCGTAGGAAAGAACACTGCGGTAAACATAAATGTATTCATTTTTTGGGAAAATCGATAAATCCTCTCCCAGCAGAGACCTGTCTCCAAAATGCACAGAACAACCTCACCCTGCACTCTTTTCCACCAGACCTCTTAGGAAATGCACACAGGCGTTATCAGGGTGGATTTCCTGCACCATCAGGTTGAACAGTTCTGCGCTGTACTCTGAGAAAGACAGGAACACGTAGAGAGAGTTGACTTACTCTTCTGAGTACCATGTCCCAGCCTGGGGTGCGGTTGCTTTTTCTGCAAGGGGGGGGGGGGTTCCGTGGGTGAAAGAGTATAGGCAAGCGCCGGCATGCCAACCCTGTGAAAACGCACATATGAAACTTAACAGTTTGTTCTGTTCGAGGTCCCGAAAGCGAAAGTCTTTTTACAACTATAAACGCTTCAAACACCTTCGTTTGGACACAGTGCCATGCATTCATCGTCAACAAATCGTTTTCAAAGGGATATAGAGCAGTGCACAGTGGGGTAGGGGGCGTTGGGGCCATGCTATGCGCACGGGGTTGTTAGGTGAAAAATACCCATTGTTTAAAACAATCACAAATGTGCTTCCGTGGCGAGTGCTTCCGTAGCGATTGTAGAGTGTCCATAGATTCTTGATAATTCATGAAAGGATTTACTGTCCACCCTTGAAAGTGGCAACTTTGGAGCTGGGCAAACCAGGGGTGCCTTACCTGTGCTTGCGTCGTGCCTTTAACAGATTCTTCCCAAAGGGAGACATGGCGGTGGGCGCCAAGTAAACAGCATCCGTCGCGGTGACAGAATGCCGCCCGTCCCCCCTTTCTCAGGGCATGTCTGCGTGCGGCTCCAGCTTGTCGGTGGCAGCGGGTGAGGCGAGCAAGTGCTCGGAAGTAACAGGTTGGGCAACAAGGGAGGCTGTAACTCCGAGCAGCCAGCGCCGTGGTTCGGTGCCTCCGCGCCGCTCTTCTGGAGGCCTGCCCAACTTCAACCTCACTGGAATAGGCAGTAGGCAGCAACAAAAAAAAGCAACTATTGTGATCTGTCTTTTATTGACATTCCTAACCTTTCAGCCCGGGCAGGGCTTTGCAGGAGTCAACGCAGTTACTTTGTTTGATGGCTTAAATGGCGTTTAGCAGCTGCCTGGCTGCCACCCAGTGAGTTTCTTGTGGGCATGCCAGAGGGAGTGGCAGGGGAGGGTGATTTAAATATTAAGGTGGGTAGTTATGTTGTGCTATGTTCCCAGGGATTCTTTCGCACATAGGTTTAGGCAAAGTGCGCATCGGTGGCTTTACAAGCGGGCGGGTTACCCAGCGAATTCAACTCTTGTCTTAGACATGAGGCCATGACCATCCTCCAACCACCCACAAGGCCTTTTCCCGGAAACCCAACTCAACTTTCATCTTTGCCATCTGTATATAGCCCTAGGCTCAGAAGTGTAAGGAATGCTGCATGATGGCTCTACAAAACACGACATTCATGCGGGATGGCAACCTGGCTTAAGAATTGCTGTGTGCACCCGCAGTTCACAGGTACAAATCCAACAGGGCGGACTCCGCCTTTCATCATTCTGGAGTTATTACACGCGATGCTATTAAATTAGGTACTAGCAACATATCGTTGCTTAGCGCGTTAGATGTGGGAGCATTTGGACATGAAGTGCTTCTAATGACGTAACGTACTGATATGAAGGGAATATACAATCACCACGCTGCCGTATACACCCCTAGGGCAAGGAAGGGCGTTTTGTGGACTCGTGCCTCAGTATTAAAACACCCCATAACTATGTGTTCCCTTTTATCTAATAGCCACAGCGAAGGACATCACAAGAAGCAGGGCAGACTGTAGTTTCTGAAATGAAGGATATTCCAACATGTACAATTAGAGTTAGCACACATGATTGCATGCTTTTGCGGAAAGCTCAGCAGGTTTAGAATTACTGTAATACCATAGAATTACGGTACTGTCTAAAGCTCAGCTATCATTGTTTAGACTCGATGGGAAGCAATGTCGCCAGACACTTTTACCAAACTTTAATTCACTTGTGTGTTTTTTCCATAACGTTGCAGTCAGCGTTGCAACATTGCCTTACATGGGATGTCTAGAACATAGGGTCACCCCGTTTGCATCGGAAATCAGGAACATTACATGTTTAAAACAGAAGTGACAGAGTTCGAAGTCTTGCCGTGGGCTCGGTTTGACATTGAAGCGGCGTAGCACCTACGATTTGCATTACACATTTAACAATGGATGCATTATCCGCCGATGGGAAGGGAAACACGCACTGTTTACGCCACATCCCATATCCCACGAACTTGTACGTATACTTAATGAGGCAGGATAGCCCTCGGGCTTCAGGTAACATTACACTACACAACGGTTTAGCAAGCCTTCCTGCCAACACAGCCGGCTCCAGCACTTTCTCCGTGTTCGTTACCTGCTACTTCCGGGACTAATGGTGCGTGCGTTTTTTGTACCGCAGGGAAGGGGCACTTGCTACTCGTTCAGACATTTTCCACGTTGCTTCTCCATCCGCTATAATTCACTCTGCTGTTCAGCTTCAAAACTCAAGCCTGGCCACAGCGACCGTAGAGAGTCACACACCAAAACCCCCGAATGGCGTCCACAGGGATAGGTGACTTATTAATGACGGGCCGCTGGATGCCGCGCATATTTCAGCAGGGAATCAACCGTCCCACGCCACAAATCCCCCGAGCTGGAACAAAGAGGTGGAGTGGAACCTCTTACAGCAACTTCGGAGATTTTCAAACAGGGGAGGCATACAACAAAACAGAAAAAAACAGCACTGCAGGATAATACCGGGATCAAAGAAAATTCCGATGTAATAAGAAGTTGTTCCTGCACGGCCCAAAACATTATGAACTGTGCAAGGAGCATGTTGCCGCTAAAGAAAGGAGCCAGCCGGTGCAGGGTAGCAGTGCTCTAAAGCAGTACAGAACTAAGCAAACATTAAGGTCATCTGTCAGGAATCAGCCAGGAATGCTGCCTTTTATCCCCTGATAAAGTCCCAAGCTATTTTACGCGTTATTGATAAGGAATGGGTAACGTGTGTTTAGCCTATGAGATTGCCCAAGCAAAGAACATTGAGGAATGTGACAACAGTATTGAATTATTTCTCACAACCTACACTTGTCTTGCATTATAAATCATACGGTTATCGATGCCAAGATGTTAGTTCATTTTCCTGATTTGCAGTACACCTAAAGCACTTATATTTCACAATAGTTTCTGTGGCACTCAGAAAACTAGATAACTAAACAAGCATATTAAAATGTGTTTGTTAGTAGTCGCTGTTAAAAACGCCCAACTGCACTGAATCAGAGCTACACAATTGCAAAATACATCATAGTGAGTTTGAAAGTCCCAGAGCCTAATTCATAGAAGTAGTGCTAAGTCCCGGCAAATTACTTAGCACCATAAACGGTTCTGCGCCTACATTACGCGTGTAAAAAATTTTGCACAGTCTGCGGATTCATGGATTCTAAAGTGCAAAGTAACCCGCTGCAAAGAGAACAAGTTGCACCTGGAAGGCCTACAATACGCCTCACACAAACAAAAAAAGAGCAAGAAAAACCTTTGTGTCAGCCTTTGCACCAACATCCAGCACCCAGGTGATACTGCGTACTGGCTCCCGTAACTCAAGGCAGCAACCCAGCGATACTGCGAACTGTGCCCCATAACTGAAGTCATCACTGCGGCGATGCTGCATACTATTCCCCGTGACTGAAGTCAGCACCCTGGCAAAACAGTAGACCGTCACCCCTAACTCCATGTGCAGCACCCCAGTGATATTGTGTTCTGTCGCCTGAAACTCAAAGGCAGCACCCCGGCGATACTGCATGCTATCCCCAGTAACTAAAGCCAGCACCCTGGCAAAAAAAAAGTGGGCCGTCACCCCTAACTGCAAGCAGCGACACAGCTTACTGTCCTTGTTACTCAAGGAAGCACCGCAGCAATACTGCGTACAATCTGCCATAACTCAAGCCAGCATCCCAGCAAAACAGCGGACCATCACCTCTAACTCCAAGAGGCAACCCTAACTCCAAGCGGAAACTAAACTACGTACCATCAACCCTAAGTTCAAGTGGCACCACCATCCCTTGCAAGGCAGGCCAGCAACCCTGCAAAACTGGGACCGTCACCCCTAGTTTCAAGGCACCTAAACTGCGGGCCTACACTCCTAAGTCATAGCAGCCCCCTTAACTTATGACACCACCCACCCCCTCACTGCTGCCCCAAACCCCAGGCACCCCCCTCAAGTCCTGACACCACGCCACCACCCACCACCCCCACTCAGCTCCGCCTCAACCCCCATGCAGCCCCCTCTAGGCCTTACACCACCCACAACATGCACTCACCACTGCCCCAAACCCCAGGGAGCCCCATCAAGTCCTCACAACCCCTACCACCCCCACTCACCTCTGCCCCAACCCCCAGGCAGCCCCCTCAAGTCCTGACACCCCCTCATCCCCACCTCAACCCCAGGCAACCCCCCCAATTCCTGACACCACCCACCCCGTCAACTCCACCGCAAATCCCAGGCCGCCCCCTCACGTGCTGACACCACTCGCCACCTCCACCCCAACCCACAAACAGCTCCCTTAAGTCCTGCCACCCCCTCACGTTCACCCAATCCCCAGGAAGCCCCCTCATTTCCTGACAGCACCCACTTCCCACTCATCTTCGCCCCAACTCAACCCCAGACTGCCCCCTCAAGTCCTGATTCCAGCGACTCCCCCAACTTTGCTCCAACCTCCAGGCAGCCCTCTCAAGTCCTGACACCACCCACCAAACCCAATGACATCCGAACCAACCCCCAGACATCCCCCTCAGGTACTCACACCACCCATCCCACTCACCTCAGCCCCAACCCCAGGCAGACCCCTCAAGTCTTGACACCACTCACCACCCCCACTCACCACCGCCCCAAACCCCAGGCTGCCCACTCAAGTACTGACACCACCAACCACACCCACTACACTCCGCCCCAGCCCACAAGCAGCCCCCCTAAGTCCTTACACCACCCACCCCATCACCTCTCCCCCAAATCACAGGCAGCACCCTCAAGTCCTGACACCAACCACCACCCCCACTCACCTCCAGCCCAAACCCCAGACAGACCCCTCAAGTTCTGAGACCACCCACACTCACCACTGCCCTAACCCCCAGGCAGCCCTTCAAGTCCTCACACCACCCACCACCCCTACTCATCACTGCCCCAACCCACAGGCAGTCCCCTTAAGGGCTCACCCCACCCCACTCCCCTCTGGCCCAACCCCCAGGCAGCCAACTCCAGTCCTGACACCACCCACCCCCCCACTACCTCAGTCCCAAACCCCACACAGCCCTCTCAATTCCTGACAGCACCCCCACCCCTTGCCTCTGCCCATCACTACCTAGGCAGCGCCCTCAAGTCCTGACACCTCCCACCACCCCCACTCACCTCTGTCTATAACCCCTGGCAGCCCCCTGCCAGTACAGTCTACTTCCACTACCACCATCACCTCCATCCATCAACCCAGGCAGCCCCCTGCCAGTCTGCCTCCTTACCGTTCCAATGTGGAGTTTCAGCTTACCTCAACCCCCTGGCCTGCCTCCAGCATGAAGTATACCTGCCACATAGCCTCCTCAAACACGATCAACTGGTAGCACTGCTGTTGAATCCAGGCCTAGAGCAACTTCCATTACTCCCTGGAAGACCACACTGAGCTGCACCTCAACAGAACAGCACACTGTTGCACCACCTACAGTGTGGCCACCCAATGTACATGTGACGTGTTAATTCACTGCAATGTGGCATATGTATAGTGCCTTTGCGCCATTGCAATGGCCTCAAAGTGTTATGGAGAAATTCAGTTCTGTGCCAATTCCCTTTAAGCTTAGAGATTCCCAGCCCTTTGCTGGAATCTGGGACTTTTTTAATTTTTACCTCCCGATTGATTCTCTCGTTTTGCCAACCACTCATGCCTTCTCCCTCTGACTAAGATTTTCTGTTCCTTATGTTTTAATGGAGTCTGGTAAACTCTGCAGGCATCTAGTTTTTATATAGTAAACAGAAAGCCCTTTGTGCAGTGCCACTACGTTTGAATACTTGTTCTTGTGTGAACTACAGTTCCCAAGAATAGTAGGACAACTTTTGTCTTACTTAACTTTTTCCTTTGTGAGTCCACCACACACCACCTTATGTGGAGTGCTGGGGGATTACACAGTACGTCCTTATCACACTTCTCATGTAACTATTTGTTACACTCGCAAACTTGAAAGGCTGGTGGCTGTGGTTTCTTTTTACTACCCTTTGTGCAATTTATCTGCAGGCTGATTTCTCATCTGTAGTACAGCACCCACGGGTCACCATTTTTACAAAATGGCCCCAGTCTTCTTTTCTTGCCATTTCTTGTTTATTTCCTTTTGGGCTTTTATTCTGTTGTTTAGATTAGGATTGAGTCCATGGCGTGTTTTGCCTTTGGCGGGATTCAGCCATGTAGCCCGCCCAGGCTCCAGTGTGTCTGGGAAGGCAGGAAGTGAGGAGGAGCCCGAAAACTTCACTGGCCTTTGTTTGTAGGCATGACTGGCCAAAAACATTACCAACAGGGTGGGTGGCTGTCTTAGAGGACAACCCCCCCTATATGATTGACAGCTTAGTGCTGTGAATGAATGGGATTTCACATATAAGGTGAGGGTTTTGGGACTACAGGCAGAGCCAACCACTGGAACGTTGCATACAAAGAAGAAGATGCAGATAGAAGCCAGCAACACCTTCGAGGACAACAAAAGCAGCAGAGAAGCCTTCCAGCTGTATTGAGAATAGCTGGTACTATGGTGTATGCATAGTATGAGAGAGAGTGAGTGAATCTTAGAGTTGCGACTTGCGGCTTTCGCCCACAAGGTATGAGGCAAAAGATGCTAGGCGTGAAACACACAACATAAAGCACCAGTAATTATTATAACAGGGATACATGGGCTGAATCATTTTGCATGCTGCCTCGTGCTACATTATCCCCTGACAGTCACCTAAAAAGCTCAGCAAGATGTAATTTTAGCCAAAACATTGCCCTATTGTTCAGCCAACTTCGTTCTTGCATCAGCCTTCGCCCCACACCAAACACAGACAATGTCCAGGCGATCATTAATGAGAACAGAGCACCCTAAGCTCTGCTCATCCGAGGCCTGACATCTTCAATTACCATCAGCAGAAAAGTGACACAAACACGAGCGTGACCAGGGCCTGACTTCACACACCACTTCCCATCTTTCCACCAGATGCTGCACAACATACTCTTCCAAGCGCCACTCCCAGTTGCTAAACAATGATTAAGCTGCATCGAAAGAGAGCAGCTCCTGGTGCCCGGACCCACGCTTCCTGCGTGGGACTTTTAATTCGCAGAACAGAAGTGGGGGTCGCGCTTTTGCAAATTCCCTCTTTTCGTAATGGGATCTGGGGAGCACTCAGAAAGCTTCCAGGTCAGAGCTAGCCCTCACTCTCGCACTTTTCTCTGAGTTCAATTCCACCTAAATGGCTTTCGACTTAATTGGGTAGTGAAACGTGTATTGTCCAATAAGCATACCTTGCCCATCCCATTTCCTCCAAGCAGATGCAATCAATAGCATTCACCGAAAGGGGTTGGGGCCTCCAATAACATACCAGTAGCTGTTCTCATCCCTGACATATTAAACCCCCAGCCCCTGATGGAAGGGGCTGCAATGCAAATGTAGCGCCCGTGTGACATTATCCCACTCCCCCCCGAGTGGAATGGCCACAGAACACACAGTGCGTGAGGGATCATTTAAGCTGCTGCTCAGACTGCTTGCAATTAAAGGGACAGGCTCGCAGGCAGTCAAAGGCATCAGAGACTCGCTGCAGCTTACCTTTCACTTGCGTCTCGTATTCGGCAATGATTTCTTTTTCCTTCTTGAACCTGCTGGGGTGTCGACATTGTTCAAGGATTTAAAAACCGCAGGGCCGATCCTTGGTTGGGGTCTTTGCCACAGCTGACCGCCGATGTAGCAGGGCCTTGTAGCCACGCACGGACGGTGCAACTAGACTATCCAAAGTGAAGGTGGGCCTTAGGTGGCACGCACCCTGCGTCACCACCCCGCTCCCACACTCAAATGTCATTGGCTGGCAAACAGCCAATGACATTTCTGTTTCTATGTGGGTCATCAGGACTCGGACACAGTGGAATCTTATTGTACTATTTGCATATATATTATTACTTGCGGGGCCAGAACACAAGCGCCCTGCCAACATCCTAGTTTAAATGGGTTTACGTAAAGTGCATGGACCTACGAGCTCCATGAACTTCACTATAAGAAAAGCTGCGTAAAACGGGATGCGACCCGCTGTTATAGCCAACCCTGAAGACTGTGCACACAGATGATTGAGCCTCACGGTAATGACTGGTATTTAATTTTTATTGTGATTTTTGTTTCTGCATCACTGTGCTGTTGCTGGCAATGAGAAATTCAATTTGTATTTGCCAATACACACCAAGATCTGGGAAGTCCAATAACTTTAAATTAATTATACCTTGGAGGGGACCCTGCGGTGAGGGGGCGGCACCCCCCTGCCCTATGAAAGCGGCCGCCACTGGTATTATGTTTTCAAAATGTAAATGTCTAAAAATGGTTTAAATATTTCAGGTGCAGAGGAGAAGACTACAGCCCTAGCATATGGGTTTGTAGTAGTATATAGCGCTTTATAGTGTCTTGAAGTTTATAGCGCCTCACTGAATGTGAAAGCATTTTGTTGCCAGCAATAATGTGGCATACACATATAGCCAGTCTATGTTGCCAGCATAACATGTCAGTATGTGGTTGGAAACAAGCTGCAGGTTTAAAAGTGCACCAGAATTTTTTCTTTCTCTTCTTTGAAATACCTCATGCATAGGGGACTACATTATTCATCTAACTAACTGACTTAATTAACAATTACTAATTACTAGAGCTAATTTATTAACATTATAATGTAATCTCTATGTGCAAATGGGGTGAAAATACATATTCTGAAATTCGTTTTTCAAATGTGCACTGAATTTTTCTCCATTATTGTTCTGTGTTCGCAGTAAGCAGAGAGCCTGCATACCAGAAAATGATATTAGTTACAGTTGCTCATTGGGTGACTGTTCTATTGTGTTAAAGCAAGGGTGATGTGGCCTTTCAATTTGATTGGTGCAAAGTATCTGCAGTTGTATTACGTAGGAAAAGGGGAAGCTGCAGAGGTTTGCTGGGGAAAGACTGACAGAGGCAGAGGAGTTGGAGAATGACTGGGCTTCCAGACGGACGTGCCTGGTTTCACTTAGTGCTGGCTTGAGAACTCTATGTTTTCGCCACACACTCCAAACATTCGAGATAACAGAGAACACCCCTGCTGACTGGGACCGTTCTTCTGAAAGGAGGTCGTCTGGGGGAGAGAACTACAAATATTTGGTAAGCAGCCAAAGTTGAAGTGAGGAGGTCGCGGTGTGCTTTCGTGCGAATGAGCAATAGCAATCTAAAAATGTCAATTAGGCAGAGTAGCCAAAAGAAATCCCCTGCATTTAATTTGTCATATGATAATGTTGCAAAGTGAGTTTTGTCTGTCTCTGTATTGTTTCTTTTCTTGTTTTTTATTACAGATAACAATGTGATGTACATGGTAAGATGTTATTTTGAATTGCAATTGTTTATAATACAAACAATATAAAAGCAGAACGTGTAGAGAGTTTTTGTTTTTTTCTTTTCTTGGTGCATTTGGAATAGCATTTGTGACACGGGGAAGATTTTCTTTAGGTAGTACATTTGTCATTTTTCCATGTATATAAAATAACAGACAGAATAAGCTGTCCTAAAATAAGACTTAGCAGTGATAAATAGATGTATGCGTGTGTTCCCCAGTACATGTTGTCTTGGGGAAATCTGATACAATATATAGATTAGTGGGGGTCTATGAACCAGTAATGAGGCCTATGGACGCACAGTTCACTGGTGTAAATAAATCAGTGATACCAGCCACAGGTTGTAGGTGGCACTCTATATACAAATGTGGTGTCTCTGAATGTAGGTCCAAGGCCCTCTATAGATCACTAAGAGTATTATAATAGTAAGGAAAGTTTTGTGTATGATGGGGCTATAATGTAGGGAAGGAAAATCATGCTCACCACTAAGTAATTTACCACCAGGAAATACTGCCAATAGTGTATATTACTAAATTCTCCAATACAGTGTAACACAATATGGTCACTGGAATGAGGTAAGGCTAAACCCAATCTAGATGCAAGGATAAATTATCACCAAATTACCACTCTTCTTTTGGTGGTAAGAAAATACCGCCAGACCCCAAATCTACACAAAATATCCTACATATATGGTGTGTTTCAGGCCGGGAAAGTGATTATAGAGCACCTAATGGGCATGGCAAGTGTGTCTCACACAACCATCCGTGCATTAGAGGGAACCCATTTCATAATAGCAGTTTGACACTAAAAGTGAATTTCAGAATGTCTCAAATGGAAGCCACATTCTCAGAGCTAGGGCAATATCTGGAAGGGAAAGTTATATGCACATGAGACATGGTCATCAAATAATGCCACAGAATGGCATGACCGTATTTATGGTGAAGTACAGAAAGAACCATTAGACAGCATTTTTGCAGAAGGCAGCATAATTCAGGTCTGCCTTTTGAGACTATTAAATGCAGCTAATAAACATGCAGAGAAAGATTGTTTGATACGGCTATTTGCCAAGACATGGTTTATCCTGAACAGATCCCTGCGAATGCAAGAAAATGACACTAAGCTGATTAACAGGTTAAAAGCTGATCTGGAATAGGGCAAGTAAAAAAGAGGAAATGTTAAGAGCAGAATTGGAGGTATGTCAAAAAGACATGAAGTTAAAATGTAGGGATCTTGATACTCAATTGTCTAAAAGCAAGAAACAATTTGAGGATAGTGAACAAGAATTGGCACATTTGAAAGCGTTGGTAGACCATATTAGACAAGACAAAGATGAGGTTGTTTTGGAAATGCAGATTTTGCAAAAAGAACATTGTGAAAAAGAAAGTGATCTCCAAAATGCTGAACAGGACATGGTTAAAATGTTTCAAGAAAGAGACAAGCGAAACAAAGAATTCAATATATGCCAAATGCCAATGTGCGATATGCAGAAGGTAATTAATAAAATGAGTGATTAAAACAACTATTTGCAAAAAGAGGCAGATAGGCTCCTTAAGAAGCGTAAGGATTTGGAACAGCAAATGTGCATTTCCAGGTCCCAGGATAGACGGCAGGGCACCACATTCAATGGAGTTGAGGTGAATCCTATTTCTATCCAAAGAGATAGTGCCCCAGTGATTGGGCCGGTGACTGAACTTGGTTGCAGCGCCCTTGGGGGATTTGATACACCCAATGGGGGCCGCCACCAATCCCATACACCTGAAACAAGGATTGAATCACAAAGTAGTGTAATTCCATGCATAGAAACAAGTAGCCCCATAAAGATAATGAAATCCATTAAAGCCCTGATCAAACAATTTAAAAAATGAGGGGAGTGTTGCATAGAGGACCATTTAGAAGCAGTGCATGACATATTTAAAGCCCTCCAGAATCCTAAGGAACAATACAGACAATATTTTCACTTAACTTTGGACGCCCCCAGAGCCAGTATCATCAGGGGATTAAATGAACAGCAGAATATGACATGGGCAGAGTTTGAAAAAGAGATTAGACATCATTTTTCTCCTTTCCAATCATTACAAGAGGCAACAAAAAGTTGCTTACACATTTACTGTTGGGACTAACACGTCCCCTCACCAATTTTTGCAAGACTTCAAAAGAGCTTTTTCTCGTTTTGATGTATGTTTTGACACCAATTCCAATGAGTTTAAAACTGACTTCTTCTATGGGCTACAGAAAGACACTATATCACAGTTGGTCCGTGAATTTGACCGTGACAAATCACTTGAATGGATTGTACACCAAAGCACAAAACTATATGAGGTACTCTATTGTCAGGGTAGTGAAAATGATAAAATGAAAGACACTAGACCAAAATCGAAAGAACCCTCAGCAACAGTGATGGAAATCAGGTCAGCCAAAATGTCCCTTGAGTCTGCTCAAAGTCCAGGTAAAAATAATTTGACACCTGAACAAAGGGGTAATCAACAGAGATCGTCACTCCCTGCACCAATTTTTCAATCACATGACCCTAATAGTAGAGAGAATTGCAATAGCCCTAGGTACTTAGGAGATAGGCCCCGGGCAGAATATCGGCCTGATGCGTCAGTTATGAATAATAATCAGAGACAAAATCAGGATCAAAGAAATTATGGTCCCTACCAGACATTGGGGACACAGAGTAGATTTGATCCCAACACCATGATATATGATAATCAGGATAGACCCTGATATGTGGATCTATTTACTGATAATGGGAATCAACATAGGGGTCAGTACCCACAACATGAGAGACAGGACATGAGGCAGAATATTAATTATGCTCCATGTCAATACAATGATTCACCACCAACAGGGGACTACAACCAAAGGATGGATGCACCCCGCTCCCCTCCACATGTGAATCAAGAGTTCAGAAGCAATCCCAATAGAAATCATTCTCCTGAGAGGTATTAGAATAGATTCAATCAGGGGGAAAACAACCAATATCGATCTAGGCCACAGAGAGAGGATTCTAGAGAAATGGAAAGATTCCAGTGTCTCGAGGCCCAATGGAAAATGTTAGCTGAGCAAATAGAAAATCTTTGTACAGCACAAAAACAGTCATTAAAGGAGGGGACAGAAGGCCATAGCACTGATCGGGTGGTTTCTGATAAGTTACTAAGTATTTCTGATACCTACAGTGCCAAGAAAACAGATTGCTCTGTGGTCATTTTGCATAATGACTCTGAGATGCCTAATGATTTAAAAATGAAAGTATCAGCAAATGAACATGTGACAGAAAGTGCAAATCCTTATAACAAAGAAGTTTGGTTTAACCTAGAGCTAAATCAAACATTGGAGATGTGTACCAATGAAACAGGAAAACCTGAAATTCCAAAAGAACAAAGAGACACATTTAAGAAAAATGACTCATGCATGGAGAATACCAGTGGACAAGGAGTACGTGGGAATGCTATAACTCATTCCCTGGGCAATCAAAACAATAACCAAACACAGGCAGAAAAAATAAATACTCAAAAGGAGGGTACAGGTCAATCACCCGAAGAATTCTCTGAGCCACATATTTTTGAAGAAGTTAAAAGGACTGGTACCATACTAAATAACTACAAATGCACAGAGTTAGACAATTACAAATTGCCAAGTGATGTTGTTACACATGTTCAGTTGGAGGATTGTAATGTGACCTCTGATGATCACTGGATGGATGGGCGAACAGTGGACACACTCCAAAAAACCTCTGAACATGGGGAAATGAATAGAGTCTCTTACACCGAAATGGACAGAAAGGAAGGAAAAATATCTTTCCATTTACCAATGTGCGTAGCCAAAAGTGAAAAAGGCCTGAGAAAGTTGAGTCCTGAAATCAGTAAGAATTTGCACTTTTTATGTGTGTTAGAGGAAGTTGAAGACAGGTATTATGCTCCGATCACTGTGGAAGAGAAATGCAGTACATTTGCAATGATTGACACTGGCGCAGAGGCCACAATTATGTCCAAAGAATTGGTAAAAAGTATTAATGAAGGGAGATCTCCACAGAATCAGATCACAGTGAGGCAAAATGAAGGTCCCGTGCATAATTTTAACGGGGAGGAGGTGCCTATTATAGGTGTTACCGAGGATGACATAAAGATAGGAAAACACAGAATGAAACAGGAGGTATTGATCCCATCTATTTGTGAAATTCCATTTCTGATGGGGACAGATTGCCTGAAAAGATTGTCTCCTCTTATAGATGGGGTGAATAGAGTACTGTGGTCCTTAACAAAGAAACCATTGAGACCTAAGAAAATAAAATCACAAAACAGCAATATAAATGAATGCCACACCGTTGTCAAAACGAATGATGCAGTGGAGTTATACCTCCAGAATAGCTGTATACCTAGCGTCATCTTGATGTGTCAATATAAAATGCAAAGTGAAAATGACAAACAATCGGTACAAATTTATTTAGACACTAGGAAAAAATGGCAAACTGAAATAGATGAGCACACATTACGTTTTTATTTAAAAGAGAAGACATGCAAACAGAATACTACTCCTAAAACAGACACAGAAAAACACATTACTATTCTTGCTGAAATACACATGCAAGATGAGCAACCATGAGTTCACATTGGTATAAATGACAATTCTAAAGTAATACAAGCCACCTTAGTGCTTGAACAGGAAAGAAGCTTTATTAATGAGAAATTACTGCAAAACATAATGGAGAGGGAGGAGATCCCAAAATTTAGAATAAAAACCAATATGTCTCTGGTTTGGACAGTCCAGACTTTGAAAACCGAATTGCAGGCAGATGCATGCTGAAGATTAGTATTGGACAGAAAACAATTTACCATAATCTGTGGATAGTGAGTGGGACACAAAATGACTTTTACATGGGCAATGATATCATGCACAGAATGTGTGTGGTGTTAGATTTCCTTAATCAAAAAAATTTGGTCACGGCTAGTTGGCCTGCACCTGAATTTGAAGACAAAAGAAGGGCTTATCATTGCGCACACTGGTCCCATATGCAATTGAATTACAGCTGAGGAAGGATACTATTATCCCTGCATGCACCAAGCAGGTTGCAATAATGCTAAAATGCAAAAATGGACAACAGATGAAAGATTCTGATGCATTTGTGGGCTTGAATGAATCCATAAAACAGCAAGGCCTGGATTATGAATACACTCCATTGATAGATGTTGGTGAAGGGTCTCTAAAAATGATGGTGAATAATAAATGGTGTCAAGATATTCATTTAGAGGAAAATTCTTCATTAGGAATGGCCATACAAAAATCACATTATACTGCAGATTTCAATAACATGGCAATTGGAAATATCCCTGAAAGGTATGTAGATGCCAGGGGTGTGTCGCCAGAATACTTGGATTCTCAGCCCAAAGGGATCTTTAAAATTCTTTCTGTGTACCCTTATGATTCAAATGAGACAGTGTACCGTCATCAAAAGGATTTTATAATATTTGACTTAAATGAAAATGAAACAGAAAATCAGCCCATTGAAGTGGAAGCTGATGTGCCAAAATATTTAAAAGTGGCAGCTTTACAGAGAGACACAGTCACACAGTTGGAAGAAAGCACAGAGATTTCTCCACTGGAAGATTTCCCAGAATTCTCAAAAATGGTAGAGGAACAGGTTTTATCAGCAGATACACGCGATAGCAATGAAGATAAAAATGAATTGAGAAAAATATTTATGGAGTTTGAAGATGTCTTTGCTAAAGATGCATACGATTGTGGAATAATTTGCATGCTGCCACATTACCGGAAGGGTGTAGTAGAAGCCCAGTATTTGGGCGCCAGTACAGATTACCACTGGCATGTTTAGGGTCATTGGCAGAGATAATTAAAAATTTGGAGTCTCAGGGAATTATCAGGCCTATTCATAGCACATCCAACACACCTATTTTAGGTGTGTTAAAGCCAAATGGTCAATGGCGTCTGTGTGCAGATTTGAGAGAATTAAATAAAAGAGTGCCAGTGTCCAGATGGCCACTGCCATTCATTGATCAAGGCCTGGTCAGGTGCATGGCTCAAAAGGGTTTACTGCATTAGATCTCACATCTGGATATTGGTGTGTGCCATTAGCAGAGGAGATTCAGAATTTATTTTCCTTTTCATTTGATAAGACCCAATACGCATGGGTTAGCACTCCATTCGGGTACGTCAATTGTGGGAGTAAATTTGGCATATTTTTGAGAAAGGCTATGCCTGATGCAGCGGAAAGAGGAACTATAGTTTATGTGGATGATGTCCTGATAAAAAATGAAAGCTCAAAAAGCCATTTTGATGAAATCAGACATGTTCTCGGCCAATTGCAAAAGGCAGGTGCCAAAGTATCTTTACAAAAAGCACAATGGTGAAAGAAAAAAGTGAATTTTCTAGGCCATGAGGTGACTGAACATGGACTAAACCCACAAAAGAGGAAGGTAGAGGCAATATAAAAACTAAAAGACCCTAGAAGTGTGAAAGGTTTGTAAAGTTTATTAGGAATGATGGGATATGACAGAAAGTTTATTGAACATTATGCTGAAATTACTCAACCATTGACTAAACTACTGAAGCTGAATACACCCTGGAAATGGGAAAAAGAGCAATCTTAGGCAGTGGCTAAATTAAAGGAATGTCTTATAAAGGCACAATTTTTAGCATACCTCATAAAGAATATGGATTTCTTTATAGAAATAAGTTTCTCCGAACATTGTATGTCAGCAGTGTTATCACAAAAACATGATTTGAATCACAAAACCATTGCTTATGCAAGTCAGGCATTTTCCCAAGTTGAAATTAAATTCAGTGAATGTGAAAAGGCCCTTTTGACCACTGTGTGGGCGCTACAGCATTTCTGCCCCATTGTTCAGGGAGAAAAGGTATTCATTGAGACAAATCATCAACCATTGCAATTTTCAGAGAGTAAAAGAATTAGGTCAGGCAACATAGAACAGTCCAGAATTACTTCATGCACACTGGCATTGCAAGGCTTTCCTGTAGAAGTGAGATTTGGCCAAAATAAAAAAAGCCCAGTTGCTCAAGGTTTGGCAGATCTACATGACTGTGCGCTTGAACATGTATCAAATGAAGTAGAAGTGGAATCTAGTTTACAGGATTTTGGGCAATCACCACGCAAAGCTTTTGATGAAAAGACATTCAAGGATTTGCCAACTGTATATGTTGACGGTTGTGCTTTTCACATTGAAAATGACAGTAATAAACAATTGGTGTCAGAAATAGGAAATGTCTGGTTGAGGTGTGAAGGCATTCCGAGTATAGGGATGAGAATTGGGGCTCGGAGCAGTCAAGTAGCGGAATTGGCAGCCATTTATAAAGCAATTACTACTGCAGTTGATAATAAATTTTGAGAAATTGTCCTGGTGACTGATTCTGATTATGCACAAAATAGGTTTGTGGAATATTTGCCTGGCTGGAAAGCAAGAGACATGATTCCATACAATAAAAAGCCCCTTAAACATGGAAAAATGATACAAGCCATAAACAAATTAGTGTCAGAGAATGATTTGACAATATACTGAAGGAAAATTCATGGACATTTACAAACTCCAGGAGAGGATAAGGATGGAAATGATAAGGCAGATCATATAGCTAAAATTGGGGCTTTGATGGGAGAGTTGCTACCTATTGAACATTTACTTGGTGAAATACAAATTGATGCAGTTACACACTCTAAAGCTCCAAAAGAGGTAGATCAACCAGTAGTGCAATGGAGTTATGATACACCAGATCAAGATCTGATTAAGGCACAAAAATATGATCTAATTTTGGGAATCTATTATAGTCATTTGATAGACCCTGAACAAAACCCATTAACAGAAAATTATTGTGTAGGAAAAGAAGAGTTGAGGGTGCTATTAAAGAATAAAAAACGAATCAGACTACAGGATGGACTCATGATTAGGGAGTCCATAACAGGACAAATATAGTGGGTGGTACCCCTTTCATTCAGAGGGTTAATGCTACACCATGCACATGATGCAATAACTGCAGGACACAGAGGTTCACAAAAAACATTAGAGATACTGAAAGATTATGCTCACTGGCCACATATGTCCCAAGATGTGGAATTATATACTAGGGAATGTCTAGTAAGTACCCAATGTAAACCTGCTTCACCAATGCATAGAGCCCCATTAATGAAAAGAGGCTTAACTCTTCCATGGACAGATTTGCAAATAGACTATGTAGGGCCTGTAAAAAGGTTGAGCAGAGGGAACCGTTATACTTTGAGTGTGGTTTGTTTAATGTCAAAATGGATAGAGTGTATTCCTGCACCAGATTGTAGTGCACAAACAGCAGCTACATTACTGGTAAATCATATATTTTCAAGATTTTGGTTACCACAAAGAATAGAATCAGACAGAGGAAGTCATTTCATAAGAGCTTTAATGAGTAAGGTGTGGCAAATACTGGGAGTGAAAATAAAGCTGCATATTGCATGCAGAGCCGCCTCTTCTGGTGATATTGAACATTGTAATAGGTCGGTTGTGGATATATTAAAGATGTTTGTAGCAGAGGCAGGTTCCAGTTGGGATTTACCTTTACCTCTTGTTTTGATGGCAATCAGATCAACTCCTGCCAAAGCCACAGGTATCAGTCCCCATGAAGTATTGACAGGTAGGAAAATGGTGTTGCCGCAACACCTTCTATACAGGACACATGAACAGACACTTGTAAGCGCCTCTACAGTTCACAAATATATGGAAGAACTGAGGAAACATTTACAACATTCATTTGCTTTTGTGCAGCAGAATTTGGAAAGGGCCGCTGACAGTGCAAAATCATATTATGGTAAAAAGACATCTGTGAAAGAGTATAGTGTGGGGGATCAGGTGTAGAAATTTCCTTTTTGGAAAAGGTAAACAGAAAAATTCGAAATTTCTGGATGCCTGGCAGGGGCCATTTCAAATCATAGATAAGGTGTCTCCAGTGGTTTATAAAATATTAAAAACAGAGGGTGAAACAGTAACAGAGCAATTTGTTCATGTTAACCAAATTAAGCCCTGGCATCCCAAACATGAAGTAAGGAGGCTTGAGCGAGTAGAAACAGATCAAGTGCCCTAAATACATGAAAGAAAACACATGGGTCTATTTATAGGGCCCAATATCAGAGAAATAAAGACAAAGGTGATTGTTGTAATGGAATAGATGTAGATAAAAATACTACATGTGATGATCATTAAAAGGGGGCTGAAGCTAATGAAATTATTTTTTAAAAAGTTGAAATATGTTAAATGACCAATGATGCTTTGTGTATGTTTGTTTTCTCTCTAACATGTGCTTAATTTCAGAAAGCGAAAGAAAAAAGGGCAAAATATCTTTGAATATATAGATATTTTATTTTTGGTAAAAGGGTGAAATTAGTATTGTGCTATGTACTTAATCTGTTTCTTTTCTATTTGATTTAGAACATTAACCTGTCTTTTGAGGTCGGAGGTCACAGGACCGGAGGACACGGGAGATAATGGAGTCCTAGAGTCCGCGAGATGAAGATCAAGTGATGCCTGCCTCCGGATGTAGGTGAAGACAAAGTAACCGGGATGCCAAAAGAGATGACTCCTATGGAAAAACATCCAAGAGTGCCAGGATGAAAGAATTCCCCAGATGAACGAGATGATGTGATGTTGCTGGTCGGGATGTATCAGAGATGGACATAATTGGAGAAACAATATTGAACTGAATTGGCAGCGTTGTGGGTGTATTAATTCGGACGCATCCTGGAAGTATGGAGTTCCACACCTTTATTATTTTATTTAATAATTTTAATTTGTTATGTTAATTATTTGTTTTAATTATTTATTATATTTTATTATTGTATGATTGACTTCAAGTATTGATAAAAAAAATAAAAACATTGGACTATGGACACTTCATTTGGTAAGAAATATGTACAATGTATTATAAGAACTGATGGACTCATTTGAGATGAATTTTGATTTTATGGTGGTTAAACAGTGATTTAGTGTGAACAATGTGAATATTGGTTTTGTTGAATTGCTATGATGAAAGAAAAAAAGGTGCACAAGTTGGGTGTCCTCCAATCGTGGCTTGGAACACTGCCAAACTGTCAGAAAAGAAGAGATAATGTAGTATTATATAGCGCTTTATAGTGTCTTGAAGTTTATAGCGCCTCACTGAATGTGATTTCTTGCCAGCAATAATGTGGCATATACATATAGCCAGTCTATGTTGCCAGCATAACATGTGAGTGTGTGGCTGGACACAGGCTGCAGGTTTAAAAGTGCACCAGACTTTTTTTTCTCTGAATTACTCCGAAATTCCTTATACATAGGAAACTACATTATTCATCTAACTAACTGACTTAATTAACAATTTCTAATTACTAGAGCTAACTTATTAACAGTATAACGTAATCTCTATATCTCTATGTACAAATGGGGTGAACATACATATTCTGAAATTCGTTTTTCAAATGTGCACTGAATTTTTCTCCATTATTGTTCTGTGTTCGCAGTAAGCAGAGAGCCTGCATACCAGAAA
This sequence comes from Ambystoma mexicanum, assembly GCF_040938575.1. Taxonomy (NCBI): domain Eukaryota; kingdom Metazoa; phylum Chordata; class Amphibia; order Caudata; family Ambystomatidae; genus Ambystoma; species Ambystoma mexicanum. The sequence continues at coordinate 821,470,041 of NC_090936.1, read as the reverse complement.
ATTATATTACTTACGGTTGCTCATTGGGTGACTGGTCTATTGTGTTAAAGGAAGGGTGATGCGGCCTTTTAATTTGATTGGTGCAAAGTATCTGCAGGTGTATAACGTAGGAAAAGGGGAAGGTGCAGAGGTTTGCTGGGGAAAGACTGACAGACGCAGAGGAGTTGGAGAATGACTGGGCTTCCAGACGGACGTGCCTGGTTTCACTTAGTGCTGGCTTGAGAACTCTATGTTTTCGCCACACACTCCAAACATTCGAGATAACAGAGAACACCTCTGCTGACTGGGCCCGCTCTTCTGAAAGGAGGTTGTCTGGGGGAGAGAACTAAAAATCTTTGGTAAGCAGCCAAAGTTGAAGTGAGGAGGTCATGGTGTGCTTTCGTGCGAATGAGCAATAGCAATCTAAAAATGTAATTTAGGCAGAGTAGCCAAAAGAAATCCCCTGCATTTAATTTGTCATATGATAATGTTGCAAAGTTAATTTTGCTGTGTCTCAGTATTGTTTCTTTTCTTGTTTTTTATTACAGATAACAATGCGATGTACATGGTAAGATGTTATTTTGAATTGCAATTGTTTATAATACAAACAATATAAAAGCAGAACGTGTAGAGAGTTTTTGTTTTTTTCTTTTCTTGGTGCATTTGGAATAGCATTTGTGACACGGGGAAGATTTTCTTTATGTAGTACATTTGTCATTTTTCCATGTAGATAAAATCACAGACAGAATAAGCTGTCCTAAAATAAGACTTACCGGTGATAAATAGATGTATGTGTCTGTTCCCCAGTGCATGTTGTCTGCGGGAAATCTGATACAATATATAGATTACTGGGGGTCTATGAACCAGTAATGAGGCCTATGGACGCATAGTTCACTGGTGTAAATAAATCAGTGATACCAGTCACAGGTTGTAGGTGGCACTCTATATAAAAGTGTGGTGTCTCTGAATGTAGGTCCAAGGCCTTCTATAGATCACTAAGAATATTATAATATTAAGGAAAGTTTTGTGTATGATGGGGCTATAATGTAGGGAAGGAAAATCATGCTCACCACTAAGTAATTTACCACCAGAAAATACCACCAATAGTGTATATTACTAAATTCTCCAATATAGTGTAACAAAATATGGTCACTGGATTGAGGTAAGGCTAAACCCAATCTAGATGCAAGGATACATTATCACCAAATTACCACTCTTCTTTGGGCAGTAAGAAAATACTACCAGACACCAAATCTACACAAAATATCCTACAGGTTGCATAAGGGAACTCTATGTAAGACACATTCCTAATTTAGGAAACTCGCGTCCACTGCTCACTGTTTGTGGCTCGAGAATAAAGCCCAACTTTTATAAAAAATGCTAGCCTTGTGAAACGGTAGCAATTGAGTACATTAATTCAACAACTTTTTGTATACAATTGCACAATGTTCATATTTGCGATTTTAGAAAAACCACTTTCAAGATGTTCTTCTTCAGATGTGTTCTTTTATGGCCCAATGCATTTCGAGACTATCCATCTCTTCTTCAGTGGCTGATAGTTTAAAAAATGTAAAAAAAATAATGTATATTCAATTAGATCAGAATCTGTTTTTCAATCATTAAATATTTCAATGTTGCATGTTTTTCATCATTCATGTCAAGTCCATACTTAACTAAACAAAACTCAAATGTTCAACAGAACTCATGTGTCTAAGTCAACAATGTGTGCAGAAAGAGATTTCCTTCATCACTCTTATGCTATTTTGCATATTCTATATACAGGCACGCTGTGGCATCTAGTCAACAATGAGAACATTTTGTATGCACAATATTTGTCCACCATAGCATGATGACGCCGCTTATTTGGCGGCCATCTTGCAATCTTAACGTGTGCAGAGCTATAACAAAAAACCCCTGTGGAATCGCTGTCTCAAGATTTAGGTATTTTACTGCTTTAGAAACAGGATTTTCGGAATTACCTTTCAATTAGATCGCCCTTCTAAACAAGCCACTACCATTGTTATTTGTATTTTAACAGACCTAAACACGTATTCTGGCAACTCAAGATTTGGATAGGAGAAGAATACAAAACACCTATTATCCATCTATAGACCTCCTTAACAGATGCAGGTCATTTCAAGAATGATTAGACAACCTTTGCTAATCACTTTTGCTAATGGATTGGTTGAGTACATTTGAATTCAATTATGTTTTGCAAGGTATAAAAGGGAATGATTTAGTTTTATGGATAATGTCTAGACTCCCCCAGAATGGCTGTAATGCTGTAATGGAATTGAATGCTATTGATAGACTGGACTATGAACTAATCAAACAGGCTCTTATAGCCAGGTTTGGGAAGGCTCCTTAGAGGATTTGGAGATCACAAGAAAAACGGATGGGATATATTGTGCTACCTGGGTGTGTGAATGCATGAAAAATGTAGATGGTTGGGTTAAGGGTTACAGTGTGAACTCCTTTGAAGGAATGAGGCATTTATTTTTTACTAGAAGCTATTTTTGATGCCTGCTCTCCTGAGCTGAGACAGCACTTGGCTGACTCTAAGGAACTTGATCCCAAGAGGATAGCTCAGGCTGCTGACATATGGGTAATCAACAGGGCCACTCATAAGGATTCTGGGCCAACTCAGAAAAAGGATGAGGTGAAAAAGCACAAGAAAGATGGTAAAGAAAATTCTAATCCTCCACCACCAAAACAGTGCCACAAACACCAATAAGAGTAAATACCAAGGGAAGTCATACAGGTCGAGTGAAACCTCTGAGGCCAAACCAGAGGGAGGTTACCAGAAACCCTCATTCTTTTTTTTATTTTTTATTGTGCATTAGTTTAATATCCAAACTTGAAGCACATTTAAAAGGGATTCCAAATAGCTGCCTAAAACATGCATAACAGCAACAATACATTTTCAATACACCATAATAAACAATATAAAACCTGCTACAAATACATAAAAAACATAAATAATGTAATTAATCTCACTGATAAAATCTTACTATCAATATGACATTTCTTCGTGATCGTTAGTATAAAGTAAAAAGTTCATCATGTGCTTATCTGTTCTGATCTTGGTGGTCCGCCTTGATGGTCGTGCAGCTATAAACTACCTCCGTCCCCAAGTACCGCTCGAGCAGGTATAGAATACTGCCCTAGCAATCTTTGAGGCCACAGGTGTGGAGTGGCGCTGTCAGTCTGATACCGGGAAAACCGGAAGGACCCCTGAGTGCTGTAAAGCAAAGGTTAGGATCAGGTATACTTTGAAAGGAATGGCAGTGCAAGCAAACAAGGTAAAATGACAAAGCTTACCCCGTGGATGGTAGAACTGGTGGGAAACCTGAATGGGCAGCAAGGGAAGACAAACAGCAGGCTGGGATGTACTGCAGTTCCTCCAACCCACACCTGCAGCAAGACCGTGACCAGTTAGCGAGCCAATCCAAGGTCCAAGTAGTGAGCACATTAGTTAGTGAACCCCAAGTGGTTCAGGAGGCAAAAGCGTGATAAACAGGAATTGTGTGGTTCGTAGTTCGCCAAGACAAAAGGGTAATCCAGTGCAGTACCAGGGCCAGAAAGGGAGGTCAAGAGTTCCAAGGGTCCAGAAGATACGTCGAGTCCAGAGGAAAATCCAGTACAAGTCCAAAGTAACGTTCCGTGGTCGAGTTCCAAACTGTAGCAAGAAGAAATGAGTAACGCCGAACAGGTCTCTGGTAGAAACAGCTGTGAAGCGCTGAGCGTTTCCTCTCGGCTCCTTTTGTGATGGACATTGAGGTCACGTGACAGGGCACGTGACCGCACAGGAGCGTCACGTGGGGCCGGATGCCAGCAGTGATTGGTGTTGCCCAGTGTGTGGACGCCGGCGTCAGCGGCAGACGAAGAACCCGTGACTAATCACGTGATCGCCTGAGCAAGACGCAATCGGGTTCTCCAGTGCGCGGGAGCTGGAGCCGACGCCCCGGAGCCGTCGGGCATGGATGAGACGCCAGGGCAAGCGCCAACACGGAAATGGACGGAAGGACGTGGTCCTGCCCCCTCTGACATCCCGCCTGCAGTGTTTTCCCCGTTGGTGTGGGTGGTGGGTATGGGAACGGATGGTGTCGGGTAAGTGTCGGAAGGAGGGCAAGATTGAGGACGTGACAGAGCCCCCCCCCCAAAGGCCCACGACCGCGTGGGCTCGAAGGGTTGTCATGGTGAAAACGGGCCAACAAACGGGGGACATGCACATCACGGGAAGCAACCCACGACCGGCCTTCAGGGCCATAACCCAACCAGTCTACCAAATACTGCAGGACACCCCTGTGGACACGAGAACCCAAAAGAGCCCGGACCTCAAACACATTGGGAGAAGAGACAGAGACAGGGGCAGGAGGAGACACCAAGCGGGTAGGGCCAAGGCAAGGCTTAAGGAGAGAAAAGTGGAAAACCGGGTGGATCCACCAAGCGGAGGGCACCGCCAGACGCAACGCCACCGTGTTCAGAACCTTGACTACTCTGTAAGGACCCACAAAACGAGGCAACAGCTTGCGGCAGCCAGGGATATGTAGGTGACGAGTGGACAGCCAAACCCAATCCCCCACCCCGTAAACGGGCAAAGCAGCCCTTTTTTTGTCAGCAGCCGCTTTCATGGAAGCCTGTGCTTCACGTAAGTGGACCAAGGTATGGACATGGACCGATATGATGTCTCGAGCACAAGCCGAGGCGGCTGGGGTGTTGGAAGAGGAAAAGTCTGGAATGGGGAGGGTACGAGGATGCTAACTGTAGAGTGCAAAGAAAGGTGAGTAACCGGTAGCCGAGTGCAGAGCATTGTTGTAGGCAAACTCCGCGAGTTGTAGCAGATTTAGCCATGTGTCCTGGTATTGCAGCGTCAGGCAGCGCAGATACTGCTCCAACGTTTGGTTGACCCTTTCGGTCTGTCCGTCACTCTCCGGGTGATACGAAGAGGAAAATCGAGCATCAATGCCCAACAGAGCGGTTAGGGCCCGCTAAAAGCGGGAGGTGAATTGGGAACCACGATCAGATACCAACACATGGGGCAATCCAAAGAGACAGAATACATGCTTGAAGAAATGCTTGGCCAAAGCAGGGGCTGAAGGTATTCCCTTGCACGGTATGAAACGTGCCAACTTGGTGTATGAGTCAACTACGACCCAAATAGTGTCAAACCCATGAGTGCGAGGGAGATCAGTGACTAAGTCCATGGAGATCGTATGCCAAGGTCGCGGAGGTATCAGGAGAGGAAGGAGAAGACCCAAAGGCCGACCCCTGCGCGATTTGCCCTGGGCACACACCGCACAGGTATTAACATAGTCTCGTACGTCCCGCTTCATCGTAGGCCACCAGCACCAACGCTTAAGGAGGTCTAAGGTGCGAAGTTGTCCGGGGTGACCGCTGATGGCGGCGTCGTGGGACCAGGTCAGCGCTTGATTCCGGGTTTCACTTGTGGGTAGAAGGAGTTTTCCCCCGTGTACGAAAGGCAGCCCGTCTTGCATGACCTGGTCCCATTCCGACAGTGACTGCGGGTACTCGGAAGCCCATTGTCGGATAGTGGATAACAAGGAGGGAGTCGGTGTGCATATACAGACTATGTGATTTTTTCCCAACAAGGTGTCCGGAAAAGAGGGAAGGGTCTCACCCCCAGGTGAACGGGACAGGGCATCGGCTTTGCCGTGTCCAACACCGAGCCTGTGTTTGACCACGAAATCATACGCGGCAAAGAAAAGATGCCACCGAACCTGGCGACTGTTTGTGCATTTCAAGGAATCAAGGTCATGGAGATTTTTATTATCAGAGAACACTACGGTCTGGTATTTGGCACCTAGGAGGTGGTTTCTCCAGACCTGTAGCGCATCCTAAATAGCCAGCAGTTCCTTTTCTGTAACCGTGTAGTGCAGTTCGGTAGTCGTGAACTTACGGGAGTGGAACGCTACTGGATGCAAACGGTTGGTGGTAGGACAGGACTGGGACAACACCGCACCTAATGCATAGGAAGAGGCATCTGCTTCGAGAATATACGGAAGGTCGGGGTCAGGGTGCTGTATTACCAGAGCTGTGGTGAACAGGGTTTTCAGTGTATCGAAAGCGGATTGCTGAGCCATGGACCAGACATAGGGGACAGAAGGGCTAGTGAGTGCAGTGAGTGGAGCTGCAACAGAAGAAAACCCTGATATGAATCTCCGATAAAAGTTCGCGAACCCCAGGAATGACTGCAGCTGCTTGAGGTTGGTCGGAATCGGCCATTCGTCGATCGCCCGAACCTTGGTTTGGTTCATAGATAGCCCCTTGGGTGTGATATGGAACCCCAGGAATTCGACTTGATCGGTATGGAACGAACATTTCTCGGGCTTGGCGTAAAGAGCGTTGTTTTATAGTCGCGACAACACTTCCCTGACATGTGTGATGTGTTCATCAAGGGAGGCGGAGAAAACCAGTATGTCGTCTAAGTAAACTACTACATAAGTGTTCAAGATATCGTTGAAAATGTCGTCCATGAAGTGCTGAAAGGTAGCTGGGGCATTTCATAGACCAAAAGGCATGACGGTGTATTCGAATAGGCCTTGTCGTGAGCAAAAGGCCGTTTTCCATTCATCACCGTCACGCATGCGTATAAGATTGCATGCCCTGCGGAGGTCTAGTTTGGTGTATATCGTAGCATGGGTGAGTTTGTCCAGCAACGGAGTGATCAGAGGTATGGGGTAGCGGTTCTTCACTGTGACGGCATTCAAGCGCCTATAATCGACGCAGGGGCGGAGGTCCCCTTCCTTCTTCGGAACGAAGAATATAGGACTTGCAGCCGGAGAGGTCGATGGGCGAATATGACCTAGCCGTAAAGCCTGTTGGATATACTCCTGCAAGGTCCGTTCTTCCATCTGAGTCAGGGAGTAGATACGACCCTTCGGGACAGATGCGCCAGGAATCAGGTCGATGGGACAGTCGTAAGGTCGGTGCGGGGGTAGGCCCTCTGCAGACCTCTTGTCGAATACCGCCTGGAAATCGTGGTAAACCGAGGGTATCCCACCCGTGACAGCCCCTACCGTGTGCGTATCGTGGTGGTCAGTACTGTCCTCTATAGCCAAGAATATGATGCTTCCCAGGATTCCCGCGGGACTGGAAACCTGAGGCGTTGCCAGTAGGCAGTAGTGTTGACATGTTTCGGATTCAAATGAGACGTGACCCGTCCCCCAGTTGATGAGGGGATTGTGCAACCTTAGCCAAGGAATGCCTAGAATCACCCCAAACTGAGGGGTGGCAATGAGATCAAAAGAGATCGTCTCCTTGTGGTTTTCCTGAATGATCAGCTCTAAAGGAGCTGTCTGTTGCAGGATCGGACCAGAAGCAAGAGACGTACCATCCACCGCCTGGACCGGTTCGGGACATTTCTTCGTGACCAAAGGCAGGTTCAGTGAACTGGCCAAGGCTATGTCGATGAAGCAACCTGTAGCACCTGAATCTATCACTATTGACACTGCGTGGGAACCCGTAGCGTGGTTCAAAAAGGCCTGAACTATCACGGGTCGCACAGGACCGAAAGTAGGTTCAGAGGTATTCCGTATAGTACTTGCTCCCACCTCTGATCTTAGGGGCGAGCCTTCGGAAAACCCGGGTTTCTGGTTTTTGGGCGGCAAGGACACTCTTTTACGAAATGCCCGTTGAGACCGCAGTAGAAACAGGCATTGTCTGTTCTCCTGCGCTCTCGTTCGACATGTGAGATGGGGCTGCGGATCCCACCTATCTGCATGGGTTCAGGAGTAGCATTGACCGTGGATGGGGGTGGGAACGAGGATGATCCTTCCCCCCGTCGCTCCGATCGTCTGGCATCGACTTGTAACGTTAAGTCCACCAAATCAGCATATACTGTGGGAAGCATAGGCACTACAGATAAAGCATCTTTCATGACCCCAGATAAACCTCGGTAATACACCACAGCCTTTTTATTTTCTGGCCAGGAGGTCTCAGCAGACAACTGATTGAACCTGGTGTTGTACTCTATGATGGTTGAACGACCCTGCTTGAGATCCAGGAGTTCCATGTCCCTAGACTGTGCTTTGTACCTGGTGTCGAATACTTTTGCCATCTCTTGGGTCAATATCTCAAAATCGTACAAAACAGGGTGGTTGTTTTCCAGCAACGGATTGGCCCATGTGGCGGCTACCCCAGATAGATGGGAGAGAAGAAAGGCTGCTTTTGATACGGAATCGGGGAAAGCCTGAGGACGACACATGAAATGCAGCTTACAGTGATTGATGAAGGTGCGGTATTTCTTTGGGTCGCCCTGGTATCTTTCGGGAGCTGCCAAGGGAAAAGGGTTTTGGATCACCACAGGGGCGGCCGGGAAGGAAGGGGGTATGACAGGAGGAGGGTTTTGGGGAGGAGTGGTTTCATCAAACTCAGCCTCTGCGGGTAAGGGGTGGCGTGCCCTTAGCACCGTGTCGAGGCGGTGGTGTAATGCAGTAGTGGCAGCGGTCATGTCAGCGCGTAGGGTTGCAGTAGCGGTTGCCATGTCGGCCCTGAGTGCTGTCACTGCCTGCATTAAAGCCGTCACAGGGTCCCCGGCTGAGGTGTCCATAGCTGGACGACCACGAGGCTTCACAGTCTGTTCTGATCTTGGTCGTCCGCCTTGATGGTCGTGCAGCTATAAACTACCTCCGTCCCCAAGTACCGCTCGAGCAGGTATAGAATACTGCCCTAGCAATCTTTGAGGCCACAGGTGTGGAGTGGCACCGTCAGTCTGATACCGGGAACACCGGAAGGACCCCTGAGTGCTGTAAAGCAAAGGTTAGGATCAGGTATACTTTGAAAGGAACGGCAGTGCAAGCAAACAAGGTAAAATGACAAAGCTTACCCCGTGGATGGTAGAACTGGTGGGAAACCTGAATGGGCAGCAAGGGAAGACAAACAGCAGGCTGGGATGTACTGCAGTTCCTCCAACCCACACCTGCAGCAAGAACGTGACCAGTTAGCGAGCCAATCCAAGGTCCAAGTAGTGAGCACAATAGTTAGTGAACCCCAAGTGGTTCAGGAGGCAAAAGCGTGATAAACAGGAATTGTGTGGTTCGTAGTTCGCCATGAAAAAACTGTAATCCAGAGCAGTACCAGGTCCAGAAAGGGAGGTCAAGAGTTCCAAGGGTCCAGAAGATACGTCGAGTCCAGAGGAAAATCCAATACAAGTCCAAAGTAACGTTCCGTGGTCGAGTTCCAAACTGTAGCAAGAAGAAATGAGTAACGCCGAACAGGTCTCTGGTAGAAACAGCTGTGAAGCGCTGAGCGTTTCCTCTCGCCTCCTTTTGTGATGGAAATTGAGGTCACGTGACAGGGCACGTGACCGAACAGGAGCGTCACGTGAGGCCGGACGCCAGCAGTGATTGGTGTTGCCCAGTGTGTGGACGCCGGCGTCGGCGGCAGACGAAGAACCCGTGACTAATCACGTGATCGCCTGAGGGAGACGCGATCAGGTTCTCCAGTGCGCGGGAGCTGGAGCCGACGGCCCTGGAGCCGTCGGGCATGGATGAGACGGGAGGGCAAGCACCAACACGGAAATGGGCGGAAGGAGGTGGTCCTGCAACCTCTGACATCCCGCCTGCAGTGTCTTCCCCGTTGGTGTGGGTGGTGGGTATGGGAACGGATGGTGTCGGGTATGTGTCGGAAGGAGGGCAAGATTGAGGATGTGACATTATCCATCCATTTTTATATTTGAAACTAGCTTCCAAATATAAAGAACTGCTGAATTCATAACCACTGATTGCGCTCCCACCAGTGTGGCCCAAAATTGATTCCCACTTACATTTTCAACAGAGCTGACAAATCTCCCATGACGCCTTCTATAATATTTCTTCAATACCGTGCAGGAAGTCAATATATAGCAGCTGGTCTCAACCTCCGACTTCGAACACCTACATAGGCCATCCTGCATTGTAAAAAAAAAAATTCAATGAATTGTAAACTCTTTGGCCTGTAGAATGTTGAGGCAAATTTGCATTGTAACACACGCTGGAGACCAAGTAATAATACTGGGTCACACAACCGCTCTCATATGGGGCCCAAGATGGGCACGTATTTATATCTGATTCACGACAATATGTTCATGTATCCATAATATACCATACTTCTTAGAGAAAGGAAGATGAGTCTTTCTGATTCATATCAAAAATGATTTATCCATAATAGTTCAAACAAAAAGCTATCACTAATAATCCTTAGTGAGGAAGCAGTTGCCACAATCCACATGTATTAGACTAAAAAAGCCAATGCATTTCGGAAATTATTTCCTTCATCAGGGCGAGTCTAATTATATAAGTCCAGCAAGCAAGTATATAACATAACAAATGCAAGTATGTGACATAAATTCATAAAATGGTGACAATTCAAACGAAACATACATTGAAAAAAATGAAAGGAAACATACCAATTAGTAGATGTTACATCATGGGTAAATATCAATAGCAAAAAAGAAAAAAGAAAAAGAAAAATGCCGTAAGTGGTTTATAAGGTAAATAAATGAAACCAAAGAATATTAGGTATGGATTTACCTCATTGGTGTGGTCAGTGGTGAAAAACAGAACGTCCTTTGTTCATTCCCACTCAGCAGTGGGTTGTAAATGACAATATGCACAAAGGCATGGAGAAAATCCACTCGTGCTTACAAGGAAACCAATCTGTGGATCATAAAAGATCCAATTAGATACTGTGTTTTACACTCATACTTGGTCAAAGAGAAGGATTGTAATCAGATTCTTACCTTGTAATACACAGAGAGAAACGATCCTCCACTGTGGAGCTGCAGGGCAGTGACTCAGACTGCAGTGTGAAGCCGTTGTCTAGGCAACGGTTCTTTTGTTTAGCATGTGACCACCTCGTTTCTGTGAGATGCAGGTGGTCACAATTAATGATGTAAAATCGGCCAGGGCCCACAAAAATGACAAACCAAATATGTATGGGGCATCATCAGTAGGTGCCCATAATTGTGATGATAAAATCAGAAAAAAATTAAACATTAGAATAATGAAGATAGAAAAAATACTGTCACAGGTCCTGTGGCTGTCTGGTCACAATACTGCTGTAAAGTCGGCCAGGGCCCCCAAAAATAAAAAATGAGGTATTTATAGGGCATCACAAATGGGTGCCCATAATTGTAATAACAAATTCCCAAATTAAAAAAAATTATGAAAAAACAAAGTAGTAGTGATACATTTATGCAGGTGGTCACAAATAATGATGTAAAATAGGCCAGGGCCCACAGAGATGTCAAACCAAGTATTTATGGGGCATCATAAATAGGTGCCCATAATTGTGATGATAAAATCCGAAAAAAAATTAAACATTAGAATAATGAAGATAGAAAAAATACTTTCACAGGTCCTATGGCTATCTGGTCACGAATACTGTTGTAAAGTCGGCCAGGGCCCACAAAAATTAAAAATTAAGTATTTATGGGGCATCACCAATGGGTGCCCATAATTGTAATGACAAAATTCCAAATAAATATATGAAGTAACAAAGTAGTAAAGATAGAAAAAATACTGTCACAGGTCTTTAAGCTGTCTGGACAGCAAGACATAACAAAATTAAGCTAAGGTGATAGTAAGACTATTCAAACGTAGATGAGCAGTTGAAGTACAGTCACAGTGCGTAAGGTGTCGCCCAGGGGCGGCACCTTGGGTCCCAGACATACGTCCGGGACTTGCACTAGGGCTGTTACTAGAATGCTCCAAACATAATTAGACAAAAGGCAACAAATGCCAGACAATAATTAAGAAAATAAAGCAAAAAAGGCTACATGAGGTAGAGTGATTCGAACAAGTTAAGCTCAACGGCTGTCAACATGTGGAAATGTAGAAAGAGCAGTATCCAAATGTTCAGAACATCTTTCACAAATTACTCTGAGCATCATATAGAATAGCCAATGCAATCAAAAAGTAATAATTAGAGCACAGGGCAAAGAGACCCCTATGTATGAAAACATGTTAAAGTATACAACTCAAGCACAGAAAGAACAGTAGAAACAGTAAAATCACAAGAGGAACAGTAGAGACCCTTATGTGTGAAAACATGGCAAAGCATACACCTTTAACACAGGCAAAACAGTAGTATCACAATCAAATATAACAGTGGTAATTGATCTCCTCATTCAGACCGCTCGGGACCAAACTACAGAGTTTATCAATCCAAAATGTCTCTCTGCGATTGAGGCGCAGACCTAAATCTTCATGAGGATTATTTCTTCTGAGTACCTCCAGAATCAGAAACTTAATCTGTGAGAGATTGTGATTGTTCAAGGCCCAGTGGCGAGCTACAGCCGAATTAGGGTTGGAATTACGGATACATGACCGGTGTTCGTTCCATCTGATTTTGGCTGCTCTAGTTGACTGGCCGACATAGTATTTTCCGCAAGGACATTTAATGCCATATATGATGTTGGCAGTGTCGCATGTGCCAAATGTCTTGAGGATGATCTTCTTACCTTTGCGTGGATGGAAGATTATATTGCCTTTAACGACGGAATTGCAATTAATGCAGTGTAGGCAGGGAAACGTACCAGAGCGTTGTGTGATAATTTTTTTCAATGGAGGTCTTGTATGTACAAGTTCGTCCCTGAGATTCCTACTCCTCTGGTATGCAAACACAGGTAATTCAGAAAACAAGTTTTGTACTCTTATGTCGTTTTTGAAAATGTTCCAGTGTTTCTTAATTGTTTGTTTGATTTTATTGCTCTGGGTAGAGAATTTTGATACATATACTGGTGATTTAAGGTCCCTTGTTGGTTTCTTAGGAGTGGATAGTAAGGTTTTACGGTCAAGACTGTTGACCCTTTCAACTGCAGAATCCAGTTCTTCTTGATGGTAACCTCTTGCAAGAAATTTCTCTTTCATAGCCAGTTGCTGTGAAATACAATCCTCGGGGTCACTTACAATCTTTTTGACTCGAAGAAGTTGACTAAATGGCAGGTTCCTTAGTAAGCTAGGCTGATGGAAGCTAAGGCGGTGTAGCAGATTATTGCGATCAGTTGGCTTCCGGAAAAGGGTGGTACTATAACCATTGTCTTTCTTTATTATTTGTACATCTAGAAACGTAATCTTGTCCCGTGATGATTCCCTAGTGAATTGAACTCGTTGGTCAATGTTATTAAGGTGCTCAAAGAAGTCATCAAATGCTGTATCTGTGCCTGTCCAAATGCCAAAAATGTCATCTATGTATCGAGTCCACATGTAGATATCCTTCTTCCATTCGGGTTTGTTCAAAATGTGGTCCGACTCGAATTTGTACATAAAGCAGTTGGCGTAAGTCGGCGCCATAGTTGCGCCCATGGATGTACCAGAGACTTGAAGGAAAAACTGGTTATGGTATTGAAAATAAGAATTTTCAGCAATAAATTGCAGAAGGGTTAGAATAAATTCATTTTGGGCTCGAACATCCGGTGATTGAAGTAAAAGCCATTCTACTGCTTCAATTCCAAGGTCGTGTGGTATAGAAGTGTATAGACTTTTGACATCTATAGTAAACATCAGATGTTCCTGTTGGAAAGTAATATTGTGAAGCTTCTGTAAAAAATGAGTTGTGTCTCGAGTATAAGTAGGGGTTTCTTGAATTAGGGGTTGTAGGAAAAAATCAATGTAAACACCAAGTGGCTGGTTTATACTGTCCATTCCTGCGACAATGGGTCTGCCAGGGGGTTTGATAGGGTCCTTATGAATCTTAGGCAGAGTGTAGAAATTCGGAATTCTCGGATGTTCATTGAGCAGGAACTTATGTGTATGTTCATTTACCCAATTTAGTTTGAGTGCTTTGTCCAGCAGAATAACTAAGTTCTGTTTGATTGAGATAGTTGGATCATGATCTAGAGTGGCATATGTGGTCTGATCTTGAAGTTGTCTACTGCACTCAGAATCATAGTCTGTAGTGTTAAGGATGACAAGGGCGCCTCCTTTGTCTGCAGGGCGAATAGTGATTTTGGTGTCGCTGTAGAGATCTCTAATAAGTCTCATTTCGTGAGGTTTCAAGTTCTTGTGTGGCGGGGTTCGATAATTGATCCGTTCAAGATCTCGAGTGACCAGTTTTTGAAAAATATCGATAGAGGGGACACTGATGGGAGGTATGAACCCACTTTTAGCCCTAAACTCTTGGAAATCAGGCATGTTGGTAGGTTTATCGTATGTTTCCAATTCTTCAAAGAACACTTTCAATTTAAGCTTCCTTACAAATTTATAGAGTTCGATCTTACTGTTGAACAATGTTGTACTATAGGTTGGAACAAAACTGAGACCTTTTTGTAATGTGTCTTCTTCCTGTTTAGTGAGAGTTCTGTCTGAGATATTAATCACTAAGTTTTCCTTAATTGTAGACGTGTTTGAGGTTTGGGTCTTAGGCTTCCTCCTCCCCCTGCATTGTAAAATGCCCCAACTCCAGGTTAGATCATTTAATTATGTAGCTTTGAGGTGATCCACTCTTGAAGGATTGAAGCAAATATTCCCTGTATCTCTTAAGGTTATGTCGCCTGTCAATGTTGTTTGCTAAATCCACTTGCAATGCTTTGTGTTTAATGACTCTTTCATAGTCTGGGGATTTTCAAACACTTCTAATTGGAAACAACCTAAGTCAAACAGATACTTTTTAGTAAAGATCTGTGATTAAATGATTTTGACAATCTGCATACATCTTTTGACCCAGCAATTTCAATAGATCATTAGAGCTACAGGCATCTTTACACAACTTTGCAAATAACAACAGACCATATAGAACACAGTGATTGAAGGCCATATTACAGCGCCAGACCTTCCAAAGGCACTCCTTTAGGGAGGTTAATAATTGATCGTAGTAATTTTGTCTCCAATTTTTCCAAACAAATTAAATGTACTGCTGGTAGGACTTCAAGGGCATATAATATAGATGGAATGATACTAATCTTATAAGTCTCAACAAAGCCCTGAATATTTTGTCCCCCTCTGGGGCTCAATATAATTTTTGATAACCAGCCATTGTTTCCAGGTCTTCACACATATACACATTTCATAGTAATACAGGGTTGGTCTGGTCGTTATGGGAAAACCTAGGTATAGTACCTCTTGTGCATTCTCAAACATGGTACTTTTCATCTACCATTTAAACCTCTCCAGAACCTCATTCGACCCTCCTAAACACATCGTTTTAGGATTTGTTTTATTTATGACCATTTAATTTTCCCTGTTTAGTTGGATAATCGTTCAATTTACGCTGAAAGCCAATTTGGGTCTGGTCAAATAGGATAATATCATGGGCATATGACATGCTGACTACTTTAATGCTGTTTATCCTAGGTGGAATATTACATGTGATCTTAAGAGCAGGGGCCCATTACACAGCCTTGCGTCAATCCCTGATTTGTAGCTGTATTTTCAGAGTAATTACCCTCAGAGCTAAGGCGAATTGCAATAGATGTATTTGTGTAGAGTGACTGTATATAATATAACAATTGTGGATCTATGCCCCGCTTTCCCAATTTGGCCCAAAGTTTAGGTCTTGAGACCAAATCAAAGCCCTTAGAAAAGTCCACATAGCAACAATACAGTTTACCCTTCACCTTAGTAGTTAGGTCTGTAAGAAATTGTAAAGTGATGATGTTAGTAATCATATTATATCTCTTTCTGAAACCTGTTTGAAAAATGCTCAAGATATTCTTTTCCTCTAACCAACCAGCTACCTGCTCCAAAGTATGTTTGCAAACAAGTTCTGACTGGAGTTCATCATTGCCAAAAGGCGATAGTTCGATGGCTCCAGTCTGTTTCCCTTCGTAAAGATTGGGACTAATATGCACCTCCGCCAGCCATCTGGAATATGACCGGTCCCAATAATGTGATCAAAGAGTACAGTAACTACCCTTGCCAGATAATGAAATTGTCCTTGAACACCGTATTTGGGATTCCATCAGGGACTGGAACACACAGAGCTTTAGATTTTCCAAATAACCGTACCTGGTTTTCCTCGTTAATTTCAACCCCACGTGGGCCCTGTGTCACTAACTCGGTATTAACAGGGTCAGAAGTACCAACCAACCTAGATTCCATAGATGAGTTCACTGGGATAAAATATAACAATTGAATATATGATAGCCATACCATCTGGGATATAGGTTTCATTTTCTGTCAGTGAGAGGGACGTGCAAAAAGTGTTATTATATCACCAAAATTTGACCTCGTTCTGCGATTTTAGACACTGAAATAATTTCAACCAGTTTGATCCTCTTATTGATGCTTTATGAAGTTTATGCCAATTTCTGTATTTGGTAAACACATTTGTTTGCATTTTCTGTTTTTGCTGTGGGTCTATACTGGGATTAGTTCTAACAACCATAAGTTCCCTACAATATCATTTCTTTCTTTCCTAAATGGTGTAATCGTAGGGTTTACAAATATTTATGATAGTATTCGTTCTGGTTCTCCAGTCACATTCATAGGCAATTGCATCTTCCCAAGTCCCACTCCGCTTCAGTAAAAGCAGCCACAAGAGCAGATAAACTTTTGTTTATATTCCCATTTACAATTTTGAATTTTCTATTATCCCATCAGAGTCTATTTCCTGCATGTTTAATCAACACCATGGAACATTTTCCCACAAGCGAGGGAATCATTTGTAAATTCATGTTCCAAAATAAAGCCCTATGGTCACATAATTTATTATGAATAATAGCAATAGGGGTGCACTGGGGACTTAGTTCTGAATTGACTATGTGTAGTCAATGAATGATTTTACTATTCCATTTGACCAGGTATATTGAGATTCAAAATTACTCATAGATGATAAACCAAGAAACCTTAAGTCAAAGTACTCAATGATTTTAAACCAGAAATGATATCTCCTAGTAGAGATATTATCATCCAAATGCAGTGCCCTTTTATTAAAATACCAGCTAATACAATATGACTATTCAGTGACCTCTCAGGCCAGTAAGAGATAGTATTTATTAAGATGTGTTATATAGTGCCGATTTGAGCGCCACCAGGAGGATTGTAGATGTTTAGGATCAACATTTCATCTGATTTAAATGAGGGAAATTCCAATATTCCCATTAAAATATTTGCAGATGGCTTCACATTTGGGAAAGGGGACAATTGCATATGAGCTTTTGCTTTGATTGCTAGGGCACCACTAGTCCTACCCTTATTAGAGGGGTTAGCGGTTTTAGACAATATTTGATAGCCAGCAATAAAAATGGCTTTAGTGCACCATGTCTCTTGTAGAACAAATATGTCCAAATCCTCCAAAAGTCTTTGACCCTCTGTATGCACCAGAAATGATTGATAGCCCCATGTGTTCCAAGATAAGCAACATAGTGGTGCTATTGATTCAGTTGGTCAGTTTGCCCCATTATAAGGGCACACCGGCATCCAAAAGTCAGTAGGCCTTACCTCTTCACGTGCTTGAGTGCTTTGAGTTTGCATGGCTCTCAACTCATGACACTCAGAGGTGTGTATGGTGATTGGTCTAACCCATGCAGTTACTTGTTTTTCCTCACATTGGGTGGCATGCAATCAAGGTGTATCCTGCTTGAAGCAAAAGCTCTGCATGGGTTGTTAGAAGGGCCACCATTAAAGGGGATGCAAACTGAACCAGTACCCAATGTGTGGCACTGTTCCATAAAGGTAGCTCAATTTTCAGTATGTTTATTGATTATATTACATCCAAATATGGGAGTTGTTTGAAAATTGAAAGAAGAGTCGATCTGTTTAAAAAGGGATTATACATTGTTGGAAAATTCTCTTCCAGAATGAGCCATGTTCCCTTGTCTTTAAGGGCATTTGGATGTATAATAGGTAGAATGGTTTTCGCTTCCACAGACACATAGAGGCATATGATTTATTAGTGCCTTTGCCTGCTCACTCATTTAAATCCTAACTACAGGGGTCGACAAATCAGATTAGAAACCATCCACACCCCTAATTATCTGCTCTTTAGTAGGTTCATCCTTCGTTGATTGCAGTTTCTGAAGCAATCTTTTCCACCCTATTTTCAAAGGGCCCTGCAGATTTGCCTGACGGGTGGTACCCTCTGGGGCACATTTGTGAATCAACGTACCCTTACAACAGCAGTGACTCTTGACACCATGAGCTACATTTTGTTTTGTCTTAGTTGTTACAGTCAAGGGTTTTTTATTACAGGTGGTAAGTATGGGGTCTGTAGTCGACGCTTGTTCCGTAGGCGGGAGGATATGCACTTCCTCAAAATCCCAACCCACTGAGGACGATTTATTTTTCCTCTTGGTTTGATTTCCTTTAGAGCTTTCTTTTCAATCAGCCTCTTTACTGCACAGCGTCCCCGATAATAGAAACCCCCGATGATGTCAACATTTCATTAATGGATATTTTCTGCTCAGTATTTTTTATAGGTGCTGAGATGAGGTCAAGCAATTTGAGCGTAAGTGCTTTGCTAGCATGCTGTTCCTCAATTATTAAGGCCAAAGTTGAGGATTGAAGATCACTCTTAGTCTCCATTGAAGCGAGATAGACCTTAAGACCACCCTAATCTCTTCAAGAAGTATTACTGAGATCATCTGCCTCACTTTCGCTGATGGAATCATCAGTACTAACGGAATCAGAATGTGATGCAAAAACCACCATATCCGGTGTGTTGGATACATTGATATCAATAACGTCCTTCAGATTTTTTGTTTCATGTAAAGTCAGTTACCCACCCATGGATGCCTGTTTCAGATTTATTACAAGCTTCATCTCAGGATTGTTGTTGTCAATGGTCTGGGACAGTGATTGTTCATGTTCTTCATTCAATGAGATGGATGAATGGCTCGGGGCTGCAGGGTGCTTTGACCCAAAAAGCCGTAATTTCTGCTTGTGAAGACAGAGTATGTGTAGTGTTTTTAAGCAGGTCTGGCTTGGTTTGAGATCTCATAATATGACGCTTGTTATGTGCAGTGCATTGAGCAGGGTCGCTTTCCGTGTCATTTCTTAAAGCAGAATGGATAACTATTAAGTATTCTTAACTTTAGATATCACAGGAGATGGTAGCTGATGTATAAGCAAGGGGGCTGTAAAAAAGGGAGCTCCTCTCCATTCCCCCACAAGGCAACCAGACACAAGACACTCAGCGCACACTCAACGTGCATGTGCTGATGCGCTGGAATGGTCTCTTAAAGGATTGTGGGGCCTAGAAAGTTGCTGGCAACAGCAGGCACGATGAATGGAGATCTGCAATGATAGATTGCCTCCAGGCAAGTGCAGCAGAGACCAGAACAATGGATTTCATTGGGAAAACAAAACACCACTACAAGCGTTGTCCAAATCACGGGAGCACTTGAAGAAGCAGCAAGACATCCAGTCACACAAGATACTCATTGCACACTCAACAGAAACCCTAATTCCAGAAAAGCTTTGGAAAATGTGTGGTTTGTGTGTCTAGTGACCATGTGAAATGGGAACACACATGTAAGGGCAAACTTTCAGGGGTCCACTCTGTCTCCTTGGCCTTCATCCCTGAAGAAAAAAGCTCCAATGACAGGTGCTCACTTTCAATTATTTTCTGAAGAACTCATTGGAGTTCAAGCTAGAATTTCTTTAGTGTCCTTGGGTCTGTGGGAACAAAAGAATATAGATGTGTATAATACCATACCTGACATCACCAAAGAGTATTTTAAGGACATTGTACTTGTAGATGGCTAGGAGACTACTGCCATTATAGACACTGGGGCAAGCATTACAGTGGTTGATTAACGTTTCTTTCAAACCTGAGGATGTAGCTAAGGCCCCCAAAGGTCCCAGTAAACTTGGTGGAGGCCTTATCAAAATGGTTCCCAATTTGCCAGCCCTTATTCAGTGCAATGACATGACTGTACACATTCCTGTTAGAGTGCATTCTGAAGTACCGGGGGGTGGGGGGGGGCCCTGTTGGATAATGACTTGAAAACTCTTGGAGTGGTCTCCACTACCCCTAGGCCTCCCAGTAAGAAGACGTAGGAGCAGACAAGATTTGCCAGAGAGGCAACCTTGAGAGACTCTCAGTTTGAGATCAAGGAGTAATCCAGTATTTAAAACCCACAAGCAGGCCAACCTTCTACTTCTAGAGGAAAAAAGGAAACCAAGGAGAAATCCTGAGTCTCTGGGAAGAAAAAGGGCCTCACACCCAAACCTGCACTCCCCAATAGGAAAGTCCCAGGTCACTCCAGTGACCCCATCTCCAGCAGAGGCTGAGTTGGTGGTTAAACAAACTCTCAAAAAACAGCTACTGGTGAAACAGAGCTGGAGGAGAAGCTTCCCTGCTTGAAAGATTTCAAGCCTAGAGACCATCCTGAGCTGCAGACTTTTCTTGCAGAAGGTGGACCCTCTAGGGCAGATTTCAGCAGAGGACAAAGAAAGTGTCCCTCTCAGGAAGGTCTGCGCCAACAGACAGCTTCCCAGCTGGGAGGGCATGAGCTAGGAAAACATAGACTCTACTGGGAAGATGACCTCCTCTAAAGTGAGCCTACAGAGTTTACCTCAGGAGATTTCAGGAGACTGGTAGTCCCCCAGGAAACCTGAGAAAGGTTCCTAAAACTAAAACATGAGATACCTCTGGCTGGTCACTTAAGTTCCAAGAAAACCAAAGAGAGTCTTTCCCTGTATTTCTACTGGCCCAAGATGGGTGCAGATGTTGATAAACATTGTAGGAGCTGCCACACCTGTCAGACCTCTGGCACAGTTGGTTCGAAGAATGTGACACCTTTATTGCCCCTGCCATTAATAGGAGTTCCTTTTTAGAAGGTGGGGATTGAGATTTTTGGTCCCCTAGACCCTCCAACCACCTTAGGCAACTGATTTATATTGGTTGTAGTAGACCATGCTACTAGGTACCCTGAGACAATACCGATGAGAACTATTACTGCCCATAGAGTAGCTAAGGACCTCTTTGGTATTTTTACCAATGTAGGTTTTCCTAAGGGAGTAACCTCTGACAGGGGGTCAAATGTTATGTCTCACTACATGCAGGCCACGTGGAAAAACCATAAAGTTACTTATACATTCTCAAAAGCCTACCACCCCCAAAAAATGGCTGGTGTAGAGGTTCTATCAGACAATGAAGAGCATGATGGGTGCCTTAGAAGAACCACTGAGAAGAAAATGGGATCATCTACTGTCATGCCTTCTGTGTGCTTAGAGAGAGGTGCCTCAAGCTGTAGTGGGTTTTAGCCCATTTGAGCTCCTCTGTGGCCATCCTGTCAGAAGCCCCCTGGCCCTGATCAAAGAAGGGTTGGAGAGTGATACTTCCCAAAAGCCAGTCTGTGTCACTGACTATGTACTAGACCTCAGAAAAAGGATGGTACAGCTGATGGCTTAAACTGGAGAAAACCTGAAGGCTGGTCAAGCCATGAGCAAGGAGTGGCATGATCATAACGCTAACACAGTGGAGTTTCTCCAAACCAGCGTGTTCTCATTATGGTTCCTACAAGGCAGAGGGCCTTACAGACAAATAGATTGGACCCTTCAAAGTTGTAGGCAAACCTGGAGAGGCTAATTATTAACTAGATTTTGGCAACCACAAGGAAGCCCCTAGGGTCTTTCACAATAATAGTTGGATGGTCTAGGTCTCTAGACCAGAACTAGTAGCTTTGCTTTTTGCCTCTGATCAAGAGGAAGAGGAGAGTGAGCCTTTCTCTGATCTCCTCAGGGGACACCTTCAGATGCAACAATCGAAGGAGTTAAGCTCTCTTCAGATCTGACTGCAGCAACAGGAGTGCAAATCTCTGTTGATCAGTTTGCCTCCTTGTTTTATCTGACACCAGGCTTGACCCATTGGGGCCAGCATGATATTGCCATTGGTTACAGTCTCCCTGTCAAAGGCAGAGGCTACAGAATGTTAGATCAAGTAAGATCTGATATAAAGGAAGAGGTCAACAAGATGCTTGACCTTGAGGTTATTGAGCCATCGACCAGTCCATGGGCTAGTCCAGTTGTACTAGTGCCAAAAGCAGGAACCAACGAATTGCGATTCTGTGTACTATAAGGCTCTGAATGCAGTCACAAAGACTGATGCCCATAAGGACAGATCAAGCGGTGGCCAAACCTGGATCAGCACTTTTGACTTGACCGTAGGCTATTGGAAAATTGCTCTGACAGACCATGGCAAGGAGAAAACTGCATTTTCCACCCCAGGAGGCTTATACCAGTTTACGGTTATGTCTTTTGGACTAAAGTATGCGCCTGCTACATTCTAAAGTATAGTGAACCAGGTACCGAATGGGTTAGAGGACATCCGTATGGCATACTTGAATGACATAGCAGTGCTCAGCCCCACTTAGGAAGACCATCTCCATCACCTAGGATATGTATTACAGGCTCTTGGCCAAGCCCATCTGACTATAAAGGCAAGTAAATGTCACATTGGTCAGAGCAAAGTGGTCTACCTTGGACATGAGGTAGGAGAAGGTGAGATTAGACCCTGGCCCAGAAAAGTAAAAGCTGTATAGGTCTAGACCACCCCCACTACACAGACCCATGTGAGAGCCTTTCTAGGTCTCACTGGGTATTACCAACATTGTATTGAGAACTATCGCAACATAGCCACTCCCCTGAATGCCACCTCTTCCTCAAAATTTACTAAGAAGGTCAGATGGAATGAAGCGTGTGCCAATGCATTTGAAGGGCGGAAAAAGCCCTATGCAAAGCTACAGTCTTGCTAGTGCCTGACTACAACCAAACCTTTATTGTACATACATATGCATCAAATACAGGGACAGGGGCCGTCTTGAGCCAACTGGATGAGCAGAGCAGGGAACACCCTATTTGCTTCATCAGTAGAAAACGGAAGGACTGAGAAACAAGGCAGGCAACAATAGAACGTGAATGTGTTGCCATTGTGTAGTCTTCGAAGAAGTTTAGGCCATACTTGTATGGTTTCTGACTTCCTAATTCAAACAGACCACCAACCCTTGAGATGGTTAATACAAATGAAGGGGGGAAATGCAAAACTGCTCAGTTAGTCTATCAGCCTCGAAGGGTTGATTTTACCATTGAGCATAGGTCAGGTTGTAATCATCAACATGCTGATGGTCTCTCCAGGAACCATGAACGACAGGGACACAAGATTAATCCAGAAGTGGATTAAATTCTCTGGTCCCTTATTCTGGGGGGGACGAGTGCTAGGGGGAATTTTCAGTTTCTGTGCTAATCCCCTTTAACCTTTGAGACCCCCAGACCTTTTCTGGAATCTGGGACCTTTTTGATTTTAACCTCCTGAGTGAGTAGGCCTTTTCACCACCCACTCATGCCTTCTCCCTCTAATAGTTGTGTGTCCCTTATGTTTAATGGAGTCTGGTAAACTTCATAGGCATCTGCTTTTTATATAGTGACACACAGCACCGTTTGTGCAGTGCCACTGAGGAGTCCCTTTCACTCCTTTAAATGTTTAAATACCTTTTCTTGTGTGAACTACTGTTCCCAAGAATAGTAGGACAACTTTTGTCTTACCTTTTTCCTTTGTGGGTCCAGCACACACCACCTTATGTGAAGTGCGGGGGGGGGTTACATCGCAACTCCTTATCCCACTTCTCATGTAACTTCATAATACACCAACTAACTTGAATGGCTGGTGGCAGTGGTTTCTTTTTACTACCATTTGTGCAATGTATCTGCAGGCTGATTTCTCAGCTGCAGTACAGCACCAATAGGTGACCATATTTCCAAAATGGCCCTTCTCTTCTTTTTTTGCCATTTCTTGTTTGTTAGTTCCTTCTGGGCTTTTACTCTGAAGTTTAGATCAGGTTTGAGTCCATGGTGTGTTTTTTCTTTGGCAGGCTTCTGCCCTGAAACCTGCCCAGGCTCCAGTGTACATGGGAAGGCAGGAAGTTAGCGAAGTGCCTGAAACATAAATGCCCTTTGTTTGTAGGCATGTCTGGCCAAAACTAGTTACAAGTGGACAGTTGACTGTCCAAGAGGATGACCTCCCTCTGTGTGATTGACAGCTTAGTGCTGTGAATAAATGGGATTTTGCATATAAGGTGAGTATTTCAGACTACAGGAAAAGTCGGCCACTGGGAGGTGAAGCCAGCATCACCTCCCAGGACTGTGAAAGCACTGGTGAAGTATTCCAGCTGTTTGGACTCCATTTTCCCATCGACAGGGAAGCTATGCCAAGGATGACTTCCTTCCTTAGGCTGGTGGGACCAACTTGCTTCAAGGCCTGCTTCGTTTTGGGAAAACCCCTTTGTTCCTATGACCTTCCTGGGCTGCAATTTCCCAATACGGCAGGTTCATGGACCACCAACGAGTGCAATGTCTTCTGAAGAATGAATATCTAAAACTTTGCAGGCATCCATGTGAGTCTACAGAAGCAAGGATTCTACATCCAGAGAGTCCCATGTTTGATGGATACCATGACTGATTGCACATCCTCAAATAATTGGTCCTGAAGACGATCACCACACTGAAAGTGTCATCGAAACCGGTCGAGCTTGTGTTGTTGACGATATCCTTGAATGGCTATGGGGATACAATGTATAAGAACTAGTTATTAGTGCAGATTGTCTGTTGGAAACAGTATTGACTATATCCATTTGATGAATTGTGTTCTTTTGGAGGCACACAAAAGTCTAAGTCATGAGCAGCCAGTGAAGCAACTGCCTACCGCATGAATTTCACTTTTGATGACATTTGTTTTAAACATACTGGGTGACACTAAAACCCCTTTTTCTCTTTTGCATTCCTTGTACACACTTCAGAGAGGGTGATTAACGAAATGGCATTTAGCCAAGAAGGAAATATTCCCCTCTAAAATGTCCAGTCAGCGAGTAAGGTTATAACTAGATCTACTCTTTTTTTAAGACATTGTATAATCGACACATTGTAGAAATAAGGATAGGTTTTCTCTTATCTTTTCTATTAGATAGGCGGCGCACCAGCTCTCATCTAGGGTTAGCATTACCCTGCAGGGATAGAGTGTGCTTCTGATTAGGGATAGCGTTAGGGGATTCATTCAGTGTCTATTTTGAAATCTCATGCTTTAAACTGATGTATGCTCTACACTTGTTTCTGTGTGATGCCATATCAAATACTTAACAGTGGGGCCTATGCCCTGTGAAGGTGTAGATTACCAAATAAGTGTTTCCCTGATTGTTTTCTGTGTTATATTCTACTCTAACACTTTCCCCTTCAAACTCAATATTATTTGGTGAACCATAAGTGCTACTACTGACCTTAACTGATGTCTCGTCTTGTGATAGAATATTTTTGTACAAAAGAAAATAGATTCACCTGCATTTTTGCTACTTGAATAACTTGATTCTGAAATTCTACTTGCTGTTACTATTAGTTGCTGCATAACCTAGTCTGGTTCATTTGGTTTGTGTATATATAAATACATAATTTTAATATAACTTTTAAGAGTGTAAGTGTTTACTTGAACACTTGTGAATACTGATTTCATTGTACTGCACTTCAGCTCACAGTACCATTTCTAAGATAAGCCTGGCTGCTCAGCCACTCTACTGACTTGTGCAGTACAGACCTATGTTAAAAGTTGGGTCACTTATACCAAGCAGATAGGGCTTATAAAGGCCCTAACCAATAGGACTCTAAAAAATCTTACCTAACAAAAAGCACTGTAAGTTAATGCCTTTGCAGTACCGAAATCCAAGGAATCACAGATTGGGCCCAAATATAACGAATGCCTGGGTGCATTTCAGACTATGCAAAAGTAGGCAGGAAGGTAGGGGTGCCAAAGTCCCTGCCAATGACCAAAGCAGAACAGCCCTTTGTATGGGTGATGTGAATCCTGTCAGAGAGTGTGCGGCTCAGGGAGACAGAAAATGTGTGCTGTGAGACTGAACCATCAATCATGGGACTCAGCTGCATTCCAGTGGCAGAGGTGATGCATGAAATGAGAGCAGGTAGTGGGTGATTGCGGATGTGTGCGGGTGAGTTGTCATAACGTGGGAGTGACAGAGCAATCTACCATCGTCTGCACCAGTAAAGAGTTTAGCCCACCCATCCACAGTGAGGCCACATCTCACTACAACACCCACAATGCCAAGCACCTCAACCAGTGAATGAAGCGTGGGCACACACACATTGAAACGCAAGTGCCAAAGAAGTATCTATTGTAATTGTAATTGGTTATTTATAATGTGCTTACTTCTAAGCACGGACCCAGGGATCAAACCTGTTTTGCTCCGTGTCGTCTTGCTTCCAAGGTGAGCGTGTTGCCCCTGAGCTATCCTCCCGAGACTAAACATCAGCTGAGCAAGAAGGAACCCAACATACAGTAAAATCAACCCCCAGTAGCAAATGGTCAGAGGTGAATGAGCTGTCATCACATGCAACAAGCAAGTAAAACATGTTAAACATTTGGAAATACACATGAATTAGTGAGTACCCATCCTCTATGAGAGACATCAAGCACCATCATCACACATCTCGCACTTCACCACTTCCATCCATGTATGCACACCATTACACACAAACTGATAATGTCACTCCATGAACACCAACACACTGACACCACGTAGTGCCCCTGCACAAGGTATAGCATCAGGGAAACAGCAATAGTCCACTCCAACTGTCTGATGTCCCCAAGCCTACATGTGAAACCCATGTGCACATGTCCAAGTCAATAAACAAAACCCCACCATGTCAAAAAACAACAACACAGAACATCAACAAACACACAAGAACACATCCAGCAATGGAGTACAAACCCGAATATGCCATACGCCTACCACACACACATCCACACCATGTACACAATTGAACAACCAGTCTGTATTTAAAACAATGCAAGTAGGCAAGCTACACATGTACATGACAAACCTGTCAAAAACTCCAATCCAAAAGCATTTCACCTCCCCACATCTACAAAAGCTCACCCATGTACATCGAGCACTGATGCAACATTCATCACACGCAAGGAGCATGTGCACATGTCCCCCAGCAAACATCACAGTAACAACATGACACAAACAGTGGGGCCCCACACCACATGTCTGCCATGTGACCCATGCACTCAGAGAATTTTGGAAAAGTAAAAGTGCACATGTA
Source organism: Ambystoma mexicanum (assembly GCF_040938575.1). Lineage (NCBI taxonomy): Eukaryota > Metazoa > Chordata > Amphibia > Caudata > Ambystomatidae > Ambystoma > Ambystoma mexicanum. Next base: position 821,443,072 of record NC_090936.1, on the reverse strand, counting down.
CAAATAGACTGCAACAAGTGTGTTAAGAAGGACACGACAACTCATATTGATGCTAGTTACACATAAACAATGGGGAGGGAAAAATGTCCAAGGATGAAAATAAATAAGAGTAAAAAATGAAACCTACCTCTAAGAAACTGTGTACAGTGGCAGCAGGTTAGTCTGATGGGATGTCGGCCAGGGCATCCACCAGGGCTGATTCAACAACAACATCCCTTTCCTGTAGACAGGTCTCTGTACTTTCCTGGAGGGCTTGCATGGTGTCCAAAAATTGTATCTCACCTCCTCCATCGCGCTGCAGGACTTCCCTAGGATTGCAGCCACCCCCTTGCCCTTCACTCATCGCCTTGGCCATGGCCCTCCAAATGGCAGCATCCCTTGTGTACTGCTTCTCCACCTCCTGCTGCTTCACAAAACTCACCCTGGCTGACACCAGATTTGCCAGCTGGATTCTGACCCCCTGCCTCAGTTCTTGCACCTATGTGCTGCTTTTCCTCCTCCGGGTGGCAAGGCCCTGTAATATGTGCCTCCTCACAGCCACCATCTGCTGCTGCCTGGGAGTGAGTGCCCTGTGGCTGAACTCCCTCCGACCAGATGACAGTCATCATCAGTGTAATAAGGGACCTGCGCTGCCCTAAAGTGCATGCTGTTCCTCTATGGCCTGTTCGAGTGTGGTCTTCTGGCTATGCTCAGTGACCACCTCTGCTGATGATGTAGGACCTCCACCTCTCCCAGGAACACAGGCAAATACGGGCAGGGCAGTGGTGGGATTGGTGCACAAGAGGACGTGGTGGGAGGTGGCATGGAAGCTGCAGTGGAGGACAACTGGGCCACAGAGGAGGAAGTGGTGGAGGGGGCCATTGCATAGTCGAGCCTACAGAGACCACCCGAGAGGAGTGCAGTCACCAACTGGGCCTAAGTGAGAAACCTGTACATCATCACATATAGCTGCCACCCACCTGGCAATACCTTCCAGCAGGGGCTACACTACAGCTCAGATAGCCTCATCCGCCGCAAGTGTGGGATAGTTCTGGGTGGAGACATCAAAGAAGGTGATCACTGCTGCAGAAGATGTGCCAGGTACAGGAGGTTGTATAGAATCCTCCACGGTGGACTGCACATCCTCATGTCTCTGGTCCTGGAGTGCAGCCTGAGCACCCTCTATGATGCCCACACTTGACCCTTTGGGCTGGGTTGCACTGGCCCCCTTCAATACATCCACCCCCATCCCCTCCAAAGCCCCAAGTGAGCCTTCTGTCCTAGTTGACCTATGCGTGGCAGCACCCTGTCCCACCGCTGGTGAGGAGTCTGCCATGACAAGCAATCCTTGGGTCTTACCCTCAGCCGCCTCATCCAATGGAATTGGCGCTTCCTTCGCCACATCGCTTTCTGTAGAGGAGGTGTCAATTGGGCGTGGCTGGGGTGTGCACCTTGTTCTTAAGGCCCTGTGCCTGCTTCTCTGACCCACAGCTCTGCTTCCACCCTCGAGCAACTGTGGAAAAGGGGAAAAAGCATAGACATCAGTCAACAGTGACAATGCATGTGTCAGATACACAGCATTAACAGTACAATTAATTCAGCACAAGTCAACCATCAAATGCCACACACACGCACAAACACACACACACCTAAGCAATCAGCATGAATACTGACAGACAAGTGTAGGCCCAACGATGATTTACAATCACAAGTCAACACAGCACATTTCCGGGTGGCCACATACATATTTCAACAAATCATCACACACTACACCAAATCAAAAGGGACCCGAGATGAACCTACAGGAATGTCCATGGGACTGCACCTGGGCACATGTCTCACTACCACCATTGCAAGTCTCGCAAGATCACCTTGTCCGATCGCATAGACATGCAGTGTAGGAAAGTATACAAACAGGACGGCCACGAGGAGTCACACATGGGACTGGTAAACTTGACAGGAATGGCCTACACAGTGTTACAGAAGTGTGGGATCATAAAATGCACAACTGGGTCCATGCCATTTAAGCCACAAAGCAGTAGCCTCTCAAGAGCTCTGGTAACATGACTGCATTATGGAGCCAGACTAGCACCTCCATGGGGCACCTACTAGAGCATGTGTCCCGCCTGGCACGTCAAGTGCTGGCCTTGCTTAGCCACTCTCATCGAAAACCTGCCTGTAGTAGCACTCCTGCTTTGGTGTCCTGGTACCAGCACAGAGGATCCCCTCAAGCCCCCATGCCACATGTCCGCCACACAGGGATACACCTACCATAGATGACAATGCATGCACTAAATGGTGTTCTTGGAGTTTTTCTGCAGACAAATGTGGCACCGAGCAGGGCCAGCTGCAAACTGGCAAAACCAACAGATGGATTTGGGGCCATGAAGCAAGACCACTCATGAGGACACCATCCGGGTTCTGGGATCGATCCACCAACCTTGGGCCAGTGTCTGCTAGTGACATGACAATGTGTGGGGCGAGCTTGAAAGAACAAGGAAATATCGAGGCTGAGCACCACAAAGGAAATACACCAATCACAGGCTAAAAAGATTCACAGATCTTTTATTACTGTACAGTTTACAAAGCAACACAGATAGCTATCTGGCTCCCAACACCCCGCAATGTGTACCAGCCCGAAAGAAAGAGGCGTGAGAGTGCTGGACGTCTGAACATTCGTGCTTTTATACAATTTCGAATAATATTGTCCAGCCTCTCTTCACGTTAATAATGTGTGGTCTAGAGTTTGTGCCTAGTTCACATACGGATTATACAATATTATGCAAAGGATTACATAGGTTTACATTTCCATGGAGGCACAATGGTGATGTATGTTCTCAAATCCTGTGGTAAGCTTCACACAGTATCTCTTTACAATTCTATTAGGCCTATGTCTGCGCTCGAGGTTTGTTTTACATTGTCCCAATGTGTATACAAGGATGAGTCTTGTGAGCATAGACAACACTTAAACAACAGTTAATATGCAGTGCAAGGTCTTATTGCCTAGTCTAAACAGTCAGCTCTCGGACAGTCTAAACATTAACAGAACTGAAAGGTCGGGAGGCTTGGTTGCAAGTTGAAAACATAGTTCACCATTTTAGAATGAAGAACACATGAGTAGAAATCAAAATGGCAGATGAATCTTAAAATGGCGGCGAAGTCAACCCAAAATCGGAACTTTGCCACGCGGCTTCCCATGTAGCGCGAATAGGCTTAGGCCAATATAAATATAAAGGAGGCACTATACAATTACAGTTTAACAAACCCTCCTTTGGGCATAAGCCAAGAACTTTACTAAAATAGTCGCCTTACTCGTAACTCTGCGTCTCAATATCCGTACATCCTGAATCACATTCATCAGATATATCAATTACCATTAGATCTTTGACAGTAATATCCTTCATCACAAATATATTAGTCATCTTCTCAGGTGTGTGTATTTTCGGTCCAAATGTTCCTACAGTTTGCGCACAACATCCCCCTAACATCGAACATATGGCAGGAAGACATTGGGCCTCATCACGACTTGGGCGGTAACGCCGGCGCTATTAGCGCCGGCGCTATATACCCTACCACCGAACTCCCCGGCGCTAATAGCGCCGGATCATGAGTTTGGCGGTAATGTTAATCCCCATTCCCCATTGAGCCCATTCGAGAATGCCCCATTCCCCATTGGGCTCAATGGGGAAATTTCACGCTAATACTGCCGGCGGATTTCCCGCCGGCGGTATGAGGGCGAATTTTCGGTGGATTTCCCCCCAGCTCAGAGCTGGGGCGATTCCGCCGAAGTCCTGATTTGGCAGACCCTTAAATCCGGCGGTAATAGCGCTACCGCCGGATTTAAGAGTTACCGCCAAAGTCATGATGAGGCCCATTGTATGCAACAACAAGAGAACAACAAAATACCAAGGATTACCATTAAGACTGAAAGAAGCTTCCATCCCTAAGACTGTAAGAAGTCCCAGAACCAAGTACTAAGATCCCAGTTTCCCTCGGGAACATGCACTTCTGAGCTTAGGACGTGCAGATTTTGTATTGCCTTAAATATGGTCGGAGAGGAGTCAGGTACGAAAACCCAACAAGCGGATCTCACCAATTTACATACTCCACCACGCTTAGCCAGGATGACGTCTAACACCGTCCAGTTCTGTAGAGCCAGTCATCTAATTGCTTTCTGCTCTAGAGTCATGTTGTAGGGTATGTCAGTGGTCCGCTTGATGGTTCTCTCCAGTACTCTTGCCAGTCTCCTAATATCCTCGGAATTCATGATCTGTCCCCAAAATGGTACAAAGGATTTTGCTACATCACCCATGACTTGTGAAGGAGTATCACCATTCTCGTCCTGCCTTGGACGAGCCCTAGAGATCTCAGTCGTACTAGCTACAAATACCCCTGGTAGCAAGATACCCAAATAACAAGTATCCTGCCAATCCCTAGGTAGCCACGGATAAGCTTCATTACCATAAATGAAATAAACAGGATCACCTACATACAAATGTATGTCCTCACTGGTCAAGTTCGCAACATTGGGGCAACCCTCACATGTACCCATTGACTGAGAACCATTCCTTTGTATGGAGAAGGAGACAGAGTTGGGAATATGATTAATAGTGTTGGAAAGTGGCATGGCATCCCGGTTGCCTACAGGAGCCATCATGAACGAGATCAACGATTGGAAAGGTCTAGATAGTCTATCGGAAGGCCTAATAGAAGCGAAATTAAGATTGATCCTATTTGCAAAAAGTGAGCATCTCAGGGGCGCCAGGACTCGCCTTTCAAACTCATTTAAATTAGTCCCGCAAAAGTGCCCTGAGATGCTATCATTCCAACAAACAAAAAATGGTGCCCTTAGAGAGGCATAACATGCAGTAGTTAAAGGCAAAGGATGAATATACCAGCCCAAATCTTTTTCCCATGCTGTGGCAAATGTGAACAGATCCAACAATTTGTTCTATTCAGAATCGCATGAGTTGCATTCATTATTAACAGAAGTGTGTTGTTGTGATAGCTCTGTCCGTGTTGGTAGCCCCTAGGAGATAGAGTGTGCAGGTGCACGAAAGGTGTAGACATGGTGGGAACATTCTCAGTAGGCAAACATTTTTCAAGTGGATGCACTCCTTCGATATACCAAAACCCAAGAGCAATTACTACTGTAAGACTGGTTAACATAATTACAAGAAAACAATACGTCCTCAAGGACCATGTATTCGACTGTCCAATGTCTTTGTTAGCCACACAATCGATCAGTTTCTCCGCAAAAATAGAGATAACGACTGGCATTGTTCCTCAAAGCTCTTTCCTGAAAAGTTCCTGCGAAAAACACTGTAGACCGTTTACTGGTGATCTCCTGTGATTGAAGATAGTTTTTCCCAGTCCCCAGCAACTTGCTTTTGTTTCAGCGCAAATGTGGCAAAGGACAAGCTCAACAGTTGTTTCCTGTGGGCACAGCCGTGCGGTGCAGCAATTCTAGTGCCGCGGACGCAGATTGACTCCAGGTACTGTGTGATCTGCGAACAGTGCGTCGTTGCTTCCTGATGGAAGTGGTGGAATAATAACAGAATTGTGCAAGGGTGCAAAAGGATCCGAAGAGGAGTTCAGAGACAAAGCAGCAGTCTCCCCAGGCCCCGCGGGCTCAGGAAGTGTCTCCAAAACACCCTTGATGCTGTTCATCAGAAACAGAGCAAGTAGTTTTCTTCTTATCTTCTCCGTCGTGTGGCAAAGGGAAAGGTATCCTCTTGACATGCATAGCGTGTATCCAATGTCGTTTCCCAGCTACTCGTATGGCAGTCTGTGTGTCCAACAGGACATGGAAAGGCCCTCTCCAATGCGGTGCGAGGCTGGATGCTCTCTCAAATGACTTTGTGAGCACCCAGTCGCCGGGTCGAATTCTGTAACCTGGCCCCTCATATTTAACTGGGAGGGCTTCTTGCATCTGTTGATAAATCAAATACAAATTTTGAGTTAACCGTTCACAGTATTCAGAGAGAAGTAAATGATCTACGTCCTTTAGATATCTGGGTTTGGGCAGGTTCCAAATGTTAGTTGGCCTCTCCATAATAATTTCAAACGGGGAGAGCCCAGTCCTAGTCTGTGGGGTTGTTCACATAGACAGAAGTGCTATCGGTAAGGCGTCCGGCCATTTCAGATTACTGCTGGCACAGACCTTGGCAATCTTATTTTTTAAGATACCGTTGTGGCATTCTAGAAGTCCAGCACTTTGAGCGTGTCTTGCCGAATGGAACCGTTTATCGATCTTTAATCCCGCGCATACTTGCAGAATAACAGCAGCGATAAAATGTGGACCATTATCCGACCAGATGACCCTCTGCAAACCAAACCTAGGAAAACATTCCTTAAGCATCATTTTCGCCGCTGTCATTGCTGTGGCATCTTTCAAAGGGAAGGCTTCAACCCATTTGCTAAAGGCACAAATGACTATTAGGCCATACTTGAAATTATTACAGCGCTCCATCTCGATGAGCTCGAAATTAATTAATTCAAAAGGCACAGAGGGTGGAACAAAACTACCCCTCATTGTCGACGTACCCTTCCCCACATAATGCTGTAGGCAAACAATACAATTCTGGACAAAACGCTCAGCAGTTTTTGAGATGTTAACATTTTCCCAGACAGATTCTAACATTTTGCAGATCTTCCTAGCACATATATTTATTGAAGCCATAAGCCATTGTGATCATAGTGGTGACATATGCATTGGGTAACATCCATCTTCCTTGTGAATTATCTACCCAACACCCTTCCTCATCCAATCTCGCCAAACCCTCAACCCATTGTTTGATTTCTTCTAGAGTGGCATCCGCTTGATTATTTTTTATCGAGTCAATCCCTTCATCTATAATACAAGTGTTTGTGGCTTCCTTTGTAGCATACATATCTGAGTATGGATCAGTAGCAGTCTGTTTAGCTATCCTGTCAGCAAAAGCGTTCCCTTTTCCTACATCATCTAATACTTTCTGATGTGCCGCACACTTCATAATTGCTAGTTGAGTGGGAAGCGCAACCGCTGAGAGTAGCTGAACTATCAAGGTGCCATGTTGGATCTTTGTTCCATGTGAGGTCAAGAAACCTCGTTCTGCCCATAGTCTACCGATGTTGTGAACCACCCCAAAGGCATACTGGCTGTCAGTAAATATATTCACTCTAAGCCCTTCAGGAAGTTCACAAGCTCGAGTCGATGCAATAATCTCTGCGGCCTGCGTGGAGTTATGCGAAATTCTCTTGGTTTCCACAATCATGGCATAAGTAGGAGTGGATGTACCATCCGGAAGTATGATGCAGGAGCCATCGCAAAACATCTGCCCCTGTGGATTGTTCAAAGGTGTATCTTTCAAATCAATTCTTCCTTTAGTTTCTTGTTCTGTGGTATAAAGGCAGTCGTGTGACATTTGGTCATTGCAAGCAATATCTTGCGGAAGTAGTAACAGTTCAGCCGGATTCAATACGCAACACCTTTTAATTTGAATATGCGGTGAAAACAAGATCAATTCATATTTTGTTAATTGTGCAGAAGTAAGGTGTTGTGTTTGTGTTCTATTCAATAGAACGTCTACATAGTGAGGTACCAACAAGGTTAATGCATGGCCTAGGACCATACCCTCGCTCTGCTTTACAGACGCAGCAGCAGCAGCAACAGCTCTCAAACATCTCGGCAAAGTGCATGCAACAGGATCAAGGGTGGAGGAAAAGTAACCACACAGCCTATTCTTCCCCACATGTTCCTGTGTTAACACAGGCAAAGCACATCCATCACGTTCATGGACATACAACTCAAAGGCCTTTTCATAATTTGGTGTGCCCAAAACTGGTGCTAAACACAGTACAGACTTGAGTAGATCAAAAGCTTTCTTTTGTTCCAAGTTCCACGGTAGAGGCAAAGAAATGCCCTTCTTTGTCAATGCCAACATTGGTTTGATCACTAGCGAAAAATTTGGGATACACTGTCTACAGTAAGAAGCCATTCCTATCAAGGCTCTGAGTTTCTTCTGTGTATTTTGGACAGACGTGCTAGAAATTATTTTAATTTGTTCAGGTGTCAATATTCTTCCCTCCTTTGACAGGAGATAGCCTAAATAGGCGACCTCCTGTCGACAATACTGAAACTTTTTCAATGAAGCTTTATGCCCATGTTTTGCTAGATGAATAAGCAATAACACAGTGCCTTCCTTGCAAGCACTTTCTGAGTCTGCAGCTACAAGAAGATCATCAACATATTGCAGTAATGTACAAGTAGTAGGCAACTAAAGTGTATCGAGCTGCTCTTTCAAAGCCCTACTATAAATGCTCGGACTCTCCGTGTACCCTTGTGGCGCACGGGTGAATGTAAACGAGCATCTCCCTAAGGTGAACACGAACAAATATCTACTATCCACGTGTATGGGAATGCTAAAGAAGGCATTCTTGAGATCCACAACACTGAAATGAGTAGCAGGAGCTGGAATCATCGTTAGTATTGTCATTACATCAGGCACAATTGGAAATTGTGGAGCAACAATCTTATTGATAGCGCGTAAATCGATAATGAAATGTAAAGGAATTGCATTATGCCCTTTCTTATACACTGGTAAAATCGGACTATTGCACAAACTTCCTGCAATTTCTTAACTTACCCCACGATGTATAAAATCAGAAACTATACACTTCAAAGCTTGCTCACCATCGACTGAAATCTTATACTGTGGAATTTGTGGCAACTTAATTCCTGGTTTCAAAACGATTTTAACAGACTCAATTTGCAAAATACCAACATCATTGTCTTCAATTGCCCATAAACACGCCAGAACTTCACTAAATTCTGGCGGCAAAGGTCTAGTCAGAGACTGTGAGGCAGAAAATTGCTGTGGTGAAATCGTCAAACGCACTCCATCCGAAGATCAATGAATTACCGCATTTAATTCCTTCAACAGATTCAACCCCAAAAAATTCTCTCCACAGTTCGTTGTCAGAAGAAACTGACAGTGATCCGTAAATGGACCCAGTGAAATCGGTACCGGCAGAGAAACCGGACTTATTCTACCCTGACAGTGGAATGTCTGGAACCCGTGAATGGTCAATGGAACACTTCTGTGCTCCTGTGTCTATCAAAAATAGATGCTTCCTATTCCCCACCATCATCTTAATGTAGGGAGCTTTCTTTTTAACGGGAATAGGCGTCGGTTCCAGACTCTGCTTCGGGCTGTCCTAACGGAACAATATATCATCAAAGGCAGGATCTTCAGAAAGATAGGCAGTGGGAGCATTATCGAAGATATATCTGCTATCTACACTTAGTTGCTGATATCTTGCGAAAAAGACTGAGAATTTTGAGCAAACTGGCTTCTACCAGGACCCCCTAACCCAGGCGGCCTCAGGATCGTCTACCCATGACACCATATGTGTTATTCGACCTTTGCTGGAAGATCGGGCTTGCGCTCGCCAATGACCCTCTGGTCTGCAATAGGCACATTGGTTTGCATGTACAGGACCCAACGGCACATTACCTTGTAGACCAAACTGGCCTCAAAACTGTGTACTACCCCCTCTAGGCCTTCTAACTATCTGTTGCAACAATGCCTTCGTTTTCAGATCTCCTTTTTTGTTTTCAATCCTTTCTTACTCATTATTGACTCTATTCTCATAATACTGAGCCATATGCAATACGTCAGACTGTGATTTAGCTTGCCAAGCACTCTCGGAAGTCATCATTTGTGACTGGATATCAAGCAACAATCCACACACAAATGTGTACACAAATATACTTTTCCCTGACTCAGTGCTTAAATCCTGTCTGCTAAAATCTGAGAATAATTGTTCGAACCGATTAAAGAATTTGGTAGCACCTTCAGATTTTCCTTGGGTACAAGCAGTGAGTTTGTCCCAGACAATCCTTCTCTCGGGAATGAAAGTCTTCAATTTTGCTACTATTCTATCTGGCAAAGTCAGTATCACCTGTGGTGGTCTTTCACCAGACCTCCTTTCTCTATATTGCCTAACCAAGCTATCCCATGTGTCACCTAACCCGCTGCATCATCTACAGTCCTAATCTGTTTCCATAAATCAGCAGCTAGGAGCACGGGAAACAACAAATCTATATCACCCAGAGTAAAAACTGACGACTGCAAGACAGATTCTATTTCTTTGTAAAACCCTGTCAGATTTTTCCTAATGTCTGGAATCGACTGTCTAATAGTATTCACTTCCTGTCTTGAGAACGGGACGTGAACAAACTGTGATACATAATGTGCATCAATATCATAGGCTGCTATGCTGCAGCATTAGCTGGGACCTCAACTTTGGGAACAAATGTCAGAGGAACCTCTCTCATAGGCAACTGAGAAGTAGGCAACTCCGAACGCTTACCAAGCAACGGAGCTAAATCGAGCGCTAAAGTGGTGGAAGCAGTGTCAGATGCAAAAGCTCTCTTATAGATATTCAATAATTCTGCGGGACAACAAACTTTTTTCTCTTTATACATTCATCCTGCAGGTATTCTACCATTACCTGTATCACTTTCCTCTGCATTTATGGAGTATACTGACTATACGTGTCTTATACTTCTACGGGAGAAATCGACATGTCTGAAATCCATCTAAGTGCATCTCTTGTGCAAATTCACGTTTCTTCACTCATCGACTTACAAAGAGGAAGGAACCGTTTCTGTACATAAAAAGCATCCAAATTATCAAAATCTAGTTCATCATTCTGAAACCTTTCTAACTCCCTTCTAAACTCAAAAACCCTCTTGACGTGCTCATCTACTTTCTCCGCAGTATCACTTGAATAAGCTAAAACATTCAAATCCCCAAACCCTTGTGGGACATTTGTGTCCTTCAGTCTATTCCACATTACAGTCAAATGTACTCATATCCCTTCAATAAAGACATTCTGTTCGGGAATACTTTCTAGATTAGAGAGTGTAGCTAAAACAGCAGATTTGTTCACCTTTCTCTATACATTGTCTAGCCCATGCATTGAAGTCTCTCTTTCTCTCTTTGGAAATTGTATTTCGGGTTACAATTTTTGATTCAACACTCGCTCCTCTATCAGCTATAAGCGGAGCAGAACCGCTTAGGAAAGAAAGTGTAGATAAATCCTGTACAACAGGCAGTGGAGACACTATCACTGGCGCCAAAGACAAATCTATTGGAACCGTAACAGTCAGTAAAGGTGAAGTTACAGACAGAGGAACAACAACAGGAAATGGAGCAATAACTAGCGGCGAAGGAGCAAAAGGAAGAGCAGGAATTGCTACAGGAAGAGGAACGACAGCAGGAAGAGGTAAGAAAGCATGAATAGGTACATTAGGAGATGGTGCAGTGGCACCAGGCCTACGTTCATTTAAGAGTTTATCAATTAGTTCATCTGATACATGAAAATCTTTAGACGGATATATTTTCTGTATACCAAGTTGAAAAGCCCTATCCATGTTTCTAACAGACTCTGACTGTTTTTGTTGATCGTACAATGATGCCTTTTCAGAGTTTGACATATGCCAATGTGCCTGCTTCTCTACTTTTAAGTTGCTGCGTAGCTTTCTTTTTCCAATTTTGTATTACATCAAAAGCTGGAGGTCTAGCTTTTTTCTTTAACAATATAGATTCTAAATACTCTATATGAGAAATCTCAAAGCTACCATTGATTGGCCACTGAAGTTCGGAAGCATGTCTAGTTTGTCTGTGCCAAATATCGTTGAATACTATACTACCAATGCCGTACTTACCGTACATAGTAAATGCGGCGACCCCTCCTGTGGTGCCGGACGGCCAAATTCCAAAGATTGTCTGTCTCTGCGGAATAACGCCCTGAAACAGGCAGACAATTTCCCAGGTATATCAGATCTCTGGTGTTACGTGGCACCGATTGCGCTTGCGAGAACTATACTACAACCAAATATCAGGATACTTAGGAATCGGGGCACGACTCACCTGATTCAAAGGAATAAGGGAGGTCCGATCGGATTACAAAGGACATTAAAGGACCTTTGCAACGCAGTTTCCCATGTAGCACGACTAAGCTTAGGCCAATATAAATATAAAGGAGGCACTATACAATTACCGTTTAACAAGCTCCATCAAAATGGCTAGTGCCTCCTGAGCGTTGCTTGGATGTGGGTCACATTACACCACATTCCCTGTGTTTGTTGTTGGATGTAAAACAAAGCACTGTGAACTGTGGACATCCCACAGCGAACAAATTACTCATGTTCCTTTGGAAGAATTATTCTTTATTTCTTTAATCAGGGTGACAGAGGGACTCCTGGACATGGTATGATGTCCAACTCAAGAATGATGGCTTATTATAGCAGTATGCCATGTCTGACATGAGTGTGTATCCATGTGATTGTTGCCCAGGTGGCTGGGCTTGGAATGAGCATCCTACCCTTGGGTCTGTCTGTGTGACCTCAGTGCCAGTCGATGGCCCAATGCTGCAGGTTGGTGTGTCCTGTTGGTCACTCATGTGAGTGGGAGGGAGAGCCTGTGCCCAAGCACCAATCTTGCGAGAAGGGGGTGGCTGCTTCATATGCCCACCCCACTGGTGTGGGGATGGGTGGTCTGCCACCCTCTGGAACTATCATCACCCTAGATTGCATTTGAAAAATGAGTTCAATTGAGTGGTACAAGGGCATGGCTCTCGTGGGCACACAGCCCCTGTGTGTTGCTCAGGCCCTTCGGTCAGACCACCATCCTTTCACTTCCACACAACCACTGGGTTTATGCTGCACTTTCCTGCCTCTGCACTGTTTAGAGAGTAGAGGCCCCCATGTAAGGGTGCACTCCCAGAGTGGGCATGCTCCCGAATCAACACTGTCCCAACAAGTGTGACAATTCAATGCCTGTCTCAATGTCCATGGCTGGACAAGCAGTCCAACACAAGTTGACCCAAGTGTGCCAAATTAACCTTTGAATTGCAGGGAGCCAGATGGACAGGCTGCCCTGCCATTGGGGTGCAAGCAATCCGAGGCTCTATTGTCAGCCAGGCACCCTGCAGGCTGCTAATGAACACAGACACACAGAAGAGCACCCCAGCAGGAAAAGCTCTCTTAGCACTTTGCGTGTGGCCCGGCCCTTGTACATCTTGCATATGTGCATAGCCTAGGTGTGTCTGCAAGTACCAAATGGAGGGCAGACAGGACCCTTACACACGGTCATCACTAAGCCAGTGGAAGTCAGCTATGCCTACGTGTAAACTGTGCACCATGGGTGGCGGAGTAGATAGTTTGCCAAATTGTTTCATGACTTCTCATAGACACAACAGGAGTACATTCCAGATTGGAGCACATTCGGACCTCGAAAACCAGCCATCCCTCTGGACCTACCATGCATACCCCTTGACCACCATCAAATGACCGGGCATGGTCAGTGAATTGTCCACAATCAGACAGCCAGCAATTCAAAGGACTACAATTGGCACAGATGGCCCATCGTGGCAAGGACCACTCCCTGTCCACAGGAGGCTGAACTCAGGGGAAGAGGGGTCGGTAGTGTGTCCCTTGTTAGGGAGGCCAACCACTAAATGCATGGGAGCATAGCAGGTCTATTGGCTCTGCCCAGGGAAGCAAAGTACACCGCTGGTCACACCATATCTGTCAAGCCACACAATACCATGCCGGACCCCTCCAGCCAGCCCTGAATTGATCAAGCACAGAATGGCCATGCAAGTGGGTGGAGAGATCTCATGACACCTGCTTGGGCACTTTTACATCCAATTACATGTAGCATCATGCACCAATGTCAGTTTGAGCAGAAAGAAGGCAGCACATACAAGCACCCATTGTCGAGGTACAGGCACCTATGGTGTTGCCCCCAGCACAAACGAATATCATGATCCCATGTCATCTCTGGTTCCTCATGCATTGTGCTGACAGAGCACACTGCTGTCCCTGAGAGGTTGATGCTCTGACATGTCATTTCCAGACAACCATACACATGTGTCAGTCTCAGCTGCTAAGCGAGGATGATGCAATATTCAATTGCAAATGTGTGACCCATAGAGGACTCCTGCATGTATGTATCCCACATGCCTCCAACATCACAATCTGTCCTCTGCACCTATACAAGTACAAGTAGTCATTGACTCACATTGTATGCGCACAACTGCACCAACTCATTGAAAACTGGCAGTGCACATACCTATGCTTATCCACATCCCAGATGTCTGGCATCACCTACACACATGATCAGCATGAGGCTGCATTCTGTTGTAGAACTGTGGAACACACATGCTGTGTACAGGAGAGAGAACCTGCAATCATGCATACACATGCAGAACACACATACACAGAAGAGCAGTGCACTACATGGGTACTCGCCAGCAACTTCCAGACGTGACTGCCACTCAAGGACCTGGGAGCTGAGCGCTGGGTAAACCTCTTCAAGACCCGATGCTGAAGGGGTGTCATCTGATTGCAGTTCACACGCCACACCTCCACGGTGGCACCTACATCGATGGCTGACTTTGTTTTATTGGGGCTCTGATGCTTGCAGTCATCCCAGCATTTCTTCACTGTGTCAATGGAATAGACTGCCACCCCCTTTGCGTCATGTTGCCTCAGATCCTCTTACATCTATCTTTCCCAAGCAGAGTTTCTGGGTTGATGCGGACATCAAAGATGGTCACGACCTGATCTACCAGGATGCCAACTTCATTGGAGGTGAAATTGGCAGCCATGTGCCTCACCCTGGGGCTGGCGCTCGATGGAGGGGAGGATGGGCCAGACATAGCAACTAATCCAAAATGTGAGGGCTACACTGTAAATTAACAGGGATTGCCCTTATTTTATCAATTGTTTAACACGAACAAGTAGGGCAATGACCAACTGTATTGTGATTTTAATGAGAGAAACCAAACTCAAATCTGTTTTCCCACCCCAGGTGATCCACCGGTTTGTTAACTTAAAAACCTCTGTGGTTGGGGGCACATTTATTTTTATTTTTATTATTTGTTTTTACAAGAGAGGAAGATGCTAACTGTGGGTTTTAGCACCCACAGTGACAAGGCTGTGTAGGGAATCAAGGAAAAGGATAGAATTGAATTCTAGATTAGCCCTTCCTTGTATACCTCATCTGTCCCTATGTAGCGCTGGTGTGCCGCCTACAAAAAGGGACAGGATAAGAGGAAACACTATCAACTTCTAAATATTTGAAAAAACTGTCAGCCTTGTATCAAAGGTGCCCTCCAACCACTCTCTTCCTCTATGTGTGTGCATAGGAAGAGACAAGTACCAGAAAATAGAATTAAAACGGTGTATTTGTACTGAGGTGCACTGACATCCACTGGGTTGTATGTCAATTTATTGTCCCAAGGACTGTGTGTGAA
Organism: Ambystoma mexicanum; assembly: GCF_040938575.1. NCBI lineage: Eukaryota > Metazoa > Chordata > Amphibia > Caudata > Ambystomatidae > Ambystoma > Ambystoma mexicanum. Next base: position 821,427,781 of record NC_090936.1, on the reverse strand, counting down.
CAACAGACACCGGATTCTAAAGTATGTGTCAAAAAACATTACAGTTTCGGATATAAATCCTCCGAAGCTGTGCCTCTCAAACCACGTTGAGAGCAAAAGACCAAAGTACAATCCACTTTACCATATCCAAGTTTCACTGTTGTTCTGGTAGGTGGATAGTAATAGAAATTGCTCATTTATAGAAGATGGCTTAGTGTCTATAAGTTGTAGCAATTGCTGTCTACCGGTTTCAGCGGTGCTTTTTTATTCTGGCCACTTTCTTCAGGGCAGTCTTTATATATTGCCAACATGTAGGTATGTAATTGGTTAATCTACCAACACGTTGATTTTCTGGTAAGGAAAGCGGGTATTTAATACCCGGGCTGGGGCAGACCGGTGACCTGTATCAAAAACAAATTGTACATACATCACCGTTGGTGACTCATTGTCAATCAATGACTAATGAATAGACAGTGTGCTTAATGCTATTAATCTTAAATCACATACTACACAAAGCGTGTTGTAATTTACCTCCTATCATACATGTTACTCTATTGCTTTTAAATGGTATCATATAGATCACAATTATAACATGCTCCACTCAGCTTTTTACTACTCGGGTTATTTCCTGCATCGTATTAACGGCTGGCAGTGTGTTTATAACTGTCCTAAGCTGGTAATGGCCCAATAGTGTGATACATCTTGTGGAAGTGTATAAATTCACTGACATAGCAACACCAAGGCAGTTGTGGTACAGCTGGGTCCTAACGATGAACTGTGGAGCGGTGGTGGTGGATGAACAGTGAGGTGGAAGTTCCATGTCAGCAGTAGAGGTGGTCACAGAGCCTCACAGGTGAGCCACAGGGGAAAAGGCAATTGGGGTACATCAGGCATTATGAGACGGTGCTGGTGGGAAGCAGAGACAGTCACAAACACTAGGCAACAGCATATGGTGGGGTTTGGAGGCAATACAAGGCGGGAGGAGGGACAATAATTGGCACAGCGACAGGAGTAAAAAGATCCATGTCATCCAACTCACAAGGCAGCATGGAGATAAGAGTAAAGCCTCAGCACGTAAATTGTGTGCTCCCTGCTGTGTGCAGCACACCTATGCACACTGTGAGAAACCTGCACGCTTTTTCCCATATACTCCCCTTGGATCCTCTGCATAGGTGTCCAGGGAAAGGCCATCATTTTTTAAACCTGACCCTGGGCGCGGAGAAGCGAAGAAGCACCACCTGGGTGGAGGGTCCTTGGGGATTGGGAATGAGATGTTCTCAGGCAAGACATGGTATTCAGCATTTCCCTTCCAGGAAGAACCCTCTATTACAGAGGCAGTTATGGGATATCATTACCCATGTCCCATTTACCAATAAAATAATGTGAGATATCACCAGTCAATATGCATCAAAAAGAGGGTCAAAAGGATTAAGGGTACGATGGGTGAGACATGGTAGCCCCCTTTCCCTATTGACAACCAACCTATTCCTCCCCCAACCTTCATGGGTTATGTATGGTAAATCAGCTCCCCTCATTTTCCCTCTTGTGACACTTGACAGTACTGAGATGAGGAAGAGGCAGCTGAGTGTAATGAGCACTATACCATTTCCTCATTCTGGTACTGGGACCAAGAAGATGCCTGCAATGTGTTGTGAATGTCAGGCATGTCCCCTTATTCATGGTCAGGCACGTCTAATTGGGAAATCACACCTGCAATCTGTTAGAAGGTTGCATGTGTATAAAAGAAGGAGGGAAAAGCAACACAGAGAGCAGCAGCAGAGGGAGCTGCAGGAGGAACAGCAGGGAGGCCTGTGTGATCAGAATGGAACATTGTCGGAAGAGATGTGAGCCATTGGAGGGAACTGCTGTGGAACAGTATGTTGTATGCAGCACGCCAGGATGCTGGGGTCTGCAAGGATGTGGGGTCTTAGAAAGCGTGGCATGTGAGTCGAGGCACCATGGAGCAGATTGCCGGCAGAGATGGGATCCGTGGGGAGAGGCATCCCTTTTCCTTTCATGTGAAGTGCCCATTGCCCTGTGTCAAAAAGTTGGAACCGGAGTGTCTAAGGGCAGGAGTTGGATCCCTGCCAGCACAGGCTGCTGTTTGTGTGCTCCACGCTGCTGGGAGAGCTATTACAGACAACAGTGAGTTTCCACCAGATCAGAAACCCTATGCGTGATTGATTGAGCGTTGCCATTGTTACAGAATACTTTGTATCACAGTGGGCACGTGACTCTAAAGAGAGCGTTTTTGTAGGTCTCCGGTTTAAAGTCAATTCCAATGTTGAATGTTGCAGCACAAGGAAAACTTTTTATCAGAGTGGTTGCATGTCTTAAGAAGAACGTTTTTGAAAGTCTCTGAGTGCTGGGCATTTCAATTAAAGTGAAAGTAACAAATATTAAACAGCATGCTGAATGAAACTGAACTTTAAGCCAAAGAAATACCTATTGACTATCGAACTGAATAAAAACTTAACAGTTAAGCAAAACTAGAACTTGTTGAATCCTGAGTTGAAGGGAACTTTAGAATTAAGCACAATTACGGCATGCTGAATGTTGAAGTGAACAGACCTTTAAAATCTAAGCAAAACCATTACATGTTGAATTCTGAATTAAGTGGAACTTCAAACTTATGAAAGATTGAATTAACAGAATTTCACAAAGGAACAAAAAAGCCATAGTGAATATGAATTTACCTGAAAGCTCCAAAGGCATGAATATATATTAAAGCTAATCTTTTTACATGAAGAACGGAATTAAAGTTTATGGGGCAAGGTAATGAGAAATTAGACAAGCGGCTCACCTGCTTGTGAAAAAGAGATGAAAGACTTGGGGAAGGGAACATTGAGACTTCAGCAGCTACTTTTGTTGTCTTGACTATGGAGGCTCAAGCCCCTTTTGTATTTGTATCGTGTTGGCTGACACTGAGAAAGGGAACACTGAGACTTGAGGAGCTACATTTGTTGTCTTGAGTACAGAGGCTCAAGACCCTTTTATGTTTGAATCATGTTGCCTGAAACTTGGGGATGAGACTTGAGGGGCTACACGATTGCCACTGTGTACACTTCCATTACATGACCTGCATTCAGGGATGAAGTAATGTTGCTTATGTGCATGGTACATGTTGGTGTTACAGTACATGTCACTGTCTGCTGGCTTTCACTGTGGTGCCATTACATGCATGAGTGGCAATTGCATGCAACACACATATCGTTGTACACATTCACAGTGTCATGCATGCAAATCATCTATTGGGGGAGATAATTGTGTCTCACGTAGACTCACAACAATGTGTGCATGATGTCACAGTCATCCATTTTGTAAATTATTTTATTTGTATTTGGTTAAAATAAACCTTCACAAAAAAATAAATTAATGATTAACAGTAACATTCCATAGCTTTACATGTATACACAGTCAAACAGTTTTAAAAGAATTCTGTTCATAGTAAAATAATACATAATGACAAAATCATTGCATTGGGTAAACAAGGAAAGAAAAAGCCCCTAACTAATTCATACAATTTATCTACATTGTTGTGACTGTATAGAAGTTGTGGTCTAATACAATATCCAAGTCACGGGTATACATTTAAACCACAGCAATCCCGAAAATATATTACAACTATATCTTTCCTGTGCATAGTTTTTTACATGTTACTTCCAATAACTTTGGCAGTGGTTACAAGAGTAACACCAGATCACATTCAATGATCCTTAGTAGACGTACTAGTGCAAAGGTAAGTGGGTTGGGATTCCCCATCATCATCTTTTCCCAAAGGAATTCTGTATAATCCACAAAATTAGGGTTAACAAATGTTGCCAAGAGGTTAGTGTGAGCTAACAGTCATCCCTTCCCTGGCCCTGGTTGATGGTGGACATGGATGAGCAACAATGTCTGTGCGAAGACACCTAAGGCAGTCCTCCTTACGGGAGAGTTGTGGATGGGCAATAGTTTTTTCAGTGTAGTACATTCCACATTTGGAGTTTTACTGGAGCAGTTGCCCTGTAGGCGTGCCTTGATCAGTTCCATGTCGCAGTCTCCTAACACATGGTTGCGAAGCATGTGATCGTGACCAATCATGTATCTTGCATGTGGCTATGTTGCAATGGTTGTTGGGGAGATCATGACAACACGTATGCTTGCATTGGAATTTTGGTTAGCAGATGTATAGGTCAGACTTCCACATGTTTTGACAAGAAAATGTCATAGTGGAGTATGGCTCACTGATGATGCACAGACCGCCATCCTTCAAATGATGTGAATTACTGGCAATATGAGTATGTATGTGTGTACTCTTGATTCCACAAAACATGCCATGTCACACAGCCTAATATGCCCAGCCATGATCAGGTTACTGAAAGCCATTAATCTGTGCCATACACGTCACAGTGGGCCCAGTTTCAAGGTGTGCTGTATGTGTGTTTGGCCATTTTGTGTCTGTATACATTTTTAGGCACATATGCACGTTCTGCAAGGTTCTCATAAATCGAAATGTTATTATTATTATTATTATTATTATTATTATTATTATTATTATTATTATTATTATTATTATTGTATTTATTGAGCGTGGACCTAGCTTCGAGAAGCAACTGAGAACTTTACAGAGGTATTGATATTGATATTGATATTTTATTTACATTGCGCTCGTACAAAAGTGTGTCAGAGGAATACAACAATACAGATATATAACAGAGAGTTTTACAGAGGTATACAACAGTACATATGCATAACAGAGCACTTTTCAGAGGTAACAACAGAACAGGTACACAGTAGGGAGTAGGATCCCAAGGGGCACAGAGGAGGGGATACAGATGTACTGGGTGGAGAAGGACAGACAGCATCAAGTGAGTTAGATGGCGCAAGGGGTGTTCATGTGTGTTCATGTTCCCTTGATCATCCATGTATGTTATATGTGTTTCTGGCTGCACTTCCGCATGGGACTGAAAACTCTGAAGTCTGTGCTGCACTTATCCTCCTTGAGCCATCAGCAGCCTTTGACACCATCAGCAACAGCATCCTCATCAACAGACTCCACTCTCTGGGTGTCATGGACTCTGCATTTATATTGTCCACCTCTTACCTAGCTGACTGTTCACAAATATTCTTCCGACCTCCCTTCTCCTCTCCCTCGCTCTTTCCCAAATGGGGTCACTGGAGGCAGACTCCCTATCCACCTAACTCTTCAACCTGTGCCTGAGCACCCCACCCTTATCCACTCACATGACCTGACCTACAAGAACTAGACTCATTACACCCACACCTTTCCAAGATCCCCAAAACCTCAGCTGCTCCCCATGGTGACCACACCTCTGGCCACACAGATTTTAAGACATTGCCTGGCAACTAACCTCCTGGTCCTAAATAATGGTGGAAGTGTAATCATGATTTGCAGTGATAAAGCACTCTTCCACATCCCACATCATGGCTGTGCCCGCTGAACTACACTCCCAAGGCATCCAGCTCAGTGAAGAACCTAGGATGCACCATGGATTATGACAGAACACTTTATCACAACATGAACTCTGCTCGTAGATCCTGTCGTCTACAGCTCCAAATCCTTAGATTATCCTTCCCTTGCCTATCCTACCATCACAGAGTCATTATTCTTGTGATTTTTCTGTGCACATTGTAAGAGGTGTTAGGACTCTGTGGTATGTTCTGGGGGGTAGTAGCGGAAAATAAGGTATTACTCTGAATGTCTGTATGTTAAAAATCTGACACGTTATCATCTGATGCCCATATTCCTTTTGCATGTTTGTGTAAATTCTGAAAAAGTTTAGAGGTTGTGTTCTTGATGAAAAGGGCAGAATTCTGTCAAAAGGGGACACAACATCTTACAAAGACAGGGATTGGATGGTTTGGTGCTACAGAAAATATGTTAACTGGACATATACTATTAGAAAAATGGTACATAGATAAATATGTATTTGGATCAAAAATAGATTTGTGTGCAAATTGACAAGGGGAGTGTTCTTTCTGTATGCCATAAAATTGATGCCTGATGACACTCCATTCCTTCCCCCAATCAAGGGAGAGAGGAGAGCTTGGCCAATGATAAGTTGTGAGGGGCAGGTTTAGTTATGCCCACGCACACACCCATTTTCAAAACACATAAAAGGAAGACTGAAACACAGGTAGAGACTTCACTTTCCCCTTTCTTGCGAAGCGCTTTGCCGGACCAGACAATAGGACCATCTCCAGAACTTAGAATCCAGACTTCAGAACTTGTAGCATTGAGGCCTGAACCACCAGCTGAATCCTTTTTCAGCAGGCCTCAAAATCTTTTGCGAATTATTCAAACAGCCGGGCTGAGCTGTTTGATTCTGGCTAGAACCCTGTGCCAGTACCCAGAAAGCAGTGCTGTATCCAGAATCCACTTGATCCAGACCAGCAGAACCAGAGATCCAGACCGCCATGCAGTGCTGAGTGCCAGACCAGACCGGCAGAGCAGAGCTGACCCAGAGAGCTGTGACTTCAGAACCACCCGCCAGGAGTCCAGTCCAAACCTGACCAGACCCTGACGGCCTATTTCAAATTTATAGTGTGAGTACTCAGCCAGAACTGTCCAAACCAATGTCTTAGTTTAAAATAATCTAATTCAAACCATTTCCACATATATAGAACAGCATCATAGAACTGTGTGTCCATCCTGTTGATCCAAAACCTTCCACAGCGCATCTGTCATTCTGAAACTTTAATTTCATTTCTGAAAATCTATCTCCATAAAATCGTCCGTATCTTTTGAGCCGCGTGTATTAGGAATGAGATTTAACTTTCATTTTAAATCTAAGAATCTAAGCTTTCCAACAGGCCCTATACTCATTATAGTTTTTCCTTAATCGCGCTCGACGCGTTCGGAAAAATTGCCGCAAATTGTCATTTCACTCAATTTCGTTTTCTGTCAAAATAGGCGTCTTTTGCTCGCAACTGCTGAAATCCGTTTTCCCTCTGATAATCATTCCTGAATCATTGCCAGTGTGAATTGAACTAATCTTAAATAGATATCACCTACCCTGAACGTCCCACAGGGAATTAAAATCATTTTTAGCATATTTTTCCCTTCTTTGCATACCACATTTAAAAGTACTTTTGCCTGTGTTTAAAACCATCCCTGTTTCTCTAAGCTTGCTAGGGGGGAACTGAAATTCGTATTGTATTGTGATTGCATTCCTGAAAACTGTGTGCTTTACTTGCATCTCCTTATATTGAATAGGGGGGGAGTTAATTGCCACAAGGGGAAAAGTGAACATATTATCTCTTGTGAAACCCTATCAGTTTATTTCAGTACTGCATTTTTATTCATCATTGCATTTCCTTGAAATCAAAAAAGTATTCTCAGCTACCTTATCCTCCCTATACTAACTCCTAAGTAATTAAATCAGTGTGCTAGTGTAACATCATCCATTGTTGATCACTGTCATATGCCTAAGTGTGCTATCAAATATTAATTTATTCATAAATGTGTGATGTATATATTGTTTACTTTCTCAATAAACCTTTTAAATTGCAAAACAAACCTACTTCTTGGCTCAGTGAGGTCAGGGGGATTCAAAGAGAGGGGCGTTATATTAGGGTTTATCATCCAGAATATAACTTGTCATAAAAATATATAAATAAGGGCTTCAATTGCACATCCGAAACCAGGCATTGACTTAGTGGGAGTGCGTGATTGAAGTCATTAACAGAGTGGGGGCTCGAGCCGGGGCATCTGGATTAGATCTATCACTAGTGCAGCTTGATACAGTGTGCTAACTGATAGGATAAATAAATCCTTTTGGATCACCACGCTGTATTACACTGTAAAACACTCCTCAAAGGAACGCTCTAACGAAACGGTCTGTTTTGCAAAATAAAATACTAACTTCTGTAAGTCAGGAAGGAAATCAATTCCCAGAATGACGACACTGGTAGACATCAAAATAGCGAGAGAGCACCTCTTACATAAACTATTTGTGAGAGGTGAGTGGACTGAATAGGACCAAAATGTGTGGTTCCAGGCAATCGCGCAACAGGTCACTGTAACTGGGTCAGATATATGGAGAGATCAGGGTCCCTTACATGTGGCCCTGAGTGAACTATATATGGCCGCTAAGGCAAAGGATGAGCACAACAAGATTGCCAGGGTAGTGGCATATTTATATTTATATATGGGAGCCATACAGGACAAATGTGCTGAAGGCCAAGATCTGGCAAATAGGCAACTGATGGCATTAGGGAAGGCCCAATCTGACCTGGTCTCTTCCGTGCAGAGGCTGCAGAGGAGAAAGGAGTCAGAAAATGATAGTAGGCAGTATATCATTAAAATAAAAGAGGATATGGGTATCCTGCAACAGGAAAAGTCTGAGCAGGATAACAGATTTCTGGCCTTGCAGAAGGAGTACCAAGAAGGTTTACAAGCACACCTGCAGAGCCAGAAAAAGCTGGTGCAACAACTGGACTTCAATAGGGCATACGCAGAGCAGTTAGTCACCCTGCAAAGCCACCTAGATAGGGAGAAGACAGAGAGCAACAAACTGATCCTGAAAAACCTGGATACCCAGACAGAATTTGAAGAAGAGTGCCAGAAAGCTGGGGCCCTTAAAAGGCAGAAGGACGACCTGGCGGCACAGATGCAGGCTCTTAGTCAGAAAAGGGACACCTTAGGCCAGGAAGTCTGCCAATTAAAAGAAAAAATTGAAGAAAACCACCTGGCCCTCCATGGACTGGGTGACCTCCAAAAAGAGCATCAGAACTTGTTAGAGCACACCAGGAGGGTGGACGATGCTCTGGCAAGAAAGGAACAGGCCAGTAGGGATGGGACCTAGGAGGTAACCCTCCTGCAGCAAAGACTGGCACAATATTCAAGGACCAACAAGGAGGCACAGAGAGAGAATGAGGCTCTCTGTCAGCACAATGATAGGCTCCAGCAACAGGTAGCCATGCAGGAGAGACTGATATAGTCTAGTAAGGCCTTAACTGAGGAACTGAAAGCACAAGCTCTTGCATGGGAACAGGGAGCAGGGGTTGATAGAGATGAGGTTCGCTGGGAAAGGGAAACCCCTGAGTATAACCTCAGGAGCCCTAGTACCAGAGGCCTTCATCTCTCCCAGTCCTTGGACTCTGCCACACCTATGTCCCATGGCGCACATGGGCCCAGGGCCACAGGGATGGCAGATTACCATCCAGCCAAAAGTATGGGGCTCATAGGCCAGTATCACCCAGGAAGGGATGGGCGGGCATCTGGGTATGGGCACCTAAGTACAGTGCAATTTAGTGGGGAACCTCAGGAGAGTAGGCCCACTAAGGGCATCCTGAAAACCTCTGCCCAGTTAGGTCAGTGGGGGGGGGCACTCATCAAATCCTGGCAGCAAGGAGGAATCTGAAGACTCCTCTGAGCGTCACAGGACACAGGAGACCAGGTCCCCACATTCTGCCAGCCATTCCCAGGCTCGCAGAATCCGGGAAAACCTGGAAGATCAGACGGGCACCTCTGGGAGCAGTGCTTCTGAGTCAGAGGATGAATGGACCAGGGTTACCTGAACCAAAAAGGCCAATAAGGCAAAAAGGGCCTTGCTTAAGGACCCCTTAAAACAGATTAAGGCATTAAGGAGTGTCATCACCCCTTATCACAAGAACGCCAAGTATTCTGTTTGTGAACACTTGGAGCTTTATGAGCAAATGATGGAGACTTTCCATTTGAAGGACAGCAGTAGCTTCATTCAGTATGTCAAATGGACATTCTCCCCAGAATACTTCAGTTTCTTTGCGGGGCTGGAGGACCAAAACCATTCAAGATGGTCCACATATAGGGCCGCCATCTTGAAACATTGCTCTGTTCACTGAAATCCCCAAGAGGCTCGCAAGGCAGCCTACAATTTGCAATGTGGGGAGGATCAGGCCCCACAAGAATTTGTGCAGGAATTGAAGCGTGCCTTTGCGCAGACTACCAAAAGGGTGCGCACAGACAGTAAAGAGTTTGTAAATACATTTTTCCATGCCTTGCCCAAATACATCATGACCCAGCTAGTGAGAGATTTTCATGAGAAAAGGTCACTAGATTGGGTCATTGAACAGGCCACCCGGATCTATGAGGTGCAGAAACCAGTGGAAAATAAAAATAATGCCCAGAAAAGCCCCAAATCAACCAGCACACCTACTGCTGCCAAGGTGGCAGAGGTAAAGGTTGCCCCCATTTTAGATTTGGAGATGGGGGGGCCTAAAAACCTTCCTGCACTGAATAATTCAAAGCCCAGAAGGCCCTCGGGCCAGTCACAGACAAGGAGTCAAGGAGGTAGTCCCACAAATGGGGTCCCTCAATCCCCTGATTATGTAAATCCCCGCTACAAGGGAAACCGACCCATCCTGGGTTATGTGTGGACTCCTCCAGCCCAAGTGGGGGGATCCAGCCAAGCACCTAACTTCCCACAGGAGGGCAGAAATTCACGAAACCCTGGGCAGAACTTTTTTCCCAGGTATCCACCCAATTTCCAGCCGCAAAATCATCCATCCTTCTTTCCCCAATTCCCTGAGCCCAGACCACCTAATCCGGGAGAGGGGAGGCCAAGGGTGGAGGGGTAACAAAATCTTCCCAACCCGGGGTACTACCAGAGAAGGGATAGCTACCCTTCCCAGGATCAGCCCAGGGGAGAAAACAGAACCCTGTATCAGCCTGAGCGGGTTTCACAGTTAGAGTGTCAGGTCCAAAATCTGGCACAGGAGCTGGGTCGCGTGCTGAGGGCTCAGCAGAAACCTCAGATGAGCATGCCGGTGCAGAATGCCCCAAACTCTGGGCCTGGTGCTCCAGAACAATGACGGGGGCAGCACCCCGATAACCCACCAGTTCCCAGGGAGGAGGCACAAGGGGAAGTGGGGTGTAAAGCCTTGGAGGAAGCTTCCTTCCCCACTTGTAAACAGCCCCTGGAAACCCAGGAACCGGAAACAAAATCTGCTACCCTTGAAAGTCTGCCACTCAAGGAGCAGAGAGGACGTAGGAGAAACAAAGGGCCCAAACAGACCCATTTTGTGGAGGAGGTACAGGTCTTCCAATTTGAGGGAGAGGGATCCTCAGAGGATCCTGTGAAAAGGATCTTCTCCTTCAGAGATGGGGGAACTCCTCCCAAGGAAAAATGGGTCCCAAGGGATGCCAACCCAGACTGGGTAGATGTGGGGATTGAGCTGTCGCCGCCCATCATTCTATCCCAGAACCAACAATACTGAAAACCCCTGGTTCAAACCCATCCTGGGGACTGCCTCCAAAAAGGGGGGGGGCGGCCCAGAACCGGAACCAGGGGAACCCAAAACCACATCAATATCCGATTGCCAACTTTTTCTTTCAGATTCCCAAAACTCCCTGCCGAACTCTGCCCAGATCTCTTCTCTCTCAATGTCCAAAACCAGAAAATTAGCCCACCAGTTGTCCAAAAATGTGCATTATCTGTGCCCCCTTGATGAGAAGGAGGGAAGATACTATGCCCCGGTACAAGTACAGGGGCAGGGTACAATTTTGGCACTGGTGGACACTGGATCCCAAGCTACTCTTCTGTCTAAAAGGGTCTTTGATGAACTAAATACAGGAAGGCGGGAGAATTACCGTATTCCTCTCACCTCTCTTCCTGGACAACTTCAGAACTTTGACAGGAAGGAAATTCCTGTCGAGGGGACTGCAGATTTGGACATCAAGGTGAAACACCTGGTCATAATAGTGACTCCAGAAGGCACCCATTGTTTACTAGGAATGACCTCCTGAGAAGGTTGTCACCCCTAATCGACTGCGTAAACAAGGTCCTCTGGACCCAGGCTAGCGACCAATAAAATTAAAACAGAGCGCCAACCATGTTAGTTTAAATGGCACCTGCCACATGGTTGAACAAAAATCTGACCAAGTAGAATTTCACTTCCAGAACAACCAAATTCCAGATGTGACAGTAATAGCAGTAGGACAACAGACTGGTGATGGGGGGTCCTCTCTATTTCTGAAAATCAACCTTCCTTCCAGTTTAAGGTGGTATTCAACACTGGAAACACTCTGAAATTCTTTACTAATCCACAATCAGACATTCCCACTCCGATAGTCCAGAAAGATGTGAAATCAGCTCAGAGCATGGCTGATATTCAGCAAATTGGAGAACAGTTGTTCATCCGTGTTCAGTTAAATGATGGGAAGGACTCTGTTCTCGCCGAGTGTGTGTGAATAATGGTAAGAGCTTCATCAGCGAAGCCATGTTCCACCAACTCCCAAAAGATCCAGCCATTCCCACATTCAAACTGATAGACAAATGGGAAATGGATCTGGAATCACCCAATTCCAAGCAGGTGTATGCTCAAAATCTCCATTGGTAACAAGAGCATAGCCATAATTGTTGGGTCGTGCGAGATGTCACTGCCGCCTTTTTCTTAGGCAGTGACATTCTCAATCGCTTTGCCATTAGTTTGGACCTAATAAACTTCAAAGCTTGGTCCCGATTAGCGGATAATCCCCTGGGCTTTGATGATCCGGAAAAAGCATTTAGGTCAGCTCAATTGCTACCTTATGCAGTTGAAATTCAGGTTGGAGAGGAAGTCACCATCCCAGAAAGGACCCGACAATTCTCCCTGGAAGTGAAGGTTAAAAAAGGACAAAAATTGAGAAACCCTGATGCTTATATTCATCTAAATGCTTCTCTCCAACAGCAAGGGTTGGGGGTAAACCCAACACCATTAGTCAACATAGAACATGACACCATTCCAATAGTGGTGGATAACAGCGACTTAAAGAGTATTACTCTAGCTGCAGGCACCATTATTGGAATGGTGGTTGAAGACCGACATTTCTCCATTGATTTAGGAAATGAACTGTTAGGACCAATCCCCAAGGACTGTTTTGACAGTGACAGTGATAACAATACAACACCAGACAGGATCTTTACCCGGCATGGGGGGAACTTCCTGGTGTACACTTCCTGCCCTTATGGTAAAGAAGATGTGACTTGTGACTTCAGAAGGGATGAGGTGATTTTCCAGGACCATGAGGGCTGCCTTTCCCACCTGAAGCCTCCAGTCCAAATCAGCACTCTGACCAGGGACTTCACCCAGCTGGAGGAGGCCGCTGAGATAGCAAAACCAGAAGTCTTTCCAGGCTTCAGGCAGATGGTGGAAGAGAGAGTCAACCTAGCTGATGCCTGTGTGACTCTGGAACAGAAGCACAAGTTGAAACAATTTTTCTTGGATTTCCAAGATCTCTTTGCGGTAGACTCATATGACTGTGGTCGCACCGACATCCACACAACAACAATTCCCACGGACCCTGGCATGACTCCAGTGTTTGTGAAGCAATATCGCTTGCCTCTCGCATCCATGGAGTCCCTTACTGAAATAATTAAGAACCTTGAGTCCCGGGGAATAATCCATCCAGTTCACAGCACCTTCAATAATCTGGTGCTGGGAATATTGAAGCCAAACGGCCAGTGGAGACTCTGTGCCGACCTTAGGGAGCTCAACAAACGGGTCCATACTTCCCGATGGCCTCTTCCCTACATTGACCAAGGGCTGGCCCAGATCCAGGGGTCACAGGTAATCACTGCAATAGACCTGACCAATGGATACTGGACCGTGCCTGTCAGTGGGGAGGACCAATACAAACTGGCTTTTACCTTTGGGGCCAACAGTACACATGGACCCGTACTCCCTTCGGATACCTCAACTCCGGCAATGAATTCAACATTTTCCTACATAAGGCCATGCCCGACCTGGGTGCAAGGGATAACCTGGCTTATGTAGATGATGTCCTCATCAAAAGTTCATCTGTGGAGGAACACATAGCGGAGATCCGTTATGTTCTGACACAGTTGAGGGCCGCCGGAGCAAAACTTTCCTTTCAGAAAGCACAGTGGTGTAGAACCCGTGTTAATTTCTTGGGGCATGAGATTACTCCTCAGGGTCTCTGTCCCCAGGAAAAGAAAGTGGATGCACTTCAGAAACTGAAAGACCCCACAACTCTGCGGGAACTAAGGAGTCTCCTTGCACTGTCTAATTACAGCAGAAAGTTCATTGAGGGCTACGCAGAGATCACCAGACCCCTGATTCATCTCTTGAAGGGGAGTCAAGTGGGAATGGGGTCCAGAACAAACCGGGGCAGTAAGACAGCTCAAAAGAAGCCTCTCACAAGCACCCTGCCTAGCTTACCCTGTCAGAAACAAGGAGTTTTTGTTGGAGACAGGGTTCTCTAATACATGCTTCACTGCAGTATTATATCAAAAGCATGACAAGGTCAATAAAGTAATGTATTATGCAAGCAAAACTTTATCCCCTGTGGAGGAAAAATTCAGCGATTGTGAGAAGGCACTCCTGGCAACGGTGTGGGCATTGAAGAATTACCGCCCGTTTATCCAGGGGGAACACATCATAGTGGAGACTCCACACCAGCCTCTGCAATACCTCCAAAGTAACAGAATCCGAGCCGGAAATGTGAGTAATTCCCAAATTACTTCCTGGATTCTGTCAATGCAAGGCTTTCCTGTGGAAGTCACATATGGCCAAAACAAGAAGAGTCCCCTCGCGCAAGGTCTGGCTGACTTTCATAATTGTGCCAGAGAAAACTGTCTCGAGGACGAAAGTCTAAAAATCAAGGACAACATGGAGGCATACCTTAATTCCCCACACAAAGTCTTTGAAGAAGACAAGTGTGAGGGAATGCCCACTGTCTATGTGGATCAATGCTCTTACCATGTTGACAACAACGGGGAAAAATAACTTGTGGCCGGCGTAGGGAATGCATGGGTGAATAAGTCCCCAGAACCCTCCGCTGGATACAAAATTGGTCCCTGAAGTAGTCAGGTGGCAGAATTGATGGCTGTGTATCAAGCCATCCTCACTGCTGTCCAACATCAACTCCACGAACTGGTCATAATCACAGATTCAGATTATGTACGGAACGGGTTCGTGGAGCAGCTGGTTAATTGGAAAACCAGAGGCATGTTATGTGCTAATAACAAACCCTTGAAACATGGGAAGTTAATTCAAAACATTGATGATCTGGTCACCTCGAACGGGATGACCATCTACTGGAAAAAGATCAAGGGTCATTCCAAATTAGAGGGACCAGACAAAACTGGAAATGACTCAGCTGATCAGCTGGCCAAAACCGGGGCCATCCAAGGGAATCTAATAGAGATTGAGTCCCTGTTGGGGGAAATACAGGTCACTGCTATCACTAGGTCCCAGACAAATGCTCACACTGATCTTTCAACTGCACAATGGAGTAAGGAGACCCCAGATGCTGATATGATCACGGCTCAGAAGGTGGATCCAATAATTGGTAAGTTTTACCAACACATTGAGGACCCTGAGAACTTTCCCCTGACGGATACTGATTACATTGGGAAAGAGGACCTTAGAGTGTTGATGAAATGTCCAAAAATGTTCTGAATCCAAGAAGGTTTGTTGGTAAGGAAATCCCAAGCTGGCCATGATCAGTGGGTGGTTCCTACCTCATTCCGAAGCCTGAAGTTATGTCACGCACATGATGCGGCCACCGCCGGTCATAGTGGGTTTCATACAACACTTGAAATCTTAAGAGAGGTTGCATACTGGCCAATACTTCAAGGGGTGTCTTGTGTGTGCACAATTTCAGCCAACATCCCTCACACACCGTGCGCCTCTCCAAAAGAGGGGGATGACACTGCCATGGTCAGATTTGCAAGTCGATTTCATAGGCCCTGTGATTCGCTCCTCTAGGCTGAATAAGTACATGTTGACGGTGACATGCTTATTTACCAAATGGGTGGAATGTCTCCTAACCCCAAACTGCAAGGCAGAAACAGCAGCTGCCCTGATGATTAACCACATCTTTTTCCGTTTTGGTCTACCTCAAAGGATTGAGTCTGACAGAGGTAGCCATTTTACCAGCGAAGTAATGACTAAGATGTGGGAGATACTGGGGGTTGAAAGGAAGCTACATATTGCTTACCGGCCAGCCTCTTCTGGTGCAGTAGAGAGATACAACAGAACCATTGTGAGCATCTTAAAAAAGTTTGTGGCAGATTCTGGGCCAAGTTGGGATATCCGATTACCTCTGGTCCAAATGGCCATCAGAGCTACCCCTTCATCTGCAACTAAAATGTCACCGTTTGAGCTGATGACTGGATGCAAGATGGTGCTTCCCCAGCATTTGCTCTACAGGACCCAAGAGCAGACATTGATAAATGCCTCCACAACTCATGAGTATGTGGAGAATTTAAGGAAACACCTGCAACATGCTTTTGCCTATGCTCAGCGGAATCTAGAAAGATCAGCCGAGAGTATGAAAACTTATTATGATTTGAAGACCACTAGGAAAGAATACAATGTGGGAGACCGGGTCTATCTATACAATTTCCAAAGGAACCAGGCCAAACAGCGGAAAAGTTTGCCTACATGGAAAGGACCTTTTGAAATTGTAGACGAGATCTCCCCAGTCGTCTACAAGATCCGCATCCCCAAAGGCAGTTTGGCGGAAGGGGAAGACAAGTGGGTCCATATTAATCAGCTAAAGTGTTGCCATCCCAGGCACACTCTGCAACAACTGGAGGAATCCTCTGGAATCCCAGAGGGGGCCGGTCCAGATCAATAAAAACTCCAACCCTAAAATATTCTACATATCAAAAATATAGTAACAAGAGTGCAAATGTCTCCTGATTATATCTTGTTTTTTAAAATAAGAATGCAAATGTCTCTTGATTCATAAAATGTATATGCCGCCCCACTATATCAATAGTGGGGGAGAAATGTCTACGAATATGTTTCTGCCGCATTGCTTTGTCATCCTAGGAGAGATGAAACCATGGAGACTGACCAAGGAGAATGACCCGGGGACCGAGAGCAAAGATCTGAGGGGACCGGGGTACCCCCCAATACACCCATCAGGACCGGTAAGGAGAACTGATCGATCGACCCTGATGAAGGAAAAATGCTGAACTGTGCCATCTGCGGAATCGGAAAAGATGCTGAACTGTGCCATCTGCGGAATCGGAAGAAGATGATGCGGACATACCAGTGCGTGGATCAAAACATGCTTTGCACCCGACTCCCCCTGGACTCGAAATCAAAGTGCAGTCGGGCGGGGGGGCTTGTTGGGTGTCTTGACCCACGTTCAAGTTATCATTCTGCAACATTTGGTGCTGTGGGCTTAGAAAATCCAAGATGGCGAAAAGCCCACATTTGCGCCAGAATCCAGGAAAACCGTGCAGTTTTGCGCACACCAAAATGGTCGCCTGACCTGCCACCCACCAGTGCAAGCATGATGGGCCAGAAGTGCCATGAGTGAAACGTGGTGCCAAAGGAAAAACAGCAGTGCCTCTTAGCTCAAAAAGCGCTTTGAAATCACCTTTGTTTCTCTGAAATGCAAGCTAAAAATGCCTATTTTAAACATTGCAAGATATTCAAAAATCTCACTGAACACCAGCATACATTTGGCAGAATGTAGTCTTGTGTGCATACAAAATCTGGAAAGATGAAGAGCCTAAAACAATGTTTATAACAAAACTGGCTGAGCTGTGGTTGTCAGCAGATTAAGTGAAATTGGATTTAAAACCACAAAAATTGAAATGTTTAAAATAAATGAGTGACCTACTTTTGAGTGTCACATAGGTTGCAACTGTTTAAAGGTCATAGTTTTGAACTTGGAATCAGTGTTCTAGCTGCATGTGTAAAAATTGTAAGTTTGATTTGAATGAAGAAAACTGGAACAAAAGTAACATTTAGCTGAAGCCTAGCTTGAAGAGATTGAATTCTGCCCGGCAACTACCCCCGACAGGAGTTGAAACTTGCCCAGCAACTGCATTTGCAGGCCTGGCTGCCTTCTGCTGTTCCCACCAAAAGGAGATTGCACCTCTCTGATTGAATCAGGGGAGGAGCACCTGGGAGCAAGGAAACAGAACAATGAGCTTTCCTTGGCTCAGGTAAATGTTAAATTAGGGGGATCGTAAATGGCTTCCTCTTGGAAGAAACTGGGAGGAGCAGTGCCTCTGTAAGCAACCTGAGTTGGAGGAAGTGGACAAACCAGAAATTCCACCATGTGCTTTGGGAAACCACACCCCTCTGGGCCAGAGCACAATTTTAAAAAGATGGATAATTCATAGTACAGACTTCTCAAAATTATATAATTAATATCATTATTCTTGTGATTTTTCTGTGCACATTTTAAGAGGTGTTAGGACTTTGTGGTATGTTCTGGGAGTAGTAGCAGAACATAAGGTATTACTCCGAATGTCTGTATGTTACACATCTGACACTTTATCATCTGATGCCCATATTCCTTGTGCATCTTTGTGTAAATTCTGGCAAAGTTTAGAGGTTGTGTTCTTGATGAAAAGGGCAGAATTCTGTCATAAGTGGACACGACATCTTACAAAGACAGGGATTGGATGGTTTGGTGCTACAGAAAATATGTTAACTGGACATATAATATTAGAATAATGGTACATATATAAATATGTATTTGGATCAAAAATAGATTTGTGTGCAAATTGACAAGGGGAGTGTTCTTTCTGTATGCCATAAAATTGATGCCTGATGACACTCCATTCCTTCCCCCAATCAAGGGAGAGAGGAGAGCTTGGCCAATGATAAGTTGTGAGGGGCAGGCTTAGTTATGCCCACGCACACACCCATTTTCAAAAGACATAAAAGGAACAATGAAACCCAGGTAGAGACTTCACTTTCCCCTTTCTTGCAAAGTGCTTTGCCGGACCAGACAATATCCAGAAGGACCATCTCCAGAACTTAGAATCCAGACTTCAGAACTTGTAGAATTGAGGCCTGAACCACCAGCTGAATCCTTTTTCAGCAGGCCTCAAAATCTTTTTCGAATTATTCAAACAGCCGGGCTGAGCTGTTTGATTCTGGCTAGAACCCTGTGCCAGTACCCAGAAAGCAGTGCTGTATCCAGAATCCACTTGATCCAGACCAGCGGAACCAGAGATCCAGACCGCCGTGCAGTGCCGAGTGCCAGACTAGACCAGCAGAGCAGAGCTGACCGAGAGAGCTGTGACTTCAGAACCACCCGCCAGGAGTCCAGTCCAAACCTGACCAGACCTTGACGGCCTATTTCAAAGTTATAGTGTGAGTACTCAGCCAGAACTGTGCAAACCAATCTCTTAGTTTAAAATAATCTAATTCAAACCATTTCCACCTATCTAGAACTGCATCATAGAATTGTGTGTCCATCCTGTTGATCCCAAACCTTCCACAGCGCATCTTTCATTCTGAAACTTTAATTTCATTTCTGAAAATCTATCTCCACAAAATCGTCCATATCTTTTGAACCGCGTGTGCTAGGAACGAGATTTAACTTTCATTTTAAAGCTAAGAATCTACGCTTTCGAACCTTATAGTTTTTCCATAAACGCGCTCGATGCATTCGGAAAAATTGCCGCATAATTGTCATTTCACTAAATTTTGTTTTCTGTCAAAATAGCCGTCTTTTGCTCGCAACTGCAGAAATCCGTTTTCCCTCTGATAATCATTCCTGAATCATTGCCAGTGTGAATTGAACTAATCTTAAATAGCTATCACCTACCCTGAACCTCCTACAATTAAAATCATTTTTAGTATATTTTTCCCTTCTTTGCATACCACATTTAAAAGTACTTTTGCCTGTGTTTAAAGCCATCCCTGTTTCTCTAAGCTTGCTAGGGGGGAACTGAAATTCGTATTGTATTGTGTTTGTATTCCTGAAAACTGTGTGCTTTACTTCCATCTCCTTATATTGCATAGGGGGGAGTAAATTGCCACAAGGGGAAAAGTGAACATATTATCTCTTGTGAAACCCTAACAGTTCATTTCTGTACTGCATTTTTATTCATCATTGCATTTCCTTGAAATCATAAAAGTATTCTCAGCTACCTTATCCTCCCTATACTAACTCCTAAGTAATTAATTCAGTGTGCTAGTGTAACATCATCCATTGTTGATCACTGTCATATGCCTAAGTGTGCTATCAAATATTAATTTATTCATAAAAGTTTGATATATATATATTGTTTACTTTCTCAATAAACCTTTTAAATTGCAAAACAAACCTACTTCTTGGCTTAGTGAGGTCAGGGGGATTCAAAGAGAGGGGCGTTATATTAGGGTTTATCATCCAAATTATAACTTGTCATAAAAATATACAAATAAGGGCTTCCCTTGCACATCCCAGACCAGGCATTGACTTAGTTGGAGTGCGTGATTGAAGTCATTAACATTGCAGTGTTGTACTTCATGTCTTTTCTGTACTGGTTTACATGAGTCCAGATTGTTTTAGCCAGCAGGATGCCTGGCCAAAAGGTGTATATCAGCTCACTTGCACACAGGTGGCAGGGCAGCCTTCCCGTAGGCCTCCAGGCACTCCACAGGACCAATTTAGCACCCTGGGACCATCACAATTTGCACTACTTGGCACATTTGGAGCATTAACAGCCTTTACCTGTGTTCCACATACAAATCACTTGTTTCTTACTTTTGGTTTTCTGTATGTTCTCTCATCTGCGATGCATTGCATAACTTTGCTTTAAAACATTGCTGTTCAATCTTGCACTGTGATTGACTGTGCTGTATGTGACTGTATGTTATGGAAACATGCATGTGAAACATAATCCCCTCCCCACTGCTTATGTTCATCTGTTATCCCTGCAAGGCCTGCCCACTCCCCGGAACGGCTTATCTTGGGTGTGGTCTCTGATCGGGGAGGAAGTGACAAGTGGGGAGTGATGAGCTGTCCATTAACTATTTTGTACAACAGTGGGGGTAGGCAGGTGAGGTGTGGCTGAGTCTGGAGTGGGGGTTACAGAACTTATATGTGTGGTGATTGAGAAAAATTATCTCTTTCTGGGTTGCATGTCATGGTGTGTTGTCTCCTCTCTCCCTAGCCCCTCTTGTGCTCGTTCATCCATCCCATAAGCTTCCCACACTTGTACATTCACTCCCAAGCCCTCCCACTCCTTCTTTAATGCCCCTCCCACTCTCCTGCACCCAAATGTACCCCATTTTCCCCAGGAAACCTAACAGCACTTTTTCTGTGCAAAGTGTCTTTACAGTGCACAAAACTTTCTATGAATTACAGCCCTAAACTCTTCTTCTGTTGAGTGGCCCATTCACTTTTTTTCAAACTTTTTCCCTAAAGAGTTGAAATATGAGGCCTCATCAGTGACGCATCAATGATGTGCCCCAATTGGCCCTATGGGCCTAGGTCGCAGAATGTTTTGCACAGAGCAAAGGGACTTTGCACCGTAAAAATACACTTGGTACATAGCCTAATGCACAGAGCAGAGCAAAGTGACTTTGCACTGCAAAAGCACTCTTTGCTGCGCGCTCAATTGGCCTAATTCACAAAAAGCACTAAACGTATTACTTTTTTTTTGTGAATAAGGCCCATTTATCATGGTTCAACGTTTATTTTAGCAGTGCAAAGCCACTATGCTATGTGCTAAACTTTCTGTGAATCAGGCCTTATGACTCTCAGGTGTAGGTGTGCCCATAGCCCCTTAATTCTCTGAGTGAGTGGCTCCTGTGTGAGTGGTATAGGTTTCAGTGGTTGGTGGCAGCTTAGAGTGTAGGTGGATGATTTTAGTGAGACACAGATCACGGTAACCAAGTGGATTTTCTACTGGCAAGCTGGGTAGCAACTCTAATGTCATGGTGTGATGAAATTACTCCTGTTCTGCAGGAGCAAAGGGATGCATAAAGGCTAAATCTCCTACAAAGACCCACACTACTACTAAACCCGCAGTGATACGATGATTAAGGTGAAATGGGCTCCGCATGACAGTTCTCTAACACAGGATGCCTTGGCTTAACACAGCCAAAGCTGCTAAAGAACATATCTAGAATAAACACCATTTTTTAAATGAACTGAAAGAAATACATGAAACGATGCTGCCAAACATGGTTAGAGTCTACAGCAGTTTTCATATTGAACTAAAATAAATACTTGAAATTGGCAGATATGATTGAAAACTGGCTTTAATATACAATAAGAAACTTGTGCAATTGCTCAATTAATAATATATATCGTATGCACCCAGGAGAAAAGAAGAGGAATCTTTAGGACACTTTGGCACAACGGATAACAGAACAGATGCCATTTAGCACAGACAAGTACATCCTAAAGCACTAGATTTTAGTTCAATACCTATATGCAAGCCTTGCTAAAATACGTATTGGCGGACTGAGCTATCATATAATACTTACTTTAAGGAATTTGTGTTAAATGAAAAAAACATAAACAATTGAATGCTCATACAGGCATTGCTTCTAATATACTGACGGCCTTATTTACATTGTTGTGCAGTGCAGAGTGATTTTGCGCCATAAAAGTACACTTTGTGCCACACAAAAAACTATTACAAATGACCAATTCACAGATCAGAGTTTGCACTGACTTTCTCTCTTTGCACTGTGCATGAGTGCCTTGCCTGACAAAGAGAACAATGCTCGGGAAGGGCCAGCACAAGAACTAAATAGGGGGCAGAACATGCAAAATCCACAGTAAAGGAGTCAAATGAGGGAGAACATGGGCAGGGGAGGGAGGCACCATGCAACAACACACACGTCCCATTAAGCACTTAGCAAGCCCTATTCACAGAAGCTATCGTGCAATTGTCTGGAGCCCAAAGAAAAAAGCCCATCTTGTGATCTTACCGCCACCCATTACTCGTTGCAATGCCAAAGCGCAATGAAAGCTCACATGTAAACGTGCAATGAAACACTAATGTACATGCGATTTCCACAATACTGTACCCTGCGTTACTAGCACTGATACTATTAAATGGAAGGAGGAGGAGGAAAATGAGGAGGAGTCCCAGAAAATGTCATTAGCAGATCACATTATTTGGGATTCAAGATAAGGAGGTGCATTGAAGATACCATTTCCCTCCCCATGTCAAAATAGACCTGGTCAGTGAGTCTGGGAATAACCTGGTAACACCCACCATGTGCTTACAGGCTGGGCCACCTCTGGCAAAAGTGCTATTAGCCCTACACTTCCTGGGCACAGGATCAATCCAGCACACCACAGCCATTGTTAGAGGAATATCACAGCCCACACAATCAAGGGGCCTCCACAAGGTCTTGCACTGCATCCTAGCATGTGTGCGTAGGCACAGTCACATGCCAAACACACTGCAGGCACAGCATAGAGTGTGCCAGGGATTCTATGCATTTGCAAACTTCCACAGGTAATGGAGCCATCGACCGCACTGGTGTAGCTCTGCAACCCCCCCAAAACACAGAACACAAATATTGCAACAGGAAACATTGGCATTCCATCAATGTGCAGGTGATCTGTGCTGCCAAGGGACACATCATGCATGGCAATAGCCATTAACCGGGATGCACACATGACAGCTACATCTTCCACCATTCTCCCATATACCAAGCCCTTTCATTGGGAACTTTTTGAGACACATGTTTGGTGGGTGAATATCAACTATCGCACATATACAAGCAATCAAATGATACACAAAAACACAAGAAATTACAATGCAATTAACAACCACCTACTCCTTTGCAGGGGACAGTGTCTACACGCTATTAACATTCCTGTTAACAACCATCAGTAATCCAGCCACCACAGGTGAGGCACGCTACACCATAGCCCACATTGTCAAAAGGGGAATAGTGGAGGGCACTTTGAGAGTGCCAAAGTAACACTTCAGCTTCCTTGACCACTCATGTGGTGTATTGCTATTGGTAACCCCTGTAGTATGCAAAATCATCATGGCATTTTCTGTCCTGTATAATATTGCTGTATGTCATGGCATCTCTCCAGGACTGAAATCTCTGCACTGGCTCCTAGTGGCTGCGAGGATCAGGTTCAAAACCATCTGCATTGTCCACAAGGCCTTCAAGTGCCTGGGGCCTCAATACATTCAATTCTCGCTTCCTAAATATCTTCCTTCTCAAGCTATTCGCTCATCCGCCTCCAACTCCCTCAGAGTCAGTCGCTTCTCCAAGCAACAAATTGGTGGTAGATCCCTTTCTTCGGATGGGCCCTCCCCCTGGAACAGCCTCCCTGCCCCCTGAAACTTGAGGGGAACCATCTCTTTTGCCAGAAGCACCTCAAAACCTTTCTCTTTGCTTCTGTCTTTTCTCCTCCTCTGCCCTCTGACCTCCTGGTGGATTCCGAACCTGCACTGGTTACCTGGCCACCCTCTGATCCCGGGTCCAGGTCCCTCCCCTGCCAGTCACACACACCTGCACAGCATGCCTTGGCAACCACCGCACTCTGGGACTGTTTCTGTATCCCTACAGTCCCGGTTGTATACGAATTGATAATTTTACAACTGCTCAAATGACAATTGACCTTTTCACAATTGACCGAATTGTGAAGGTCAATTGTACCATATATGTGGGGGGAACCCCCCACAACCCCCACCCAACGCCAAACCCTATTGTGGGATGTATTTACCCATGCATCCGAGCCCTACCTCAAAACTGTGCAGTACTGACATGGAAAACTTCATGATGGCCAGAGCTTCCCAGAAAATGCACAGGGAAATGCATGAAGAATAGGCTGCCACTCATTTTTGCCGATGTTATGGGCACAGAAGGACACTGCCTAAAACCACCATTGGACTACCCACACAGTAGTCTGAAACCATTGGGAATGGCAATGCTGATTGCCAAAAGCAAACCCATAACTGTGGGGAATTCATTTGTTAAATCCCAAAAATGGGTGCAGTACCAGTACTCACCACTATCCAAAAGCCGGCATTTTAAAACAACACCAGATTTTACTTTTTGCAAAACTGAATAAATGAACCCAAAGCAAGCGAAAGAAAGACTTACTGAGAGGTGGATCCAATGTAAAGTTATATTCTGAAGTGACTTGAAGGTTTATAACAAGACTGGCTGCGCTGTGGATTTCAGCAGTTTAAGTAAATTTGGACTGAAAGACACTAAAAAAAATCTAAATGTTTAAATTGACTGAGTGACCTACTTTTGAGTGTCACATAGGTTGCAATTGTTTAAATGTCATAGTTTTAAACTTAGAATCAGCCTTCTAGCTGCATATGTGAAAATGTTTAGTTTTATTTGAATGCAGAAACTGGGGAACAGAAATGACAGCTTAAAGAGATTCCAATTTGCCTGGCAAACACCCCCATCAGGAGTGAAACTTGAGTCACAGCTGTGTTCCCAGGCCTAGCTGCCCTTTTGCTGCTCACACTAAGGATATGCCATCTATCTGATAATTGAATTACCTGTGCTCTGCAGGAAAGTGAACAAAGCCCTGTCCTGGCTCAGGCAAAGGTTTTATTGGCAGGAGTCGTAAATGGTCGTAAAAAGTGGCTTCCTCCTGAGGAAAGGGGAGGGGCACTGCCTGTGAGAGCAAGCTGGCTTGGCAGAACTGGAAAAACCAGTATTTCTACCTTGTGCTGAGAGGAAACCACACCCCTTTGGAGCCAGAACATAACTTTAAAAAGATGGATCATTCATAGAGCGGACATGTGAAAATTTTATAAATGATACCATAATTCTTGTGATTTTTCTGCCCACATTTTAAGAGGTTTTTCGACCCGGTGGCGTGTTCAGGGGGGTTTTAGGGGAAAAGTGGATATTACTCTAAATGTATCATCAGTTAATGTCCATACTCCCCGCGCACATGTATGTAAAGTTGGGTCAATGTCAGAAAGTGAAAAATCAGTTAAAAAGTCAATTATGTGCCATTTCTGAATGCAAGCTCTTAGAAACAGCAGATTTGGACAGAGACATGGCTAAATTCAGCCACACCATGTATATGTAATTTCAAGCAACTGTGTAACTGTGAAATATGTCTTTTATTATCAAATATAGAATGTGTGCAATCTGACAGAGGAGTGTCCTATCTGCAAGCCATAAAATGACATCCCTCTGACTCACAGTTCATTCCCCAATCAAATGATAAATGGAAGTTTGACCAATTAGAAGCTGAGAGAGAGGTAGGGTCAGTGATGCTAGAACACACCCACATTCTAAACACATAAAAGCAGACAGACAGGACAGATAGGGACCTTCAATTCCATCTGCAGCGGGACGCTCTGCCGGAAAAATCCATACTTTACCTCCATCAAACCTCCAGAGAGCCAAACTAGAGACTTCAATCTATCCAGAACTAGAGACCCAGACCAGAGAACCAGAGAGAGCTGACCCAGATCACTGTGAAGTGCAGAGACCAGAGGCGAGTTTAAAACCTGACCAGATCCATGGCGAGGCCCATTTCACTCAAGAATATAGTGTGAGTACCTAGAAAACTGTGCAGAACCAATCTCCTAGTTAAAATAATATAATTCAATCTATTTAATCTAAGTAGAACTGCCTCCTAACTGTCACCTGTCATTTGTAAAGCTGTCACGTGTCATTTCCTAGTTGCAAGCTGCACTTGTCTTTTTGAACTTTAAAATTTCAAATCTGAAAAACGACCTTTATTTAATCGCTCATATCTCCGCGACCGTTTGTGCTAGAGACTTGCAGTAACTTTCATTTGAAAGCTTAGAATCTGAGCTTCGAATCGCACCAAGAACCACATTCCTACCCCTCATAGTTTTACCGCAATCGCGGAACACGCATCCGCGAATTTTACCGCGATTTGCAAATTTCTTCACATGTAAAAACTGCTGCTGCTTGCCTTCCATTTGCCAGAAATTCGTTTAACCTGCTAACTATCCCTGCCTCATTGCTAGTGTGAGCCTGGACTAATATTAACTAGATACCACTCACCCTGAACCTCTGAAAGGGAATTAAAAGCATTTCCAGCATATTTCTCATCCATTGCTAGCACATATCAAAGCATTTTGCCTGTGTTTTCAAGACTCCTATCTGTTTTCTGTAGTGTAAGCTTGCTGGGGTGAACTGATTTACATTGATTACATTTCTGAGAACTGTGTGTTTTCCTTCCATTTCCTTGCCTTGCATCAAGGGGGGGAGGGGATTGCCAGAGAAAAGTGATTACATTGTTTGGTTGAAATCATATTGAGTATTTTCTGTACTGCATTCATTGAATATTGCATCCACCTGAGCTTACATAAAGCATCCTCTACCACATTATACTTTTGTTCCTATTTACCAGTGTGCTACCTTATCCATTTCATGTCAACTCATTAGTGATTATAAGAAGTGTGCTAGTGCCAGATTCTCCGTTGTTGATCTTTATCATATCAGATTAAGTGTGCTATTCAATTATTAATTTATTATAAAGTGTGATATATATATTTTAAATTATCAAATAAACCTTTTAAACTTGCAAAACAGAACTACTTCTTGGCTCAGTGGGGTAGGGGGATTCCAAGAGAGGGGTGTTATATAGGGGTAGTCATCCAGAACGCATGAACTGGACATAAAGATATATCAATAAGGGTTTTCATTCAGTATTATAGACTAGGCGTTGACTTAGCTGTAGTGTTGAATTGAATCCTCTTACAAATTGGGGGCTCGGGCCGGACGTCTGGGTTAGAATACCACTTGTGCAGCTTAATACAGTGTGCTAACTGACGGGATACATACATCCAGTCGGATCACCACGCTGCATTACGCTGTAAAGCACTCCTCAAAAGGGACACTCCAAGAAAAGTTCTGTTCTGCAAAAATAAAATACTAACTTCTGTAAGTCAGGACAGAGACCAATCTCTAGAATGACGACCTTAGTAGACATGAAAATAGCCAGAGAGCACCTCTTGCATAAGCTATTTGTGAGAGGTGAATGGACCGAACAGGGCCAGGATGCCTGGTTGCAGGCCATCACGCGACAGGTCACTGAAACAGGGTCAGACTTATGGAGAGATCAGGGTCCATTACATGTGGCCCTGAGTGAACTATATATGGCTCCTAAAGCCAAAGAGGAACACAATAAGATTGCCAGGATAGCAGCATACCTGTACCTATATATGGGAGACATGCAGGATAGATGTGCTGAAAGCCAAAATCTGGCAAATAGGCAACAGATGGTGTTAGAGAAGGCCCAATCTGACCTGGTCTCTTCTGAGCAGAGGCTGCAGAGGAGCCAGGAGTCAGAAGATGATAGTAGGCAGCACATCATTAAAATAAAGAAGGATATGGATGTGCTGCAACAGGAAAAGGTAGAACAGGATACTAGATTTCTGGCCCTGCAGAAGGAGCACCAAGACAGTTTGGACTCCTTACTGCAGAGCCAGAAAAAGCTGGAGCAACAATT
Organism: Ambystoma mexicanum; assembly: GCF_040938575.1. Classification (NCBI taxonomy): domain Eukaryota; kingdom Metazoa; phylum Chordata; class Amphibia; order Caudata; family Ambystomatidae; genus Ambystoma; species Ambystoma mexicanum. The sequence continues at coordinate 821,399,676 of NC_090936.1, read as the reverse complement.
AGACTTTAACAGGGCATGCACGGAGCAGGTAGCCACCCTGCAAAGTCATCTAGATAGAGTGAAGGTAGAGAGCAACAAGCTGATCTTGAAAGACCTGGATACCCAGGCAGAGTTTGATGAAGAACGCCAGAAAGCTGGTGCCTTTCAAAGGCAGAGGGACGACCTGGCGGCACAAATGCAGGCTCTTAGTCAGGAAAGAGACGCCTTAGGCCAGGAAGTCTGCCATTTAAAAAGGAAAATGGAAGAAAATCACCTGGCCCACCAGGGACTGGGTGACCTCCAAAAAGAACACCAGAACTTGTTAGAGCACACCAGGAGGGTGGAGGATGCTCTAGCAAGAAAGGAGCAGGCCAATAGGGACACAGCTCAGGAGGTAACCCTCCTGCAGCAAAGACTGGCCCAGTTCTCCAGGACCAACCAGGAAGCACAAAGGGAAAATGAGGCTCTCTGCCAGCACAATGAGAGGCTCCAGCAACAGGTAGCGATGCAGGAGAAACTGATAGAGTCGAGTAAGGCCTTAACAGAGGAACTGAAAGCACAAATGCAGGCTCTTGCATTGCAACAGGGAGCAGGGGCGGATAGAGATGAGGTCCGCTGGGAAAGAGAGACTCCTGACCATAACCGCAGGAGCCCTAACACCAGGGGCCTTCATCTCCCCCAGTCCCTGGACTCTACCACCCCCATGTCCCCTGGCGCACATGAGCACAGGGCTGCAGGGATGGCAGATTACTATCCAGCTAAGAGTATGGGGCTCATAGGCCAGTACCACTCAGGAATGGAGGGGTGGGCATCCGGGTATGGGCACCCAAGTACAGTACAGATCGATGGGGAACCCCAGGAGAGTAGGCCCATTAAGGGCATCCTGAAAACCTCTGCCCAGTTAGGTCAGTGGAGGGGGTACCCATCAAATCCTGGCAGCAAGGAGGAATCTGAAGACTCCTCTGAACTGCGCAGGACACAGGAGACCAGGTCCCCACATTCTGCCAGCCATTCCCAGGCTCGCAGAATCCGGGAAAACCTGGAAGAACAGACGGGAACCTCTGGGAGCAGTGCCTCTGAGTCCGAGGATGAATGGACAAGGGTTACCCGAACCAAAAAGGCCAATAAGGCAAAAAGGGCCTTGCTTAAGGACCCCTTAAAGCAGATCAGGAGCGTCATCACGCCTTACCATAAGAACGCTAAGTATTCTGTTTGGGAGCACTTAGAGTTGTTTGAACAAATGATGGAGACTTTCCATTTGAAGGACAGCCAAAGCTGTATTCAATATGTAAAGTGGACCTTCTCCCCGGAATACTCCAGTTTCTTTGCGGGGCTGGAGGACCAAAATCATTTAAGATGGTCCACCTATAAGGCGGCCATCTTGAAACATTTTTCTGTTCACAGAAATCCTCAAGAGGCTCGCAAGGCAGCCTACAATTTGCAATGTGGGGAGGATCAGGCCCCACAAGAATTTGTGCAGGAGTTAAAGCGTGCTTTTGCACAGACCACAAGAAGGGTGCGCACGGATAGCAGGGAATTTATTAATACGTTTTTCCATGCCTTGCCCAAATATATCATGACCCAGCTCGTGAGGGATTTTCACGAGAAAAGATCTTTAGACTGGGTCATTGAACAGGCTACCCGGATCTATGAGGTGCAGAAACCGGTAGATAGCAAAAGTAATGCCCAGAAAAACCCCAAAGCCAACAGCACCCCTGCTGCTGCAAAGGTGGCAGAGGTAAAGGTCACCCCCGTTTTGGATTTGGAGATGGGGGGGCCTAAAAACCTACCTGCACCTAATAATGCTGGCCCAGAAGGTCCTCGGGCCAGTCACAGACAGGGAGCCAGGGAGGCAGCCCCACAAATGGGGTCCCTCGCTCTCCTGATTATGTAAGTCCCCGTTACAAGGGAAATCGACCCATCCTGGGTTATGTGTGGACTCCTCCAGCCCAAGGGGGGGGATCCAGCCAAGCACCTAACCCAGGGAACTTCCCTCCAAACTTCCCACAGGAGGGCAGAAATTTACCAAACCCTGGGCAGAACTTTTTCCCCAGATATCCTCCCGACTTTCAGCCCCAAAACCATCCATCCTTCTTTCCCCAATTCCCTGAGCCCAGACCACTGAATCCGGGAGAGGGGAGGCTAAGGGTGGAGGGGTACCCAAATCTTCCCAACCCGGGGTATTACCAGAGGAGGGACAGCTACCCTTCCTGGGATCAGCCCAGGGGAGAAAACAGGGCCCCGTATCAGCCTGAGCGGGTTTCCCAGTTAGAGCGCCAGGTTCAAAACATGGCGCGGGACCTGGGTCACATACTGAGGGCTCAGCAGAACCCTCAGATGGGCGTGCCGGCGCAGAACGCACCCAACTCTGGACCTGGTGCTCCAGAACAATGACGGGGGCAGCACCCCGATAACTCACCGGTTCCCAGGGAGGAGGCACAAAGGGAAGGGGGGTGTAAAGCCTTGGAGGAAGCTTCCTTCCTCACTGGTAAACAGCCCCTGGAAACCCAGGAACCGGAAACAAAATCTCTTGCCCCTGAAAGTCTGCCTCCTAAAGAGCAGAGGGGGGGTAGGAGAAACAAAAGACCCAAACAGACTCAGTTTGAGGAGGAGGTACAGATCTTCCAATTTGAGGGAGAGGGATCCTCAGAGGATCCTGGGAAAAGGATCTTCTCCTTCAGAGAGGGGGGAACTCCTCCCAAAGAAAAATGGGTCCCTAGGGATGCAAATCCAGACTGGGGAGATGTGGAGACTGAGCTACCGCCGCCCACCATCTCATCCCAGAACCAACAGCAAGAAAATCCCCTGGTTCAAACCCATCCTGGTGACTGCCTCCAAAAAGGGGGGGGGGGCGGCCCAGAACCGGAGCCAGGGGAACCCACAATGGCTCTGATCTCCAGTTGCCAAATTTTTCTTTCAGATTCCCAAGGCTCTCCACAGAATTCTGCCCAAATCTCTTCGCTAGCAATGTCCAAAACCAGAAAGTTAGCCCACCAGTTGTCCAAAAATGTACATTACCTGTGCCCCCTTGAGGAGAAGGAGGGAAGATATTATGCCCCGGTACAAGTACAGGGGCAGGGTACAATCTCGGCACTGGTGGACACTGGATCTCAAGCTACCCTTCTGTCCAGAAGGGCCTTTGACGAACTGAATGCAGGAAGGGGAGAGAATTACCAAATTCCTCTCACCTCTCTTCCGGGACAACTACAGAACTTTGACGGGAAGGAAATTCCCGTTGAGGGGACTGCAGACTTGGACATTAAAATTGGGCGACATAAGTTGAAACACCCGGTCATAGTTGTGACCCCGGAGGGCACCCCTTGTTTACTAGGGAATGACCTCCTGAGAAGGTTGTCACCCCTAATAGATTGTGTAAACAAGGTCCTCTGGACCCAGACTAGCCGACCAATAAAATTAAAACAGAGTGTTAACCATGTTAGTTTAAACGGCACCTGCCACATGGATGAACAAAAATCTGACCAAGTAGAATTTCACTTCCAGAATAGCCAAATTCCAGACGTGACAGTAATAGCAGTAGGACAAGAGACTGGTGGTGGAGGGTCCTCTCTATTTCTGAAAATCAACCTTCCTTCCAGTCTAAAGTGGCACTCCACGCTGGAAGGAAACACTCTGAAATTCTATACCAATCCACAATCTGAAACTCCCACTCCTATAGTCCAGAAAGATGTGAAATCAGCTCAGAGCCTGGCTGATATTCAGCAAATTGGAGAGCAGTTGTTCATCCCTGTTCAGTTAAATGATGGGAAGGACTCTGTTCTCGCTCGAGTGTGTGTGAACAACGGTAAGAGCTTCATCAGCGAAGCCATGTTTCGCCAACTCCCAAAAGATCCAGCCATTCCCACCTTCAAGCTGATAGACAAATGGGAAATGGACCTGGAGGCACCTAATTCCAAACATCTCCTGCCAAGCAGGTGTATGCTCAAAATCTCCATTGGCAACAAGAGCATAGTCCACAATTGTTGGGTCGTGCGAGACGTCCCTGCCGCCTTTTACTTAGGCAGTGACATTCTCAATCGCTTTGCCATTAGTTTGGACCTAATAAACTTCAAAGCTTGGTCCCGATTAGCGGATAATCCCATGGGCTTTGATGATCCAGAAAAAGCATTTAGGTCAGCTCAATTGCTACCTTATGCAGTTGAAATTCAGGTTAAAGAGGAAGTCACCATCCCAGAAAGGACCCGACAATTCTCCCTGGAAGTGAAAGTTAAAAGGGGACAAGAGTTGAAAAACCCTGATGCTTACATACATCTAAATGCTTCTCTCCAACAGCAAGGGTTGGGGGTAAACCCAACACCATTAGTCAACATAGAACATGACACCATTCCAATAGAGGTGGATAACAGCGACTTAAAGAGTATTACTCTAGCCGCAGGCACCATTATTGGAATGGCGGTTGATGACCGACATTTCTCCATTGATCTTGTAAATGAACTGTTAGGACCAATCCCCAAGGACTGTGTTGACAGTGACAGTGAGGACAATACAACACCAGACATGATTTTTACCCGGCATGGGGGGAACTTCCTGGTGTACACTTCCTGCCCCTATGGTAAGGAAGATGTGACGTGTGACTTCAGGAGGGATGAGGTGATTTTCCAGGTACATGAGGGCTGCCTTTCCCACCTGAAGCCTCCGGTCCAAATCAGCACTCTGACCAGGGACTTCTCCACCCAGCTGGAGGAGGCCGCGGAGATAGCCAAACCAGAAGTCTTTCCAGGCTTCAGGCAGATGGTGGAAGAGAGAGTCAACCTAGCTGATGCCTGTGTGACTCTGGAACAAAAGCAAAAGTTGAAACAAGTTTTCTTGGATTTCCAAGATCTCTTTGCGGTAGACTCATATGACTGTGGTCGCACTGACATCCACACAACAACAATCCCCACGGACCCTGGCATGACTCCTGTGTTTGTGAAGCAATATCGCTTGCCTCTCGCATCAATGGAGTCCCTTACTGAAATAATTAAGAACCTTGAGTCCCGGGAAATAATCCGTCCAGTCCACAGCACCTTCAATAATCCGGTGCTGGGAATATTGAAGCCAAACGGCCAGTGGAGACTCTGTGCCGACCTCAGGGAGCTCAACAAACGGGTCCATACTTCCCGATGGCCTCTGCCCTACATTGACCAAGGGCTGGCCCAGATCCAGGGGTCACAGGTATTCACTGCAATAGACCTGACCAATGGATACTGGACTGTGCCTGTCAGTAGGGAGGACCAATACAAGCTGGCTTTTACCTTTGGGGGCCAGCAGTACACCTGGACCCGGACTCCCTTCGGATACCTCAACTCCGGCAATGAATTCAACATTTTTCTACACAAGGCCATGCCTGACCTGGGTGCGAGGGGTAACCTGGCTTATGTAGATGATGTCCTCATCAAAAGTTCATCTGTGGAGGAACATATAGCGGAGATCCGTTATGTTCTGACACAGTTGAGGGCCGCCGGAGCAAAACTTTCCTTTCAGAAAGCACAGTGGTGTAGAACCCGTGTTAATTTCTTGGGGCATGAGATTACTCCTCAGGGTCTCTGTCCCCAGGAAAAGAAAGTGGAAGCACTTAAGAAACTGAAAGACCCCACAACTCTGCGGGAACTAAGGAGCCTCCTTGGACTGACTAATTACAGCAGAAAGTTCATTGAGGGCTACGCAGAGATCACCAGACCCCTGATTCATCTCCTGAAGGGGGGGGTCAAGCGGGAATGGGGTCCAGAACAATCCGAGGCAGTAAACCAACTCAAAAGAAGCCTCTCACAAGCGCCTTGCCTAGCTTACCCGGTCAGAAACAAGGAGTTCTTCCTGGAGACAGGGTTCTCTAATACGTGCTTGACGGCAGTATTATATCAAAAGCATGACAAGGTCAATAAAGTAATCTCCTATGCGAGCAAAACTTTATCCTCTGTGGAGGAAAAATTCAACGATTGTGAGAAGGCACTCCTGGCAACGGTGTGGGCATTGAAGAATTACCGCCCGTTTATCCAGGGGGAACACATCATAGTGGAGACTCCACACCAGCCTCTGCAATATCTCCAAAGTGACAGAATCCGGGCCGGAAATGTGAGTAATTCCCGAATTACTTCCTGGATTCTGTCAATGCAAGGCTTTCCTGTGGAGGTCAGATATGGCCAAAACAAGAAGAGTCCACTCGCGCAAGGTCTGGCTGACTTGCATGATTGTGCCAGAGAAAACTGTCTCGAGGACGAAAGTCTAAAAATCAAGGACAACACGGAGGCATACCTTAATTCCCCACACAAAGTCTTTGAAGAGGACAAGTGTGAGGGAATGCCCACTGTCTATGTGGATGGATGCTCTTACCATGTTGACAACAACGGGGAGAAAGAACTGGTGGCTGGCGTAGGGAATGCATGGGTGAATGAGTCCCCAGAACCCTCCGCTGGATACAAAATTGGTCCCCGAAGTAGTCAGGTGGCAGAATTGATGGCTGTGCATCAGGCCATCCTCACTGCTGTCCAGCATCAACTCCACGAACTGGTCATAATCACAGATTCGGATTATGTACGGAACGGGTTCGTGGAGCACCTGGTTAATTGGAAAACCAGAGGCATGTTATGTGCTAACAGCAAACCCTTGAAACATGGGAAGTTGATCCAAAACATTGATGATCTGGTCACATCGAATGAGATGACCATCTATTGGAAAAAGATCAAGGGTCATTCCAAAGTAGAGGGACCAGACAAAACTGGAAATGACTTAGCTGATCAGCTGGCCAAAACCGGGGCCATCCAAGGGGATCTAATTGAGATTGAGTCCCTGTTGGGGGAAATCCAGGTCACTGCTATCACTAGGTCCCAGACAAATGCTCACAACGACCTTTCAATTGCACAATGGAGTAAGGAGACCCCTGATGATGATTTGATTACTGCTCAGAAGGGGGATCCAATTATTGGTAAATTTTACCAGCACCTTGAGGACCCTGAGAACTTTCCCCTGACGGATACCGATTACATTGGGAAAGAGGACCTAAGAGTGTTGATGAAATGTCCAAAAATGTTCCGAATCCAAGACGGTTTGCTGGTAAGGAAATCCAAAGCTGGCCACGATCAGTGGGTGGTTCCTACCTCATTCCGAAGCCTGATGTTAAGTCACGCCCATGATGCGGCCACTGCCGGTCACAGGGGGTTTCACACAACATTGGAAATCTTAAGAGAGGTTGCATACTGGCCACACATGGGGCAGGACCTCGACCAATACTTGAAGGGGTGTCTTGTGTGTGCACAATTTCAGCCATCATCCCTTACGCACCGGGCGCCTTTACAAAAGAGGGGAATGACACTGCCATGGTCAGATTTACAAATCGACTTTGTAGGCCCTGTGATTCGCTCGGCTAGGGGGAATAAGTACATGTTGACTGTGACATGCTTGTTTACCAAGTGGGTGGAATGTCTCCCAGCCCCAAATTGCAAGGCAGAAACTGCAGCTGCCTTGATGATTAACCACATCTTTTCCCGTTTTGGTCTACCTCAAAGGATTGAGTCAGACAGAGGTAGCCACTTCACCAGTGAGGTAATGACAAAGATGTGGGAGATACTGGGGGTCAAGAGAAAGCTGCATATTGCTTATAGACCAGCTTCTTCTGGGGCAGTAGAGAGATATAACCGGACAATTGTGAGCATATTAAAGAAGTTTGTGGCAGATTCTGGGCCAAGTTGGGATATCCGATTACCTCTGGTCCTAATGGCTATCAGATCTACCCCTTCATCTGCAACCAAAATGTCACCATTTGAGTTGATGACTGGGTGCAAGATGGTGCTTCCTCAGCATTTGCTCTATAGGACCCAAGAGCAGACACTGATAAATGCCTCCACTACTCATGAGTATGTAGAGAATTTAAGGAAACACCTCCAACATGCTTTTGCTTATGCTCAGCGGAATCTAGAAAGATCAGCTGATAGCATGAAGACCCACTATGACCTGAAAACTTCCAGGAAGGAATATCAGGTGGGGGACCGGGTCTATCTATACAACTTCCAAAGGAACCAGGCCAAGCAGCGCAAATTTTTGCCTACATGGAAAGGACCCTTTGAGATCATCGACAAGATCTCACCTGTGGCCTACAAAATCCACATCCCCAAAGGTCCTTTGGCAGCGGGGGAAGACAAGTGGGTCCACATAAACCAGTTAAAATGTTGCCATCCCAGGCACGCTCTGCAACAACTGGAGGAATCCTCTGGAATCCTAGCGGGTACTGTCTCAGACTAATTCAGTTCCAACCATAAAACATACCACATCTAGTCTCTAACATACTGTGATTTGTATGAAACTGTCTCTTAGTCATACTGTTTTTATTAAAATAAGAATGTAATGTTTCGTTATGATAAAATGCATATGCTGCCCCACTATCTCAACAGTGGTGGAAAAACGTCTATGAGTAGGTATTGCCGCTCTTCCTTTGTCGTCCTAGGAGAAAGAAAACCTGGAGACGGGCCAAGGAGGGCGATCCGGAGACCAGGAACGAAGATCCAATGGGCCCAGTGGACCGCCCAATATTCCCATCAGGACCGGCGAGGAGAACCGATCGATCAGTACCGGATGGAGAAGAAGATGCTGAACTGTGCCATCTATTGGAAGAAGATGAGGAAACATCCCAGGTCTTGCGAGTCCCATTCGTGAAATAGAATGGCCATCGCAAGAGGGGGGCTTGTGGGATGTATTTACCCATGCATCCGAGCCCTACCTCAAAACTGTGCAGTACTGACATGGAAAACTTCATGATGGCCAGAGCTTCCCAGAAAATGCACAGGGAAATGCATGAAGAATAGGCTGCCACTCATTTTTGCCGATGTTATGGGCACAGAAGGACACTGCCTAAAACCACCATTGGACTACCCACACAGTAGTCTGAAACCATTGGGAATGGCAATGCTGATTGCCAAAAGCAAACCCATAACTGTGGGGAATTCATTTGTTAAATCCCAAAAATGGGTGCAGTACCAGTACTCACCACTATCCAAAAGCCGGCATTTTAAAACAACACCAGATTTTACTTTTTGCAAAACTGAATAAATGAACCCAAAGCAAGCGAAAGAAAGACTTACTGAGAGGTGGATCCAATGTAAAGTTATATTCTGAAGTGACTTGAAGGTTTATAACAAGACTGGCTGCGCTGTGGATTTCAGCAGTTTAAGTAAATTTGGACTGAAAGACACTAAAAAAAATCTAAATGTTTAAATTGACTGAGTGACCTACTTTTGAGTGTCACATAGGTTGCAATTGTTTAAATGTCATAGTTTTAAACTTAGAATCAGCCTTCTAGCTGCATATGTGAAAATGTTTAGTTTTATTTGAATGCAGAAACTGGGGAACAGAAATGACAGCTTAAAGAGATTCCAATTTGCCTGGCAACTACCCCCATCAGGAGTGAAACTTGAGTCACAGCTGTGTTCCCAGGCCTAGCTGCCCTTTTGCTGCTCACACTAAGGATATGCCATCTATCTGATAATTGAATTACCTGTGCTCTGCAGGAAAGTGAACAAAGCCCTGTCCTGGCTCAGGCAAAGGTTTTATTGGCAGGAGTCGTAAATGGTCGTAAAAAGTGGCTTCCTCCTGAGGAAAGGGGAGGGGCACTGCCTGTGAGAGCAAGCTGGCTTGGCAGAACTGGAAAAACCAGTATTTCTACCTTGTGCTGAGAGGAAACCACACCCCTTTGGAGCCAGAACATAACTTTAAAAAGATGGATCATTCATAGAGCGGACATGTGAAAATGTCATAAATGATACCATAATTCTTGTGATTTTTCTGCCCACATTTTAAGAGGTTTTTCGACCCGGTGGCGTGTTCAGGGGGGTTTTAGGGGAAAAGTGGATATTACTCTAAATGTATGCATGTTAAAAATCTGAAACTTCATCAGTTAATGTCCATACTCCCAGCGCACATGTATGTAAAGTTGGGTCAATGTCAGAAAGTGAAAAATCAGTTAAAAAGTCAATTATGTGCCGTTTCTGAATGCAAGCTCTTAGAAACAGCAGATTTGGACAGAGACATGGCTAAATTCAGCCACACCATGTATATGTAATTTCAAGCAACTGTGTAACTGTGAAATATGTCTTTTATTATCAAATATAGAATGTGTGCAATCTGACAGAGGAGTGTCCTATCTGCAAGCCATAAAATGACATCCCTCTGACTCACAGTTCATTCCCCAATCAAATGATAAATGGAAGTTTGACCAATTAGAAGCTGAGAGAGAGGTAGGGTCAGTGATGCTAGAACACACCCACATTCTAAACACATAAAAGCAGACAGACAGGACAGATAGGGACCTTCAATTCCATCTGCAGCGGGACGCTCTGCCGGAAAAATCCATACTTTACCTCCATCAAACCTCCAGAGAGCCAAACTAGAGACTTCAATCTATCCAGAACTAGAGACCCAGACCAGAGAACCAGAGAGAGCTGACCCAGATCACTGTGAAGTGCAGAGACCAGAGGCGAGTTTAAAACCTGACCAGATCCATGGCGAGGCCCATTTCACTCAAGAATATAGTGTGAGTACCTAGAAAACTGTGCAGAACCAATCTCCTAGTTAAAATAATATAATTCAATCTATTTAATCTAAGTAGAACTGCCTCCTAACTGTCACCTGTCATTTGTAAAGCTGTCACGTGTCATTTCCTAGTTGCAAGCTGCACTTGTCTTTTTGAACTTTAAAATTTCAAATCTGAAAAACGACCTTTATTTAATCGCTCATATCTCCGCGACCGTTTGTGCTAGAGACTTGCAGTAACTTTCATTTGAAAGCTTAGAATCTGAGCTTCGAATCGCACCAAGAACCACATTCCTACCCCTCATAGTTTTACCGCAATCGCGGAACACGCATCCGCGAATTTTACCGCGATTTGCAAATTTCTTCACATGTAAAAACTGCTGCTGCTTGCCTTCCATTTGCCAGAAATTCGTTTAACCTGCTAACTATCCCTGCCTCATTGCTAGTGTGAGCCTGGACTAATATTAACTAGATACCACTCACCCTGAACCTCTGAAAGGGAATTAAAAGCATTTCCAGCATATTTCTCATCCATTGCTAGCACATATCAAAGCATTTTGCCTGTGTTTTCAAGACTCCTATCTGTTTTCTGTAGTGTAAGCTTGCTGGGGTGAACTGATTTACATTGATTGCATTTCTGAGAACTGTGTGTTTTCCTTCCATTTCCTTGCCTTGAATCAAGGGGGGGGGAGGGGATTGCCAGAGAAAAGTGATTACATTGTTTGGTTGAAATCATATTGAGTATTTTCTGTACTGCATTCATTGAATATTGCATCCACCTGAGCTTACATAAAGCATCCTCTACCACATTATACTTTTGTTCCTATTTACCAGTGTGCTACCTTATCCATTTCATGTCAACTCATTAGTGATTATAAGAAGTGTGCTAGTGCCAGATTCTCCGTTGTTGATCTTTATCATATCAGATTAAGTGTGCTATTCAATTATTAATTTATTATAAAGTGTGATATATATATTTTAAATTATCAAATAAACCTTTTAAACTTGCAAAACAGAACTACTTCTTGGCTCAGTGGGGTCAGGGGGATTCCAAGAGAGGGGTGTTATATAGGGGTAGTCATCCAGAACGCATGAACTGGACATAAAGATATATCAATAAGGGTTTTCATTCATTATTATAGACTAGGCGTTGACTTAGCTGTAGTGTTGAATTGAATCCTCTTACTATATATTCGATCAATTGTGAAAAGGTCAATTGTGACCCTTTAAATTCGGTCAATTGTTCATTCGAACAATTGTAAACGACCAATTTGGGTAATACCACAGTCCCACTACCAGCACTTGACACCTGATGTCTGCACTCACCTTTGCACTTTCCACCTGCTGACTGTTACCTTTACTTATTGTTATTAGTCTATTCCCATGTACTGCACTGTCTCTTCCCCCTCACCCCTGCACTTTTGCCCCTTCCCCCTCCCATGCACCTGTGCGATCTGAATGACACGTAGCCTAGTATGATCATTGTCTGTCCTCCCTTTTGTTCCCCCTCCCTTGCCTCATCTCACCTTGAAACACTTGTGTATAGGCACGTTATAAATGCCATATCATATCATATCATATCATATCACAGGTATCGCGGATCGACAGTACTGTGTGAGGGACATGCAGTTCGCCTCTTTCTTTCTTATTTGATTTTGAGGTTTTTCTCTTTGCTCAAATACTGAAGTACCAACCATTATAAACCACTATATTGCATGCAAAGGAAAAAGAGATATACCAGGATTCTCTCCTGATGATCCACTATAGAATAGTGGGGAAATATGTGTAGAGAGAGAGAACTATTTATTTTACAAAAAAATGAAATAATGAAAAAAAGAAACATTTACTCTGCTCAAAAAGAAATAGTATATAATGATGAAACAGAAACAGGATTTACAGAATGAAGTTTATTAAAAAGAAGTAACTTAGTTGGATTGTGCTAATTGATCAACCTGAAAAGAAAGTACTAAAATCAAGCATTAAAAATTTTGCTCACTCAGTGATACAAATAACAGCGGGAAACGCTGGCGCACTAAGAGTGATATCAGAGCTAAGCTTTTGGATCACTGAGGATATTGGACAGTCACCATTATAGGTACGTTCCGTGCTGAAACTAACAAACACAGCACCGACTCGCTGAGCTGTTAGCTTAATATTGACTGACCCTTCTTCAAGCATAGCTGATCAAGTCAACATGCACAGACACACAATTATGTAGGACAACTCACCTCTTCAGTGACTTTGACCATCACCAAATGTCATCCATGCAAATCCTATGAGTGCCACATCATGCCACAATTGCCATGCATATGTCAGCAGCCATGTACATCTATGATAGTGCACAACCTTACCTGGTGACACAGCTGTGGTGTTGTGGTGCTGTGAATCCCTCACCACCTCCACCTAACACTGAGCCTCCACATTGGTGCTAGGAGGGCCAGTGTCCAGCAGAGGGAATGGGACTTGGGTGCAAACAGTGTGCTAGGGGGTCCTCTCAGGGAGTGTGGCCACTGGGTGAGGCAACATACCTGAAATACTATTGGACATATGTTTGGAGTAGTTAAATGAGTCTGTCTGACAGACTGCACATATACACTTCAAGGTAGAATGGAATGTTTACCTGTATGTGTGAGGCTGTAGAAGCCCACAACACCACATCAGTTGACTCCACTGAGCATGGTCACATGTGGAGTCCTATATTCTTGAATGTTACCCACTACCACTACCCTTGAGAACGCAATGGCCCTGAAATGAGGACCAAAAAATAATACAGTCCACCTTGGATGAGAACACAAATAAACAATACTGCCCTCCTTGGACAAGGACAACATTAAAGAATACAGTCCACCTTGGGCAGGGGTAAAAATCCAATACAGTCCACCTTGGATGGTGTAAACCTCAAATACAGTCTACCTTGACGGGGCAAATAATAAACGCCATACAATATTTCCACCCTGCTGTGTGGTAAAAAAAAAGAATCAAATAGAAAAAATGCATGCTCCCTTCATGGGCTCATGGACACCGGGGTGCAGGAAGAAGGAGTGGTGGAGTGGTGGTGGTAAGAGGATGGGGTGTGTGGGGATCTGCATGATTCAACATTGACCCCCATCCTGTGGTGGATTCTGGGATGGTGCACTCTGACCAGGCATTGTCAAAGCCTGGTCCTACTTGGCATGGGATGCATGCAGGAGGCCCCCAATAGCTGCACCGTCCTGGTGATGCATGTCGCGAGTGGCCAACGAGTCATCATGCACAGTGACCCTTGACGTCTCCAACTGCATGTTAAGATATCATCTCAAGGAATACATCTCTTGGCAGAGGTTGTCCCTTGTGGCACACATTTCATCATTTAGAGATTGCCTAGAGGAATCTGTGTCTTGATGGTAGGACTCCCTCAATGCTAACATCTCTGCATGCAGGCATTTGCTCTGTGTGTCTGTGTCCTGACTGTGGGATTCCCTTAAGGCCAACATCTCTGCCTGCAGGCATCTAATGTGGGATTCTGCATCTTGAAGTTGGGATTCCCTTTAGGCCAACATCTCCACATGCAGTGTTTCCATCAAGGTTCTATCTGCTGCCACTGGTAGTCCCTTGAATCTGCGGTCTGAGTTGTTGCATGTCCTTCTCCTCTAATGCAGTGATAGACAGAGGTTGGCAGTATGTGCAGCAATTGAGAAGATGGAATTTTATACCAGGCGATGGATGTCTCTTGCTATCTCCTTCAGGACTTCGCCCTGTTGGGCTTTTGCATGCAGCCATTGCTCCTCCGACTCTAAGTGTCTGGCAGGCACACATCCACCACTTGTGTGGAGGGCTACCAAGCTGGGATGCCAAAGTCCAGTCCCGTCGTAGTGAGTGTATTGTCATTGGCTAGAGGTTTACAACCCTCAGAGAGAATTACACCAGTTCCGTTGTTGTCTCCATGATGGGCAAAGGCAAATTTACAGACACCGAAGCCACCATTGACACAGGGCTTCTCACTGCCAGGCCCAGGTTTTACTGGCTATCTTTATCCAACTCAGTAACATCAGGGTACTCAAGGAGCTCAGTGGCATTGAGACTACTCAATGGTGTACCCTCCACCAGGTACCTCACTATGATCTCCACAACAGATTCGGCAGCATTATCTGAAGAGTCAGGATGCTTGCAGTTGACAGCATGCAACTCGAGGGGATTCTCATCAGGCACAGCACCACCGCAGCACTGGTAGATGGTTGTGCCTCATCCACCTCCTCCTCCACCACCTCATCTGCTGTGTCCTCACCTGCACAAAGTCAGACAATATTCAGAGGCCTACCTATCTGGCTGAACAATGATATGTGAATTAAAAGGCATACAGACACAACAGGGCCAGCCACAAATATATCACACATTGACACTGGGCACTCTGAAATGTGAAAGGCACAGCTGATTGACATTCAATGCTCCGTGCAATCATCCCTCTGCATATCAGACCCTCCATCAAGCCATGGATTGGGGGAGTAGGCAACCGTTCATACATACAGAGATGTATGAGAGTGGAAGGCCTAACAGTAGACCAATGGAGGTACGTGACTCATTACTGAGCCCTCCACTACTTCAACCATGCCTATTTGTTGCATGTCGTCATGTTAATTCCTGCTGACCACACCTACTTGCAGCCATCCTCATCACCCCCTTTGCCACATTACCCAATGCCAAATTTGTGGCTGCTCACACCTGCATGCATCTCAATTATGTGGGAGGAGAGTGTGACATGGACATGGCCAGAGTGCACTTGCATGACCATTGAACAATCAACACTCCTAATGTGGAATGGACATCACTCAAGCATCTTGTAGCCACACACTGCAACTCCTGCCTGGAAGACACACTCATGAGACTTTGCACTGACAATGTTGTTCATCCATGTCCACTGGCGCCAGGGATAGAGAATGGGTAACTCTGACTACATCCACTGCTTGGTGTCATCCCATGTCAGTCAGTATTTGTGCTCACAATGCACTAGCCACAAGCATGACACTGTGAGCATGTCAGTGACATTTGTCTAGCAGGCCATTCCCACATATAGGTGTATCATTGTTGTCAAATAAAAATGAATACAGTCATGTGTGCTGTGAGATTGATGTCAAATGCACTAAGAGCTCAAAAATCCACCTTATAGGATGCACAAAATGTGATGGAAGTGGCCATAGAAGCAAGACTATAGTACTCATGTATGGGTCAAAAGTACGCTGAACAAATGAGACAACATTTGACAGCACAAAATGTGAATATAGAACAGCATATATGCCATGCACACATGGCACCCACCTGATGAGGCTGCATAGGTGTCCATGCCTCCCGTGCCAACCACCTGCTCACTTCTGATCACTAGCGACCTCTTCAAAAGGAGTCAGCTCATCCACACGTGGTGATCCTCAACAGTAGCCTGGGCAGAGGCCACATTGCTGCTGAGCTTCTCCTTGGTCCCTTGTATGAGGTTTTCCATTCTCTTGTGGTCCTCCTCTGAGGTGCACCTCTCCACACCAAAGGCATTGATGTGATTTGTGACCTCCTGCCACATTCTCCACTGCTGGGTCACATGAAAGGTACTGCCAGCCCAAGGGTAAACGTTGACCTTGTGTTCCTCAACGTAATTAGTGAGGATTGTCATCTCCTCATCTGTAAAGCACCTCTCCCTTGGTGGCCCCTTCTCCTTGACATGTGCATCTTCGTTGGGTGCTGCATGTTCCTGTTATATAGGCTGGGCTCTTCTGACCCTAGTGGCCCTTGGAGGTGCAGGGGCACTTGTGGGCTCACCACCACATTTAACAGGCAAACCTTTCTTCTGCCCTCTTCCCCATCCTGGTCCTTTCCCTCTCCACAGAGCCCTCCCATTCATGGTGCAAGCAGGGTTCATGGCAAGGTACCCTCAGATCTTGGCGCACATTTTGGATTAAGCCCCCATATCAATCTCCAGCTCTCTACATACCAGGAAATGCACATTTTACCCCCTAAATGTCTGCAGTTCTGTACACGCCAGGAAATTCATGTTGCACCCCCTAAATGTCTCCGTCTCTGCACACATAAGTGCATGTCATATACAGCGTTACACATATAGGTGCACTGTGTGCAGCACCTGAATTACACACATAGACCTCATCCTCTGATTTTCACACTGCTGCCTCATACATATATGGGAGACACCTGTTCCTTTGTTTAACTCCTGCCTCATGCTATATCTTTACTCCTCCTGTCATATTTTGTCTCCAACCCTAAACATCTCCTGCTGCCTGGTAATGTGTCACTGGCTGCTCATCGGACATATTAGGACTTCCACACCTCAGAAACACCACCACAGCGCCACAGCACGCATCATCAGGGCCCAGCTTCACCCCACCAGCCTCAAGGACAGACATCTCCGGAACATCTACAACCATCACTAAGGCGAGCCTGAGGGCTGTAAACTTCACTGCTGCAGAATTTGGCTTCGGGAGAGCAGGTCCTGGTCCAATATGATGCTCTCTATGATCCACAGAATCAACTTGGGATTTGTCGGCATCAGAAGATCTGGGGGTGGACATCACATCTGGCATCAAAGCGGAGGGGGTGGCAGTCCATACGGTGGACCACGCCAAGAAGTGCTAGGATAACCTCAGGATCTGGAGGAGGATGAAGGCGAAGGCAGCCCTCGAGGTAGGTGAATCCATGGAGGTACACTCTGCAGGCCACCATTGGTGCCACCGCTTCACCTCATGGTACTGGAGAGGATAAACCCAGCTGTCCATTCCCAGGTCCCTGACCTGTAGGCACAGATCCATGCTGCTCATGAATACCCACAAGGTCAACGTTTATACACAGTTCTTTTGACATGCCTGGGTATGCATGAATTCGAGCAAGTCAGTTCTTTTCATAGAATTTGTGTTGCACAGTTCTTAACTGGCATGCAGCCTCATGTCGATGCTGGGAGTATGTGATGGCATACATCTGTGAAGTGCACAGGTGTAGGGATGAGCTCTGTCAGATCATGGTGACAATGTTTACTCGTTTGCATGCAATGTGAGATGCTGACAGCAAGGTCTCAGGCAGGAACAGTTGCCAGATTGAGATGTTGTGGGCATATGAGGTACATTCATGCTTATCGCCTCTATGGTTGTTCAATTTTGTATTATGATTGCATTATCCCCACTCAGCAGCTGAGACTGACATGTGTGCATATTCGTGTGGTAATGCAAATTAAGTGCATTTGACTATCTGGGATTTGTGATCAGTCAGGCCACTGAATGAGGGGCCATACATCATGTATCATTATGGCATTTATTGGGGTTGGGAGCAACTGCATTACTGCTTGATACTCAGCAATGGGTCCTTGTATGTGTTGCATGCTTTTCATGTTGGACTGTGAGAGGTACATGTTGATAGATGTGGTTCGATGGAGATGTGCCTATGGTGCTAAGGACACATGTGGCCAGCTGCCATTTCCATGGCCCTGACTGCAGGATACACTTGGGACAATGCATCATTGGTATTATGATGTGAAATGAATTGTTGCCATTTGTATGTGCCACACATCAATGTGCTAGGTTGACATGAGCATGTCTCCTCATTGTGACTTGTCATTTTGCCTTCACTTGTGAGACTATATTAATTCTGATTTCAGGGCATAGGCCTGTGTGCGTGAGGCAGTTGCTTGTTGTCTGATGCTGACTGCATGCTACTGTTACTATGGTGGTGACTACACATGCATTGGCACTGATGATTGATGTCCATGTCCTTTGTTCCCTTTCCACAGTTGCTGCGGCTGGATACGAGGGCACACGCTGTGTTGTGGAGCTTCAACCCAAAGACAAGGACTCCAGACCAAGGTACAGAACCAGGCCACACCCAGTTATTTCCATCTTTTCTGGGGTTGATGTGGCTGGGGGAGCACCCCATACATTTGGCTATGTTGCTGAGGGGGAGTCTGTGTTCCTGGTGGAGTAGGAAGTCCATGTGATGGCTGATGAGGTGGTCACTGAGCCTGCCCAGTAGCCTACAAGGGAATAGGCTGTGGAGGAACACGAGGCATCTGAGGGCAGTGCAGACACATAAAGGAGGCAGCAAGAGATGTTGACAGTGAGGAGGCAAATCGTGGATGGCATTGCCAGAAAGAAGAGCAAAGGAGGCCCACACATTGTACAAGTGAGATAGGAGGCATGGTGGTACCTGCAGGCTCTTGTGTCGGCCTAGGTGCACTTTGAGAAGCAGCTTGGGGAAGAGAGGCAGTGGGCACATCATGAAGCAAGGCTGAGGAGAGGATGGCGCAGGCTGCCATCTTGGAGTATTCTTGCAGAGCATCCAAGGGGATTGTGTGTGGGATGTTGGAGCAAACAACAGAGACCCACCTGCAGGAGGCGGAAGTGGAGGGAGAATCGGCCTTGGCTAAGGAAATTGTCAGAGATTGGCAATTAACTAGCCTGCTGACTCCTGTACATAGTTCAGTAGTTGTAGGTTTCCTTTATTATATATTTGTTTTTTCCAGGAATATTTGTTTGTTTGCAACATAGTTTTTCTTCAATATAGTTTACTTTTGTTAGTTAACACCACTGTTTTCGTCGCTTTGTCCATGTGCACATTTTGTTTGAACATGATCTCCAACTAAGCATGCCCTATGGTTGTCACTTGGGTTTAGGCCACACTCTATGGGTCAGGTCGGTACCGGCCTGTTTGCTGGGGGACATTTGTGCATGCTTCATGTGAGTGTGATGTTTACTATGAGGCCTTCATGGCCAATATACATATGTGGACAATGGAAGATGTGGAGAGATGTCATGTTGTTGAATGCCTTTGTCATTCACATCTGTCACTTAGCTTCTTCGGTGCTTTGCAGTACAGGCATGATGGCCATTATTGTGCATGGTGTGCATGGGTGTGTCAGATATGTATGCTGTGGTTGCCATGACACTTCCTTTTCACACATTTTCATGGATGTGGGGTCATGTTGGGGATTGGGGATTGTTGGGGGTTGTTTTAGCTATACCTGGTGCCATTACTTTGATTCCCTTGCCCATATGGCCATGTGGACAAATGGTTCAGGAGGAGGGCGTCACACATGTGGAGGTGGAAAGGGTTTGTTGCCCAATGCCATTTATGGTGCAGGGGCACTGCATGTTTGCTGTTGGTGTATCAGTTTGGTTGGGTATTGAGTTTAATGTTTTCGATGTGGGAGACATTTCAAGATGAAAGGTATGTTTCACAATGATATTTTGGGTCTCTCATTGAGGATGGGTACTCATTTGTTTTGGTGTCTGGCCAGATGTTGCATGGAGCAGGGATGTCTAAGGTATCTGTTGGCAGCTCATTCACCTCTGCCCATTCACTTCTCAGGATTTCTTGTTCTTGGTTATTGTATTCCTTTGTGTTTCCACAGCAGTTTGGCTGGCACTTTGGCACTTCCTTGCTCACAATTCGTGTACTGTTATTGCTTATTGGCTTTGGGGATGAGGGGGTATGTGGCACACTCTGATTCACTGGGCTATGTGGACCATCAGAGAGTTAAATTGGAATGGATCCTCGCAATCACAGCCGGAGGACGTCAAAGTATTCGATGAAGGTGAGAGTGAGAGCGTGTGTATGAGCGAGAGCGAATATGAGGTTGACATAGAGGAGGACATAGTTGGCGGTTGCAAAGCCAAATATAAGGAAACCCCCCCGGTAGAAGCCCAAGATTGGCTTCGAGCCGAGGCAGTAAGGAGTGAGCAGCGGGGAGCTGAGGGTGGGGTGAGTGGTTGCAACAAAGTGGTCTGCCCTGCCTTAAACCATCGAGATCAAATACCAACAAATAAAATGTCCTCTGTTGTGACAAACCTTGCAGTTGAAAGTCGACATGGGAAAAACTTGTATAATTTAGGAGTGAGCGAGACTCCTGGCCTAATGTTAGGACATTGCCATGCCCAGGAATCCAACCTGTTGGAGCAAAGAGACAAAGGTCACAAAATTGGATCAGATGCTTTGAATAGCGATGCTGAGAACTTGTTAAATACTCTAACCCACATAACCTCTACGAAGAGTGGGACTAATTGTAATGAAGTCGAGCTGGAGGGTCCAGAGGTGATAGTCTCCCCTCGAGTCACTCCCCTAAAAGTTTTGAATACATGCATAAATGGGGAGCCCATAAAACCGGTCTCTACCAGTGATTTGAGGAAGTTTGAAGAGCCAATGAGACCAGGCCCTACTTTAAAGCTACTGGCTTGGCTAAGAGTTGCCGAAATACACAAGCCAGTACCGAAAAGTAAATGTCATTTAACTACAGGTGCTCATAGAGACGATCAGCCAGCCCTAGAGAGGCTCAATATAAACGGCAACCAAAGCCCAGACTCAGGACATATGAGTAAGAGTCCTGAGGAGATAATAAAAGCAGGAGTCGACATTTGGAGTCATCCTGAGGTCTACAAAGAGAGTCCCTCTGACCCAAATTCGATGCAACCCTCGCGCCTAAGGGACTCACTTGGTATTGCAGACCAGGTGATAAAAAAGACCTGGTGGAGCTTAACAACAAAATAAAGAACCCAAGGAGGCCTTCGCAATTGAGCATAAAGATAAGCACCCTGCCTCAACCTGAGATGGCGAAAAATATAGATAGGGAAATTTGAGAAGTAATGAGTCTCGAACGTAATACACTGATGTTTGAGACCCGAAATGAGGAGATCTTGGCCCCGCAAAAAAGGAGCAGGTGCACAGTGAGCGCAGAGGAGGAGCTCGGAAGCAATTCCAAACGCTTCAAAGGTGGCAAAATCATGAGTGCTACTGAACCTGAAGACGTGGTATATCCTTCACCAGCTAAAAGAACAAGAGATGATGCACATGATTCAATTACATCTGAATCAGAGGATAGTGCCAGTGCCACAGTACAAAACAAGAATACATCTCAAAGTACACTCTCGAAACATAAGAGAGGACTAAGGAGCTCAAAGTACATAGCTGCTCACATAGACAAGGTATTTGCAGAATTATGTCCCATCTTGATGTCGGCTTCAACGATAGCGGTAGCGCCTTTACTAAGATTATATGAGAATCTAAACGAGAACCTCAAAGATCAAATGACTCTGATTGCTCTGCTCAACTCCAAGATTGGGAAATTGGAAATTGACTTGAGGGAAATGACGTCACAAGTTGCAGTTGCGAGGAGAGGTAATGATATCTCATTGGTGGCACTGAAGGAATCAATTAAAAATAGCTCTGAAGATAAAAGACTTCTGGCATAAGTCACCAAACAGGCACTCCTACTGCTACAAAAAGATCATGAAGGAACGAGTAAATATGATCGAAAGCAACCTTCTAGTGACAAGCATGTAATTGCTGAAATGGCGACTGAGATTGATCCATCGATAACTACATCAAGAGCGAAGTGCCAACATAAACCGGCTGAAGTCTTAAAAGCAAGATGCACGATAAATTCACGCAAGAACTGTTGCTACGAAGAAGATCTTGTGATCATCTCAGATGCTCCAAATACACCATTAAAAGCCAAAGCTCAAGAAGAAAAAATAACTCAAACTTGTCCAAGCATCTCTTGTGCTTCAAAACCACAGACTACAATAGAGGCCCCTTTGGCGACTCCTTTGACTTCTGGTGAAATTGAGACAAGTACTCAGCCAGTAATTGTTGAAGCAGATGGTCAAAGAGCCAGTGCTTTGCTTAGGCCCCTTCAGGAAAGCATACCTGAAGCAAACACCAAAAAAAACAATGATGGAGAATGGTTTGACATCTTTGAAAAACCCAAATCACAGAGAGTGGCTCCAAAGTCGCCAAAAAACATCACGAACGATGCGGCTAATAGCAAACAAAAAAAACAATAAAATAAACAAAGAATCAACAAATACAAAAGAAAAAAAAATTCTCGATCATCTACAAATTTCTTCAGGAACATTAAAGCGCTAAACATCACAGTGAATGCTACTGAATCGAGCTCCTAAAAAAAAATGAAGCAGTAATAAGAGAACCGAGTCCAAGTGATCAAGTGAGGGAAGTAATGAAAGTTAAGTCCGGAGTGGGCCTGGAGGCTGCCACAATTGGTGACCATGAAATTGAAGAACTACTGGATATGTCAAGTTACAGCACCTCTGGTGAAGATGTGTCAGAGGATGACTGTTTAAGAAATGTAAAACAGCCAACTGAGAAGAACATCAGTCTCGGTGGTCAGGTTGACGACCAACAATCCCAACTGCTATTGCCGGGAGAAGAGGTGAAGATTAAAGGTGATATCCTGAAAGGAAAAAGGGTCTTCATATGGCCTGAATCATCAGAGAGAGCTACTCCATCGGTGCGGGGTGAAAAAGCAAAGGCTAGCGAAAATGAAATATTCCTCACCCTAAAAGAGAAATAAGAGCAGAGTCTCCTGAACTTGAAAAAAAGCAATAATTTGCTGAATAAATTCATTCGAAAAATGTGGAAGAAAGTGGGCAAAATACAACGAATAAAAAGTTACGGAAACCTGAGCAGAGGTCTGTGAAAGATCCAGGTGACTCATCCCCACAATTGGCAAATACAACTGAAGGTCAGTCGGAGAAGATAATGCCCCTCTCTCAGCAAGCTCCTTTCCTGAAGCAACCTTTTAGAATACTTGTTGAAAAGATTGTGAATAAGAAAAGTGATGCTCCACTGAACAGATATTCTATACTTCAATTGTTTCGAACTATCCCAGTTCTGAACTCCATAAAGAGCTCTCAAATCGACAGAGTAGAGATCCTATCGGACACAAAACAAAAATTTGTATTGCTACACATTGTCGAGAAAAGGGTAGTTCTGTTGATCATGACGTGTGAGCGCCAATTACTGAATGCAGGATTTCAAATCTATGAGGTCGATAATGTGTTAATGGAGGATAAACCAGGAAACTCAAAGAATAAACAATCACCACAAAAAAAGGAGATGGACTCTGAATTTCCGACGTCCTCAGTAAAATCAAAAAGAGCGGAATGGAAAGACAATATAAACTGGAATACAGAAGTGAATGATGATAAAATTCCATTTGCTTTTGAAGGAACAAGACTAAAAGAAATTAAAATAACAGTAAAAAATTGCAAAGGCGGGCATGTAATGTCTGCAAAGAATGATGAAAAAGAAAGTGAGTTGGGAGAGAGCGATAAGTGGGCATGGGTAGCTAAATCTTTAAACACAGTAAAACAGAGCTAATGCCATGATCAGAGGTCAAATCTAGTGATAGCCATGTGGAACACGAGAGGTCACTCTCATCTTTTGAAATCAACGCCGGAGGCTCTAGCAAATGCTGATGTAATATGCATGCAAGAAACATGGCTCTCAAAAATGCCAATTATTGAGAGCTTTGAATGCATATTTAATCCAGCCATTATTAAAATGAAAGGGTGCCCGATGTCAGGACAATTAATTCTCATTAAGAGAAAATGTGGTTTGAGATTGAAGTTAGCAGAGTGTCTCTCACCGTTCCTACAGATAGCTTTCATTGAACCAGTGGAGGGAAATGAGAGGGTGAATCTTGTATTTCATCTAGTAAATGTATACTGGAATACTACACCAAAAACCCATCAAACATTCGAAGGTGACATTCTTGACGCTATCGATAAAATTCTAATAGGAGAACCGAAAGCTCTCATAATCTTATGTGGTGATTTTAATATGAGACTAATAGAAAAAAATAACTCAAAAATAGCGTCAAATTCTAAAGAGAGGTCGAAATGTGAAGGTTGGCTAGAAGAAATGTCACACAGATATTTCATTATGCTGAATGGAGCAACAATGGGCGACATCCCCGCAAAATCGACTTGGACAAGAGGACTCCAAAACTCGATATTAGATTACATATTCGTCTCTGAAGCTCTACTGAAAGATATTAACTCTCTGAATGTGAGCTCGTCTAATCAAAGTGATCATAACATCGTATCACTAGAGTGGTATAGGCCGAAACCAGCTAAACGAGACCAATGGAGGCACCAATTCTCAGTAGAACCTGGCAGGAATAGGCTACGTCTAAAGAATGAAGATATCACAGCTGTAACAAATTCTCCAAGATTGCAAGAGTGGGATGGGCAAACAGACAGGATTGAATATCAACACCTGCTAGAAATATATAAAACAAAAAAGAAGACTAGTCAAAATAAACCTAATTACCATAGACATCACTATGACCCGGAGGTGTCGCAAAAAAAAAAGAGAGATAAGGAAATCAATAAGGGACATCATTGTGTCAAAAAATCCAGAATCCAAGATGTTGATAAAGAAAGTGATAAAACAATATAACAACTGGTGTAAAGAACGTAGAGGGAGAATGGAACAGAGGGACGCGGAAACAATGTTGACGGCGTTGAACCAAAAGAACTCGACGGGCTTCTGGACAATTATAAATGAGTCGATGAACCAAGAAAAAGCACTTTTATCAAAGATGGTACCTGAAAAAGAGTGGGAAACCCACTATATAAATCTATTCAAAAAAGTGAAAAAGCCAAGCTACCAGAATGTCCCCCTATCGAGTCCCTGGGAAATAAAGTTTGATCGTGACGATATTTGATCCATCATCAAAAAAAGCAGTGCTTCGAGAGCTGCAGGACCAGATGGTCTTTCAAACGCAGACTTGAAAGCGAATATTGATGAGTGGGTTGAATTCTGTTATACTCTGTTCCATCTAATAATCACGGAAAGACGGATACCCTCATCCTGGAAATCAGGGATCATTGTCCCAATCCACAAGAAATGTCCTCGCAACGTCGCTGTAAACTATTGCTACTCATCCAATTTACAGCATGGATTAAAAAACAAAAAATATATGACGAGCGACAATCTGGTTTTATCAAAGGTGTTGGTTGCAGTGTGAATCTCTGCATCTTGAATCTATTGAAAATTGATGCCATCAGAACAGGGAAAAAGGTGTATTTGGCATTTATAGACATGGTAAACGTTTTCGATGGTGTCAACAGAGATACTCTGTGGTCCAAACTCAAAGAACGAGGATGTAATGAAAGTCTAATTCAAGCCATCAAAGAATATACTCCGAAACGTACATCAAAGTAAGACTCAATAAGGATGGAAACTTATCAAACCCCATAAGAACGGAGAGGGGAGTGAAGCAAGGCTGTCCCCTTGGGGCAACGCTCTTTAACTTCTATATTTTAGAAGTTGGAGCAGCCCTGACAAAAGTGGTTTCGTTTCCTCCATCAATAAACGGAGTGCAGGTACACCACATATTATATGCGGATGATATGGTCATCCTGGACTGCACACCCATTGGTTTACAAAGAAAATTGTCAGCGTTGGAAGCCTTTACAAAAGATCTGGGTTTAGAGATAAATGTGACAAAGTCTGAAACCCTTGTTCTAGAAAGTAAAAGGGGAAGGACAAAAAGTAATCAAAGACTAAATTGGGCTCTTGGGTCAAAGAAATTGAATAAGGTCTATCAAACGAGATACCTTGGAACAATCATCAATTCTAGTATATGTGATGAACCAATGAAAAGAAAACTTCTAAGCTCTCGCAAACAACTAACAACGCAGGGTACAATAACACAAAAAAAGTATGGTAAATACTCGGGTCTGGCTGTAAAAATATTTTACGAAATAAAGTAACTCCGATTCTAACATACGGAGCGGAGAATATGTTTGGATGTGATGCAATGATATGGACGAGATGTGAAGGCCTGTTTTGGAAGAAGATCTTGCAGATTCCGCAAAGTACACCGACTGTTTGCATTCTATATAAAATGGGGATTTCTACATTAAATGTGAGAATATCCTGGAATACACTGGTGTTATTCAGAAAAACCTTTACAGAAGCAAATCTACCTCCTGTGGAAATTTTAATGGACAACGATACAAGGAAAAACTCAGCACTAGCTGAGTGGAAATATCATTGTAAAGAACTGCTGAAACAGCTGAAGACTGATGAAAATACACTCTGGCATAATCCAGATGCAGTAAAAAGAAAGTTATTAGACCTTGACTGGATCAATATTGGAGAGAGAAGATCTAATCATAAATCTATGCAAAACTCTCCTCCAGAAGTTAAAAAGCGCTCCACCTTGCAAAAATACTTGAGCATTGCACCCTGCAAACGCATACGAAGGCTATATCTAAAATTTTGGCTAAATATCTTTGAAACTAAGGAAATTCTGAGAAATAGACATCAAATCTCAGCAACAAACTCAAAGTGCAGATTCTGTGAGGTAGAAGAAGAAAACCTAAAACACCTTGTGCTCAGTTGTCCTAAACTAAAAGACAAACGGGAAAACTGCTTAAGGAGAGAGATGATCCGACACCAGACATTTAATCAAGAAGATTGGTGGAGACAATTACACATCACAGAATCCAAATCGCTGCTGATAGCAATGATGCGATTTTTAGTCCAACTTCAATCTTTGCTAGAGCGGTCCTTATTAAATGATATTTGAAAGCAAGTGTTCATATCAGGAAGAAATTTTGGGCAGAAGTTATCTAGCCAATACAATACTTCGAAAACTAAGTAGTGAAAGCTCTTTTGTTGTGTGTGTCTTTCCTCTCTCTGCTTTTGCTTAGTTCTATTAGCTGGAAAATAATGGATTAGAAAAAGCAAATTCAAGATGAATATTAATGTAAAGTTTTGATTTGAGCTCTGAATTGAGTGTTTTATATTTCAAAAAGTTTGTATAAACTAAAAGAAATTTAAAAAAAAAGAGCTGACTTGTGGGTGCTGCCTTGATGTAGGGGGCTGCGGTGTAGTCTGTTGGGGTACTGGAATGAGGGCAGAACTGTGTGTGCCGTCTTGATATAGGGATCTGGGGTGAAGTTTAGTATGGGTATTGGGACGAGGGCGGATTTGTGGGTGTTGCCTACATGTAGGGGCTAGGGTGCTGTTTAAGTGGGGTAAATGGGTGCTGGCTTGATTTTGGGGGTCCAGATGCAGTTTAGTGGGGGTACGTGGGTGCTACCTTAATGTAGGGTGTTGGAGCACAGTTTAGTGAAGGTATGTGGGTTTTGCATCAATTTAGTGGGCCAGGGCGCAGTTTGGTGGGGTACGTGGGTGCTGCCTTGATGTTACGGGATGGGGTGCAGTTTAGTGGGGCTACTGGGATAAGAGCTAACTTGTGGGTGCTGCCATAATGCAAAGGTCTGGGGTGCAGTTGGGGTACTGGGATGAGGCCAGAACTGTGTGCTGTCTTGATATAGGGGTCTAAGGTGATGTTTAGTATGGGTACTGGGACAAGGGCAGACTTGTGGATGCTGCCTACATGTAGGGTGCTGTTTAATGGGGGTACATGGATGTCGGCTTGATGTAGGAAACCTGGATGCAGTTAAGTGGGGGTGCGTGGGTGCTACCTTAATGTAGGGTGTCGAGGCATAGTTTAGTGAAGGTACGTGGGTGCTGCCTCAATTTAGGGGGCCAGGGCGCAGTTTGGTGGGGGTACGTGGGCGCTGCCTTGATGTAGGGGGCAGGTGTGCAGTTTAGTGAGGGAACATGGGTGCTACCTTCAGTCAGGGGGATGGCACGCAGTTTATTAGGGGTACTGGGGCAAGGATTTTTCGGTCGCAGGAGAGGAGAGGAATTAATGGTGATTGCTGGTAAGTAATCCTTGATTAATGTTTTACATGGGCCAGGCACACAAGTTATTCGACAGCGCTATGTTCTGTTTGCCATGGGGGTGTGCTGTGGGCATTCCGGACGCTACCCATTTTTCTTTGCGCTGCATGTTTCTGCACAAATTTCATTCCAAAATCAGCTCCCGTTGCTGTTTATTTCATTAGTGCAATGTTCTTTCTCATGTTAACTACTATGTGCAGACTTAGAGCTTGTTTTGCAAATTAGGCCTTGAGTGTCAAAAGTACTTAACTAAGAGTAAGGTGAGTAAATTGCTCAAAATGCATAATATATAGACATGTGCACAGGAACCGCCCCTTTGCATTCTGAGAGGGATATCTCCTTTGTCTCTTTTGGTAGCTCAGGCTGAAGGAAGTTTACGTCTTTGGGAGGTGTACAAGCTGATACAGTTGCAACGCAAACAACAATAGCATTGTAAGTCCTTTGTTTTCCACCTCTACTTCAGACAGGTTTCCTGGCACCTACAGAGTGTCCTTGTCCTCCATTGAGCAGGATCCTGGTTGCAGTTCCCTGGCAAAAGAGAGGCATTGGTCCTCTGCATTTTGACCTCAAGGTTCCCTTGAGGTGGGTTGGGAGAAGAGATTTCCTCTTCAATGAAGCCTTTGGTCTTCGGCTCTATGGCAGACAAATTTGAAATTCAACAGAGTTCCTGGTGAATCCTTCTTTTTTTTAAGTGTAAAAATAAATCATCTAAGGGCTCTGTTCTCCCGCCCCTTATACCTGCAAAATGCTGCAGTGGATTGGTTCAAAGCAAGTCTGTTGACATGGTGAAAATCCACACTGCTGTAACAAGTGCCCTTTGACTTCTGATGTCATACCTAAAGTGCCTTGTCTGCAATGCAGGATGTTTTAATTGGGCGACAACTAGTTTGGGCGAAATGTCCACCCACCCAAATAAGGTGCACACGATTTTTATTTATTGACTACAATTCATTTTATGAATCGGGACACACTGTGATGAATTGGATTCTGCTCTGCATGAGTACAAGGATTAGTAGGGTCAAAATGCCCACTCAGCCCTCACACTTTTACAAACCAAAAGCCAACGCAATCATAAAGGTAAAACAAGCTCAGTTAAGATATATACCTCCGTTGCCTTTTGTGGTAACATAGACAGAGGGAAGGCAATACCTTTAAGAGGGTTATGAAAGTGATTCATTTGTGACCCAAAGTCAAATTCTTCAAGGTTGAGCCAAGTCAGGTTGTAACTGTAAGGAAGGATCGATGCATGATGCACCAGCGGTTCGAGTAGGCAGATGACGGTGGCCGAAACAGTGATCCTGTTGCTCTGAGGTCTGGTTTGGGAAAGCAGCAGTTTAGAGGGACTGGTTGGAGCTGACTCGTGGCGTAACCCCTGGTTCAGAGGGGTGGCAAGTGACTCTGCAGTGTTTCGAGCTGGGTCTCGAGCGGTCGATTCAAGCTTAGCAAATGAGGGGCTCAGCAAAGGCATGATGCAGCGGTGAGTGGGCTCAATGTGCAAGCAATTGTGAAAGCAGCCCTGGTGGGATCCCTTGGCATTGAGTTCTCTTCAATACGCGGCTGACCAGTTTCGAGGTGTTGGAATAGGTAGCCGTAGCAGATGTGGTCCTCCAGGTGCCGTGAGACCCAATTCAAGGGCCGTAGGACAGGGTGAGTCCTTTCAGTGTCTGTTCTCCCATCACTGGAGATTCTGGTGCAGAAAGGCCTGGTTGGTCCACAGCAAGTGCAGGAATTTGTCCTACAATATTAAGTCTTTGATCAAGAAAATAGGAAACAACACATATTCTTTGCTTTAAAAAAAAACATAAGGATAAGAAATATTGTTATATACAATGATATCTAGTTTGGAATCAATAAAGAATTCCTCCTCCAACAGAGACATGTGGGGCTTTGATCCCATTGTGGGTCATTTTCGCTGTGGCACTTGTGTTGTGTGTAATTTGACCACCAATACACAAATGGTTGATTTGGGTTTAACCCATATGTGGAAATTTAGAGACTTCGCAAATTGTTATACTACCAATGTGGTATATATGATCAAGTGCATATGTGGCCTGTTATACATTGGTAAAACTAACCGGAAATGTAAGACAACGATCATTGCTCACAGCAAACAACATTGTAACAGCACCCTTGGTTAAACATTTTCTGACCATGGGCCGCACCATTAATGACCTTTAAGGGGTCATTTCAATGAAGGTAAGAGGTACGAGCCAGGAGGTGATTAATCACAAATGACTTCAACAGGAACAGAAGCTTATCTTTTTGACTAAAAGCCACAAGCTGTGTCTAAGTGAGAACGTGGGTTGGCACCATACTTATAGTGTAGTTTAATGATGAGAGACCTTCCCATGAAACTGGCATATGTTGCCCTTTGTTTCTCCTTTCTTTTGGGTGTCACTGTGGTTTAAGAGGTGGTCAGTATCTTGGACAACTTGATTGGTACATTTTGCCTTTATCTGGATCTCATACCTCTGTGAATTCTTTCATTTATGCGTATCACACGATGATGTGATTTGGATATTTTTTGCAGAACTTTCATAAAAATGTTAGCCTAAACTTATTGAGCCTGTTGCAGCATTTCCATTATTGTTGATTGTGAATGTTGGAAGATTAGACAGATCCTTTGAATGTGAGATGCCAATGTGTATGCACAATATATATACATGTTGGTGTTGTAAGGGAAGCATGGTATCACAAGCATGACACTGACACAAGAGCTAGAAGTTTCAAAACCTTTATTACATTTTCGGGGTTTGGTAATACACCTACTTTGCCCTATAGCTACGATGGGTGTATTCTCTACCATCAAATAATAAAATAAATACAGTCCTAGTCAGTCTTTGTTAATTTAAAATGGCCTATACTAACAAAACCTAATGCCTGCCCTATCTCTTATACAAAAAGTGTGTAAAGGGAAATATGTATTCAAAGGAAAATCAGTGTTATAACACAAAGGTTAAAGATGGCCAAGTCAGCTCCCCTCCCCACGTTGGACAGGAGTAAGGTGGCCCGTGTAAACAGAATGACACACTTGGGCTCAGGTTCTCAAAAACAAGGTAGTTCAAAACGTGGGTGGAGGCCTGCTTGGCCTTTCACATAATAGTCAATTATTCCAGTTCACAAAAAGTTATTTCACTGTTCAAATAAAAAAGTTCACGTGGGTCTCCCTCCATCAGGTTTGGGCCTTTCAAAGCTTTAACAGTTCACAAAGGTCTCCCTCAGCCAGGCTCAGACCTCTCAATAAACAATTATATGATTCAACGCAGATCTCCCTAAGCCAGACTCAGACCTCGCAATCACAACACTTGCAGGGGTTTCCTTCCCTAAGCTTTATTCACATTCGTTAGGGGTTCCCTTTCCCTAACTTATTTCATGTTCCAGGTCTCCCTCAACCAGGCTCAGACCTTTCACTGATGTCGAAGACTTCCAAATTGCGAGGCTTTCTCATAAACCGCTGCAGGACCACTTTGACTTTCAATTTAACTCGCACTCTTGTTGAATTTGCTCCAGTGTCTGTTTGGCTTGGTAGTTCAGCACAATAAGCACCAATGTTCATAGAAATCTTTATCTTAAAGTAATCACCTTTTAACTTCTTGACCATTGTGTATTTCAAAGTTTGTTCACTTTGCTGCTTTATAAGAAGATATCACATTTTTTCATGGAGACTTTTAATTGGGCTACTTCCTTTCGCTGGACCACCCTGCTACACTGTATCAATGGCTTCACAGTTATCAGTAATTTAAAGTTCACCACAGGACTGCCTTCCTTCGCATCTCATTCACATGCATGCAGCCTTCAATTGTGAGATATACTGTTGCAACTTCAATCTTTCCTTAACACATACCAGCCTTTCATGTCGCTCACCAACTCACCCACTGTG
Organism: Ambystoma mexicanum; assembly: GCF_040938575.1. Taxonomy (NCBI): domain Eukaryota; kingdom Metazoa; phylum Chordata; class Amphibia; order Caudata; family Ambystomatidae; genus Ambystoma; species Ambystoma mexicanum. Next base: position 821,367,779 of record NC_090936.1, on the reverse strand, counting down.
TGCATTCCTTTCTTGTCTTTGCGGTTTAAATTCATAAGTCAAGGTTAATACCACAGGCTTGGCCTCAACTCCCCAACTTTGACGTTCACCCAGGAGGGTCGCTGGTGTCCTTGAAACACAATGCAGTATTCCTATATGGGATTTGGCCTTCCTGGCATATCTTTCATGGCTTTTCGGAGGCAACAACCTTCTGCAGGGATCTCCTGGGTTCTCTACCCTTTTCTCTCGTCCCTCTGTCGGTCGCTCTGCTGCAGTTGGTTCGCCTCAGCCCCAGTTGCTCTGCTCCTTCTTGTGTTCCACCTTGCTCAGAGTGTGTCTCTATGTTCCACCTTTTATCCATGTAGGGAGAGCTTATTATGCGAATCACATGTATGTGATTAAAATCAAGTGCCTCACTTCGCCTGACCCGATTAGCGGGACATGTCCAATGTAATGCTCAGGTGTGAGCCTGTCTTTCCCCAGTGTGCACTCTCTGTGTGAAAGTGTTCATGTAGGGAAGGGGTGGGGGTTGAAGTCTCAAGATATCCTATTTGGTATGATGGGGTAAAGGTGTTAACGGGGGGGCATACCGCATCTCGCCAGTGGGTGTCCCACCCCACTCGCCGAGGGCTCCTCACCCAGGTGATCCTCCTGCACTGGTCCACCCCCAGGAACTCGATCCAAAAGTGATGGCTGTGACCTACCCACCTGGATGACAAGTCCCCGGGGAGTAGCTAGTGAGACACCCTCTGGTTTCTCACAGTGTCCTGCTCATTTTGCCTCCTGTTTGACAGCTTTGGGCATTTCAGTACTGTGTTATTTATGATTATTTCTCAGGAACCACTATATGCTCCTGTAAATATTTTGAATGGGTTTTATTTTTTATTATACCTACGGGATGTTGGCATGTATCCTGGAAGTTGTGGAACAGGTGGAAAAGGAGAACCATTCAGTCCTGTCATTCCACTTCTTTCATTAATTCCCACAAAATGGGGGCTGCATGTGGACCAAGAACAAAGCCTGACTGTGCAGGCTAGTATTGTAGCCTAGACGGTTGCACATCATCCCATGCCTTAAAACTGTCCTTTTACAGACGCCGGCTTCTGCAAGCCCTTGCCTCGCTACTTCACCTGCATGGTGCTCTGTTGATTTCCTTCCCATTACCCTATATCTGTAAGCCGTTCCCGGTTCTTTCCCCTATGCTGCTTGCTGCACACTCCTCGTGCTCCCTGACTCCTTCGCTACTGCCATCTTCCTTTCCAGAGTGCTCCTCACCTTCTGTTTTCCTGCCCCGGTCTTACAGTTTGGCCACAACTGATGCATGCACTCCGCTCATTCACTTGACTTGTCTTTTCTGAGGTTTTTTTGCTTCTGTGTGCGAGCTGTTAACATCCATTTGCGATCCTCGCGTTCCCCTTGATCTGTGCTGGACTGCTTTTCCTCTAATTTGCAGAATCAGGGCAATGGGCTCCTACTCGCATTTCCTTCATACACTTCTGTACTGTTATTCTCCTTTATGGCCTGCTCCTCACTCTCCTGCCTTCCTAACTTTCCTTGACTTCTTGCTTTGTTGCTTACTCCCGCTCACAAGCTCCTCGCCTTCATCTCTGCACTGGACTGCTGGATTCTGGGATATTCCGCCGCTACTCACCAGATTGAAGCTCCCTGCTTTCCTGACTTCAGCACGTACAGTTGGATCTCCTCTTCTAATCTGCTACTCAACCATTCTCCAGGGGCTTTTCCCTTGTTTAATGTTTTCCCTGATACTGCACAAGTCACTGTTTCGAATCAGGGTTTTGAATGAGTCGTTTTGAATAACAAAGTCAGACTACACAAAAAAAGACATGGTTCCTTTCTTTACTTGCAAGCTGTAAGCAAAGGCACGGGTAGCATATCACAGTGGAAACGTGCTCATCTTGGAAGCAACGCCTGAGAAACCTCCTTGGTATTAAGCGCGTTATAAAAAACACATGTTATAATAATAATAATAATAATAATAATAATAATAATAATAATAATAATAAAGCTGAAAATGGACTACAGGTCAGTGTGTGTACCTTGACACTTTGCCTGTTTTATATTTGAGAGCCCTGTGCTGCAAGAATCTGACATAGGTTGTCGCGCACTGTTTTGCGCTATCATCATCTGATTTACCATATGACCTATAAATCCTCCCTTTTTCTCCCTGAATGCTTCCTTATCAGCCTTGGAGGCTAATTGATTGTGCCAGTTTGTCCAGGGAGGGCTTATGTATTCCTTACTGTGTCGGCTTCGCACTGTATCTTTCCCTACTCAGTGGCCTCTATTTGTAATACAGTCACTGGATGGATACCATTTATTTTTTGTTTTGATAGCCCTGCGCCCTGTGAATTTGATCTGTTTGGAGGAATCATGTCGATGCCGGACGGCACAATCCACAGCTTTGATTACTGCCAGCAGTGCTGTTGTAGGTGAATATACTTTTTGTATTGGGTAGCCTGGTGGTGGATCTTATTTATTTGCCTTATTGAAAGCACAGAGGTGTTATACGGTTTTACTTCCCTTCATCATCTGCACTCTCGTGGATTAGTATTCATGTTGAGGTTTTTTGCCGTCCTTAATTGGAATGCCTAGACAGTGGTTCTTGGTCACACAATTTCTTCTTGTGGTGTTGTACTTTGTCCCCATGGGGATGCTGGTCTGCACTTTATACCATTTGTGATAATTCATTAATTCATTTTTTCATTTATTATAGCGCCTTTTACCATAATTATGGTCCCAACGCACTTTTGGTTGAATGCCCTTGGAGCAGGGGCGTTGCTAGGGGGGGCTAAGGGGGCTATAGCCCCTGATCTTTTAGTTGTAGCCCCGGATAGAATCTCAAGAGCTACAGCCAAAAGATTAGCTAGCCCCCAGTGCCAACAGTTCCGACATCAGCGTAGCCACGGGTCTTTTCCAGACCTAGCAACTCCCCTGCCTTGGAGGGACCAGAGACCAAACATTTGGGCGAGTTTGGGAAGTGCTATTAAGCACGTATGCATTTCAGCCATAAAGGATATGTGAGGGTGGCCAAGACCCTGGTAGTTACCCATTTCTAAATGGAGTGTGTATGGGCGCAGCAGAGGAATACTATGGACTAAGGGGGTGGGGGGGCTGTGTTTAAGGAGATGTAAAGTTATGCCAGAAGCTACAGTTCAAATTTCTGTCGTTAAAAGTAGCTTCATTCTTATGGCAGAGGTGCTGTGCAACAGTGTTTGTGTTACATGTGTGTGCAGGGTCTGTGGAGTGAGACTGTGCCTTTGCTAAATTGCAAAGGTGCATTGTGCCAGGGGAGAAATGGGTTAGATGTACAAACCACAATGCGTATTTCCTTAGTGCAATCTATGCACAAGGAGCAGTGCTGCATGTCACAGGCAATCTAAGTGCTCGATGAATGCATAATACTCACCCCCTTGAAGGTTCTTAGCATGAAAAATGTCCATCCCTAGTTTCTTGTTGTGCCAAAGCAAGGACCCCATACAATGATTACATGTGATGGCCTGGCCCACAATCCTGTGCTTTAGAGTTACCTGTCATGCCTTGAGCGAGTGTTCCGAGGTGCCTGATTGTCCTCCTATAGGATGATCAGCATGATTTTCCCAAGGAGTATTTTAAGTGTGATGCATTTCCCTCCCCCAAGCCCATTTGGGTGCAATACCTGGCCAGCTGTCAGGATTCATTCTAGGTGTAAGTTGCTGGAGTGACTTCCTGAGTCCTCAAGTGTGCTTGGCATCCCGCAAGGAAGATAGGATGGCAGAGCAGAGCGGTTGAAAGGAAAGAAGTGGATATCAGATGACAGATGGGTGGTGTTGAGTGTGTTGGGAGACCACTGGTTGAAACATGTGTGCACTCGGTGGTGAGTGGGCATGGGGAGGCTGGGGACCATGAAGTCGGATGGAACAGCCAGGTTTTGAGGGCTTTCCTGAAGGCAGGTGATCCTCTCTGAGGAGGAGCGCGAGGGAGAGGGAGTTCCAGGAGGTGGATGTGAGGACAGAGAAACAGGCACCTCCTAATCTGGAGAACAGGAGGTTCTACCAGGAGGCGTGCATAGCCTGATCAGAGGCTTCCGGTGGAGTGGTAGCGAGTGAGCTTGTTTTGGAGGGATTCTGGGCCTTTCTTGTGGATTGCATGGTGGGTAATGCACATGGTTTTAAAAGAGGCCTGTCACTGATGGGCAGCCAGTGGAGTGTCCTGAGTATGGGGAGATGTGTTCTCTGCGGGACAGTGTGAGGAGGAACCTTGATGCAGAGTTTTGAATTTGTTGTAGATTTCTCAGTATGTAGGCACTCCTTCAGAGAAGGAGTTGGAGTAGTTTATGTTTGAGAGGATGATGGCCATGATTGCGGAAACTCTATCGGGGTACGAGAGATAAGGAAAGATCTGCTTGAGGATGCATGCATGGAGTCTGGGAGGCCCTTGACAACTTCATTTTTGCAAACATTCGGCCTAACCAGTCGCACTAGTCAGAAGCTATTAGCTATTCTTTTCTGGGATTTCCTATGTAACTCTGTTTGACCTTAACTATAGGGTGGCGACCGGCACCCTATAATATATATATGTTCAGTGAAAATGTTTTTGTTAAAGGGACATTATGGTAGCAAGGTAAAATCTAAAAACCAAAGAAATGTGCGGGTTATGTTAATGTTAAGCTATGTAACCATAACTCACGCCACCGCCATGCACTGCTAACACTAACACCAAGGGCATCAAAGATAACATCACAAATGGCATCATTGATTTTACCTTGCAATCATAACATCCCTTTAACAAAGGTTTTTCAGTGAATTTCATAGGTTTTTACCAGTGCAAACTCATTTACCAGCAGCTTCATCAGTTCCCCTCACAAACTTTGCACTTAAAAGTAATTCTCCCCTGCCACATATTAGTTATATCCACAGATATTACTGCTAGTCCGCAGATGTACATGGAGACATTTGGCATCAATATTACCCAAAATCACAGAATGACACAATGTTTTCTTTCCTTCTAGTAGAGCAATTATACGTAGAGCAACAATCAAAATAGCCAGTAGAGCCATGTTTTACAGCCATTATAACTTTGGAAAATGATAACACAATATTATAGATTGTACCAAATATTGAAGGAAACTGTACACCCTGCATAACAATTCAGCTCAACACCAGAAAGGCACTGAATCACAACATTTAGCAAAGACGATAATTTCAAAGGTTTAGTAAGTAAACATTACCTTTGCATTTGATTTGTAAACATGCAGTATGTCATTGTAATAAGTGTGTGAAAATGTTATATACCGTACTATAAACATTATAGATTATAATAGAAATGGAAAGCTCTCAGAAAGAGATGTAGCTATAGCTCCCAAAAGAAGATATAACTGCAGAGAAAACCTACTAATGGTAAATAAGAAAATAGTCATAGGTGCCCCTCTGCGAGACTGACCACGGCTAAATGACATGTCTTTGGGAAGGTACCTACTTGAGAGTCCGCAGCCACACTTTAGCTCACTGTAACTTTCACAGACGTGAAATAACCCTTTGCATATCAGTAGTTGTACCGCCCACATGGTAGTCCAGCACCAAAATGCTATGGCAATTCTCTTCTGAACAAGAGTGCCAACAGCAACCCCAGACAAGTGTTTCAGCCTAGTTGGGCCTCATCAGTGAGCTGGAGCTGTGCCTCTGCCGATCTTGCTCATTTTTAGCACTGCTTATGGGGTGCAGAGAACAAGCAATCTTGACCTTTTTAGTGCTTTCACTTGGCTGGGAGGAACACTCCCCCCACCCCAGCCCTAGGAAGGGCGCCGAGCCTCCCGAGCCCCAGGCTATGAAGGGGAAGATTTCTTCTTCTGTGCTTAGGGGTCAGATTACCGGTGTGATGACGTCAGCGCACAATACATGTGCTAATGACATCAGCAAATGACATCAGCTATGCGGAAGCAAAGGCCTCCACATGCCAGTTTAGCAGACACAGTCTGCTTGGGCATTTATTACCCAATTTGCTTGTAGGAGGGCTTGTTGGAAAGGGGAGAGGCTCCCATTTCCAACAGGCCTTCACACAAGGAGATTGCTGGTTGAGGATAATTTGATCCCTTACCAGAAATCACCACTAGACCACCAGGGAATTGATTTTGGGGCCCCTCACCCCCACACTGAACTTTTCCACAAATTTGGCAATAAGTTGTTTTGCCTTCTTTGGGGACAAAGTAGTGGTGTTTTCTACCAATTTGCCCCAGAGGAAGACAAAACAGCATACCACTATATATATAGTGGCAGAACTGGGGGCATCAGGGGGCTGGCCCTATCCTGCGGGACAGCCCTCCCAGGAATCTCCCCAAAGATGGGAAGACTCTTGCTGCTTCCCTGATGGGGAAAAAGTGGGGGTCTTGTCCCATTTTCCCACTCCTGAGAAACACCAACCACCACTAGGCCACATGGGAAATTATTTTGGGGTGGTGGTCCTCCCAGGCCAAACAGCCCCCACCCTAAAAATTGCCTATATGATGGCAAATTATTGTTTTGCCTTTTTTGGGGGCAGAGTGGTGGTGTTTTCCAAAACAACATATCGCTATATTTAGGTTTGCAAACATGGGTGGTAGCAGGGGGATGGCCCTGTGCCTGTGGGCCAGCCCTCCCTGGAATCCCCCAAGGAGGTGCACATCCTTTCCGCTTCTCTGAGGTGACAAAACCGGGGTTCTGGCTCCATTTAGACACCCCTGGGAAGCAGCAATGACCGTTTAGCCACTAGGGATTCCTTTTGTGGTGGGAGAGGGGGCCGCTCAGCATATAAACGGCCCTCTCCCCCTCTGGACCGAAAATCAATGGGGCAGGCAATTTTGACCTCCCTGCAGGCAGATTGGCAGTATAAAGGAAGGGCAACATCTGCTATGTTTTGTTTTTTAGTGTGAATGATTTTATTGTTTTCCTCTTTGATGGGCTGGCCCACAATTGCAGGGCCAGCACACAGAATCCCCCCACCCCCAATCTGGCTGCAGTACATTGCTGCTCTAAGGGAGGGGGCATTTGGGGGTATTTCCCATCATTATGAACTCCGTGGGGAGCAGCAATGGTAACTTGACCACCTGAGATTACTTTTAGGGAAGGAGGAGGGGCCACTTAGCATCTAAGCAGCCTTCTCACCTTCTGGATACAAAAGGGATGGAGCATGCCATTTCTGCCATTCCTGGGGACAGATTGGCAGCATAACCTGCCGAACGGCCTCTAGGGAGGGTCAAATTAGATAGGTAATTGTGTTTTCTTTTTCTTTTTTGGTGCATGGGCGGTGCTGGAAATTAACATTTGCTGGGGAAACTCTCACCCTGCGCTCCTCCTTCATGCTGGGGTGATGGATTGTCAGTGGTGTGGGGTGGGCCCAGATTGTCAGTGGTGTTAGTGGAACGATTGTCAGTGGTGTCAGTGGAACAGGGGGTGGAGCAAAGTGCTAAATGATGCAAGTGTCCTGAATGTAGGATGCTGGCTGCTTTGCATAAAACCAAAATTGATGTTGGGAACATAAGAATGACCACCAATGTATCAAACATGCCTGTGCTAGTAATTCCAACATTCATTTTTTTTTTGCATTAAATTCACACTTTGTATGGTACACATTTCCTCTGTTAGGACAGTCACCCTGATAATAAAATGTGTGGAAAACATGAGACATATATGCAGCTTTGGACGATTCCATATTTTGAGTTTGGGCTGTAGAGAAAAGGATGGGTTTCAGATGCTGTCTATGTAGATGTTGCACATCCTGGGTAAGCTGCTCACAGAGGCACTGCGCCTGTGCCTCTGTGTGCATCCGAGCAGTGAGAGTGCCATAATGCCATAACACTGCACCCCCAACTTGAGGAAGCTCTCAAGGCAGTTTCCTGAATGCTTTGCTTCAGAAACAGCATTCAGGAGACTCACAGCTGTCCAGGGCAGAGAGCTTCCTCAATTTGCAGGGATTTGGGCCTTGTGTTTACATGGAACAGAGCTCTGGCAAGACTCAGCACCATGTTCTGGCCCAATTCTTCCCCTCTGCATGGGGGTGTGGGGTGTTTCAGTGGGCTGGCCCACAATTGCAGGGTTATCCCATGAAATGTCCCCCCGCTGGAAGAACATTGCGACTCCACTGAGATACGGGGGCAAGTTGGGGGTGTTTACCTCGATGTGCCACCGCCGGGAACAGCGATGGCCGCTACACCCCCAGGTATTCTTTTTAGGGGATGTTAGGCAGAATCATATGCAGTACCATTTGGGAACACCACACACAATTAAGACTACAAGTGTAAGTACAATTTCACCTTTGGTACAAGCCTGTACTACACAGTAAAGTGGTAGCAATGGCTGCGCAGCCAGATTTATCTCAAGAGTAAAGTGAGCAGTACAAGAGTTTACACAAAGAACAACAATGACTATGATTCAAATAAACACTGGTTCAAAGTTTCAGAGTAAAAGAATATACATTTATTTACACTATCATTTATAAAACAGTTCACTATCATAAAGCAGCAGAAAATCACTGTCTACACTACAACAACCCCCAATCAATTCTGGACAAGTTAGGCTCAAAAGGAAGTGTGAGCAAAATGGCACTCCAGTAATTTAAAAGGTAGAAAAGACAAGGTTATTCAAAATCAATAGCACCAACAAGTTATAGGCAGGGCAATCTAGAAAAGGCTACTACAAATAGGATTCAAGTCAATAGGCCTGGGCCAATGTTAATGGTTCAGAGTCTTTGCAGAAGATCACACAGTTCGATGTAGTTTGCGGTTAAGTCTTTGCCAAGAGATCAAACGAAGTTGGTTAGAGAAAAAGTTATTCAAAGGAGAAGAGAAGGACAAGCCTTCGGAGAGGTGAAAGATTTCAAACACTTTCACCGCGGTCGGATGAAACGAACAACCAAATTTGCACAGTACCTTTAAAGAAGAAGAATGCTCTAGCTGAGGCAGTTGTTCCTGGCAGTTCCTGCAGGTTCACTGTTCCTGAAGCTTCCGTCATGGGAACAAGAAAGAGGATGGCTGGAGGGTCCTGCACTGCCCAGGGAAGAAGCCAGCAGCGGAGCAAAGCGACAAATAAAAGGTGTGCTCCTTAAAACCCAAACTGGTTCTCTTCCTACTGGCTATCCAATCTACTGCAGCGATGAACAGTAAATTCGACCAGGATGAGGACCGGTGACTGAAGTTTGGCGAGCTGGTTGTTCCCACCAGGCCCAAGCGAAGAAGATTCCTTGTGGATTCCTTGCGGATATGCGCTGTTGTCAAAGTTTTAGGGGATTCGGACTGGCAGCAGGGCTTCACTGGGTGTCCAGTAGTTGCAGCAGTCATCCTCCTTCAGCTTCTCGCTGGTTCTCTCGTTCCAGTGGCGACTCTGCCTTCCAGTCTCAGAGACTGGCTTTTTATGCACCAAATCCCCCATTCACACAGCCTGGCTGTCAATCACACAGCAGAGTTGCTGTCCTGGCAGGGCAGCAACCTAGCCAATCAAACTAGAGTGCAACTTGGGTCTCCAAGGAGACCCTATGCAGGGGGCCTCAAACCCTCACATCCTGCCCACCCAGACACTCAGGCGCCTAAGGAGGGCTTCTGTGCAGAAGCCCGCCAAAGGACTGAGAACAAATTAACCAAACCTGGTTTGGCGCGCAGAGTAAAACACTAGAAAGACCTTTACAAAAAGATATGGCGAAACAACTCGACCGGAACCAAGTTAAAATAAAAGTGGATTACCGGGTTTGAGTTTGAGGCTAGCTCCATAGCCTCTAATTGTACCAAAGGCCATTTTCATATTCTGCGATAGAATAAAAATGGTAGATACCACTGCCATCAGCTTAGAGAAAGGAGAACATACGAATGTTCCGTGAGAATCAGACAATGGGGATAACTATTAACCCCTCTAGTATCTATTGGAAGATAGGGTGCACTGGGTCTGTACATTTAAAAAGACTAGTAAAGTCTATGGCAACTTTACATGTTCTGGGAGACAGTAGTCAGTCCCATAAAATAAAGTTTAAAGTGGGAAGTCTGAAAAGACAACCCTGTGTCACTGCACTAAAGCTGCTGGGTGACACACAGTAAAACGATGATGCCTATGGGGTGGGTGAGACTCCATAGTCCATGAGCATAAACATTTACAACAAACAGGAAAAGACATGTAAGAGTGGGAAAAAAAAGGCTCATACTCTTATCAGGTGAAAAAATGAAACCCTAGAAATCCAGCAAAGCCGCTGATGAGGGACTCAAAAGGTAAGCAAAATTAGCCCTTCTGGAGAATTGTCCCTAACAGGGGAGAGGTTCACTTAGCATATGAGCAGCTCTCTCACCCTCTGGACCCAAAAGGGATGTGGCATGCAATGCTTGCCCTCCTTGGGGGCAAATTGGCAGGGTGCTGCCAAATTGCCTTTTTAGACAAATCCTGCCACAATTCGGTTATACTATGGGATCTTTGGCAAAACACCAGTAGGCTTTGTACTGCGTCAGGCACACACCATGTTCTTGTAACACTGGAAACCATGAATTGGACAGGCTGCACAAACCAGACACCATAATATCCAAAACATGGTGCGCACCGTGGAAGTACTCTGAAGTACTGTTGTCTGGCAACGGGTTCTGCTGGACATGTACTTGGAAGTCTACTTTAAGTGGCTGGCGTTTGTGCAATTACTTAACTACATGGCCCCTTATCTTCGTGAGAGTCTGGACCTGCCAGGAAGTCTTTACTGGTTGCTCACACCGCCTGGACTATACAAAAGGAAATGAAGGTGTGCCCCTGTGACGCCTCCTCGCCCCCTGTTGTGGCGGTGCCCCCTGGCCCGCATAAAGCATGAGCATCCAGCTCACCCGCACGTGCACCGTGGAAGTACTCTGAAGTACTGTTGACTGTTCATGGTGCGAGGGGGTGCTGGGTGCTCCTAAGGGCATGAATGATTATTCATATCTGAAGCCAGTCCAACCGACCTTGGGTGAGGTTGGTATTCCACCTCGCGCACAAAGTCTTAACTTGTCTATTACTTAAAGTAGAACTGGAGGGCGGATAATCCTGGTTCACAGGTCTGAGTGCCTCTCACAGTGACTAACTAGGTCTCCCCCTTTTTTATTTTTTTTCCTTGAAGGGGCGTTGTACATTTTATCTATTGTAGCGACCTCGCCCAACCAAACATCCACCCAATTTGGTGTTGTTGAGTCCGCACTGTAGCCACAGCAGACGCATGGTAAACTTCTTAACGATGGGTGTATTATCTATTGCATTGCTCTAGTGTTTGTTCCAACTTGGAAAATAATTTACCACTCAACAAAGGTGCTTTGTTAATGTGTAACAAACTTTGAAGGTTATTGGGTTTCCTATGGTACAGTCCCTATGGTTTATTCCTTATGCAGTGGTCGCCCCCCCTGCAAAACCGCGGCCAAAAACAAAAATTCTAAAAATAAAAAAACCCAGTTTCCTCTAATCTTTCTCCAATTGTTGAGACGCTAAACATGGAACAACCTCAGGGCGAACAAAGCATTCCATCCACCTGGACTTCTGTGGAAGAAAACGATATAATTTGCCACAAAGTGGCCTTTGTATATGCACGTTCTCAGGCGGAATTAGTAATGCCACCTCTACCTAAACAGTTAACTGCTTCAAAGGGGGGGCTCTGCCTCGCCCGTCCTCATCCAGGAAGAGTTTCTTGAGTATGAGAATGGACGAGCCATCAGTTATGGGGGACGGATCAAATGCCCCATTGAATACCTCGCCCTATGATAATTCTATTCTCGCCCCGGCTGTCCTCGTGGCCCTTGAAAAACGGGTTCGCTTGTCGGATGGTCCCTCCACCCCGTTACCCTGCCCAGTTGCAAAAGAGCCGACGTTCACTTGCACTGCAAGGAAAGTGCGATGCTAGACATTTCGAACATCTCCACTAGCTCAAGAACGCCCAGTAATCCTCCGGCTATAACGGATCTGCCTAAAGAGTTGCCCCTGCTGGCCAAAACAGATCCAACTCCCCTGGCAGCTGCGGTTGCCTCTTCTCCTACTTCTAGGCCCCATATTCCCCCTTTGGGCTTTGATCTGTTGAATCCCTCTGATGACTTGGAGTCCTTAGAGGCTTCATACCCAGTTCTAACACGAATCTTGGACTTACTTGATAAAGGTCACGACTATACCCACTATGAACTGAGGGATTGCAAGTCCTCAATGAATCAAATATTATTCAAACTCAACAAATTGGAAGGCTTCATTTTTGCCGACTCCATCTGCTTGGAAGGTATAAATCCTCCGATTGGCGGGGGAGCACCTGTAATCACTGACAATTTAGCAAAGGTGGAATTTGCGAATACAGCTACTCAAACTGAATTGAGTGAACAGATGATTCTGTCAGCTATGTTGCCTCCAACTCAGCCGAACACCTATTCATTTGCGGAATCCTTTGCCCAAACGGTTGCTGCTCCTCAGGCTCCTTCTCATCATCGCATCCTCACTCACGCACAGTTATGTCAAATGGTTAATATGAACATGGAGAAGATTGACCAAATACTTTTCTTTGCTCAAAAGAATCCTATTGACTGTCCAACTGAGTGTGAAGAGGTTCAAGAGGAATTGGAGGTGGATACAATTTTTCATCCGGACAGTCCATCTGCTTTTACCAACCTCTTTTTTGAGTCCTGGAGCAAACCAACGGACTGTATGGCAAAGCCAAGGTTACGATTGGCGATTTAGCCAGTTCTGGCAAATTCTTTACATCTCGTAAAGAAAAGTGCCTCTTTCTTAGAGCTGTAAAGAGGAAGGAGGATAGGCAGCCATCGCCTCCTGTGGCAAAACCTCCCATTTAAAAAAAAAATAAAATAAGCAAAAATGATAATAAAAAAAATTCTGACTCCTTACGAATTGGCAGTACTGCACAGGAAGCCAAGCAGTCTCCAGCCAATGAACAAGGCCCTTCCTCACATGCTCCCCTTAGTGCATTAAAAAAGCTTGCCAGCCTGCCTCCGAAAGTACTGATACGGGCTTGACAACCATAAATTACAAAGAAAAGAATAACGTGAGAATTCGTAAAAGAAATAAAAGGGACGATTTCTTGTGGACTCCCTGTGCATTATGATAAAACACTGATTACTGCACAAACCCAGCTATCAGCATTTTTTAAGCCCATTGCGATTAAAGCGGTGCAGGCCGGGAATGAACCACTTCAATCTCACTACCTTCATGAAGAGACTCAAACACCGAAGATGCAGTTCAATGAAACAACCGATTGTCCACAATCCAACCTACCTCTGGTAAGGGATACTAACCCCGACCAATTTGATCACACAAACAATGCAGAATGTATCTCAAATGGAATGGCAACTAGTTGAAAAGATGCCATACGAACGTGCAGGATTCTGCAAAGTCTTTAAAAAAAACGAATGCATCTTTTCCCACTATATTTGGTTGGGAGTCCAATCCGGACATATTTGGCAATAGACATCTTAATCGTTCTACCTTGTTGAAGACCTTTAGGCGAATTCCAGCACTTAGGACACTCCATTTAGATGATATAGTATGGATTACTCTTCCTCAAACTCAAAACCACAGGATGGTTTGTAAAGTGCAAACCACCATTATTTCTTATGGCAACACAGGAGTGAACTGCAAACAATTGGCCTCCTGCCGATACCATTTAAAATTCTTGATGAGGCCATAACATTCAATGAAACACCACTTAGACAATCTGCTCCAACACCAACAACTGTAGTCGCCTCAAAATATCAGGCTGGGATCCATCCGGAAGTAATTAGTCAATTGGTTGCCCTTTCAAATGCCAGCAAGGATTGGTCATGGTTATCCTCCCTGGCTTCCACACTAAATCCTGCCATGGACAACATTCCCACTTAACAAGTTCCACAAGATTTCCATTGCTTCATGGAATTCATATGGTTTTACAAATCTTCAATCTTGGTTCAATAAGAAGCTTGGTATCACAAATTGTGACATATAATTTTGCCAAGAAACTATAGCAATGCATGATATTGTACTGCCCGGCTTCCTAGTCCTTCAAAAACCAGCTGAGCGTGGTCCAAGTGGACGTCCGCATGGTGGAATTGATATTTGTATAAATACCAAATTGCATTTCATTACTCACGAAGTCTACAAATCCCATTGAAAGTAGCTGTTGTTATATATTTCCAACCTTCTTTAGTGGACTACTTTTTATGTATATCCTTATATCATAATCCCAAACGTCTTAAAATTAACAGTGCCCTTGATCAATTAGATACACATTTGACAAAGTACTTACTAAATATGCTGCCTGCCGGATAATTATTGGTGGCGACTTTAACGCTGAATGTTGGAAGCAACCCTCTATCAATATGGTCAATGAGCTACCCCTATCCTCACATGGTAGGGGATCAATGTGGAACAGGAACTTAGAATACTGGGATCTAACATTTCTCCCTAATCAAAATCCAGGCCTAAACTACACCTGGAAGAGGGGACCACTTAGATCTCGTATAGATCATTTTGCTATTTCTGCGAACTTACAAGAGTGTTGTACTGATATCTTAACTATAGATCAGGAACTTGGCGACCATATGTAATTTCGTTGACCATATATACTAATGTCACTGTTCTAGCCCAGGATTTGAATCAGGAATTCTTGGAAGACGACAGACCACATCTTTCAATAAGATGGAACAACCGTCTGTGCGATAGAATTAACAATCGCATCGACAAATGGCTTGAGGGACTCCTGGACAGCTCTGGAAAGTATCAATCAATTGACAAAGATCCAACCAAGTACTTGCAGATGTTAACACATACAATGGCTAGGATCCAAAATGAAACAAACAATCCCAATGCAACAAATCAAGTAAATGGCTGTCCAAAACTCCTTCTAGGGAAGCGAACTAAAAATGCAGAAATACGTAAATTAAAAAAAAAAAACAACTGTACATCAGATGAATATGTTAAGTTGAAAACAACGATCTGCACTATATATCGCAACAAATGCAAAAACATTAAACGATACACACACAACCTTGACAACCAAAAGATAATTAATTCTTTATGTCGGAACGATCGGAGAACAACATGGGCAATTATGAGGTCAGACGCCGGTAAATTACACAAACACCAGGCTTCCACGATAACTGCCGCAACATGGGCACATTTTTATGAGAACAAATGTGTGGTGCCCCATGTTTTTACATTGTTAACGCAATTATTCCACCTACTCCACAATCGCCAATAATCCCATTGTCACTCCAAGATTTTTGGCCTCATTACAACCTGTCAGGTTTGGACCGTGGTGATTCCGTGACGGCGGTAACAAAGTTTCCGTGTCCGCAAGGTTGCGGAAAGACCGTCCGATTACGTGCTGTCGGTCGCATCGCACCACACGGACGCGGAAACGTTGTTACCATCATCACGGAAAAATCCACGGAAATGGACATAGCGCTGCCACAAGTAGCGCAAAACCCGTGTCCGCCTCTGTCGCCACGGACACGGAACCGGAAATACCATGATTGTCAAAACAGGAAACAGGGAGGCGGCCATCATATAAAGCACAATCCATTGCCATCCAGAGTCAGCACAAGCAGAATCCACACTGTGAGAAGGCAAAAGGGACCACCAGCATGTCTGCCAGGATTCCAGCTCAGAGGCAGCGCAACCAGCGCTTTAGTGAGGCGGAGCTAACTGTTCTGGTGGAGCATATAGTGGAGCATGCAGAGATGCTGTTCAGTGCCTATCAACGGCGTGCCACACAGCAGCGGAGGAAGGAAGCGTGGGCGGAAGCAGCACGCAAGTGCACCGTTGTGGGCGTGACTGTGAGGAGCATCAAGGACTGCCACAAGCGGTGGGACGACCTCAGGCTGAGGGTTCGGAACCTGATCTCCACACACCGCCAATGCAGCAGTGGGACAGGTGGAGGACCCCCTTCCCCACTGAGGCTGCAAGCATGAGAGGAGCATTGCAGCAGTGTCCTCCACCTTGAGGGCATCCATGGGATCAGGGAGGCTGAGGCACTAGTGAGCCCACCTGCAGATGCTGGTAAGTGGTAAAACATGAATGCCACATGAGAATATGTTGATGGCATGACTGGGCCAAAGGACCCATTAACAACCCCGTCCCCCAAGCAGTGCATGTCTGGGCCAAAGGACCCATTAACAGCCCCCCCTCCCCCCAAGCAGTGCATGACTAGGCCAAAGGACCCATTAACAAACCCCCCTCAAGCAGTGCATGACTGGGCCAAAGGACCCATTAACAACCCCCCTCCCCAAGCAGTGCATGACTGGGCCAAAGGACCCATTAACAACCCCACCCCCCCAAGCAGCGCATGACTGGGCCAAAGGACCCATTAACAACCCCCCTACCCCCAAGCAGTGCATGACTGGGCCAAAGGACCCATCATGATCCGTATGGCAACCAGTATCACAACAATGGATACCCCCAACAATCAAATGCATGTAACTAACAATATTGAATGATCAACCTGTATGGTGCATGTGATGCACCCATCAGCCACCACCACAACACTAATTGCATGTCCTCTGTGTCCCCACAGCCGTATCAAGTGACAGTGATACTGCACAACAGGCCAGGCAATCTGCACCGGCACGTGTCCAAGCCACCTCCCCTGCACAAGAGGATGCTGCCAGCAGTTCGGCATCCCTGCCCCCAGTACCAACTGCAACAAATGTGCCAGCCACCACCACCAACATCCCCAGCGTCTCCACGCTGCCTGAGGCAACACAGGTGCCATGGAAACCCATCATGCCCCCCCAAACCAACACAGAAGGCAGCTGCACTGCAGAGGAGGCGCCCTGTAGTGACAACAGTGCCCTGGCAGAGCACTCTGATACTGGGCCACACGGGGAGATGCCCACATTTGATGACCTCGGATCTTTCCATCAGCTGGAGTTTAGCCCCACATCACTCCGAAGTCCCATGAGGTCACCCACCCCATCTATGGCAGAGCTTAATTCCCGCTTGCAGCGGATGGAGGAGCAGCAGGCTACCCTCACACAGCTGGTGGAGAGGCAGCTCGAGGAATCTAGGCTGCAGAGGGTGTGCTACAGCACGTCAGTGCGTCGCCTATCAAGGTCCATTGGACGCTTTGCCGGCACTATTGTCACCCTGGCACGCCATGTGCGGGAGGGTAATGACAACACCTCCAGGCTCATAGAGTCCATGTTGATTGGGCAACAGGCAAATATTGCACGTATGCCATCTATACCTGATTCTGTGCCATCCAATACCACCACCCCATCCAGCTCCACTACTGCCAGTCCAAGGAGGCGCTCGAGTCAGCTAATGGGGCTCTCGGGCAAGGATTTACAGGCACAGAAGTGCACACGGAAGTGATGGCATGTGTGTGGGGCACTGCAGGACACACGTGGACTTGAAGGGTGTGAGGGGTGGGTACGTTTGGGTGGTGGGGGAGGTTGTTTTGGGTGTTTGAACATTGGGGCCTGGGTGAGGGTGGGTACATTTGGGTGGTGGGGGAGGTTGTTTTGGGTGTTTGAACATTGGGGCCTGGGTGGGGGTGGGTACGTTTGGGTGGTGGGTGGGCACGGGTGTACAACTTCCCTAACCAGTGCACCTCCTTCCCTGTTGTTAATTCATCAATATATCATCATTTGAAATCAAAACATACATGTGTGGACATCTATCATTTCATTTGCAGTACAACAAATCATTTATTGTCATCACCATGCCCATGCATTGCTGTGAATGTGCTGTGTCTCAAAAGTAAATGCAAATCAGTTCATCCCGTGCTCTTTGGCCATCAAGTGGACCCCCAGGGGGAGGTGTTGCCATCCCATCCCCATCTCCATCTCATCCCCATCTCCATCCCCATCTTCTTCATCTGCGTCTGGGGGCATTGGGATGTTCCTGCGCAAGCAGAGATTGTGCATCATGGCACATACGAGCGTGATTTTACCCATCTTCACTGGGCTGTACAGCAGTGATCCGCCAGATCTGCTCAAACAGCGGAACCGGGCCTTCAGCAGTCCGAATGTCCTCTCAATCATTCCACGTGTGCGGACATGTGCCCTATTGTACGCCTCTTCATGCCTGTTCCTTGGTCTCCGTACAGGTGTTATCATCCATGGCGTGAGTGCATATCCAGCATCACCTACATGGGATGTAGATGGGGGGACATGTCAGTGTTTGTGGTATCATGTCTTCATCTGATGCTGTGCTATCTTGTATCATTGTTCATTCATGCATGTGTGCATGCAGTGGTTGGAAGTGTTTATCACAGTGGATGTAGCCAAATGGATATTGACCTACACATTTACGTGCATGTGTACTCTGCCCTGCGGGTGACATTTGATTGTGAGTATGGCATAGTGCAGTGATGTGCACACATGGCAGAGTCACTCCACTGTAATGAAGTAGTTAATGCAGGAAGTCTCATTTACAGGCATCATGTGCATTGGGAGGACAGTGTTCCATTTGTGGGTGGGTGTTTTCAGTGGCACAAGGTGTATGGGGCAGTGACAGTATCGGCTGTGTGTGTCGTGTGGCAGGGTGTGTATGGGCATACTGTGTTGACCTGTCATGTCTTCCTTTGTGATGTTTGGGATCTGCTGTCTATTTGGTTGATGGCATGGGAGGTGTTCATGTGCGGTCACAGCGGCACACTCACATTGCTCATTGGCCTGGAGACACACACACCACTTCACCAGGGTCGGAGCATTGTCAGCTGTACTCACCTAATAGCCATGTGGTTTGTCCAGCCTAGCGTTCCATGTACCGTGGCAACGTGGAATTCTGCAGTACCATTGAGTCATCGGTTGATCCTGGGAAATGTGAGCAGCAGTGTGTAATCAGTAGCGTGGCATCACATACCATCTGTACATTCAACGAGTGATACTATTTCCTATTGCGGAACACCATCTCAATTGCACGTGGTACTGTCAGCTCAATGTGGGTGCAGTCAACTGCACCTATGCAATTTGGCATGCCTGCTATGGCATGGAAGGCCAACTTGGTGGCAATGACCTCGGGGAGGGTACAGGGTAGGGATATGTGTTCCGACACATGGCATAACAGGGCATCCAGTACCTGTACCAGGATTTTTGAAAAACCGGGTTTGTGATATGCCGTGCAGCTCACCGACTGTGTGTTGATAGGTGCCAGCGCCAAGGAAATACAACACAGACACAACCTTCAGGAGGGTGGATGGCGATGGGGGTGTCTATGTGGCTGCTGATGTTGTCCTCAATCATGGCAGTGATGTACAGGATTGTTGGACGCTCCAGCCGGTATAGTGTGTGGATCTGTCCTGGGGTACGGTTCCAGGGTGAGGCCCTGATGCGTGGTATTGCAGGCTGCCTGCGGGGTTGTGTTGGCTGGACAATGGGGTTTGCCATAGGTGCAGGGTTGGCTGGTTGGCGCCTGCACCTCCTCCGCCTCCGCCTCCTCCTCTGCACCATTACTGCCATCATGTGCAGTGCTGCCTGTTGGTTGAGTAGGCCCAGTCCAAGTGCTACTAGAGCTGCTGCTGACATGGTTCTGTATTGTGTTGGGCTGGGTGTGGCCCTTTTGTAGGCTCCCAGTGTGCTGCTGGGTCCAGCTGGGCTGATTTGGTGCACCTGTGCCCTGATTCAGTTCAGAAGGCACTGTTTGACATCATGTTCGCGGTGGCGGCGGTACCGCCACCGCGATCATGGTTTTAATGCCATTTTTCTGGCGGTGTTTCCGTGTCCGTGCTAGTTGTAATGCTTGCGGTGTTTCGTATTGCCAGTAACGGAGGGGTTTCCGTGCAGGTGGACTTTTTGGGACCCTTAACTCCGCGGTGGTGGTTGGGGGAGGTGCTTTTTCCGGGGCCGCGGGTCATGATTGGGCAGACGTGGAAACGGTGCCGTTATGGTTTTACCAGCGACGTTAACTCCGGACTGGTGTACTTGTAATGAGGCCCATTGAGTGCACCATCAATGCTCTCAACTACTCAAAGGCAGCTGGCCCAGATGGGATTCCTCCCTGTGTTCTGAAACGACAGCCATCACTTTGGGCTAAAGTATTGAAACCCCAATTTGACAATGTGCTATCATCCCTAGTTATTCCAGCTTCATAGCTGGGCTCCATCAATGTTCCAATTTATAAAAAGGGGGAAAGGAGCAATCCCGCCAACTACCGGCCCATCGCATTGATAGATGCATCTGCCAAAGTTTTTGCCATCTTACTTTTACGGGAATTCCAATTATTTCTGAAAAACAACAACACTTTATCTCGCTTTCAGATTGGCTTCAGAGCACGGATGGGAACCTCCCTTAATGCTACACTTATGGCACATCTACTTGCCAAATCGAAGATTCCAGACACTGGGCCAGTATACATGGCTCCAGTGGATTTAACTGCTGCCTTTGACTGCATTGTGCACGGCCTGCTATGGCAAAAAATGCGGGCGATGGGCATTCCAGATCATCTTATATATCTAATCGCCAAATTGCACACTAATACCGTGTATTTTATTAGAGTCAATCTGGCCGGAGCTACCACAGCTCCAATTGCGATTGCACTAGGGGTTAAACAGGGTTGCAATTTGGCTGCCACCCTGTTCAATTTATATCTTTGCAGCATCAATGATATATGGTCTCAACAAATTAGTTACCCAGCTCGACTAGGCCACTTAAAAATCCAGTGGTTAGCATTCGCTGATGACATAGTCATCTTTGATCGAACACCATCAGGTTTGCAAACAAAGCTATCACTGTTTGCTGAATATTGTTTATTCCACAATCTGCAGTTTAACGCTGGGAAATTAAACATCTTTCTATTCAATAACTTAAAGAAATGGTTCTGTCCTAGGAATTGGACCATTGGTTCGATTTCTATTCCACAGACTTCCACAATACGATATTTGGATTATTTAATATCCGATTAAAATGCAATATCAATGTGGAAGAACACCTTGAATCAAAAAGCAAAAACTTTATCAACAGAAATGCGCATGGTATTATCTAAGTACTGTAAATTCTCATTGCTTCCATTACATGAATTTTACATACTTAAAGTTGAGGCGTTTCTATTATACACTCTTGACATGTGCTTGGCCAATATAAATCCTTTCTTGGATAAATTACAGGGTCACATTTGGAAGGGCATGTTGCGTCTAGCTAATTTACTCCAAAATGCGATTCTAAAACAGAATAAGGATTGATATCATCGTCTGCCCGTTATAACTGGCGACAACTAACACATTTTGCAAAAATGCATTATCCACTCCAAAACTCTTTATATGAAGACCTGGGGAGGATGATTAATAATCTCAACCCTCCTTCCATTAAAAAATATCAAAGAAAAATGGAAGCTCTTTTGGAGGAGATGACATTGACTCCTGCCGATCTTGAATTTTGCCAAGCACATGTCAAGAATCGCCTATTCGCCTATGACTGGTGTAAAACTCTAAGTGCTATTGAAAGGGGCCCCTAGGGGTACCTTACGTCTACTGAAACAAGGCGAGTCACCATACACGATCGATACGCCAGACACGAGGTTGTATTCCCAAAGCTAGGGTTTATTGCAAAGCAAAAGTCTCAGTTAGCCAACTCGGTCTCACGCCCCACGACGTGTATCTCTAGACGTCGAGGGACGCAAGAGAGTGAATTACGTACATCAGTTACATATATACAAAATGCATATCAAACAATCAGCTATGACATGTTTAACACCCCCTCTTTATTGGGTTTCTTTGAACTTGATGTGATGATGGACATTTTCGACAAATATGACACCTTCAAACATCTACTCTAGTAACAATTTGCAATTTGTGAGTGCGGAGGCATCTTTCAGTTGTTGAACAGAACACAGCGCTTCTGTTCTTGGAAGCGTGCTACATATGGGGGGGGAGAGTTGCATTCCAGACCTTGCTATCTATGAGGTGCTATTCGTGTCCTGGGAGCCGACAGGCCCTAACGGGGCTCAGCAAAGGGGGGCCGTAAGAAGAGCAAAATTCAAGCCTTTAGCTGCTTTATTCTAACATATTCTAGCATATAACAAGACTGGCTGGCAGCTGCGAAATGATTAAATGCCCTGCAGCTCTGCTTCAAGGCTACGTTCGGGAGGGAGCCAGGCATTCTTCCTGGCGCTGCCTACATTGTGTTTCAACGAACTTTTGTTATCCTCGCGGCCCTGCGGCCTTGTCCTTTTACGTGCAGACAACAATGTTTTACAGTCAAGCAGTGTAAGCGGAAAATGTATTGCGAAGCAATAAGAACAGAAAGCAATGAGCAATGGTTAGAAAACAAAATGGCGATTCTTGTTACATCAAAATGGCCGTTCATTGGCAAAATCTGAAACTTATATTCTGTCATATAGTACATGAGACGGTTGGTCCACGGCCATCAAAATACGTTTGCGGTCACACAGTAGAGGTATCCATTTTTCTAGACTGGCAAACCCTCCTTTGGCCACATGCCAAACGTCTCATCTATTTATTGAAACCTCCTCTAGTGATGATGAGTCTGAAGTACTTATGTCTGAATTTTTCATGCTATCGTAAACATCATCGTCTTCACAAATATCTATAGCCATCAACTCTTTTACTGTTTTCATCTCATTTGTGTCTTGGTCAGCTCGACCATGAGTTTGTTTTTTTCTTGCCATCATATGCATACATCCCTCCGTACATCCCTCAGTTATTTCAGCACAAACTATTGGTAGGCAGTGTATGCAACAACAGCACGTTATGAATATTCCAAACACCACTACTAATATCGAAATCAACTTCCATCCGCAAGAACGCAGTATTCCCCAAAACCAATACCCTATTCCCCAGCTTCCTTCTTCAGTAGGGAGTTTGGAGTTTAGGACATGCATTTTCTTTATCGCTTCAAAGATCGTAGGGGAATAGTCATCGGCATATACACAACACGCTGATCCCACTATTTAGCAAATTCCCCCACGATCAACCAGGATTACATCGAGAGCCATTAACCTGATTCCTCTTTCTTCCAACGTCATGTTAAATAGTATATCTGTCGTTGTGTTTATGGTATTTTTTAGTATTCTGGACAGCTGCCTTATATTATAGGAGTTCACTATCTGCCCTAAGAATGGAATGAATGATTTTGCTACATCAGTTGTTATCAAAACACCCTCGTCAGTCCTTTTGACTCTAGTTCTGGATAGTCTGGCCATGTCTGCTGTTTCTAAGAGGAATACTCCTGGGAACAGTAGACCTAGGTAACATGTACCTCCCCAGTTTCTGGGCAACCACGGGTGTGCTTTCTCTCCACATATAAAATAAACTGGATCTCCCACATATACTGGTTCTATTTCCCATCTTAATACCACTGTATTCATGCATCCAGTATATGTTCCGACTGAAAAAGAGCCTTTCTTTTTTTAGACAAAAAGGGACAGTTCTTGGGTTAAAATTTACTGTGTAAAATGGGGGGATTGCGTCTTTGTCCCCTTCTGTTCTTACACGAAACGTCATTACAGATGTTTTTTCTGGTGGGGACAATCTATCTCGTCTATTTTGTCGTGTTATCTTTCGCGTACTTTTCCTTGTGGGCTCTGGGACCATTACTTGTGCTTTATGGAAAATGGAACAACCCACATGCTTCATTATTATTTCCTCAAGCTCATTCATGTTGGTTCTGTCTAATTGACCCGTACTACTCTCATTCCATTTCCCATAGAACATTGCACCTAAAGATGCACTACATGCAGAACTTAATAGTAATGGCCTTACATAACACCCTATTCCCTTCCCAGCATGCTGTGGTAAATGGGCACATACCCAGCAATTTGTTTTTTTCAGAATTGCATGTGTCATGTTCATCATGTTCATTATTAATAACCACGTGTTATTCCCAAAACTTTCCTGTGTCTTTCTTCCATTGGGGGCAGGGTATAAGTAATCACCTGAACCGGGATTTCAGTAGTGGATATATTAACTATTGGTAAAAACATTTCTAATGGGTGTATCGATTCCACATACCATAATATTAGGGCTGTCGTTATTGGTGCTACCACGCTCATAAAGCACATAATTAATGTCAGCGCCAGCATACAATTCGTTTTACCATGCATTTTTCTTAAGCTTACAGTCTTTATAATTGACTCATTCTCAGCAGTGGTGCAGGAGGAGGCTGGAGCCGGCCCCGACATTTTTCTCATCGTCCTTCTTCTTCCTTATTACAGTTCGTCATGGATATCTCTCTTCGTTGCACTTGCTCTGATGTCGATAAGTTCAATGAAATTTTCAAAGTTCAGTTCTGCCAGTCCTTTATAGCCTGGATTTGCTTACTTGTTTTTAGGCAAGATCACTTGTCCTTTCTCATACTGGTCAGAGGACCTTTGATCAGTTATCTTTTTGCCTTAGTACCATGTGCGCCCAGCTTGTCCGCTCTGGTTCCAGACAAATGTACTTTTTATAATCGCACCGAGGAGCCGCGAGTCTTGAATTGTCCGACTTGCACAATTCTCACGCTTCTCTCTTCTACACCTCTAGTTCCTTCTCCGTCCATGAGCAGAACCAGAGGTTGACATAAACACCAAAGAACTGTGGATCACTTTGTCTTTCGAGGCCGCAAATTGTATCACCTCACTCCTGATATCATGTGATCCGTGAACAGTGCCAGTGCACTTCCAGATTCAGGCTCAAAGTCAGCCTGTGGCACTACTGCAGGTGCTGGTGTGCGCCGCGCCAGTGATGCAGATTCGGTCTTTGGCATGCTGGCAAGTGCTGGTGGGCGCCAAAGGGGTACACATTTCGTTTCTGCTGGTATTTGCAAGGCAGATTTCGTGTCGGCCAACAGTGATGTTGATTCTGCTGGGCAACGTTGGGGCACTCTTTGCCCTTCCATCTTTTTGGCTATCGTCTCAGGCTTTGTTTCGAGTTTCACTTCTCGTTTCGGCAGATTTGGTGGCTGCTTACTGGCAACAGTTTCTTCCGTTTCTGGGACCGCTGTCTCTTTCTGGTTATCTGGGTCAGGCAAGTCTTTCAGTGAAGTTGGAATCTTTTTGGCATGGGTGGCATGGATCCACGACTTCCGTCCATCCACCCGTATCGCCGTCTGCATTGCCAAGAGTACTTGATAGGGGCCGCGGCATCTGGGTGCTAACGATGACTTCCTTTCAAAATGTTTTAGCAGCACCCAGTCTCCTGGCTCCAGCGCGTGCCCCGGACCGGTGTATCTCACTGGGAATGCCTCCTGCTGATGAATCAAACGCAATTTCTGCATTAAATGGCCACAATGAGTACTAAGCACAGGATGTTCTACCTCTCTAAGTCGTTTTGGCTGAGGTGCGCACCAAACATTTGCCGGCCTCCCCATTACAATTTCATACAGGGAGAGCCCAGTTTTAGCCTGTACAGACATACGCATGTATAATTGCGCTATTGGTAATGCATCCACCCAACTCAACTTGCTTCCCGCACATATTTTACTGATTTTTGACTTGAGAATCCCGTTGTGCCTCTCCACAAGACCGGCTGAAATCGGATGCCTTGAACTATGGAATCTCTTATCGATCTGAAGACCTGCACATACCTGTAACACCACTGCACCCACAAAATGTGGGCCATTATCGGACCATAAGACACGGGGCAAGCCAAATCGGGAAAAGTATTCCTTAAGCATTACTTTTGCTGTGCTCGTTGCTGTGCAGTCCTTCAAGGGATATGCGTCCACCCACTTACTGAATGCACAGATCACCACTAAGACGTATTTTAAGTTTTGGCATCTCTCCATCTCTATGAAATCAAAATGGATCACCTCAAACGGCATAGAGGGCGGGCCAAAACTGCCTATTGGAGTCACTGTTCCCTTTCCTACATTGTGTTGTAAACACGTGATACAGTTCTGCACTAACCTTTCTGCATTCTTCTTTATGTTTACATTCTGCCATACTGTAGATAGGTGCTGTATTATCTTTTTTGCACAGATGTGGGTAGGGCTGTGGGGCATTGTGAGCATTACAGTCACATAGGAATTTGGCAACATCCAGTTTCTAGTTCCCTTGTCCACCCAACAACCTTCCAGATCTAACTCAGCAGAGCCCTCTGCCCAACATGGTATTTCATCGGCCGTAGCTTCGGCCTGCATTTCTTTGACAGTGGCAACTCCATTTTCTATCATACAGGGTACTTCCTCAGTCTGAACCGTCATCATTTTGGTATTTAAATCAGTGGCAGTTTGTTTCGCAATTCTGTCTGCAAACGCGTTTCCCTCTCCTACTTTGCATGTTACCTTTTTGTGTGACTCGCATTTCACTATTGCTAGGCATTTTGAAAGCGTGAGTGCAGACAGCAATCGTACAATCAAAGGGCCATGTTGAATTCAGGCACCATGTCATGTCAAGAAACCTCTCTCAGCCCAGAGTCGACCAAAGTTATGAACCACCCCAAAAGCATACTGACTATCAGTATATATATTTTCATTCAAATTTTCAGAAATCTCACAGTCTCTGGTTAATCCTATTATCTCTGCTGCTTGTGCCGAATTGTAGGTGGTTCTTTTGCTTTCTACAACGCTCTATAGGGTAGTGATAGCATATGCGGCAGTTGTCGTGCCATCTGGTAATTTAAAACATGAGCCGTCACAAAATAACTCTCCATCTGGCTCTTTCTGTGGGGTATCACTTAAATCAACTCTCCCCTTGGTTTCTTCCTCAGTGACCATTAAGCAATTATGGGGGGGTGATTAATTCTCCCCAATTTCTTTTATGGGTAGTGACATTAATTCTGCAGGATTCAAAGTGCTACACCTCATAATTTGGATATGGGGCGCAAACAAGATAATCTCATATCTTTTCAATCTAGCAGAGGTGAGGTGTTGCGTCTGTGTCCTATTTAATTGAACGTCTATGGCATGTGACACCATCAGAATTAAAGTGTGCCCCAATACCATCCCTTCCGTTTGTTTCACTGACGCAGCAGCCGCTGCGACAGATCGCAAACATTGTGGTAGTGCGTGCGCTACAGGGTCCAGCGCAGAAGAAAAATAGCCGCATGGCCTATTTCTTCCACCTTGTTCCTGTGTCAAAACCGCCAATGCACATCCTTCACTTTCACACACAAACAGTCTAAAAACCCTCTCATAATTCGGCGTGCCCAAAACTGGAGCTGAGCATAATGCAGTTTTCAATTGATCAAATGCTTTCCGACATTCCTCATCCCACTGTAACGGCATAACCGCATCTTTTTTAGTCAAATTCACCATCAGTTTCACCATTAACGCAAAATTACCAATCCATTGTCGGCAATATGAAGCCATGCCTATTATGGCTCTGACTCCTTTTTGTGTATTTGGAATAGGCATACAAGAAATACTTTCTATGCCTTCTGGCGTTAGTCTTCTCCCTTCTTTCGAAAGTAGGTAGCCCAAATAGGCCACCTCCTTTCGAATATATTGAAATTTCTTCAAACTAGCTTTATGGCCATGTGCCGCTAGGTGTGACAGTAGTAATACAGTGCTTTCTTTACAAATTTCCTCTGTGTCAGCAGTTAACAATAGATCGTCTATGTATTGCAAGAGTACACAACCCACTGGTAATTCTAGCATGCCTAGCTGCTCTTTTAATGCTCTACTGTAAATACTTGGACTTTCCGTGTAACCTTGCGGAATCCGCGTGAATGTAAATGATCGTCCTCCGAATGTGAACACAAACAAATATTTGCTGTCCTTGTCCACTGCAATGCTGAAGAACGCATTTTTCAGATCAACTACACTAAAATATTCTGATGAAACAGGTATCATTGTCAATATTGTATTGACATCTGGCACTAGGGGAAATTGTGGATCTACTACCTTGTTTAATGCGCGCAAATCAATTATAAAACGGTATGGTACTTCATTGCCTCCTTTTTTATAAACTGGAAGAATCGGCCTGTTGCATGTACTGCCTGTAATTTCTTCAATTACCCCTAATTTCACCAAATCTGTAACAATACTCTTCAATCCTTTCTCACCTTCAGCCGAAATACTGTATTGGGGAATTCGTGGTAGGGTAACACCTTCTTTCAAAATTATCTTTACTGGCTCTATTTTCAAGCATCCTACATCGTTGTCATGCATTGCCCATATACAGGTTGGCACTTTACTTAGTTCTCCTGCTAAAGTTTCGGACATGAATTCTGACACAGGGGCATCGTGTGGCCAAATCGTTAGGAACACCCCGTCTGCCGTGCAATGTATGACGGAACCTCATTTTTTCAACAAATTTAATCCCAATTTTCTGTTAAAAGGAAGGGACAATGTTTAGTGAATGGTCCTATAGGAACTGGAACTGGTTTGGACACTGGGTTTATGACTGGTGTACCTGCGAACCCTACGGAAACATTATTTTGCCCTGACAGTGGTATATCCGGAACCAAGTGGTGGTCTGTTGAACACCTTTGCGCTCCTGTGTCTACAAGAAAGCGGTGCTCCTCATTCCCGACTCTCTGATTCACGGGAATAGACACTGGTTCTGACCCCTGTCCTGGGCTGTCCTATTGGGGAAATAACACATTGTCCGATGTGTAATCATTACTATTACTGTAATACGTGTTTGGCTGTGTATCGAATTTCCTCTATTTCCCCCACTCTGGTTTCCATACTGTTGGTTTTGCTGTCCCTGGCTCTGGTTAGGGGCATTTTGGTTTTGGGCTTGGTTTTGATTACTTCCGTTATTGTGGTGCTGCTGCATACTATTCCTATTTGGTCCATTCGCTCCTTGGTGTCCTCTATGCTGCCTCCTCTGACCAGACCCATTTCTATTCTGCAGATGCGGACATTGCGCTCGCCAGTGTCCTTCCTCCTTACAATACGCACACTGATTTGGTCCCACTGTTCCCCCATGCATATTCGAATTACTCCTTCCTTGTGCGTTCCCTTTCCCGCTATTGTGTCCTACTACTTGCTGCAGTAGTAGCCGTGTTTTCAGATTTACCCTATCCTTCTCCTCTTTCTCTTTCGCCACAGTCACTCTGTGCTCATAATATTGGGCCATGTGCAATACTTCGCCCAGCGTTTTTGCTTGCCATGCACTCTCTGATGTCATTATTAGATCCTGGATTGAAAGTTTTAACCTCCTCACATATTTGTCAACAAATAACCTTTTTCCCGCTTCCGAGCCCACATCCTGCCCACTGAAGTCTGTGAATACTTCTTCAAATCTGTTAAAATAATCTGTAGCTAACTCATCCTTGCCCTGTATACATGCAGTCAATTTGTCCCATTGAATTCTTTTCTCTGGGACAATTTCTTTTAATTTCTGCACTATACGTGCTGGTAATGCTACCAGGTTCGGTCCCGGTGTTCCTCCAATCGCTTTATTCCTGTCTTCTATTATCAAGTCTGCCCATGTGGCGCCAAAGGTCGTTGGGTCATCCACCTTTCTTATTTGTTTCCATATGTCTGCTGGCAGGATCACTGTGAATATTAGGTCTATGTCACCCATGGTAAGGACAGATGATTGCAGGCAGGACTCTACTTCCTTGTAAAACCCTGCAGGATTCTTTCTTATATCAGGAATCGTCTGCTTTATGTTGTTCACCTCCTGTCTGGAAAAGGGGACATGCACATATTGGGCGGTATAATGGGCTGCTGTTACCTGCGCCGCTATATTGCCTGCTGCGGGAACCTCTACTTTGGGCACAAAGGTAGGTGAGACCTCTCTCATAGGAAATGCCCCACTCACTGTCCCTCCCCCTTCTCTCATATGTAACAATATTCCCAGATCAAGTGATAGGGCTGTTTCTCCTGTCCCTCGCTCTAGTGCTCTTCTATATACTGCCATTATTTCGGGTGGGCTGGCCTTATCGTTTTTTATATCTTTGTCTAATAAATGTTCAGCCATCGACTGCAGTGCTTCTCTTTTCATGGGCATGGAATATTCATCAAATATTTCATGTATCTCCATTGTGGGGATACTGGGATCCGACATCCATCTAAACGCTTCTCGTATACATACTTTTAACTTGTCGCCCCTCTGTACTGACGACATTGAATGTCGTCGTTGTATATACGGCTCTACAGTTTCCTTCCTATGTCTCCCGATATCCCTACTCCTTTTAGGTGTAGTAAACATTTCGGCATAATCATTATCTAATTCATCTTTAAGTTCAAAAAGTCCATAAACATGTTCTCTCACTTCTTCATCCCTCTCCCTACAGCGTGCTAAGGCATTCAAATCTAACAATCGCTGCGGTGGTAATTTCCCAATTAACTGTTTCCATTTCTCCACCAAATATTCACCCATGCATTCCAAAACTACCTGTCTTTCGTTGCTTCTTCGGAAGTCATACATCGAGGCCAATGCTGACGTCCCATCATTCCCGTCTATATACATCTCTGCCTGTTGCTGCAATTCCACCTTCCTTTCTTTGCTGATCGCGCTGCGAGTTACCCTCATGCATCCCCGTTGTTCAGTCCCGCCTCTCGCCCCGTGGTTTCAAATTCAACCCCGGAAGGAACGGACGGTACTGAGTCTGTGTCTGAGGCGGGAGGTGCGGGTGGGACAATGGGAACAGGGAGTGTCTGTTGTGGGCCTGGTTGGTTAATAGGAAGTGTTACGTGCACTGTCTGTGGCTGGGGGAGGGCTTGAGCTACCGGAGGGAGAGCTTGGGCTACGAGCGGGGTTTGGGCAATAGTTACTGACGTGCCTGGCCTCACTTCTGATCTTGGGCCTTATTTTGTATGGGTCAATATGTTTTCTATCTATTCATCTGCTATGTGTAATTCTCGTTGTGGGTATATTTTTTCTATATTCAACTGGTCACACCTACCTGCCCTTCTTAGACTCTCAGTCCACTCCTCCTCTTCTTTCTCTTCTGCTACTTCACCTTTCGATTTATGCCTGCGCGCATGCTTCGCTCTACTTCTAAATCGGAGCATTGCTTCCCTTCTCCAGTGTTTAATAGTCTCAAATGCTGCAGGACGTGCTTTCTTTCTTATCAACACCCTTTCCAAGTTATCTATTCTCACTATCTCAAAACTACCATTAATCGGCCACTGATGGTCTTGTTGCTTTCTGGTTTGCCAATGCCAATTCTCACAGAATATTATCGCACCCACTCCATACTTCACATACATCTCATACGCCGGCGTTCCCCGAGGTGGTACAATTTGGCCATCTTTCAAAGATTGTCTACCACAGCGGAAAAGCCCCGCTAGGGTGGACAATACCCCAGGCATGCTTCAACCTTCCCCCTGGTTAATAAACCTTACCTAGGGCGTTTGATTTTGCAAAGTTAACTCTCAACCAATATCAGGATTACTTTGAATCGGGGAATGACTCACCTGATAAATCAAGTTGTCTGTATACTGACGCACCAAATGACGTTGTGTCTGCGTTTCTTGGCTTCCGCCTAGTTTCGGGACCCTCGCCTCCTTGTTCTCTAGCCAGGCATGTCGATCAGGGATCAGATGTGTGCAGATCTGCAAAGGAGTCTCTCATCACTTCTACAGGGCGCCCCGAACACCTCTTGATCCCGGCTCGATCATCCTGTCCTCGCTGTTCTCCGCCTTACTCAATTACAAAGTTATGCGATGGAACAAGTGGGGGAGGGTCCCTATTCAGGTGCCATCTTGAATGGGGCTCCTAGGGGTCCCTTACGTCTATGGAAACAAGGCGAGTCACCACACACGATAGATACGCCAGACACAAGGTTGTATTCCCAAAGCTAGGGTTTATTGCAAAGCAAAGGTCTTAGTTGGCCAACTCAGTCTCACGCCCTGTGACGTGTATCTCTAGATCTCGAGGGACGCAAGTGAATTATGTACATCAGTTACATATATACAAAATGCATATCAAACTATCAGCTATGACATGTTTAACATCCCCCCTTTATTGGGTTTCTTTGAACTTGGTGTGATGATGGACATTTTCGACAACTATGACACCTTCAAACATCTATTCTAGTAACAATTTGCTATTTGTGAGTGCGGATGCATCTTTCAGTTGTTGAACAGAACACAGCGCTTCTGTTCTTGGAAGCGAGCTACATACGGGGGGAGAGTTGCATTCCAGACCTTGCTATCTATGAGGTGCTATTCGTGTCCTGGGAGCCGACACGCTCTAACGGGGCTCAGCAAAGGGTGGCCGTAAGAAGAGCATAATTCAAGTCTTTAGCTAGTTTATTATAACATATTCTAGAATATAATGAGACTGGCTGGCAGCTGCGAAATGATTAAATGCCCTGCAGCCCTGCTTCAAGGATACGTTCGGGAGGGAGCCTGGCATTCTTCCTGGCGCTGCCTACGTTGTGTTTCAACAAACTTTTGTTATCCTCGTGGCCCTGCGGCCTTGTCCTTTTACGTGCAGACAACAAGGTTTTACAGTCGAGCAGTGTATGTGGAAAATATACTGCGAAGCAATAAGAACAGAAAGCAATGAGCAATGGTTAGAAATCAAAATGGCGATTCTTGTTACATCAAAATGGCCGTTCATTGGCAAACTCGGAAACCTATATTCTGTTATATCGTGCATGAGACGGTTGGCCCACGGCCATCAAAATACATTTGCGGTCACACAGTAGAGGTATCCATTTTTCTAGACTGACACTATGGAAAAATTCAAGTCCTATAAGCTGCTAAATTTGCTACAGCGCGCTCTCCAGGCAAGCAATATCTCCAGCAATTTCCGTGCTCTATAGCCAGAGATATGTACTTAAGGTTCAAACTTAACCAACTGCCAACCCTAGAGAGAACAAAAAACTGGATCAACTCAAATGAAACTGGGTATGGAGACACTTGTAGATTCTGTAAAGTGACCAACTCTCATGAAACACTCAAGCATTTGACCATTTACTGTGCTTATTTTGAAGTGCAACGTAACCAAATATTCAAAATCCAACATGCAAATGACTCTGTTGAATGTAGGGAATGGCTATGGCTAGCTTGTATGTGGGGCTCAACAACCAAAGCCAGTTCACGGCTCACGCGTTTCTTAATCCTAGTGAATGCTGAGTTAGAAAAATCTACAGCAACTCATGCAAGTGATTTTGTGACTAATCTGAAGGGAAATATCTGAAAAGCATTGATGTCAGTGCTTCAAGAGTAAAATTACAACCTGCTGTGAAACTGAAAATTGATAATGGGTCCACAAGTACGGGGTTACCTTTTGTAAATCAAAAACTGGAGGGGCAAGAATGGGGAACTGCCATTTTATATGTTAAATATATTTTATGTATTGGGATGAATTGAAAGTGTTTTTTAAGTTTTGCATTGTATAGTGACAATAATTCTGAAGTTTTTAATTTAGAAACCTTATGTATGGAAAACCATATGAAAACTGTAA